>NC_091994.1:45031654-45695245 GCF_044704955.1 Pristiophorus japonicus | reverse complement strand
GTGAAGCTGGGTCAATGATCAGATCAACCCTGATCTTATTAAATGGCGGAGCAGGCTCGAGGGGTCAAATGGCCTACTCCTGCTCCTATTTCATATGTTCTTATGCCTTTCTCTCTCTGAAGGCTGTTACCTCTGTTGGAACAGAGGATGGTGGGAATCAGGCAGAAGAATTGAGGCTCCATGATGGGATGCAGTAGCAGGGAACATTGCAGAGGTAGAGTGGAGCAAAACTAAGTTAGACTTTGAGAATGGATAAGCAATTGTCTGAAGAATAGAAAGGAGCAGGTACTTGTTATAAGTCTTATGTGTTGGAAAATTTAGTTGAGGCAAAGTGCTGAATGGGGTGCCCCTGGAATTGATGTTAGGATCCTTACTGTTTCTAATTTACGCAAATGATTTGGAATGAGAAATTCAATGTAAACCATGAGAATAGGACAACGCGAGACACACTCCAAATAGTGAAAAAAAAGATAAAGAAAGACTTGGATTTATATAGCGCCTTTCATGACCACTGGATGTCTCAAAGTGCTTTACAGTCAATGAAGTACTTTTACAGTGTAGTCACTGTTGTAATGTAGGAAACACGGCAGCCAATTTCCGCACAGCAAGCTCCCATAAGCAGCAATGTGATAATGACCAGATATTCTGTTTTTTTGTTATGTTGATTGAGGGATAAATATTGTCCAGGACACTGGGGATAACTCCCCTGCTCTTCTTCGAAATAGTGCCATGGGATCTTTTACATCCACCTGAGAGATCAGGTGGGGCCCCAGTTTAACGTCTCATCCGAAAGACAGCACCTCTGACAGTGCAGCACTCCCTCAGCACTGCACTGTGAATGTTAGCCTAGATTTATATGCTCAAGTTCCTGGAGTGGGGCTTGAACCCACAACCTTCTAACTCGGAGGTGAGTGTGTGACACACTGAGCCACAGCTGACACTTTTATTCAAATTTAGGACAGATGTGAAGAAGTTCTTCTCCATACAAAGATGCAGAATTCCCAAATCAGTGAAGGTAAAAACCCTGGAATCGTTTAAGAAAAATGGGAATGCTGTGATGGGGGGGCCTGCAAGGTCTTTCTGGTTGATCACTCATCCAGATCTGTCTTGTGAAGACAAGCTGGAGGATTTCAAAGTTGATATGCTGGGGTGGATGGAGTCAGTGGAAGACATTGATGAGTACAGCGATGATGGGTGTGTAGGACTTGGTACAAGATTATCTGAGTTCTGGAAGCGTTAGAATGTGAGTTATGTTGAGCTGGAAAACACAGTGAAAACTTTAGAGAAATCAAGCCTTGGGATAACAAAATCATCAATGGTAGTTTCAGGGGTGGTGAGGATAAAGTAGAGGCCAACATAGAAGTGGTGCAGCTGTACAAAGATCAGTTCACGATCTCCACAGGGTTAAATCTTCAGATCCGACTGCCATTTAAAGCAAGGCTTGATGTGTTGTTGATCAGGCTGTTTGCAAACTGCTTTGCTACAAGGTCACGGTCCGCTTTGGACAGAAGGAGCAACTGAACGTCTCCAATCTCACAAGGAACATATGTTCAGTCACAAACAATCAGTTGCTGGCAGATTGGAGAATGGGAGCTGTTGGGAATTGCTGGCTGCACGGAGCAAAGTAATGTGAACAATTACAGCCACAATATCTTTATTCAAAGGTTCTTGGCAAACACTCAAAACGATGATTGTGGCTTCCATGGAAACTTGTCATTGCATCACAAAAATGTGTTACAACACATGATTATTAACTCCTCTCCCTTCCTTGTACCGAAGACAGTGTTCCTTTAAGGGATTCAAAAGCACACACACAAGTCAATATTATCAGCCAAAATTGCACTGCAGGTAAAAGTGTGAGTAGTGGTGGTGATGGGCAGCAGGCAGGTGTACCAAGTGCCTATACAAAACTGGGCAAACTCCACCCCTCCACCCCCCGCGTCCCCCCCCTCCCCCCATAACACGGCAGTGCTTGTCATTTGAAGATTTTTCAGGTGCAAGACACTTTCAGTTTTTCATGCAGGTTTCAAGAAGGCAGCAAAGTTGTGCTGTTTCTACAATATTAAAGCATTTTAAAAAGGGGACCGGGATGACATATGGATTAACAAACTGCCCCTTCATCTCTGGAACCTGGGTTTGAAGCCAGCCCAGAGTGATGCATGAAGGTCTCCTCACTGCCAGCTATGAGAGTCTGACGTTAAATGAGTCAACCATTGGGCATGGGTCCACAGCTCAATACCAGCACATCTTTGACAATCTGACTCAGAGAAGCCATGAAAATGGCTGGTATGGGAGGTGGGCAAATGTCACACTGGTGCAGTAGGGGGCACTCTTCTGGCATTGGGGCTCAGGCACGTTGTTGGGACAGAACAGAGGGAGCTTTAATCTTCACCTAACCTTGCTATAATTCACCTGGGACAGAGCTTCATGCTGACCCTGGGTGCCTGACCTGCAAGTGCCCAATCCCTCCCCAACACGGAGGTCCCTCATCTTGATGAGCGCAAAAGTCACCAAAAAATATATTGTAATTGTTATATATGTAAACCTGTAAATACCTTGTTTAACCACCAGAGGGCTCATCCCCTGGAGTCTCAAGGGATCCCACAATCCCTTAGGAGCACCTGTACTTAAGGAGGCCTAACAGGCTGGAGAGGCACTCTGGAGACCTGTAATAAAAGACTAAGGTCAAACTTTACTTTGAGCTCACAGAATCTGGTCAGACTCTTCATTCATACATAACAGTAATGTATTTGCTTCATGGGTTCTTTGTTTAAGAATTCATAGCAACACATTGCTATTAAGAATTAGTTGGTTTATTAACAAAAGGTTTGACAATCACACTACACATTACCAGTTCATCCACCAGGCCCATAACCACCTGCCTCATCGTGGACCCCCCGAACCCAACTGGCTGGGGTTTTATGGAGTCTTGTGGACATTACACGACTGGCTAAGCCACTCCCAACTTAACAGCTCCACAAACCTGTGAACATACTCACAGGTGCATACATTACATATATCGAAATCTTTTACTTGAAACGGAGAGTTTTTTTCAGGAAATGAAGCAGGGTGCGCTGGGTAGCGTGGCATTGAGCCGTGTAGACAAGATGGCCCCAGGTTGGACCACCAGGCTGTGCCGGGTAAGCGGAGACAGCAGTTGGGATAGTACAATTGGCCTCAGTAACTTTGGCCAAGCGAGAGGGGGAAAATAGCCAGGGGTTCTGGGAGGACTTGAACTGTCAGCAGAGGGGGGGAAACGGATCAGCCAGTGGCTGGCCTGCCCGGGAGTGGCAGTTGGAGGCCAGAGTGCCGGTGGAAGGACGGGGGACCTTTGGGTCGGCCACTGGGCCCAAAGTGATTGCAGGGATGGGGGAGGGTTTACATGGGTTCCGGGGTAGTCAGCGGTTTGGGGAGGTGGGGATTCTGGGTAAGGGAGGCCCTCATTTCTCTTGTGGTGTCTGGAGGAGCGCTCCTGCCCCTCCTGGGCCCACAAAGACAAGAAATTAACTTACTTTTGGTGGCCTGACCAGGTTCTTGTTGTCGGTGGGGGTGTGAGGGGTGACCACTGTGGGTTAAGATGGCATCAGGGTCTTGTTGATCTCATAGGACTCCGATTTGGATGAATGCATGAGTCCCAGGCCTGACTCAGCGGGGCACCTCACATGCCGAAAAGATCAGGTATTTTAAAATCCCAACGGATTGGGAACAGAACGGATAATTCAGCCGTTCCATTTTAACGTCTCGCTGCTTGGTGGGGAAGTTAAATTTCTCTCCCTGATCTTTATACTATGTCCCTGCCGTGTGTCTGTGTACGTGTTTAGGCAGGTGGTGACAGCCTTGAGCTTGACTGATGCCCTCTGTCATCCAATACAAGCTAACGCTTCCAGAAGGGAAAGAGCAGGAAGATTAACAAAGCAGCCCAGTCATGGAGTGCCAGTTGATGCTGCCAGGGTTGCCCTCCCCCTGCACCCAAAGGCTCTGGAAAGTTGAGCATTCAGCGAGAACTGTGTCGATCCTTTGCTTCAATCACATCAAAGACTTTCACACGTCATCTCCCCGTGCGTCGTGCTGTGCACCCTCATCTGCATAAACCCCTGAGTTCCCTGCCATTTCAGGGGACACCTGTTACGCTTAAAAAATGGTGGGGGGGGGGGGGTGAAATTCAGTTCCGCTGGAAAGCTGGTGCTCCCCCCCCGACCTTTTTGTGGCCATTAGCGCCAAAATTGTTTCGTGGCTGGGCCACCCCATATTCAGCTCCAAAAGTGAACAAATGGGTTCCAGCGCTAATGAACCCTTCCAAAGTGGATTTTTCAGCGGTGTGGCTGTCTTAATTTGAGCGTTATCACCACTGAGAAATTCAGCATGCAGGTAAGGGTTTCTAACGAACCAGTTGCTCAGGGTTTGCAGGGGAGAAGGAGGTTGGAAGGATGGCTGGTGTAAGAGGTGCAAGGAAAGCTAACAGGTTCACTGATATGGAGCTGGAGACACTGATGGATGGTGTGGAGGACAGAAGAAGAATGCTGTTTCCTGACGTGGGCAGACCTGGCAGGCAGCCAGTACATAATGCATGGAGGGAGATTGCAGGGGAGGTGTCAGGCACCTCCATATATGTGAGGACATACCCTCCAGGGTGGCAATGGGTCGACGCCTCCTAGTTCTGGTGCAACGGGGACCCAGTGGCTGATAGCAGGGAGATTCCTCTGTAGTCGCCACTGTAAAATAACAGCCCTGAAACTACACTGGGTGTTACACGGTATAACTCCCCCATTATTGTAAAATTACAGCCCTGATAGCTAACTTCCCCATTACTGTAAATCAGCATACCCTCTGACTCACCACAAGGAATGCCACAAGAGATCTGCTAATAATATGTATGCAACTGTCACACCTGATCCTGAACAAAAATGAGACTTTCCAGTCTTAAAAGGGACACAGATCTGCCTCAGTGAAATAATACATTGTGAATTATATGGCTTAACATTCCTTCTAAAACACTATATTAACCAGTTACTGTGAGCACTGCCAGAGGAGATCCATACTAGTACAGAAATAAAAGTATTTCATTCAGTGTTCGTCACACGCCACAAGTCGTACCTTGTTACAGATGCAAAACAATCTTAAAAAGTACCTTCATTAATTTTCACACAGACACAATGCGCAAAATGCTCTCTTGCAGTGCAGTAAATTTCAATAGTTCTAGGGGCAGAGTTACAAATCCAAGAATCAAATGTAATCCAAAAAAGAAAAAAAGCCCTCATTCATTTTGTGCTGTTTTTTAAATGAGCTGGTGCTGGGAATGTACAAGCACCTGCCAGTCTCTAAACTATCGTCGCTGGTAATTGATCGCAGAGTGTACATACTTACATCAAAAAAACTTAAGAACATAATAACATAAGAAATAGGAGCAGGAGTAGGCCATTTGGCTCCTAGAGCCTGCTCAACCATTCAATAAGATCAAGGCTGATCTGATCATGGACCCAGCTCCACTTCCCTGCCCACTCCCCATAACCCTTTATTTCCTTATCGCTCAAAAATCTGTCTATCTCCGCCTTAAATATATTCAATGACCTAGCCTCCACAGTTCTCTGGGGCAGAGAATTCCACAGATTTACAACCCTGTGAGAGAAGAAATTTTCTCCTCATCTCAGTTTTAAATGGGCGGCCCCTTATTCTAAGACTATGGGCTAGATGTTATACTTTTGTGCAGATCACCCAAAAATGGGTGAGGGCGGTAAAAATGGGTTTTCAGATCGCCAGCTTGTCGCCCATTCTCAAAGCCCATAGCCTCCATGTTTGAAATTGGGCGTTACCACGAGTGATATGAAATGGGCGTTAGCGTTAAATCTCTGTGACCTTCTGCCGTAAAGTGTCGCCGTCGTTAGCAATGGCATGGCAACACTCGTTTTCCGCATTTCAGGAGGTCAGGGGTCATCATTACATGTGCAGAAGAGGAGACAGAGAGAAAGGGAGCAGAGAGGGATTGAAAGCCCGTGTGGGTGTAGTGTGTGCTTATTTGGCTGTTGTGGGAGGCACGAGGGAGATTCACCAGCAGCAAAAAGCCTACTCAGCACCAAGAACATAGTAGGCACCGAGTGTTTGTCCAATAAATAAGATATAACATGGAAGGGATGGAGGAGGCCTTGGAGCTGGTAGCCAGGAACACTGGTGGCAGAGGGCTCCCAGTGGTCCCGAAGCATGGCACTGCACCCCAAGGTGCCGCACCCCCATTGCCAACGACACATGAGAGCCAGGAGCAACATCTTGCTTCTGGCTCGGAGCACGTTCCCACCTCGGGACCGTCCTCTCCCGTATCCATCCAAGCAGCGGTTCAGCCGTCACCCCCCCCCCCCCCCGCAATGAAGCAGCGCCTGAGGACCTCCTCGGCCAGGCGGCTTGGAGTCAGGAGGGGAAGGGGTAGAGTTGGGGAGGAGAAGAGAGGGTGGCGGGCGGGGGCCGGGGGAGGGGCGGGGGTGGAAGGGTTGGTTTTTACAGAAATACTGATGATTTCAGACAAATGTTCACTTTAAATGTTTTTTATTTAATAAAACCTTGTTGTGCATTGGCTCAGGTAGCTGCACTGTTACACGCTGGTGTAACATCAAAGGATATAATTACACTTAACTTCAATTAACTTAAACTTTAACTGTCACCAAGGTGATGCCCATCATTGATGTATGACCTGCACACCCAGCAGTGTGTCAGCCTTGTAAATACCACCAACGTTCTTTCAGGCAAAGCACTAATTTATGAGCTCCTGATGTCAGAGTCTAGCAGCTATCATGCCACCATGGGCTCTTTCATGCGGTCTACAGCAGGGTGGGAGCATGGCTTTAGCATCAGCCTGATTGTCTAGGCTGATGTAGGCATCCACCTCCTCATCCTCCTCTTCCTCTCTCTGGTGAGGTGGACTGTCAGACTCCTCAGGCAATTTTTTCCCCCTCCTGATAGCCAAGTTGTGCAGCATGGAGCACACTACCACGAATTGAGCTACCTGTTCAGGCTGGTATTGGAGCTCGCCTCCTGAGTGGTCCAGGCATCTAAAATGCTGCTTAAGCACTCCAATGGTTTTCTCCACGATATTGCGAGTTGCCTTGTGGCTCTCGTTGTATCGCCTCTCGGCTTCGGTGTGGGTGTCATGCAGGGTGGGGGGGGGGGGGTCATCAGCCAGGTGGCGAGGCCATATCCTTTGTCACCAAGCATCCAGCATTGACCTTGTGGCTGATTGTTAAACAAGTCAGATGCAGGATGTGAGCATCATGGATGCTGCCCGGAAATTTAGCATTCACTGCCATAATAATTTGCTGGTCGTCGACAATCAGTTGCACATTCAGGAAGTGGAATCCCTTGCAGTTCTTGAAAACCTCTGCATCCTGAAAAGGTGCCCGCATTGCAATGTGTGTCCAGTCTATTGCTCCCTGCACTTTGGGGAAGTTAACAATTCAGTAGAATCTTAAAGCCCTCTCAGTCTGAGCCTCCCTGGTCATAGGGAAGCTGATAAAGTCCATCCTGTGTGCGTACATGGCTTCAGTGACCTGTCTAATGCAGCGATGTGTGGCATGCTGAGACAGACTGCAAATGTCACCAGCTGAGACCTGAAAAGAACCCGAGGTGTAGAACGACAGTGCCACGGTGACTTTGACTTCGACGGACAGTGCAGTGCTGATGGTGCTGGCAGGCTGCAGGTCTCCCCTTAGGAGCTGGCATACCTCACTGATAACCTCTTTGTGGAAGCGCAGTCTCCGAAGACAGGTGCTGTCGTGTCGGGCACGTTGAGGTAAGACTGCTCCTCCCTGTATTTGCGGGGGGTGTAACATCTGGTCCTCCTCATCAGTCTGGCATGCCTTACATTGGGCACATAATGCTGTAGAGCATACCTTCTGCCATCTCGAGTCCGCAGCATGTAATTGGTCATCAAGAGAGGCTGAGAAAGGTCAGGCCACATTCCAATAGTGATCTGTGTTCCACCGATTGGTCACAAAGAATGAATGTCCCGACGAAAACACCTATTAAATTCCAATCGTTCAAAGTATGATAAAGATGTTTGTTCAGATGTTCACATCACCTCCAAAGACCTCCAGAGTACATCCGAACTCCCCCGAGGTTGAAGCAGAGCAGCCTTTTAAATGATGCAACATGTGATTTAGAACATGGCGTCCATAATGCTGTGATTAGTTCCGGGTAGTTCCACTTTTTCCCGGTGTTTTTTTGGGCGAGCAATATAGAAACATAGAAACATAGAAAATAGGTGCAGGAGAAGGCCATTCGGCCCTTCGAGCCTGTACCACCATTCAATAAGATCATGGCTGATCATTCACCTCAGTACCCCTTTCCTGCTTTCTCTCCATACCCCTTGATCCCTTTAGCCATAAGGACCATATCTAACTCTCTCTTGAATATATCCAATGAACTGGTATCAACAACTTTCTGCAGTAGGGAATTCCACAGGTTAACAACTCTCTGAGTGAAGAAGTTTCTCCTCATCTCAGTCCTAAATAGCTTACCCCTTATCCTTAGACTGTGTCCCCTGGTTGTGGACTTCCCCAACATCGGGAACATTCTTCCTGCATCTAACCTGTCCAGTCCCGTCAGAATTTTATATATTTCTATGAGATCCCTTCTCATCCTTCCAAACTCCAGTGAATAAAGGCCCAGTCAATCCAGTCTCTCCTCATATGTCAGTCCAGCCATCCTGGGAATCAGTCTGGTGAACCTTCGCTGCACTCCCTCAATAGCAAGAACGTCCTTCCTCAGATTAGGAGACCAAAACTGAACACAATATTCCAGGTGAGGCCTCACCAAGGCCCTGTACAACTGCAGTAAGACTGTAAGGGGTGGTTTGCAGGGGGTCAGCTTTCCCTTCTGACCTTATATGAGCGGTTCCGAATCGCTCCCACACCCTTGGTTCTAGATACTGGAATTATGAAGGGACTGTGACAGACTTGGACAGACAATTGGTTTCAAGGTAGGAATCAGGTATGGCTTTATTGTGTTTAAAAAGAAGTAAAAGGCACACCTTTAAGAACACACACAGAATAGTAATACCAATACAACTGAGGGGTACAACACATTGAATAAAATGTCAAATTACAGCCTGTGGGGAAAAGCTTTAACTCTAAATGGGGAAAAGAGGAGAATGCAGATACATTTACACAAGTTATCCCAGTCTCCCCCCTCCCAATTCCCCTAACTAACTAAGTTATAGCTCTGTGGGTTCAGGGGCCATGCTCACCAATTCCTTTAGACAGTTGCCGGTGAATCGCGGTTTCGGGGTTCGCTGAACTTGGCCTTCTAGGCGAGCCGTACCCCGGATGGAGGAGAGGACTTCGGACTGCGTAGTCTTCGGTTGGGGTGCGTCCGTTGATGCGCTAAGTAGCGTTTTGGATGTATGGGGTAAATACCCACTTTCTTTGGTTAGGAATAGTTTTAGTTAGTCCTTTTTGGTAATTTCTCCCCCGTTGGGTTGTTCAGAAGTAGATTGTAGAGTGGTTGTCAATTTGGTTGCTGACAACCTTCCATTTCGTGCACCTCGTGCTCGGTCGGTCCTTGACAATTTCTTGTAGTTTCCTTCACTACTCCATTTCTTCACTCCCCAGCTCCAGCTGCTTGTTTCTGTCTGTGTTCAAGTCTGTGCTCTGCTTCGCTCCTGTATTCTGCTAGTTTCTGTGTTCTGCTAGTCTTTCCTTGTAAAACTGGGGGATAGATATATTCCAAAAAAAGGCTCCGTTATCTCCCATCAAATCTCTTGGGCTCTGTTTAAACTGTTCTGTCCATTGATTTTCAAATGTCTCCTTTGTCAGCAGTAACTCGATTAGGGTGTGAGAATGTGCTATCACTGGCTTTGCATTGTTTTAGGATTGTCCAGTTTTTCTGACCATGATTTCCATTGTGCTTGATTGGGTAATTCGATTATCTCTTAGGGGGTGAATAGTTCCCCCAGACAGTCTGGGATCCTTAATACACAAATTTGTTTGAGGTTGGCCCCATCTCCTGTATTTGGTAACTCTTTTTCGCAGCCAAAATGTTGTAGAATCTTAAAATTGATATACTCCTTCACATAGATGTTTAGGGGATCTCAAGCTTCTGTAATTTAGGTCCATTTTGAATTCCCTTTCCTATGAGTCCAAACACTGGGGGGGGGGGGGTCTCCATGAATGCATCCCCTTTTATCCCCCGCAGGCTTCGTCTGCCCCTTTAAACTCATTTTAAAAGCCCAGAAAGGGATTCTTCTCCTCTGTAGGGGAAAGGTACCTGGAATCTTTGCGAGATATTGGTAAATTCTACAAGACCTCCCTGCTCCTATACTCAAATCCCCTAGCTATGAAGGCCAACATACCATTTGCCTTCTTCACCGCCTGCTGTACCTGCACGCTAACTTTCAATGACTGATGTACCATGATACTCAGGTCTCATTGCACCTCCCCTTTTCCTAATCTGCCGCCATTTAGATAATATTCTTCCTTTGTGTTTTTGCTCCCAAAGTGGATAACCTCACATTTATCCACATTATACTGCATCTGCCATGCATTTGCCCACTCACCTAACCTCTCCAAGTCACCCTGCAGCCTCTTAGCATCCTCCTCACAGCTCACACCACCACCCAGTTTAGTGTCATCTGCAGACTTGGAGATATTACACTCAATTCCTTCATCCAAATCATTAATGTATATTGTAAATAGCTGGGTTCCCAGCACTGAGTCCTGTGGCACCCCACTAGTCACTGCCTGCCATTCTGAAAAGGACCCGCTTATCCCGACTCTCTGCTTCCTGTCTGCCAACTAGTTCTCTATCCACGTCAGTACATTACCCCCAATACAATGTGCTTTAATTTTGCACACCAATCTCTTGTGTGGGACCTTGTCAAAAGCCTTTTGAAAGTCCAAATACACCACATCCACTGGTGTACTAGTTACATTCTCAAAAAGTTCCAGAAGATTTGTCAAGCATGCTTTCCCTTTCATAAATCCATGTTGACTTGGACCGATCCTGACACTGCTTTCCAAATGTGCTGTTATTTCATCTTTAATAACTGATTCCAACATTTTCCCCACTACTGATGTCAGGCTAATCAGTCTATAATTACCCGCTTTCTCTTTCCCTCCTTTTTTAAAAAGTGGTGTTACATTAGCTACCCTCCAGTCCATAGGAACTGATCCAGAGTCGATAGACTGTTGGAAAATGATCACCAATGCATCCACTATTTCTAGGGCCACTTCCTTAAATACTCTGGGATGCAGACTATCAGGCCGCAGGGATTTATCGGCCTTCAATCCCATCAATTTCCCTAACACAATTTCCCGACTAATAAGGCTATCCTTCAGTTCCTGCGTCTCACTAGACCCTCGGTCCCCTAGTACTTCTGGAAGGTTATTTGTGTCTTCCTTCGTGAAGACAGAACCAAAGTATTTGTTCAACTGCTCTGCCATTTGTTTGTTCTCCATTATAAATTCACCTGAATCTGACTGCAAGGGACCTACGTTTGTCTTCACTAATCTTTTTCTCTTCACATATCTATAGAAACTTTTGCAGTCAGTTTTTATGTTCCCGGCAAGATGTGTGCGAGGTGGTGAAAGTGATGCTGGGCGATCTCCTGGGAGCTACTTTCGGCAAATGTGATCTTTACGACAAAATAAAGTGGGCAGTCGGTATTATTGAATCTCGGCATTAATTAGGTGCAGAAAGTAATGCTGAGTGATATTATGGGCGTTGGGTTCGCCCATTCTGAAGATTCCGCCCAAAAAAGTGGGCAAGCAGTATTATTTTTTCCCGGGGTTATACACATTTGGAAAGTAACGTTCGGCGATAAGTGTCCGAAAAATGGTCATCAGTTTTGATTTTGTGGCTAAATGAGCAATATCTAGGCATTATACGTCATTTCAGCGTTAAAATGGACGTTAAGCGGGTGTTATACATGCAAAGAAAGTGGAAAATCTAGCCCCACGTCCCCTAGTTTTAGTTTCCCCCATCAGTGGAAACGTCCTCTCTGCATCCACCTTGTCGCGCCCCCTCATTATCTTATAAGTTTCAATAAGATCACCTCTCATTCTTCTGAACTCCAGTATGTATAGGCCCAACCTACTCAACCTATCCTCATAAGTCAACCCCCTCAACTCCGGAATCAACCTAGTGAACCTTCTCTGAACAGCCTCTAATGCAAATATATCTTTTTGTAAATACAGAGACCAAAACTGTACGCAGTAATCTGTGGCCTTAACATGACACATCGAACTAAACACGAATCATTTTGGCAGCGGAATAATATAACGTGTGTTTTATGGTATAATCTATCCTTGTAAAATATTGAATCATCCAATTTACCATAAGGAACACCACAGGAGATCAGCAAATATAAATATTAAAGTCTTGTATTTAGTTCATCCACCACTAAGTGTCTTATGCGGACAAGGACACCCTCAAAGCCTCCCTGATAAAGTGCAACATCCCCACCGAAACCTGGGAGTCCCTGGCCAAAGACGGCCCTAAGTGGAGGAAGTGCATCCGGGAGGGCGCTGAGCGCCTCGAGTCTCATCACTGAGAGCATGCAGAAATCAAGCGCAGGCAGCGAAAGGAGCGTGCGGAAAATTTGTCCCACCCACCCTTTTCCTCAATGACTATCTGTCCCATCTGTGACAGAGACTGTGGCTCTTGTATTGGACTGTTCAGCCACCTAAGGACTTATTTTAAGAGTGTAAGCAAGTCTTCCTCGTTTCTGAGGGACTGCCTATGATGATGATGAAGTGTCACACTTATACCAGATTGGCTCAAGTATTACATTCATAAAAAAGCAACAAAGCGTTACTGAGCAATCATTAGAAAAATATAAAACAAAGAAAGACTTGGGATTTCTATAGCGCCTTTCACGGCCACCAGATGTCTCAAAGCGCTTTACAGTCAACGAAATACTTTTGGCGTGTAGTCACTGTTGTAATGTAGGAAACATGGCAGTCAATTTGCGCACAGCAAGCCCCCACAAACAGCAATGTGATAATTACCAGCTAATCTGTTTTTGTTATGTTGATTGAGGGATAAATATTGGCCAGGACACCGGGATAACTCCCCTGCTCTTCTTCGAAATAGTACAATGGGATCTTTTACGTCCACCTGTGAAGGCAGACGGGGCCATGGTTTAACGACTCTTCTTAAAGACGGCACCTCCGACAGTGCAGCGCTCCCTCAGCACTACCCTGGAGTGTCAGTCTAGATTTATGTGCTCAAGTCCCTGGAGGGGGACTTGAACCCACAACCTTCTGATACAGAGGTAAGAGTGCTACCCACTGAGCCACAGAGATAGAAAGCCAGTCATTTCCTGCAGGTTTCTTCTCGCTTTGATAACCTGGCCTCCGCTAAGTGAAAGAATCATGGATTTATAGTCCATTGTCAATCTGGAGACTCAGGATCCGTAATTTCAGCATCCGTAATTAGTCTCGAACAGGCCTTAGGAAGTGATTATTTTAAAGCTCTGAGTACGCTCTATGACCTTAAAGGGACAAACTAGTTTAAACATAACTCCATCTTAGCAGCAGGCATATTTCCTCAAGGCAGTCCCGGACCAGTTTTGGGCACTAAGGGAATCAAGGGATATGGGGATAGGGCAGGAAAGTGGAGTTAAGGCAGAAGATCAGCCATGATCTCATTGAATGGCGGAGCAGGCTTGAGGGGTCGTATGGCCTACTCCTGCTCCTATTTCTCATGTTCTTATGCACCTTTATGCATATCAAGAAAGGGCTGGGAAGGTATAAACACTCTTCTTGTTCTGTAACATACGATGTGTAACATGATATAACATTTTAGTCACAAAAAAAGCCCATCCAATTGTACTTCAAACGAATATGCTATGGTACACAGCTGTAGTTCACAGATAATTCCTGAACCACGATGGTCCCAGTTTTTCCCTGTCTCTGACACAAATGGGAAGTGTGTTATGATTGAGATACGTTCCTTGCTCAGTTCTGTAAGTGGTACATCAGCCAATGCAACAATGTGGAGAATGGTACTGTTTCAGTGCTGTTCCCAAAATGGTCGATCTTGCGTTCGTGGAAATGAAGACTCAATTATGGTTACCGTTTTGCTACAAACTAGCTGATGACACATGGCATTGCTTGGAGTGAGTCACACACTTCGAGTTCTCGGCCCCACTATAGAAGGTACAGTAGGGCCATGGAGAGCGTACAGCATAGATGCACCCGGTGGCACCAAGGGTGGAAAGTGATAGTTATAAGGAGAGACTTGAGATACTGGGAGCATTTTCATTAGAATAGAGAAGGCTAAGAGGAGAGTTAATAAAGGTTTTAAAAATTATAAAGGGCTCTGATAGGCTGAATAAGTAAGTACTCCTTCCCTCTGGTTGGGGAGTCAATGATGAGAGGTCATCAATTTAAAACTGTCACTAAGGAAGTGAACAGAGAGGTTAAGAATTGTTTTTGCTCCGAGAGTTGCTGGAACATGCAATATTTTGCCACAGAGAGCGATTGAGTCAGAGACCGATGCATCTTCCAAGGGAAAACTGGATAATTATTTGAAGGAGAGGAAGGTATAGGGCTATGGGGAGAAAGCAGGGTAGTGGCATTAGTTTTGAATTGCTCTAGCAAAGAAATAACACAGGCACTGTGGGCTGAATGGCTTCCTTCTGTGCTGTACATTATGGTTCGAACAATAAAGATTGATGGAGAATGCACTATGGGAAGTAAATGTCAGACTTACTGGAGGTGCGTGCTATATTTTAATATTTTATTGATGGCCTTCTCCACAATGTACCTTAAACTGTGACAAATGAATTAAGCAAAGGAGAGTAAGTGTGAGGGGTTGGTGGAGTGGAGGTGGGGAGCAGGTCCATTTGCCCCCATCAATGGCAAATCAAGCCGCAGCCTCGCAATAACTAAGCTCAGGTCCTAACCTGACAGTGTTTAAGTAGATGATCATACACTCCTGTGAAACTTCAGTTACATAAGAACCCAGCATCACATCCCTCATTCCCGAGGACTCACAGTGATCAGTGATAAAACAGTCCGTGTATTGTTCTCTCTTACCTGTGCATCTTGATGTTTGGTCAGGACTGTACACCCTGCCTGAGGCAATGAAGATATTGTTTTTGAGCTAACAGACGAACCTGTAAAAAGATGTTTTATCTACACTCTTTGTACTCAAGAGGAACGATGGTATTCCTCCATCCAGTACTCCTGGGTCGGATATAACATGGATAGATATAAGTTAAAGATCCCCCTATACAGTTACAAAAATACGCAAGTACCCTCTGATTGGTGTTTGTGGTGATGTTACTGCTGCATGTTGACATTTGGGGTTAGCTTCTATGTTTTGGTGCTCCTGGCAAAATAAAGAAAGATGTACATTTATATAGCACCTTTCACAACCTCAAGATGTCCCATACCACTTTACAATCAATGAAGTACTTTTGAAGTGTAGTCTCTGTTGTAATTGGAGGAATATGCCAGCCAATTTGGGCACAGCAAGCTCCCCCAAACAGCAATGCTTTAATGGCCAGATATTTTTTTTAGTGATGTTATTTGAGGGATAAATATTGGCCAGGACACCAGGGAGATCTCCCCTGCTCTTCTTCGAAATAGTAACGTGGAATCTTTTACACCCACCTGAGAGAGCAGATGGGACCTCGGTTTAACATCTCATCCGACAGTGCAGAACTCTCTCAGCACTGCACTGGAGTGTCAGCCTAGATTGTGTGCTCAAGTCTCTGGAGTCGAACTGTGAACCCACCACCTTCTGACTCAGTGCTACCATCATCATCATTATAGGCAATCCCTCGGAATCGAGAAAGACTTGCTTCCACTCCTGAAGTGAGTTCTTTGGTGGCTGAACAGTCCAATATGAGAGCCACAGACTCTGTCACAGGTGGGACAGATAGTCGTTGAGGGAAGGGGTGGGTGGGACTGGTTTGCCGCATGTTCTTTCCGCTGCCTGCGCTTGATTTCTGCATGCTCTCGGCGTTGTGACTCGAGGTGCTCAGCGCCCTCTCGGATGCACTTCCTCCACTTAGGACGGTCTTGGACCAGGGACTCCCAGGTGTCAGTGGGGATGTTGCACTTTATCAGGGAGGCTTTGAGGGTGTCCTTGTAACGTTTCCACTGTCCACCTTTGGCTTGTTTGCCGTGAAGGAGCTCCGAGTGGAGCACTTGCTTTGGGAGTCTCGTGTCTGGCATGTGAACTATGTGGCCAGCGGAGCTGATCAAGTGTGGTCAGTGCTTCAATGCTGGGGAGGTTAGCCTGGACGAGGATGCTGATGTTGGTGCGTCTGTCCTCCCAGGGGATTTGTAGCATCTTGCGGCGACATTATTGGTGATATTTCTCCAGCAACTTGAGGTGTCTACTGTACATGGTCCATGTCTCTGAGCCATACAGGAGGGCGGGTATTACTACAGCCCTGTAGACCATGAGCTTAGTGGCAGTTTTGAGGGCCTGGTTTTCAACACTCTTTTCTTCAGGTGGCCGAAGGCTGCACTGGCGCACTGGAGGCGGTGTTGGATCTCGTTGTCATTGCCTGCTCTTGTTGATAGGAGGCTCCCGAGATATGGGAAGTGGTCCACGGAATCCAGGGCCGCGCCGTGGATCTTGATGACTGGGGGGCAGTGCTGTGCGGTGAGGACCGGTTGGTGGAGGACCTTTGTCTTACGGATGTTTAGCGTAAGGCACATGCTTTCGTATGCCTCAATAATTACGTCGACTATGTCCTGGAGTTCAGCCTCTGTATGTGCGCAGAATCAGGCGTCGTCCGCGTACTGAAGCTCGATGACAGAGGTTGAGGTGGTCTTGGACCTGGCCTGGAGATGGCGCAGGTTGAACAGGTTCCCACTGGTTCTGTAGTTTAGTTCCACTCCAGCGGGGAGCTTGCTGACTGTGAGGTGGAGCATAGCGGCGAGAAAAATTGAGAAGAGGGTTGGGCGATGACGCAGCCCTGTTTGACCCCGGTCCGGACGTGGATTGGGTCCATGCTACCAACTGAGCTATGGCTGACATGGCTGATAGAAGCTGAAGAGGAGTTAAGCTGTGGAGAGATGTTGTGCTCACTGGCTTTGAGATTAGTTCAAGACTGCCTTGCCTGCCTTGTGCGATACAGAACATCAGTCCTTTTACTATAATTAATTTGAAAAATTTTTCACACTTTGTGGTGGGTTCTCAGCTTGCTCAGCAGTCCCGAGAGTGCGACCAACTGAGCTGTGGCTGACACCCGAGAGCTTCCCATCGCAGGAGTGCCGGTACAATATTCCATGGGGAGAGATGTATAACAGGCAGCTGAATTGGTATCGCCTGGTTTACACTATCAGCCAAAGCTAAAATGACCCCCAGTATCTCTAACAGTACCATCATCATCATCATCATAGGCGGTCCCTCGAACGAGGATGACTTGCTTCCACATGAGTTCACAGATGTTTCAATGAAGGACCCGATGTTCCAGTCCTGAACTCCAATTGAGGGGGGTGGAAGATGCCTGTGTGTGGATTTTTATAACGTGTGGTGACCGTTGCACATCAGCACCACACAGGCTCGACAGAGCTAGGCCTTTATCCAGTGGCAAGAATTAACCAGGACGACTGGAGACCTGCTCTGCTGCACGGACCTAGTGCACACACATATTGCAGTTTGGGCTGGCCCGTGCTGCCCCTGGGCCCTCGCCTCTTCTGGGCCCCGTACCTTCGTTTGCTGCACCTCCGCCATGATCTCGCACCGTTCCTCCACCACAAGCATTCACCACACTTCCGCCATAATCTCTCAGCGTTCCTCCACCACGATCTCTCACTGTTCCTCCACCACAAACATTCGCCGCACCTCCGCCACAGCACAATACAGCACTCCCGCGGCACTCAAGAGCATCCGCCTGGATTATGTGGTCAAGTCCTGGAGTGGGGCTTGAAATGGGGCTTGAAATAAGCTACTGCCCGGGGAAAATATCTATCAACAGAGCCAAGCCGAGACATGACAGGGACGCGGATGCACAATTGCGAAACTCACAGATATGCTCCAAGTGGTCATTCTTCATGTGTGCGTCTAGATAGTGACTGTTGGCAGGCTGTTCAACACCGGGCGGAAGCTCGCGGCCGGGGCCCAATCCCGTCCTCATCAGACATCCACGAGCCCGCACTTTCTAGCAGCAGCCTCTGAATAGTGAACTGGATTGTGAAACTGAATCTTCTCCCTACCATCGGAGCATGAGGCCAGTTGTAACATCCCGCCTGACTGCTGCCCTGCAGACATCAGCTAACTCACCGCCCACCTGGAATTGAACCATGGTCTTTCCTGTCCTGTATGGCTCAGCATCTCACCAGGCCACACATTTACTCAGCGAGACTTTGGCGGAACCTCATGGAGATCGGATTGACAGACGTCACCTTTAGGGACCAGTGCAGATTGTCAGATTACCCATCTCACATTTGGAAGATAGATGTTCATTTATACAGAGCCTTACCACGTCTCTCGGAAATGTCCCAAAGCTCTTGGAATTCAGCGGAGTACTTTGAAGCGCAGTGTCTGTTGTTATGTAGCTGGCCATTTTGTGCACTGCAAGACCTCCCAAATGCAGTGAGATGAATCTGATTCTTTGGTGGTGTTGGCCGAGGGAGGAAGGTTGGCTGAAGAGCCTGGGAGAATTTGAATTGTCATGTATGTACATTCTGTTTGTAGCCACCAGATGGCGTCATTGTTGGACGCCACTGAACAGCTCGCACATGGTGCTTCTCAGGTATAAAAGGCCAGCCATTTTGAGAGTCAGGCAATTTGGGCCTAAATAAAGCAGAGCCAAGGTTGTACCTTACTTAGTTAAACAGTACTCAGTTTGAACCTTTATTGTATACATATTTGGCAACGAGAATACAAGAACCTCTGTTTGCAAAATGAGCACGATTGGATTTTTAGAGCGATTCGTGGAGGGAGAAGATTGGGCTGTTTGTGAGCTGTTTGAACCAGTACTTCGTGGCCAACAATATGAAGGGGGTCGACGATGCAGATCGGCACCGGGCCGTGTTCCTCACTGTGTGCGGTTCAAAGATCTACGGTCTGATAAAGAATCTACTCATGCCTAGTGATCCAACAGAGAAAACATACGAGGAGTTGTGTACATTGGTACGGGAGCACATCAAGCCAGACGACGGCATCATCACCTCGAGATACAGGTTTTATACACATGTTCGATTGGAGGGCCAGGGCGCGGTGGAATTCGTTGCTGACCTGAGACGTCTCGCGGGACCATGCAAGTTCGGGACGGTGTTGGCAGACATGCTGCGGGACTTCTTTGTTATCAGCATCAACTACGAGGTGATCCTGCACAAACTTCTGACGGTGGAGGAGTTTGATTTAAAAAGGGTCATCCAGATCGCTCAATCATGTATGACGACGGACAGGAGTCTAAAGCAAATAGCGGTGAAGAACCGAACCTCGGCAGGTACCGTAAATGCGATTGATTCGGAGTTTGGCAGAGCGGCACGTGGCAGGGCCTATCCGGCTGCGTTCGCGAAACCTGTAGCTGCCCAAAGTCCGCTAGTGGGAATGTATCCGACTTCTCCGTGTTGGCGTTGTGGGGGAGATCATCGGCACCAGCAGTGCCGATTTAAGCAATATAGTTACAAAGGCTGTCTGAGAGTGGGGCATCTCCAGTGCAATTGTCCGCAGATGAGCAAGTGTGCTGCGACACACCACGTGGAGGATGAGAGTCAGACTAGCGCGGATCCGGATACGCAATCCGAGATGCCAGAGGAGGCAGTGTATGGACTGTACTCCTTCATAACCAAGAGTAAACCAATTTTGATTAATGTGAAGTTTAACAGGATACCGGTATCGATGGAACTGGACACGAGGGCGAGTCAATCGATCATGAACGAGAGGGCATTTAATAAGCTGTGGGATACTAAGACAGTGAGGCCTGTTAACGCCAAGCTGCACACGTACACCAAAGAACTGATAAAGGTGATTGGCAGTGCACAAATTAATGTGTCATATAACGGGGCGGTTCACGAGTTACCGCTGTGGATTGTTCCAGGCAATGGCCCAACGCTGCTCGGCAGGAGCTGGTTGGATGAAAATCAGATGCGACTGGAACGACATAAAGGCGTTGTCATTGGAGGAAGATACATGTGCCCAAGTATTGAGCAAGTTCCCCTCGCTGTTCGAACCGGGTATCGGCAACTTCACAGGAGCCAAGGTGCAGATCCACATGGACTCAGATGCAAGACCCGTCCATCATTAAGCTTGGGCAGTGCCGTATGTGATGAGGGAGAAGGTCGAAATTGAACTGGACAGAGTCCAACGTGAAGGGAAAATATCACCGGTCGAAGTTAATGAATGGGCCAGTCCCATTGTTCCTGTGCTGAAAAGTGATGGCACAGTCAGAAACTGTGGAGACTACAAAACTACGATCAACAGGGTTTTGAAACAAGATCAGTATCCGTTACTGAAGGCTGATGACTTGTTTGCGACGCTAGCTGGAGGGAAGTCATTCACAAAACTGGACATGATGTCGACCTATATGACACAGGAATTGGTCGAGAATTCGAAGAGACTTACATGCATTAACACGCACAAAAGACTGTTTATTTACCACAGGTGCCCTTTTGGAATTCGCTCGGCTGCAGCAATATTCCAGAGGAATATGGAAAGTCTACTGAAGTCCGTTCCCAGAACCGCCGTGTTCCAAGATGACATCCTGATCACCCGTCATGACTCCAAGGAACATCTGAACAACCTGGAAGAGGTTCTACTGCATTTGGATAGAGTGGGACTCGAAGTGCGTCTTCATGCCACCGGAGGTCGAATTCCTCGGGAGGAAAATCGCCGCTGATGACATCAGACCTACTGACGTGAAAGCCAAGGCCATCAAGAATGCACCCAAGCCACAGAATGTGACAGAGCTGCGTTCGTTCCTGGATCTACTCAACTACTTTGGTAACTTCCTACCTAAATTGAGCACCTTACTAGAATCAATGCACATGCACAACTGGGTGTGGAGCGCAATGGAAGACAGAGCTTTTGCGAAAGCCACCAATCTGCTTTGCTCAAACAAGCTGCTGGTACATTATGATCCGTGTAAACGTTTAGTTTTGGCCTGTGACCATCATCATATGGAATTGGTTGTGTACTCCAACAAGCCAATGAGTCGGGGAAACTTCAATCTGTCGCGTATGCATCCAAAAGTTTGCCTAAAGCGGAAAGAGCCTATAGCATGGTAGAAAAAGAAGCTTTAGCTTGTGTGTACGGTGTTAAAAAGATGCATCAATACCTGTTCGGTCTGAGGTTCGAATTACAAGCTGCTCATTTCATTGTTTTCCGAGAGCAAAGGTATCAATACCAACGCTTCATCCCGCATCCAAAGGTGGGCGCTGACATTATCTACCTATGATTATGTCATTCGCCACAGACGTGGCATAGAGAATTGTGCCGATGCTTTGAGCCAGTTGCCGTTGCCCACACCGGAGATGGAAATGCCACAACCGGCGGATCTAATGTTAATCATGGATGCTTTTGAGAGTGAAGGAACTCCTGTCACGGCTCAACAGGTTAAGACCTGTTCCAGCCAGGACCCGATTTTATTGGTGGTAGAGGGTTGCATCCTCAAAGGGGATTGGTCTGCTATACCTAAGCAAATGTGCGAGGAGACCAAACCTTACATTCATCGCAAGGACGAACTGTCTATTCAAGCAGATTGCATATTGTGGGCCAATCGCGTTGTAATTCCCAAGAAAGGAAGAGAGAAGTTCATGCGTGAGTTACACAGCACACATCTGGGTATAGTGATGATGAAGGCCATCGCCAGGTCTCATGTATGGTGGCCAGGAATTGATTCTGAGCTGGAAGCATGAATGCATCAGTGCAACACTTGCATGCAGTTCAGCAATGCACCAGTGGAATCGCTGCTGAGTCTGTGGTCGTGGCCATCCAAACCTTGGTCCAGGGTCCATGTAGATTTTGCAGGTCCCTTCCTGGGCAAGATGTTTTTAGTTGTGGTGGACGCTTATTCGAAGTGGATAGAATGCATAATCATGTCATCCAGCACGTTCATGGCAACCATAGAGAATCTCAATGTCATTTTCACAACACATGGTCTGCCTGACATAGTGGTGAGTGACAATGGGTTGTGCTTCACCAGTCAGGAATTTGAGGAGTTTGTGAAACTTAATGGCATAAAACATATAAGGTCAGCACCGTTCAAGCCTGCGTCCAACAGGCAAGCTGAATGTGCAGTACAAATGATCAAGCAAAGCCTGAGGAGAATAACCCAAGGGTCACTGCAGACCCGCTTGTACTGCATACTGCTGCGTTACAGGACAAGACCCCACACACTCACAGGGGTCTTGCCTGCTTAACTCATAATGAAAAGAAGTCTCAAGACCAAGCTATCTCTGGTACACCTGGATTTAAATAATCATGTTGAATATAGAAGACAAAGTCAACAAGAGTATCACGATCGCGCAACTGTGTCACGCGAGATTTCTGTTAATGATCCTGCATATGTGTTGAACAATGGTCAGGGTCCCAATTGGTTTGCTGGTACGGTCATGGCCAAGGAGAGCAGCAATGTATTCGTTATTAAGCTCAAGAATGGGCAAACTTGCAGGTAACACATGGATGAGACAAAGATGAGGCACACAGACGAGCCAGAGCATCGGACGAAAAAACCATCAACGACCAACCAACCTACCAGCAGCCTTCAGTGGACTCAAGGGTCATCAGTGAACCCGGAATTTCCATCACGGACCTGTTGAATAAAAATGGACTTGCAATTCCTGACATGGCCACTGCCACCCCCAACAAGTCATCATCCAGCCATTGGCCACAACAGACCCCGCACACTCACCCAAGGCTGGAATCAAACTGAGACAGTCAACCCGGGAGTGCAATGCGCCGGACCGTCTCAACCTGTGAAAAACTGTGATAAGAGCTCAGAGGCGGGTATTGTCATGTATGTACATTCTGTTTGTAGCCACCAGATGGCGTCATTGTTGGAGGTCACTGAGCAGCACGCACATGATATAAAAGACCAGCCATTTTGAGAGTCAGGCACTTTGGGCCTAAATAAAGCAGTTGGAACTTGTTTGGTTAAACAGTACTCAGTTTGAACGTTTATTGCATACATAACGTGAATGGTGTTGTGGAACCTTCAATGTCCACCTGAAGCAGTAGAACAGGCAGACAGGTTTAAAATAGCTCCCCTGCCAAACCCAAGTGAATATCTTCCCACGGAGGGTTGGAACATTGAAACCATGCTGTAAAACAGTGAGACACTTGTGACAATATCATAACCGCAGGCCATAAAAAAACCCAGACAGGAAGATCAAAGGCACCACATCAAAGGGCTTATGGTGACGGTCACAATTTCATCTCAGTGCAGCTAATTCCTGCAGTCCTGGCCTGGAAATATGAGCCTCCCAGTCTCTGAGAACAGACCAACCCCTCCCCGTCCCTCATTGCCCCTTCAGTGCAATACGATTGATCCTCACGATTTGGGATGCAATCAGAACACCCTTGCCCTCAAATTACATGATTAAAATTGCATTCAGAAATAGCACAGCACCGGCAGGGTGATGGGGGAGTTGGGATTTGGGACGGGGCTCAGAAACGCCAAAGTTCGGCTCTAATTTTATTGTGCAGCAAATTCAAGCAGAAGTGGGGGAGGGGGTAGGTGTAAGGAGCCCCTGCCCCAGACAGATGAACTTACAGATAATGATGGGAAAATGTCAACCGTCAGAAATCCTATCATGTCCACCAATCCCGAATCTGCCCTGACTTACATCTGTATAAAGTGGGTGTGAGTGTCAAGAGCAGCGGATCTGGGAGGAAGTTACTGTTTAACATAGGAGCAAGAGTCGGCCATTCAGCCCCTTATGTCTCCTCCGCCATTCAGTTCGATCATGGCCGACCTGTAGCTCAGCTCCATTTAGCAGCATTAGCTCCAGAAAGTACTCCTGAGGTTCCTAAATATTTGACGCCTACTCGACCAAATCAGGATTTTTCTTCTGTGCCTTGTAGCACCAGAGGGCTAGCACAAGCTGCCTTTGAGCAGCGAAGATGCAGATGTTCCTGCTGCTGTCACTTAATCACTGCATTGCGCTGAAGCCTTCTCGAATGTTGGCACTGCTATGGATGACACTGCTGCGATCTCTGCCATTTGCCTCAGGTCCCGTGAGGTGGTCCTCAGGGCCTCGACAGAGCTGTGATGCTCCTCAAACATCCTTCTTCTGGAGCAGGACCCAAGTGATCTGAGTCTGCAGAAGCAGACTCCATCGTCACTCCTCACTCTTCCAGCACCCGCGTGCTCTATGTATTACTCGGCAACAAATCCTCATCATGACTCAGCTGTGGTTCAGTGGGTAGCACTCTTGTCTCTGTGACAGAAGGTTGTGGGTTCAAGTCTCACTCCAGAAACTTGAGCACAGAAAAATCTAGGGAGGGAGTACTGCATTGTCAGAGGTGCCGTCTTTTGGATGAAACATTAAACCGAGGCTCCATCCTTCCTCTCAAGTGGATGTAAAAGATCCCATGGCACTATTTCGGAGAAGAGCAAGGGAGTTATCCCCAGTGTCCTGGCCAATATTTATCCCTCAACCAACATACCAAAAGAATAGATGATCTGGTCATTATCACATTGCTGTTTGTGGGAGCTTGCTGTGCGCAAAATTGGCTGCGGTGTTACCTACATTACAACAGTGTCTACACTTCAAAAGTACTTCATTGGCTGTAAAGTGCTTTGAGACGTCCAGTGGTTGTGATAGGCGCTATATAAATCCAAGTCTTTCTTTTCTTTTTCATCGGAAGAATCGACTTCCCTCAGTGGACCATTCTGAGCTGCTGAATAAGAAAGGATGACAGATGGCATGTTGTGTAACACAGAAATAGAAGGGCTTTATCCACTTCTCTCTCTCCTCTTCTTCAATGGCATACTATTGCATTTCAGTTAAAGGGAAATAAGAATCTAAGGGTAATCACTGCATTTTCCTTAGTTGGATGTGAAGGAGACCCATCATGTTTCTTGCAAGTGTGTTGCAATTTCCAAACCATGAGTTAGACAAGCTGCTGATGGTTCTGGCAGACCTTAACCTGCCACTGGGCCCTCCAACCTCTCCGTGCCCCAAGGATTGGGTTGTCTGCCTCCTCAGGATGGCTGGTGCTTCTTCTTCAATGTGGTAATGGAGGTCTTGTGGCTTCGTCCACCTATGGCCTGTCTCGCAGTTGTCATAGACTAACTTCTCCTGTGATGGGGCTCAGAAGAGCCTTGGGGCAGCACGGGCCAGCCCACACTGCTATGTGTGTGCGCACTAAGTCCGTGCAGCAGCGCAGGTCTCCAGTCGTCCTGGTTAACCCTTGCCACTGGATAAAGGCCGCGCTCTGTCAAGCCCGTGTGGTGGCTGGTGTGCAACGGTCACCGCACGTTAAAAAATCCACGCACAGGCATCTTCCACCCCTGGAGTTCAGGACTGGAATATCAGGTCCTTCATTGAAACATCTGCGAACTCATCCTTTTTGGCGTGGAAGCAAGTCATCCTCGTTCAAGGGACCGCCTATGATGATGATCTCCTGTGATAAAGGACATAGAGAATAGGACTTGAATATTGCAGGAAAAGCTAGGTGGGATCTCTTGTGATTATGTACATTGCCAGAATTTCTAGGTTTAAAAGGTGTTAGCTGTGGTTACGTAATATCACTTTTGCCTTGGAGTCAGTAAGGGAGACTGGAACACAAAATCTAGGCTGACACTCCAATGCAATATTGAGGGAGTGCTGCACTGTCGGCGATGCCGTCTATTGGATGAGACGTTAAACCGAGGCCCTGTCTGCTCTCTCAGTTGAATGTAAAAGATCCAGTGGCATTAGTTTGAAGAGAAGCAGAGGAGTTCTCCTCAGCCAACATCACTCAAACAGATTATCTGGTCATTATCACAATGTTGTTTGTCCGACCTTGCTATGCGTAAATTGGCTGCTGCGTTTCCTACATTACAACAGTTCAACAGTACTTTGGGATGTCCTGAGGTCATGAAAATGGAAGTATTTCTTTCTTTCAGTTTTGAAACGTGCTATTCCACCCCTTCCCCCATCACTTTTCTGCTCTTTCTGATAGTAAACTGTGGCTCAGTGGGTAGCACCCTCGCCTCTGAGTCAGAAGGTCGTGGGTTCAAGTCCCACTCCACATACATGAGTACGAAAAATCTAGGCTGACACTGAGGGAGTACTGCAGTGTCGGAGGTGCCATCTTTCGGATGAGATGTTAAACCGAGGCTCCGTCTGCTCTCTCAGGTGGATGTAAAAGATCCCATGGCACTATTTCAAAGAAGAGCAGGGAAATTATCCCAGTGTCCAGGCCAATATTTATCTCTCAATCAACATAACAAAAACAGATTATCTGATCATTATCACATTGCTGTTTGTGGGAGCTTGCTTGTGCGCAAATTGGCTTGCTGCGTTTCCCACATTACAACAGTGACTACACTCCAAAATTATTTCATTGGCTGTAAAGTACTTTGAGATGTCTGATGATCATGAAAAGTGCTATATAAATGCAAGTCTTTCTTCCTTTCTGAAGGTGCTGACTTGTGCTGGGGTGCAGTTTGTGGGTGCCAGTGTCCCTCAGGTACCTCTCTCAGGTGGCCATTCCGCATGTGCGAGCCTTGTCAGTGAGCTAAGTGACCATGGATAGGCATGACCTTATCCGACATTCATATAGTTTCAGCAGGAGTCAGTGGATAGTGTTCTGATGTGGGAAACCCTCATTTCTTAACACAACACTGCTGAGGTCAACGGCAGTGTTCCAACTGCAAAAAATCAGCTTATTCAACTCGCCTGGGAACAAGTGAAACAGTGAGCGACATATTCACCAACTGAGCAATCGGGGATCTCAGAACTTTAAAATGTTACAGTATCACGTCTGGATGTTAAAGACCCCATGGCATTTTTTGAAGACGAGCTATTTTTGAATAAATTAGTCTTAGTAAAGTAAAACGTTGAGAACTGGGAGAATTTGAATGCTGCCATGAGATCTTTAATGCCCACCTGAAGCATTGAAACAGGAAGACAGAGCCTTGGTTTAATTGCTCAGCACTCATCACTAAAAGGAGGGACAGAGGATTTCTGCCATGATTCCCTACACATGGTGATTTATTTGGACTGTCCAGGGAGCAACTTGTGGGAAAACTGGAACATCTATTTTGGTCACAGGTCAAACCTTCGAGCTCACTGAATTGCCTTTTTAATTTGTTGGCCCAATGTACACTTAGATTGCGACCAAGACAACGGCAAGTGTTAGATTGACTCAGCTGGTAGCACTTCTGCCTCTGAGTCATGAAGACCCTTGTTTAAGCCCTCCTCCAGACTTTAAGCTAGGCTGACACTCCAGTACAGTAGTGAAGGAGTGCTGCATTTCCGGAGGTGTTGTCCTTTAGATAAGATGCTCAACCAGCTGCTCCAATGCCTCAGCTGAATGTATTTGAAGAGGAGCAATGTCCTGGCCAACATGTTCCTGAAGCAGCACCACCAAAACCAGGTTAACTGGCCATCCATCACATCCAACAAATTCTGGCCCCTTGAACATCCCTAATTATAATCGCTCTTTCGAAGAATGAGAGGGGATCTCATAGAAACATATAAAATTTTGACGGGATTGGACAGGTTAAGGGCAGGAAGAATGTTCCCGCTGCTGGGGAGTTCCAGAACCAGGGGTTACAGTCTAAGGATAAGGGGGAAAGCCATTTAGGACCGAGATGAGGAGAAACTTCTTCACTCAGAGAGTGGTTAGCCTGTGGAATTCTCTACCGCAGAAAGTTGTTGAGGCCAGTTCGTTAGATATATTCAAAAGGGAGTTAGATATGGCCCTTACGGCCAAAGGGATCAAGGGGTATGGAGAGAAAGCAGGAAAGGGATACTGAGGTTGAATGATCAACCATGATCTTATTGAATGGCGGTGCAGGCTCGAAGGGCCGAATGGCCTGCTTCTGCACCTAATTTCTATGTTTCTATGTTTCAATGTTCCATTGGTGGCCGTGCCTTCAGCTGTTTGGGCCCTGAGCTCTGGACTCCCTCCCTAAACCTCTCCGCCTCTCCTTCCTCCTTTAAGACGCTCCTTAAAACCTACCTCTTTGATCAAACTTTTGGTCATCTGCCATAATTTCTTCTTATGTGGCTCAGTGTCAAATTTATCTGTTTTGTCTTGTAACATCGCTGTGAAGTGCATTGGGACATTTTACTACGTTAAAGGCGCTATATAAATAAAAGTTAGTATTATTATTATTGCTCTTTCTGTACACAAGATGGCTGCTGCTGCACTTGCCTGCATGACAACAGTCACTGCAGTTTAATGTAACATACTTGTAAATGATTCTAAGAGGTGTAATATAAGTGCAAGTATTCGTCTACAAAATTCTTCACGGTGTCTGATTCTATTCCACAGCTGACCTCCGAGGCCTCTTCCATTGGCATTGCTCAGTAACTCTCCAGGAGGTGCGAGTCGGGCCGATCGGCTTTTCAATTTTCAGCTTTCTGTCCCTGGAGAAGCACATTCCGTTTCTTCCCCAACCAATGCTACTTTGTATGACTAGAAACACACAGTGTTTGTAGAACTGGTGGGGTGGCTGAAACAAACACGACAAGCCTGTCAAGAGATACCTAGAGAATTTACTTCCGGAAATAAAGACTTTAATTTATACCACATCCCTCAGAACATTTCAAAACGGTCGCAATTAATTTGTCACCAGCTCCAACCTCCATTCCGGGCTGTGGCGCACATCGTGGTGAAATTTAGGGGGAGAAGAAAGTATTCCTTCCCCAACAAAGAGAGATTTCCCTTTTTGTGCCAGTCTTAAAGCAGCTTTGGGAAGGCATGGCACTGTGGAGAGGCCCAGTAGGATGATGGATCCGACTCGGGCTGACTGCCTTTGGGATGGGCAGTGATCAACAATCCTTGCATTCTGGCTGTCAGTCTGAGCCTATTGGTTATTTGAAACCTAATAAAAAGAAAGACTTGGATTTGCATAGTGCCTTTCACCACCACCGGACATCTCAAAGCGCTTTACACCCAATGAAATATTTGTTGAAGTGAAGTCACTGTTGTAATGTAGGAAACACAGCAGCCAATTTGTGCACAGCATCTCCCACAAACAGTAATGTGATAATGACCAGATAATCAGTTGTTTTGTTACGTTGATTGAGGGATAAATATTGGCCTCCGAGGATAACTTCCTTGCTCTTCTTCGAAATAGTGCCATGGGATCTTTTACGTCCACTTGAGAGAGCAGACGGGGCTTCGGTTTAACGTCTCATCCAAAAGACGGCACCTCCGACAGTGCAGCACTCCCTCAGCACTGCACTGGAGTGTCAGCCTAATTTTCTTTGTGCTCAAGCTCCTGGAGTGGCACTTGACCCCACAACCTTTTGACTCAGAGGTGAGAGCGCTACCCACTGAGCCACAACTGGCGAGCTGTGTTTCTACCAGGGGCTGAAATGTAGAATTCTCGTAAGTGTTTACAAAAACCCTTTTGGTCATATCTACATAGAGATGCTGACACTTTCTGGGATACAGGTCTAGGTACTTATTTTTCAAATGTCAATCCAGATAGTGAGTGTCAGAAATTGGTTGTTGGCTGAAATAGCTTATTTGAAGCGTTAACATAAGTAGATTGACAGACAGTAGAATGGATGGTACTAATCGCTTTGCTTGCAGAGCTATTAAGGGAGATGTTTAGACGAAGCAGTAGGGATCCAGATAGGATGCGAAATCTGTTAAACATTTCAATCATCGAAGCTGATCCTCACCCAACCTCCATACATTCCAAAGAAGTGTCACTAGACAACAAGAACAGGAATGCTGCTGTATGAGGCCTTTGCAGATTAGCGAGGCCTGCAGTGACTGGTTCTTTGAATTGCCTTTTTTATTGTCGTGAATTGTAGTCATTTCACTCAGGGCTCTTACTGATGGCTGAAAAGTGCAAAATTGTGGTTATGAAACTTCCACTTATTAGCTGCTGCTCTCCCACCTACCTGGTCCAACTATTCATCGAATCAACAAACATATAACACAGAAACAAACCATTTGGCCAGTTTTTTCCTCATCTGAGCCACGTAACAACAACAACAACTTGTATTTCTATAGCATCTTTAACATAGTGAAACGGCCCATGGTGCTTCACAGGAGTATTATGAGAAAAAAAATTTGACACTGAGTAGAAGTTAGCGCAGGTGCCCAAAAGCTTGGTCAAAAAGGTATGTTTTAAGGAGCATCTTGAAGGAGGAGAGAGAGGTAGAGAGGCGGAGAGGTTTAGGCAGGGAGTTCCAGAGCTTGGGGCCCAGGCAATAGAAGGCACGGCCACCAATGGTTGAGCGATTATAATCAGGGCTGCTCAATAGGGCAGAATTAGAGGAGCGCAGACATCTCGGGGGGTTGTGGGGCTGGAGGAGATTACAGAGATAGGGAGGGAAGAGGCCATGGAGGGATTTGAAAACAAGGTTGAGAATTTTGAAATCGAGGCGTTGCTTAACTGGGAGCCAATGTACGTCAGCGAGTACAGCGGTGATGGGTGAATGGGACTTGATGCGAGTTAGGACATGGGCTGCTGAGTTTTGGCTGACCTCAAGTTTACGTAGGGTAGAACGTGGGAGGCAAGCCAGGAGTGCATTGGAGTAGTCAAGCCTAGAGGTAACAAAGGCATGGATGAGGGTTTCAGCACCAGAAGAGCTGAGTCAGGGGTGTAGGTGGGCAATGTTACCGAGGACGAAATAGGTGCTTTTAGCGATTCATCGAATCATCCAACATTACAACAGAGAAACAAACCATTTGGCCTGTGTTTTCTTCATCTGAGCCACTTAGTCTAATCTCACTCTCTTGCTTGCTGCAGATATCGTTTAGTATTCGACTTTTTAACGCAACTATTGAATTGCCTTTATTTAGAACCTTATCCCCTCTCTCAGATTGCTCTTTGCATGAAAGATTCTACCTGGCGTCTGTCCTAAGCTGCCCCCCTTTTAGCTTTAATCTACTCCTCCTCATACTAGTATCCTGGAATACATTGACGTAGTGCTTCCAGGTTAACCTTATCTCTGCCCTTTAATACTTTGTAAAGTTCAGTAAGGTTCTTCGTATAAAAAAGTGAAATATTGCGGATGCTGGAAATCTGAAATAAAAACAAAAAGTGCTGGAAATGCTCAGAAGGTGAGTCTGTGAAGAGAGAAATAGGGTTAACGCTTCAGCTCGTTGACCTAAGGTCAAGGTTCGTAGTATGTTTATTTGGACTTTTATCTTAGATCATTTCCTTTTGCTCAGAGCCCTTAAGCAACCTGTCCAATTGCTAGGTAATTGTCGTGTGCCCTTGGATGGGACATCTTAATAACATATTCAGCGCAAATTAGTCACGTTTATAGATGATACCAAGTGATGAGTGGCGGTGGTGAAATTCAAGGGGGTAGCTCAGAAATGACAGAGTGAGTTGGACAAAATATGTACAGTGCATAACAGTGGCAGATGAAATTCAATGTAGGCAAGTGTTAAGTACTGCTCTTTGGAAGGAAAAATGGAAGACGCATGCACTCCATAAATGGTGTTGGAATAGCTAAGGAAGAAACTAACAACTATCTAGGAGTCTTTGTAGCCTCGACATGCAACATGCCCAACCAATGCAACATGCCCAACCAATTAACAAGCCAATAGGGTTGAGCTACCCAACCATAATAGCAGGATATAAGTCAGAGGAATGTGTGATCGAACTGCACTGTGCTCTAGTCACCTCGACTGCTGTGTCCAGGTCTGGTCACAGAGAAACAGGGAGACATTCAGGTACTGGAGGCAGTGCAGAGAAGAGACCGGTTAACCTATTTTTGATTGTATTGGTTGAGAGGAGACCCCAGCAAAGGACACCACTGCAAATGCCTACACGTTCCTCGTATTCAAATGTGAGGAAAAGGAGGAGAGGGGACAACTAACCAGGGTCCTACTCCTGATTACTCTCCAGTGACTACTACCATTTAGGCAAGGTACCCGATGGCACCAGACACCTGTTGAGCCATGCCCCAGAAAGGGTTAGAACCTGCAGCAGAGAAATGGTGAAAAAGAGAATAAAACGTGATTGTTACCTGTTTAATACTGGGTACAGTGGGTGCATGATGGCAAGTTAAAGCATTGTGCTGCAAGCTGGTAGGTCACGGGTTGGCACCTGGAATGGCCCACTAAGTGATTTCCCCCTGCCTTGGCCATGCTTGTGGAAGGGGTGCAGGAAGGACATCAAGCAAGGCGCGAGCAAGGGGAGATTGGAGGCCTGAACACTCCACCCGGCTGTTGTGTTCCTTGCAGTGGATTGACCGAGAGCAACTGGCAGTGGCCTTAGGAGATCATCGGGGCCAGGATGAAATTGTCAGGTTTCCAGGAGTAGCACGAGCAGTGCCCTGTGATCACTGTACAGCGCAAGGAGCCAACCATCATGGATTGCTACTTCGCCTATTGACTCCTCTGAACCTGGGATTTTTCATGTCAATACACGTACATCCTTATTCTGTGCAGAACACCTGCTCCCAAACCTGACTCGAACCAGCCATCTGAAAGCAGAACGATAAAACTCAGACTATAGATATCTTCTTTTCCTCACATTTAGTGAGTCCAGGGCCACTGAGATTAACTGGTGCCACTCAGGACAAGGGTTGCGCAAAGTGTTAAAATTCTGTGAGGAGCTTGTATTGGCAGCAGTTCAATCTGCACTGTACAGAGCAATAAAATTACTTTTCTTGTACATATTTGAGTGTTGTCATGTATTTAAAATTATTTTATGTACTGCAAATCAAAGCTGACAGCTCAGAGTGCTGAAGATGACATGAACTGATGAGTGTCATGACAGGCAAAAGAAAACATCTTTTTAAATAAACTATTTAATGTAAGATAAAAAGCCTTTTCTATACAGTAATGCATTAGAGCGAGAGTCTCAACTTAAATACTGTAGTAGGTTTAAAAATAACACAGCTAGCAAGAATTCTGATTAACTTCAAGGATCTTTTATTTTTTTAAGAAAGTTTTCCTTCCACGGGAACTAGCTCCAGTGCTTCACCCAAAATACCACTTTTCATGCATGGGCCTATACTCACTGGAGTTTAGAAGAATGAGATGCGATCTTATTGAAACGTATAAGGTTCTGAGGGGGCTTGACAGGGTCGCTGCCAAGAGGATGTTTCCTCTTGTGAGGGAATCTAGAACTAGAGGGCATAGTCCCAGAATAAGGGGTCGCCCATTTAAAACAGAAATGAGAAAGAATTTCTTCTCTTGGAGGATCGTGAATCTTTGGAATTCTCTACCCCAGAGAGCTGTGGAGGCTGGGTCATTGAATATATTTAAGATGGAGATAGATTTTTGAAGGACATGGGAGTCAAGGTTTATGGGGAGCGGGCAGGGAAGTGGAATTGAGGCCAAGATCAGATCAGCCATGATCTTATTGAATGGTGGAGCAGGCTCGAGGGACCAGATGGCCGACTCCTGCTCCTATTTCTTATGTTCTTATGAACCTAGATTGAGTGACAACCAACTATTCTATCATGGGAGACATCAGAGCCAAGTCAGATCCAACCTCAACTGACATTCGCATACATGGACTTCCATCAAACTAGCGAAGGTTGTATGTACGTTCTTGCACCTCTAAAGGTGAATTCAGCGTCCTCAGCAGGGAGCCGTATTCAGAAGGAACGCGGATTGGAGATGGGGACAACACTAATTCTCCGAGCCATGGACTCTTTGAGCAAAGCTCCCCACTGGGAACGTGGGGTTGGTCAACTTATCCTCCAGTCTGCAACTTCTCTCTTTTTCCATCATAACCTTTCTTGTCTTGCTCTCTATTTGATTAATACAACTATGGTACTTTGTACTTATCTCTCTGGTTCCTTCTCAACACCACCCCGGGTTCTCCCGCTCTCTCCGCACCCTCACTGTGTTGAAATCAAGATTTATCATACACTTTTCCAGTCTAACTCATTCCAGGACCTCAGAACTGTGGCATTCCTGACCCCTCTCAGTCTTTCCTTTCTCCTGCAACCTTCAGGCTTATAAAACCCAACCTTTGTATCACCCAATCACTGCTTCTTGATTTATCCCACCTCTCCTGTCATTTCTTTTAACCTTGATGATGTCCTGCCCTCCAGGCCTGCCGAGGCCCTTCACCTGGGTGTGATCTTGCCATTAACCCGGGGCGATCTGTGTCTATTGACCCACCTCCCACAGGTCTAGTGCAGTAATACTAAGTTCCTCTGTTGATGCCTTGTAGATTGAGCAAAAATAATTGCCAAAGAAGTGGCAGTAATAGGCAGATAGAAAGAATAGTTAATGGTAACTTTCAGTGCTTTATTTCTGACAGGATTACTGATGCTAAGGCACTGTCTTTAAGGATTATAATGAACCCATTTTAATGTTTACACACTGGAATAGCTCATATTTTAGATCAGTCTCTTGGAGTGCAGCATCCCCACTGTGCTGCTGTACTGAAGCATACACTGATGGCTCTTTTATATTTTTATAATGTTTGTCACAAGGCAGTTTTTTTGCTGACAGAGAGGGTAGTTCTCAAGAATTCTCCATGCAGCAGACTGAACGGCTGATCTCCAGGCTCCCGGCCATACTATAGAGACCTCCAATTGATAGGGGAGATGAGGGACTTATCCAACTCCATGCCCTGGGCCTTCTGTGCGTACACCCTGTGCCCCGACCCCCGACCCCCGCCTCCACCCCACCATCAGTGCCAGAGCCTTCATCTCTCTCGTGCCTACACTCCTGAACTCCCTGGCTGAACTCCTTCACCTTACTACGTCTCTTCTCCCCTTTGAAAATGTTTAGGCCACACTTTCCTACTACTTCTCGGTGCCCAGTTCCTATGGGCCCGAACTTGGTGGAAGCTAAATACCTGACGGTACTTTGGGCCTTAAAAAGTCCTTGAAAGACCGCCTGGCAGAAAAAAAGCTACTTATGCCATGATTCTGGGTGGCAACGGGCGGGAGGCTCCCAATCTCGGCGGCAAATGCAATCCTTGCCAAAGTGTCGTCGAGGATTGAGTCGGGCGCGGGTGGGAACGCATAAAATAAAAAATTTACACAAAAAAAACCCACTGGGAAACCTTCAAGGGACCCCATTCACCTAGATCGCTGTAAAAAAAATAAAGAAAAGAAGTTTGCTAACCTTTATTTGCAGGTCTTCATATTTACCATTGGGTTTAGCCCTGCCTCCATGCGGCGGTCCTTCCCCCTGCTGCTGCCGACTCCCGCCTGGACCAAACTGTCAGCTCGGCGGGCGGGAAGACACTTATGTCAGTTGCGCGCTAGCGGACGTCAGTGGGCGGTTCCCTGCAATCTTCTCTCCCGCCGGCGGGAGTCCTCCACCGAACTCGCTCGGAGGGGAGACCGCCCAGGAAAGTCGGCGGCAGCGGATGGTGAGTCCACCAAGTTCGGGGCTGTTATGTATGCAAACTTCACCAATGTGTAAGACTTGCCACTAGGGGGCACACCCGTGGGAGACCTCAGGGTCACCTGTGCACCCTGGGGCAAGCAGGTATAAAAGGCAATCCACCATGCTGCTGCCTCACTTTGGAGTTAGATTAAAGAGACCAAGGTCACAATGGTTTGAGCTTACAACATATTCTTGTGGAGTTATTCTGAACTTAACAACTGGCAACGAGTTACAGATCACGAACTTTCATGTGGTAATGGCTGCCGTTGGTATTCTTGAGAAATTTGTTGAGGGTGATGATTGGGAAGCCTTTGTTGAGCGTCTCGACCAGTACTTTGTGGCCAACGAGCTGGACACGGCTGAGACGGCGGTCAAGCGCAGGGCGATTCTCCTCACCGTATGTGGGTCTTACATATATGGCCTCGTCAAAAATCTGCTGACACCAGTCAAACCAATGGATAAGACTTACACAGAGCTGTGCACGCTGGTTCGGGAACTCCTCAAGCCGAAGGAGAGTACCTTAATGACCAGGTATCGCTTTAATACGCACCATCACTCCGAGGGCCAGGACGTGGCGAGCTATGTCGCCGACCTAAGACGCCTTGCGGGACAGTGCAAATTTGTTGAATCTTTGGGGGAAATGTTGCGGGACTTTCTCGTGCTTGGAATTGGCCACGAGGTAATTCTTCGCAAACTGCTGTCTGAGCAAGGCCATCACAATAGCCCAGGCTTGCATATCCATGAGCGACAACACGAAACAGATATCTTCACAGCATCAAAGCTCGCCATCAAGTACTGTGCATAAAATAATGCCTTCAGCAGGCAGAACCGTACATGTCAGGGCCTACACGCCTGCAGAGGCCAGGCCTAGGGTGACTCAGAGGCCGCTGTGGGGTGTGAATGCCTATCCATTAACACCATGTTGGCGCTGCGGGGGCAGTCATAGAGCCCATCAATGTCGATTCAAGCAATATGTGCGCAAGGGCTGTGGAACAATAGGGCACCTCCAGCGAATGTACAAATGACCTCTAACTCACCACGTGGCAGAGTCAGCAGAGGATGACCGATCCAGCGCAGATCACGCTAAACGAGCAGGAGAGGCAACTCAACCTGAGGATGAAGAGGAAGTATATGGGGTACACATATTCACCACCAAAAGCCCTCCGATAATATTAAAAGTTAAACTTAATGGCATTCCAGTCTCCATGGAATTGGACACGGGGGCGAGTCAATCAATCATGAGCCAGAAGGCTTTTGAGAAACTGTGGGGCAACAAGGCACAGAGGCTAAAACTGAGCCTGATTCGCACAACACTGCGCACTTACACCAAAGAACCCATACTTGTTATCGGCAGTGCGGCAGTGAAAGTATCGTACGACGGAATGGTGCATGATTTACCACTATGGATTGTACCAGGCGATGGCCAACACTGTTCAGCAGAAGCTGGCTAGGAAAGATCCGATGGAACTGGGATGACATCAAAGCACTATCTTCGGTAGATAATGCCCCGTGCGCCCAGATGCTAAACAAATTCCCGGCGTTATTTGAGCCAGGCATCGGCAACTTCACAGGCGCCAAGGTGCAGATCCATCTTGTTCCTGGGGCACGGCCCGTTCATCACAAGGCCTGAGCAGTCCCATATATGATGCGTGAAGGAATGCAAAATTCACAAGAAACCGCCCCCCTGTGTTTGGGCTCATTCGAAAGGAAATTTAATTTGGGACTATTTACCGAAAAGTTTGGAACTCTAAAGTGCTTATGGAAGAAACTACGAACTTTAATAGAATTTTGGCTTTTAAAAGACAAACTCAAGGCTGTGTGCGGACCTATGGAACTAGCAAGAGACAGTCCAATTAAGTGAAGCTACCTGGGTGTGAGGACTAAGTTAACCCGTCTGGAAGAATGAGTATTTGAAAATCCTTCTCCACAAGAGACATTAACATTACAAAATCACCCAGAGGTAGCTACCCATCAACATGGGTCTGGACAACCATTTCAGTATATACATCACAAAGAGGCCCAATCCAGCCTGTATGTGAAAGACTAAGCACAAAAGGACATTGCAATTACCGAACTAATATTTCCATCAGGAAACAGTTTTCGAACATCAACCCACCCAAGACATATCAACTTTTAATGAGCCCGACAAAATATTACAAAGAAGAACCAACCTGCCAAAATTATACAAAGGGTTTTGAACAGATTTGGCACCAAGATTAGAACACTGAGGTTAGGTGGTTGCTGGGAAGCTACAAAGCTGCTACTACCTCATCAAGAAAAGGAGAGAAACCAACGCGGCACTTATAAACTAACTTCTCCAGCCTCGAAGTCCTGAAGTCCTGAAGGAAGGAAGAACATCAACATCGCAGCAGCGACCGATCACAGTCAATGTGGTATCAAGGGAAAAACAACCGCGATCTACCGTTAACTATCAAAAGAATTGGTAAGCTTAGTCCCTGCATGCCCTGGAGTCTAACCTAGCTAGAATTAGATATTGGGAGGTGGGAGGTATAATTTACTGTGACCTCCTTTGAATGTGTAGTGCATGTTTCTTTATTAGAGTGATTTGGGATTTTAAGTTTGACCTTGTACCTTTCCTTGTATTGTACTTTATTAGAGTGATTGTAAGTTTGGCCTTGTATTTTCTTACCAGAGTAATAAGCTTGTATTTCCCTGACTGTAATAAAGACAAAGTTCTTTGCATCAAATCAGTATCTTTTGCACTTTTGTCACACCCCCCAAATAAATCCAGAGTACAGAACCCAAGGGAGTGGGAGCGATTGACCCCCTCACAGAGACCAATACCCCCCTTACATGTGAGAGAAAGTTGAGATCAAGGTGGACAGACTTCAATGAGAGGGACTCATATCGCCAGTCCAGTTCAACAAGTGGGCCAGTCCAATCATGCCGGTGCTAAAGAGTCAGAATCTACGGGGACTACAAGGTAACGATCAACCGAGTCTCGTTACAGGACCAGTACCCACTACCTAAAGCGGAGGACTTATTCGCAACGCTAGCAGGGGGAAAGTCATTCACCAAACTAGATCTAACCTCTGCTTACATGACACAGGAGCTGGCTGAACCGTCAAAGAAATTGACGTGCATCAACACGCACAAAGGACTGTTCGTGTACCACTGATGCCCCTTTGGAATTCATTCGGCTGCGGCCATCTTCCAGAGGAACATGGAGAGTCTGCTGAAATCGGTTCCATGCACCGTGGTGTTCCAAGACGACATCTTGATCACTGGTGGCAACATCACCGAACATTTGCACAACCTGGAAGAGGTTCTAAAGCGACTGGACAGAGTGGGACTCAGGCTGAAACATTCCAAGTATGTTTTCCTGGCGCCAGAGGTCAAATTTCTGGGGAGAAAGATTGCGGTAGACGGCATCAGACTCACGGACTCAAAGACAGAGGCCATCAAGAATCACCCAGACCACAGAATGTGACGGAGCTGTGTTCGTTCCTTGGACTACCCAACTATTTTGGTAACTTTCTACTGGGCTTGAGCACTTTGCTGGAACCCTTGCATTTATTGCTAAGCAAGGGTGACGACTGGGTTTGGGGTAAATCTCAAGAGACAGTCTTTAATAAGGCCAGAAATCTGCTATGCTCTAACAAGTTACTTGTATTGTATGACCCGTGTAAATGTTTAGTACTAGCTTGTGATGCGTCGTTGTATGGGGTCGATTGTGTGTTACAGCAAGCAAATGTGTCAAACAAACTGCAACCGGTTGCACATACGTCCAGAAGTTTATCCAAGGCTGAAAAAGCCGACAGTATGGTTGAGAAAGAAGCGTTAGCATGCGTATACGGGGTGAAGAAAATGCACCAATATCTATTTGGTCTCCGGTTCGAGCTCGAAACCGACCACAAACTGCTTACTTCACTGCTCTCAGAAAGCAAAGGTATCAACACCAATGCTTTGTCCCGCATCCAAAGATGGACACTAACATTGTCGGCATATGACTATGTGATCCGCCACAGACCAGGCACTGAGAACTGCGCTGACGGCCTTGGTCGGCTGCTATTGCCCACCACCGGGGTGGAAATGGCGCACCCGCAGACTTGCTTCTGGTAATGGATGCTTTTGAGAGTGAGAGGTCACCCGTCATGGCCCGCCAGATCAGGACCTGAACTAGCCAAGACCCTGTGCTATCACTAATAAAAAGCTGCATCCTAAATGGAAGCTGGTCGGCAGTTCCTGGGGAAATGCAAGATAAAATTAAGCCGTTCCACCAATGTAAGGATCAATTGTCCATCCAATCAGATTGTCGCCTATGGGGGAATCGCGTGGTTTTGCCAAAAAAAGGCAGGGAAACGTTTATACGCGACCTACACAGTACCCACCCAGGCATAGTCATGATGAAGGCTATCGCCAGGTCGCACGTTTTGTGGCCTGGCATTGACTCCGAATTGGAGTCATGCGTACACCAATGCAACACTTGCTCACAGTTGAGCAACGCACCCAGGGAGACCTCACTGAGTCTGTGGTCATGGCCCTCCAAACCGTGGTCCAGGGTCCATGTAGATTTTGCTGGCCCTTTTCTAGGAAAGATGTTTCTAGTAGCAGTGGTCGCTTACTCTAAATGGATTGAATGTATAATAATGTCATCATGTATGTCCAGTGCCACCATTGAAAGCCTCCAGGCCATGTTCGTCACCCATGGTTTGCCCGACGTCCTTGTTAGTGACAATGGACCATGTTTCATCAGCTTGGAATTGAACGAGTTCATGACCCGCAATGACATCAAGCATGTCAGGTCTGCCCCATTTAAGCCCGCATCCAATGGTCAAGCGGAACGGGCAGTCCAAACCATCAAGCAGAGCTTGAAACGCGTAACGGACGGCTCCTTGCAGACCCGGTTTTCTCGGGTCCTGCTCAGCTACCGGACACACCCCACTCGCTCACCGGGGTTCCCCCTGCAGAATTGTTAATGAAGAGAGCACTCAAAACCAGGCTCTCCTTAGTCCACCTGGATCTCAATGATCACGTAGAAACCCAGCAGCACCGGCATAATGTGTACCACGATCGCGCGGCTGTAGCGCGTGACATTGAGGTTAATGATCCGGTGTTTGTTCTCAATTACGGTCATGGTCCCAAATGGATTGCTGGCACTATTTTAGCCAAGGAGGGGAATAGGCTGTTTGTTGTTAAATTGTTGAATTGGCAAACGTGCAGGAAGCACTTGGATCAGACCAAACTGCAATTCTCTGACAATCAAGAACAGTTTGAAGAAGACTTTACCATCTATGATCCACCAACACACACCCAACCAGCAATCAACCTCGCGGTCAACCACGAGGATGAACCCACCATGCCTGACAGTCCGATCAGACCAGCCGCGCTGCCATCAGCAATGATCCGACTGACTCACCCATGCCAGGACTTCAACTCAGGCGATCAACCCGGGAACGCAGAGCCCCGTATCGCCTCAACTTGTAAATAACTTGTACATAAGACTTTGGGGGGAAGTGATGTTATGTATGCAAACCTCACCAATGTGTAAGACTTTCCACTAGTGAGCACACCCGTGGGAGACCTGTGCACCCTGGGGCAAGCAGGTATAAAAGGCAATCCACCATGCTGCTGCCTCACTTTGGAGTTAGATTAAAGAGACCAAGGTCACAATGGTTTGAGCTTACAACATACTCTCGTGGAGTTATTCTGAACTTAACAGGGGCCTTGTTTCTTGGGGTATTGTCGATGTTAAAGGCGCTATATAAATTGAAATCATTGTTGAAAACATGCAGAAACTCTCTTAGTGAAAGCTGTAACCTTTACATTAATGGTTGCTTCAATAAATCTCGTGGCACCACTTTCATTCTCAAGCACGTTTATTCAAACATTTAGAAATTATTGTGGGATGGCTCCCCTAATAGCCCAGTTCAGAAATACACTGGCCACCATAGTGCTGAGACATACAGAGCAAGAAAGTCTTGGCCTCAGTTCCCGATCAGCCCTGAGGTTAATGATCTCAGTCTGGATGGATAGAAAAAATCTCCAAGAGGAATAAAACTGGGTTTCAGTCAAAAGCTGACTTTAAGATGTATCTCGAGTGCTCTCTCAGGGGCTTCGAGTGACGAAGTGATTGAACTTGGAGACTGCTGTAATTGAGACATCGATAGTAAAGGTTCACTTCTTCTAGTGTCGAGCACCCTGTTGGGAGTTCATGTTGAGATTGTGACAGTACAAAGCACAACACGTTGACCTACTCCAGGAAGGTATGTGAGTTAGCAGCCAGACATTTCATACTGGGGACCCAGGCATGTTGTACTGGACTGCGAGGAAAAGTTGCCTGTGTAGCCTTCTGTGCTACTGGACCATACGGAGTGGTTGAGGCGAATAGCAGAGATGCCTTTAAGGGGACGCTAGATAAGTATATGAGGGAGAAAGGAATAGAAGGTTGTGTTGATAGGGTTAGATGAATTAGTGTGGGAGGAGGCTTGTGTGGAGCATAAAGATAAACCAATTGGGCCGAATGACATGTTTCTGTGCTGTAAATTCTAGGGCAAGAGTATCCTCTCAAATCGCCCATTTACAGCCCAGTTACCACCTATTTACCGCCCATTTACCACCCATTTACCGCCCATTTACCGCCCATTTACCACCCATTTACCATCCAGTTACCGCCCAGTTACCACCCATTTACCGCCCAGTTACTGCCCAGAAATACAAGTTTCGGCGAAACAAACACATTTACCACCCAGATACCGCCCGGCGGTAAATTTCACAGTCATTACCGCCGGGCGGTATTCGATACTGTCCGCTCATATATTACTGCCCAAATACTGACCAAAATGGAAGTTTCATCATTAAGATCTGTTTACCACCGGACCTCAATACTGTCCTGAAAAAGCAGGTCTTACTGGATCTTAAGTGGACCTTAAGTGGGCGGTATGGACACAGATCTGACAGGTTTGTTTGATATTACACAGATCTTTATAGTTCTCCACAGTTTGATGTATTTTGAAATGGATTGTAGAATTTTCTAGTATTGCACAATAATATGAATGGTCTAATAAAGCCTTATTTACTCCTTTAGTCTCTCACTCATTAGTCTCACGCACATTAGTCTCTCTCACCCCCCAGTCTCTCTCACCCCAAGTCTCTCTCACACCTTCCAGTCTCTCTCACCCCCAACCCCATCCCTCCCCCCAATCTCTCTCACCACCCCCAGTCTCCCCCCCTGCCCCCAGTCTATCTCACCTCCCAGTTTTTCTCACCCCTTACGGTGTTCTCAGCCCCCCCCACAGCAATCTCTCTCCCCCGCCACAGTGATCCCTCCACCACCCCCCCCACAGCGATCTCACACTCTCTCTACCTCAACCCCAGAGCGATCTCAGCCCCATCCCCCACAGCGATCTCTCTCCCCCCACCCCCCACAGTGGTCCCACTCGCCCCCTCCCCAGAACGATCTCTCTCCCCCCTCCCACCACAGCGGTCCTACTCCCCCCTCCACAGCGATCTCGCCCTCCCCCACAGCGATCTCACTCTCTCCCCCACTTCCCCCCCACAGCGATCCCACTCCCCCCACAACAGTGATCTCCCCCTCCCCCCCCACAGCGATCTCACTCTCTCCCCTGCCCCCCCCCCACAGCGATCTCTGCACCCCTCCCCACCCCCCAACCCACAGCGATCCCAGGCCGGCAGTCTCCAGCCTCTCGTTGGTGCCTCTCTGGGGCGGTGGGGGGGGGGGGGTGGCGGAGGTTGACAACCGCGCGCGCACATGTACATCTTGGGAGCCCAAGATTCCCGAGTCAATAGTCTTCCTCTGCCGCACACCGCCCGCTGCACTTCGCCGCCGCCGACATAGAGCACCCAAAAACCGCGAGAGCGCGCACCGGCGGTTGGAAAAGACGCAACTGCCAGAACACCGTTAAGGATCGGGCGGGGGCGATTTAAAAGGAAAATCCAGCTGTATGCAATTCTATGTAAACATAAGAACATAAGAAATAGGAATAGGAGTAGGCCTTTGAGCCCCTCGAGCCTGCTCCGCCATTCAATAAGATCATGGCTGATCTGATCTTGGCCTCAACTCCACTTCTCTGCTCGCTCCCCATAGGGTATAGGTTTGCAGCCAGAGATGATAAATTAGCTAGTCTTAGGTAAGAGGGCAGTGGGAGTACTAAAATCTACCTCTGCAATCACAGCTAGGGAGGGCAAAACTAGCTACGGGTCATATTTAATTTAAAAACCTGCCATTTTGGCATCTTCTGTGTTTTGTGAGGGGATTTATCACCATAGGAATATTGACAACTTGTGAACAAAATAGTTCTGCCATCGACACACCTCACATCTATCACCATAGCAAACCTCTGTCAAAGATGCTCATGAAGTCAAGGAATAAGCCAAATATGTATGTGTCAACATGCTCTCACTCAAAGGCAAATCCAAACCAGGCAGAGTAGTATGAGGGTCTTCTCTATTTCCCTTTGATGGCGGCTGGGCAGAGCGCCAGAGCATGTTAGCACACCGCCCTCTCACCTGAGCTGAGACCAGGCAGAAAGGAATGCAAGATATGGCACGCTGCGTGGCATCAAACACCAGGGCGGGGCTTGGGTAGGTGGGGGGGCGGGGAGATTTCTTGTGTTTGTTCATGAAATCGTAAATACAAGTATAGAGAAAGCGTTTACAGTCTCACTAAAATGCTAGCCATGGCTCGGTGCGTAGCTCTCTCACTTCTAAGTTAGAAGGATGAGGGTTTAGGCCCCATGCCAGAGACTTGAACACAGAATCTCAGCTGACACTCCAGTGCAGTGCTGAGGGAGTGCTGCACTCTCAGAGGTGTCGTCTTTCGGATGAGATGTTAAACTGAGGCCTTGTCTACCTTCTCAGATGGATGTGAACGATCCTAGAGCACTTTTTCAAAGAAGAGCAGGGGGAGTTCTCCCTGGTGTCCTGGTCAACATTTATCATTTGACCAACAGCACTAAAACAGACTATCTGGTCATCACATTGCTGTTTGTGGGTCCTTGCTGTGCATAAATTGGCGGCCGCATTTCCCACATTACAACAGTGACTACACTCCAAAAGTACTTCATTGTTGTAAAGTGCTTTGTGACGTCCGGTGGCCATAAAAGGCAGTATATAAATCCAAGTCTTCGGCCTGGATTTTCCGGTCCTTTTCGCTCCGGGTTTCGCCCCGGAGCGGTATGAAAGGCAGAGGTGAGGCCTCCAGTGCCCGCCGCGATCCTCTGGTCAGGTTTTGGGAAGCACCGCTGGGAAGAGCTGCGTCTGGTGTGCAACGCCCCGGTTGCGACACCGGCACGGGTCTGAGCTCCTGCCCGACCTGTCCGCCCAGAAGTGCGCCCGCACTGACCGCCTGGGAAATGAGTGCAGCCCAGCGTAGCCGGCGGCGGGAGGAAGGTAAAATACTCCGAAGGTACTCGGAGTGCTCCGGGCCCGGCTCTTTAGCTCGGGAGTTTCCCACCCTAGCGCCACGAGAGGTGTACAACGCCTCACTTAGCGTTGCGCCTCCTGACTCAGGGCCCAGATGCCCAAACTTACTTACTGAGGCGCAAACTATTCCCGGCCGCTACTTTCCCGCCCCGCCGCCATTATCGCCCCGAAAACAGAAACGCCGAAAATCCAGCCCAACAAAAACCGCAGACAAGGGAAGTCTTCAGTCATTGTCTCATGTCCTGAGATTTGGAATAGATTTTAGGCACACCTTGGTATGACGATGGCTGATACAACTTCCGTAGACACTGCCTTTCAGACCTGCAATCTGAATTTGAGGTATTACCATCTTTTGCCAATTGAAAACTGAATGGGAGCAGGACAGGGGTGGTGTGGGGAGAGTGGCTGGGATCCTAGTTTGACTTCTGATGCTTGCTTTGCTGCTGATGAAAATACACATCAGTCCATCGGCATCACGGAAAAGAAAATTGTCACTTGGAAAATGATCCATTGGGGTTGCATTGAGACATTTTGTGTTAAGGATCAGACTATTCTGTCCGTAACCCGACATGTGGCAACTCTGCCTGAATCTAACCGCAATCACCCCCGCCACCCCCCCCCCCATACACCTGCTGAATGCCCCCTCACGTAGATCTCAACTGATCTTCTGACTGATTGCCGTCATCTATCCCGAATCTCTGTACACAGTTGCTAAGCCCTGACATTCACTGTATTATTGTGTCATGGAATCGGTAATATGCCATAACCCAAGTAAACGGGCAAACTGTTTTCCAATAGTAAAATTCATCCCGCGCAGAAGGGACGAAAGCCCCCTCACTCTAGCATCAGTTTTGGATCTTAAAAGTGCCCTATGGCTCTGTTTGAGGCATGTTCAGTTGTTGCCGTACAATTGGAGAATCAGTGGTGGAGGCCAGTGCATCTTTATAAACAATTTTCTCCAATTGAATATTGGAAAGACCGAAGCCATTGTTTCGGTCCCCACCACAAACTCCATTCCCTAGCCATTGACTCCATCCCAACTCCTGTCTGAGGCTGAACCAGGCTGTTCGCAACCTTGGCGTCACATTTGACCCTGAAATGAGCTGTCGACCACATATCCACAGCATAACTAAGACCACCGATTTCCACCTCCATAACAACACCCGTCTCCTCCCTTGCCTCAGCTCATCTGCTGCTGTAACCCTCATCCATGTGTTTGTTACCTGTAGACCTGACTATTCCAAAGCACTCCTGGCAGGCCTCCCACATTCTACCCTATGTAAACTAGAGGTGATCCAAACTCAGCTGCCCGTGTCCTAACTCGCACCAAGTCCCGCTCACCCCTGTGCTCGCTGACCTACATTGGCTCCCGGTTAAGCAACGCCTCAATTTCAAAATTCTCGTTTGTTTTCATGGCCTAGCCCCTCCCTATCTCTGTAATCTCCTCCAGCCCCACATTCCCCCAAGATGTCTGCGCTTCTCTAATTCTGCCCTCTTGAGCATCCCTGATTATAAAAACTCAACCATTGGTGGCCGTGCCTTCAGCTGCCTTGGCCCCAAGCTCTGGAACTCTCCCTAAACCTCTCCACCTCTCTAGCTCTCTTTCCTCCTTCAAGCTGCTCCTTAAAACATACCTCTTTGACCAAGCTTTTGGTCACCTGCGCTAATTTCTACTTATGCGTCTCGGTGCCAAATTGTTCTATTTCATAATACTCCTTTGAAGTGCTTTGGGACGTTTTACTACATTAAAGGTGCTATATTAATACAAGTGATTGTTGTTGTTGTTGATCAATTTTTATAATTTTCGGATTTATAATTGCAGCTAAGCTTATACTGCTGCCGATGACAGGTGGCCGATGAGCAGAGTCAGGACTGTCAGCTAAGTGCACCTGCAGGAGAAAAGGCTTGAAGGGTTTCACCGCGGGGAAGAACTGGAAGTTTGTGACAACCCAACTTACCTCTTGGCATGTGAATAATATGTGACTGGGGATGAGGATGAAAATAAGAAAAGTGTGTGAAAAGCACAGCGAAATACAATTGTAACTCCTTCAGCCGCACAGTGAAAGAGGGCAGCAGGCTTTTACTGACAGGAAGGCCCTCTTCAGCAATTTATTTTCTCTGTGAGATTATGTATTAAACAATCTGGCAGTGACACACAGAGATGCCTTTGTGCCATCCCTGACTATTTTCCACCTCACTAATTTAGTTAAACTGCACATAAATTCTACTTATAGCCTTATCTAGTGAGCTATCTCAGACTATCCATTTTCTTTGCTTCAGTTACCGTTAAAAAAAAAAGGTCTTTTCCCCTGAAGGGCCTTAGCATCCACATTACCATGGTGATAAAATGGGGGAGGCCAAAATGTGTTTTAATAAACAAAACAACATTGCTAGATTAATAAGGATCATGAGTTAAGAGCTCAAGGGTGAGCGACCAGCCAGGCTGCACACATAAAAAGATGCAGATGGCACTAAACAGGGCATTGGGGGCGGCGCCAAAAGCAGCACGATGGATCGCAACAATAGGCACATCCCCACTTGGCCTTGGGTGGAGGGTTAGAAGACAGAGCTTTCATTTGTGCAGTGCCTTTCATGTCCTCAGGATAGCCCAACATACTTTTCCGTAGGAGTGTAGTTACTGTTGTTATGCAAGCAAACGAAGCAGCCTATCGGGTGAGTTAGCACGATGGCTACGTTACTGGTCTAGTAATGCAGAGGCCTGGTCTATGAATTGGAGGTGTGAGCAGAGCTCCCTAGAAAGTACCGTCAGTGGATAACCACTTTAACGGGACGTTCCTATGCCTGGTAATTCAAAGGCAATCTACAGGAATGAAGCCATGTCCCAAGATATTCACGGCTTCCTGGTGTCTACCTGTGCTACTTGGGCTCTTCCAGACATCGGGACATTAGGAACAGGAGCAGACCATTCAGCCCCTCGTGCCTGACCACCATTCAATTAGGCCATGGATGATCTGCACCTCAGCTCCATTTACCCACCTTTGCTCTATATCCCGTGCCTTGATACAAATGGCCTATCCCCATTCTAATAGCATTTGAAAACACACTGTCTCATTTCATCCTGCCCTCCCAAAAAATGCCACTTGACGGACACACACGATGAACAATAAATATGATTTTGTGTGTAGAGTGAGCAACAAGTGCAGAGATACATTTCAATGTAATCAATAATAGGGGCACAGTAACATAGTGGTTATGGGCCCAAGTTTCCGCCCCCTGTAAAAACGACGCACAAAAAGGGCGCCGAAAAGTTACTTTCTAATTCTCCGAGCTCCTCAGGACGTCGTCAGCCTCGGCGTAGCGCAGCACAAGGGATGGGGGGTGGAGCCAGGTCCCGGTGCTGAAAACAGTGCTGGGATCTCTGCACATGCGCGCTAGAGTGTGCGCGCATGTGCAGTAGCTCCTCGCAGCCTGAATCTCTGCGACGCTGCATGGGAGGGGCCCGAAGCACGCCGCCCCTAGCCATGGCCGAATGGGCTCCCTGGGCATTGAAGATGTGCTGAGTTATCGGGACTCGGGGTGCCTAGAAACAACCACACCCAGCATTTTAACACTCTATCTAGAAATAACATCAGCTCAGAATTTTCAATTTATGGAGAGCATATATTCAAGTATATACATTTGAACTTTGTGCTAGTGTTTCATTATTGCTGGGATGATCCGATTAACTGGGAGCACAGAAAGCAACGTCTGCCTGAGATGTCTGGGAGGCAAATCGCTGGTTTCATTGACAGACCGACTGACAAATCACCCGATGGGAAGTAAGTTGGAGGGAGAGCCCACTCACTGGCTGTGGTGGGGAGTTACACAAGCCCATGTTCGGAGTCAGTCTGTGCTCTGTTCAGAAGATGGGTGCTCAGGCCACGGACGACTCTGAGCTGGACTCGGGATCCACGTCTTTGAACAATCTCTGACAACCACAGATTCGGCAAAGTAAAGAGATGGCACTTTAAGACTGCATCTGTGGGGAGCCTGCCTCGACTGGGGGAGAAACGCACTGCTTTTATTCCGAACTGGTTGGAATTCTAAAAGTGGAATCTTACAATCTGGAAGCACCAATTTAATAAACACCTAAATTAATAAGCGTCTAGGTACAAAATACACCAATTCTGGCTCGTGCTTCAGTCGGCAGCGTAGGACTTCTAACTGTTATGACTTGATTTAATGCTTATTTATTGTTATTTATGATGGTTTCTATACATCTTTATGGTTAAAAGTGAAGTATTTAATGCTTTGTAAAATCCCCTAACTTCCATCTAACTTCCCTTCCCCCCTATCTCTCGCTGCCTGCGCCTAATGTATAAAGTGTAGGCAAGGTTTTTCTGAGCGTACAAAAAATCTACACTTACTCCATTCTAAGTTAGTTTGGAGTAAGTTTTCGCGGCCTAAACTTGCAAAACAGGCGTAAGTGGCTGGTAATGCTCCCTTTTGAAAAAAAACTGTTCTAAAATGAAACTATTCGAACTGACTAGAATTGGAGCAAACTAAATACCGAGAATTGCAATTTCTAAGATACTCCATACTAAACTAATTGCTCCAAAAAAATAGGAGCAACTTGAGCTGTAACTTGAGCACTATGTTACTGGACCAGTAATCCAGAGGCCTGGACTGATGATCCAGAGTGCAAGTCCCAACTCGACAGCTGGGGATTTTAAATTCAGTTAATTAAATAAATCTGGAATAAAAAAATCTGTAATAGTGTCCAGGATTGTCATAAAAAAACATTTGTTTCGCTAATGTCCTTTAGAGAAGGAAATCAGCTTTCCTTACCCGGTCTGGCCTATATGTGACTCCAGACCCACAAACTCTTAACTGCCCTCTGAAATAGCCCAGCAAGTCACTCAGTTGTACCAAACCAGTACAAAGAAGTATCACCACATAGACTGCAGCAGACCTTGCCAGTGATGCCTACAACCCATGAATGAATTAAAAAGAAAACCAATTTGTGCACAAGAGCTCATACAGAAAATGAGATGTGACCAGATAACTTAATTTTTATTGGGGTGTTGATGAGTGAGGAAGAATGGCCAGCTCCCTGTTTTCCTTTTGTATTGCACCATGGGATTCTTTGTAACCATCTTGAACAGGCATACAGAACCTCAGTGTTGCATCTGATCTGAAACATAGCATACCTGACAAGTACTGCAGTGAAGTGCCAGCCAAAATTAAGGGCCCAAGCCCTTAAGTGAGGCTTGAACCCACAACCTGCTGACTTAGAAACAAGACAGCTAACAACTGGCCAAACTGATAACAAGTAGAGGTCAGGTCTGGCCCTGAAGGAAAGGAGAGAAGCCCAGAAGCTTGGTAGCAGTTCCCAATCAGGGAATGGCATATAGGCCAGGGAGGTCAAAGTGCAAGGAATAAAATGATGCTCGAAATTAGACTATTAGACATTCTGACAGTGACGATCAGGTCCCACACGTGAAGATTGGCCAATTGAGTCAGATACTGTTTGAGCTGGCAGCTGCAGCCAAGCAAGGTGTTAACACCTTCAGGAAAGGAGATGGGGAAATTGGGGATAAATTTAACACAGTTATTGGTTAAATTGTCAGCTGTAGCTCAGTGGGTAGCGCTCAGGCATCTGAGTCCGAAGGTTGTGGGTTCAAGTCCCACTCCAGGGACTTGAGCACAAAAATCTAGGCTGACACTCCAATGCAGTGCTGAGGGAGTGCTGCACTGTTGGAGGTGCTGTTTTTTGCATGAGACGTTAAACCGAGGCCCCGTCTGCTTTCTCAAATGGATGTAAAACATCCCATGGCGCTATTTCAAAGAAGAGCAGGGGAGTTATCCCTGGAGTACTAGACAATATTTATCTCTCAAAAAACAGATTATCTGGTCATTATCAAATTGCTCTTTGTGGGAGCTTGTGTATGCACAAATTGGCTGCCGCATTTCCCACATTGCAACAGTGATTACACTCCAAAAGTACTTCATTGGCTGTAAAGCGCTTTGAGACGTCCGGTGGTCATGAAAGGAGCTATATAAATCCAAGTCTTTCTTTCTTTTTTGGTGGTATCCCATGCTATGGGTCTTGGCTTCTCACTTACCTTTCTCAATTTAACAAAAGGATTACGTTCCAGCTCCCAAAGGAGGAAGAACAGTACTATACACCACCTAGTCTCTGTAAAGAGCCTTATGTATGTTTGCATCATGTAGTGGTAGGAGGGTTATGGCAGCTCCAGTAAAGTGAAGATGGTTACACCTGACCTCACTCGACAGCCACACATGATAATGACAAGGAATAGGAAACCTACCCAATTGACCACCCCCCCTCCTCTCCATAGCCAGAGGGTGTTGGACCCAATTGCCAGGCCCATTGCCATCCCAACCGAGATTAGCTATCCTGACAGTTAGTTTGTATAGTTCCTATTCCTCACTCAGATGTGTGGATTGTATTTTTATGTACACTGATAATGATGACATAGCAATTCATGAGAATTAGGTTAGTGAGTACTTGACATCAATTTTGCCGTGCACTCCCTTAAGCTACTGAACAAATCCAACTGTCTCTGGTTGATTGGCACATATATGGAATATGAGAGAAATTGAATGATTAATTTTAGTCTCTGGGTATTTGCTCATACAGAAGTATTTCAGATACACAAATGCGCTAAAGTATTTGACATTTTATTCAATTCCTGGGCCTTCCGACTGCACGTGTCAGAAAACAGCAGATTAGTTGAGTCTACAATGGGGCTGAGAGCTGGAAAAGTATGAACAATTTCACCTGGGCTCACAATCGGCATGTAGGCAGCAGGAGGAGAGGTTCCAGCTGCCATTCTGGGCCGGTGCCTGTACAGGTATAGCCTGGAGCCTCAGCCTCCTCCACCTCACACGTGGCGCTTTAACCCTTCGGCGTGCGAAGGGATGGATGCTCTTACTCACACGTTTATAAGTTATTCCACAAGATAATAGGATCCAAAGGCATTTATTGGCTTTCATAAGAAATAAAGAAAGAAGAAAGAAAGACTTGCATTTATATAGCACTTTTCACAACCACCGGACGTCTGAAAGCACTTTACAGCCAATGAAGTACTTTTGGAGTGCATTCACTGTTGTAATAAGAATAAAATAATAACATTAGCAATAATTAAACATAAACAATGATAACTATTATTACAAATAATTACACATATACAATAATTATTACCAATAATTACATATACACAATTATATAATTATTATTAATAATTACACATATACGATAACTATTATCAATAATTACACATATACAATGATAACTATTATTATCAATAATTACATATATAGAATGATAATTATTATTATTAATAATTACATATATACAATGATAACTATTATTATCAATAATTACACATATACTTGAGACACTTATGATAAAACAAAATGCAGGAGAATTCACCATATCAAAGATTTCGAACTTGAGGGGATCTGCTAGGCAGGCCTTGTCGAATTCTGAAGTATCAATTCTAACTCCTCTCTTTTTATACCTTTCTTTCACTCTGGCTATGTGAGAATCTGTGTGTTTCAAGGTATTACCTCCTCCAATTAGCTGGACCTCAGTTTTAACAAGAATAACGCCCCGAGCCTTCATCTTGATGGAAGTCATTCAGCTGGAGACAGTTACAGGGGCTCAAGACTCTTCTACAGGTGAGTTATCACATGCCTTGTGTCCTTGGAGGAGTTAATCCCTAGCAGGACAGCTGCTAAAACAAAGAGAGCTTGTAGCTGAATGCTTATCAGCTAAAGTCTCTGTCTGGTAACTTTTAATTTTACTACAAATGAAAGTCACTGAGCAGGCAAGAGCTAAAAGTCAATGCAAAGAATTAACCATTTCCTTACAGGCGCTTACAACACACGAGCTGTAAAACACCTCTACTTGTCACTTGCTGGGATGAAATACCCCTTTTAAAAACAGGGAGAATGTCCTTTGCCAATGACATTGCGGGGGCACGTGATTTTGAAACGTGTGGATCAGATTTTGTGAGCAAGTCGTTCGTCATGGAGAAAAAAACGGATATTCTCCCATCGTGCGTGAATTGAGAAATTTCACCTCCGCGGATGTTTATTCCTGTGTTACTTTTGTCAAGAGTCACAATCCTAACCAATACCTAGCTCAGGAATGCAGCAATATAGAGAGGGATGATGGGATCTGGGGCCTATAATACCTTCACACTGTGAGCTCCTGACTTTATGTGGCTCTGGACGATCATTAAGGGAAGGTCTGGTGCTTCACCACAGAATAAAAACTATAGGCCCAATAGTTTAAATGTATTGCGGTCATCATTCACTGTATGGAAGCTGGGATAAGGGCTGATCTAATTGAAGCGTTTCAGATGATTGAAGGATGTGTTAAGGTAGATAAAAATAAACTCTTTCCTCAGGTCAGGGAGTCCAGAACAAGGGGGCAGAACCTTAACTTTTTTGGAGCACGAGGCTGGAGCTGTGGGCAAATCAAAAACAGCCTGACTTCATGGGACAGTTGGAGGAGCAGTTTGGAGTTTGGAGTTTGGAGCGCGAGGCTGGAGCTATGGGCAAATCAAAAAAAGCTAGCCACTGCAGCAGCAGAATCAACAACGCTGAGGTCAGAAGCGACGAGGAGCGGAGGTCGGAAGAGGTGAGGAGCGGAGGTCAGAAGCGACGAGGAGCGGAGGTCGGAAGAGGTGAGGAGCGGAGGTCGGAAGTGACGAGGAGCGGAGGTCGGAAGAGGTGAGGAGCGGAGGTCAGAAGCGACGAGGAGCGGAGGTCGGAAGAGGTGAGGAGCGGAGGTCGGAAGCGGCGAGGAGCGGAGGTCGGAAGAGGTGAGGAGCGGAGGTCGGAAGAGGTGAGGAGCGGAGGTCGGAAGCGATGAGGAGCGGAGGTCGGAAGAGGTGAGGAGCGGAGGTCGGAAGCGATGAGGAGCGGAGGTCGGAAGAGGTGAGGAGCGGAGGTCGGAAGCGATGAGGAGCGGAGGTCGGAAGTGATGAGGAGCGGAGGTCGGAAGCGATGAGGAGCGGAGGTCGGAAGAGGTGAGGAGCGGAGGTCGGAAGAGGTGAGGAGCGGAGGTCGGAAGAGGTGAGGAGCGGAGGTCGGAAGAGGCGAGGAGCGGAGGTCGGAAGTGACGAGGCGCGGAGGTCGGAAGAGGTGAGGAGCGGAGGTCGGAAGAGGCGAGGAGTGGAGGTCGGAAGAGGTGAGGCGCGGAGGTCGGAAGTGACGAGGCGCGGAGGTCGGAAGAGGTGAGGAGCGGAGGTCGGAAGCGGCGAGGAGCGGAGGTCGGAAGAGGTGAGGAGCGGAGGTCGGAAGAGGCGAGGAGCGGAGGTCGGAAGAGGTGAGGAGCGGAGGTCGGAAGAGGTGAGGCGCGGAGGTCGGAAGAGGCGAGGAGCGGAGGTCGGAAGAGGTGAGGAGCGGAGGTCGGAAGCCACGAGGAGCGGAAGTCGGAAGCCACGAGGAGCGGAAGTCGGAAGCCACGAGGAGCGGAAGTCGGAAGAGGTGAGGAGCGGAGGTCGGAAGCGATGAGGAGCAAAGGTCGGAAGAGGTGAGGAGCGGAGGTTGGAAGAGGTGAGGAGTGGAGGTCGGAAGAGGTGAGGAGCGGAGGTTGGAAGAGGTGAGGAGCGGAGGTCGGAAGAGGTGAGGCGCGGAGGTCGGAAGAGGTGAGGAGCGGAGGTCGGAAGAGGTGAGGAGCGGAGGTTGGAAGAGGTGAGGAGTGGAGGTCGGAAGAGGTGAGGAGCGGAGGTTGGAAGAGGTGAGGAGCGGAGGTCGGAAGAGGTGAGGCGCGGAGGTCGGAAGTGATGAGGAGCGGAGGTCGGAAGTGACGAGGAGCGGAGGTCGGAAGAGGTGAGGAGCGGAGGTCGGAAGAGGTGAGGAGCGGAGGTCGGAAGAGGTGAGGCGCGGAGGTCGGAAGCGATGAGGAGCAAAGGTCGGAAGTGACGAGGAGCGGAGGTCGGAAGAGGTGAGGAGCGGAGGTCGGAAGCGATGAGGAGCAAAGGTCGGAAGTGACGAGGAGCGGAGGTCGGAAGAGGTGAGGCGCGGAGGTCGGAAGCGATGAGGAGCAAAGGTCGGAAGTGACGAGGAGCGGAGGTCGGAAGAGGTGAGGAGCGGAGGTCGGAAGCGATGAGGAGCGGAGGTCGGAGCCCAGAGGTGGAGCAGTGTGGACAAGACCAAGGGAAGGCGCAGTATGGGCCAATTGCGAGGCTATGAGATGGTGAAGCTCACATTTCGTACTATGAATGCCACGAAGGGAGAGGTCCTGTGGGAAGGAGGACAGTAGGAGTATGTTTGAGTGTGTGTATGTGTATTGGCACATGTGGCGGAGCCTGGTCTCCAGTTGTCTTGGATCTCCTTGCCACTGGACCAAGACCTAGCTCTGTCAAGCCCGTGTGGTGGCTGGTGTGCAACGGCCACCCACGTTAAAAGAATTCATGCACAGGCATCTTCCACCATTTAAAATGAGTTCATCAGTCACCTGAGTACAGTGTCGAAACAAGTCACCCGCGACCTCGAGGAACTGCCTATGATGATGAGAATCGTAAAATTAAGAGCTGGCCCCTTCAGGGTTGATGTCAGAAACCATGTCTTCAACAAAGGAAATCTGGAACTCTCTACCCCAAAAAGCTGTTGAGGCTGGGGGTCAATTGAAAATTTCAAAACTGAGATTGATTATTTTTGTTAGGCACGGGTGTTCGGGGATATAGGACCAAGGCGAGTGGATGGAATTGAGAGACAAATCAGCCATTATCTCATTGAATGGTGGAATCGGCTCAAGGGGCTAAATGACCTTCTCCTGCTCCTATGTTCTTATAATCTCATCCCTGATTAAAATACTTTTCCTTCTTTTACTGGTGGTCAACAACAGAAGTAGGGAAATCTCGGAATTCCAGATTATGTTTGGCAAACGGACGCCCTACAGGTGGGTATAGATTTCTCAGTAGCCTGAAATGGAAGCTTTTCCATGTGTTTCTGAATCTTCTGGTCATCTTCTCTCTCCCCTAAGTCTTCTACTGTCCTTTCAGTGTCCATTTCTCCTCCATCAAGCACTTTATGATGTTTACTGTGTCAAGGTTGCAAGGTGGTGGTAGGGACACTACCATTAACTTTAGTGCGCCCAAGGTTGGGAGGAGATAAATCAACCAGGGTGTGCGGATGTTGGGTGGGGACAGGATTGGCTGAGCACCTGGGCTCGTGCATGAAGAATGCCCACAGGGATGAGTTACTGGAAAACATGTGGAACCGGACTACAGCAAAGAGTTTCAAGGAAGCCAACTGTAGCTCAGTGGTAGAACTCTCACAAGGATGTTGGTTCAAGTCCCACTCCAGAGACTTGAGCCTAAAATTCAGGGTCATACTCCCGTGCTGCAGTCAGAGGTGGTGTCTTTCGGATGAGATGTTAAATCAAGACCCAGTCTGCACTCACAAGTGGACATTAAAGATCGCATGGCAGTATTTGAAGAAGAGCTAGGGAATTCTCGTTGGTGACCTGGTCAATATTTAATCCCTCAACCAACACGATTAAAACAGATGATCTGATCATTATCACATTGCTGCTTGTAGAAGTTTGCTGTACGCAAATTAGCTGCTGTTTTTCCTACATTACAGCAGTGATTAAACTTCCAAAGTATTTCATTGGCTGTAAAGCACTTTGTGACGTCCTGAGGTTATGAAAGGTGCTATATAAATGTAAGTTCTTTCTTTTCATTAATTACTCATTTCAACAACAACTACTTGTATTTATATAACATCTTTAACGTAATGAAACATCCCAAGGCGCTTTACAGGAGTATTATGAGACAGAATATATGACACCGAGCCACATAAGAAGAAATTAGGGCAGGTGACCAAAAGCTTGGTTAAAGACGTAGGTTTTAAGGAGTGTCTTCAAGGAGGAAAGAGAGGCGGAGAGGTTTATGGAGGGAGTTCCAGAGCTTGGGGCCTAGACAACAGAAGGCACGGCCACCAATGGTTGAACAATTATAATCAGGGATGCTCATGAGGGTAGAATTAGATGAGCGCAAACATCTCGGGGGGGGGGGGGTTGTGGGGCTGAAGGAGATTACAGAGATAGGGAGGGGCAAGGCGAGGCCACGGAGGGATTTGAAAATAAGGATGAGAATTTTGAAATTGAGGCGTTGCTTAACCAGGAGCCAATGTAGGTCAGCGAGCACAGGGGTGATGGGTGAACAGGACTTGGTGCAATGTGAAATAGCATCAATTCATTATCTTTACAACCATTCTTTACTGTAAACTTTGCAAATGTGAGACCTCTTCACATTAATGCAAAACATGGCCTAATGGAAAATGTGATTCAGCAGTGGAATGGGCTGTTGCCCAAACATCCACCAGCCTGTGCTGGAAATGGCAGATGCGAGCCTAAAGGCCATGTAAGGCCCTTTAAATATTAATCAACAGGAGTGTGAAAGTGCTCATTAGTTGCTGAAGGGAGGCTGGCACTCCCGGTTCCATGTGGGCCTTACAGAGCGTATCGATGACGTCTTTGATCTTAGCATGCAGCTTTCCAAATCTGAAAAAGTAATTGTTTTGTAGATGAGACGAAAATGAGAATAGCAAATTTTACCCAAAATAAAGAAGAAAATCTTAACAGTGAAATAAGTTGAAATTGGAGCTACTGCCAAGCCTTTAATGCCACCCCTTCCCTTCTTTGGGATCCTCCATTTTCCTTTTTCCATCTTTCACAAGATCATTTGCGACGGATAAGAAAGCCCTTTCAACCCATTCTAGCTTTTTCATCCAACAGAAGCCTGTAGTCTCCCACATCGCTTGTTCCTTAAATGATTCTAGGGTTTGTGACTCCAATACCCTACCCTGAAACCCATTCCTTGCGTTAAGCACTAGTTCTGTGAAGAAAAACTCCGACATCAGTCCTACATTTACTTGCCACCGGTTTGAACCTTTAAAAAAACATTCAGGGGATGTGGGTGTCTAGCAAGGCCAGCATTTATTGCCCATCCCTAATTGCCTTGGAGAAGGTGTTGGTGAGCCGCCTTCTTGAACCGTTGCAGTCGTTGTGGTGATGGTACTACCACAATGCTGTTAGGGAGGGAGTTCCAGGATTTTGACAATGAAGGAACGGTGATATACTTCCAATTCAGGATGGTGTGTGACTTGGAGGGGAACGTGGAGTTGGTGGTATTCCCATGCGCCTTTGCCCTTGTCCTACTCGGTGGTAGAAGTCACGGGTTTGGGAGGTGCTGCCGAAGAAACCCTGGTGATTTGCTGCAGTGCCTCTTATAGATGGTACACACTGCAGCCACTGTACGTTGGTGATGGAGGGAGTGAATGTTTAAGATGGTGGATGGGTGCCAATTAAGCGAGCTGCTTTATCCTGGATGGTGTTGAGCATCTTGAGTGTTGTTGGAGCTGCACTCATCCAGGCAAGTGGAGAGTATTCCATCACACTCCTGACTTGTGCCTTGTAGACGGTTGAAAGGCTTTGGGGAGCCAGGAGGTGAGACACTCACCACAGAATACCCAGCCTCTGACCTGATTTTGTTGCCACAGTATTTACGTAGCTGGTCCAGTTAAGTTTTTGGTAAATGGCGACCCCCAGGATGTTGATAGTGGGGGATTCAGCGATGGTAATGCCGTTGAATGTCAAGGGGCGGTGGTTAGACCCTCGCTTGTTGGAGATGGTCATTGCCTGGCACTTGTGACGCAAATGTTACTTGCCACTTAGCAGCCCAAGCCTGAATGTCATCCAGGTCTTGCTGCATGCGGGCATGGACTGCTCCATTATCTGAGGAGTTGTGAATGGCACTGAACACTGTGCAGTCATCCCCACTTCTGACCTTATGATGGAGGGAAGGTAACTGATGAAGTAGCTGAAGCTGGTTGGACCAAGGACACTGCCTGAGGAACTCCTGCAGTGATGTCCTGAGGCTGTGATGATTGATTGCCCTGTGTTGCCTTGTGGCAACTTACAGTGTCAGCTGTGGCTCAGTGGGTAGCACTCTTGCATCTGCGTCAGAAGGTTGTAGGTTCAAATACCACTCCAGGGACTTGAGCATAAAAATCTAGCTGACATTCCAGTGCAATACTGAGGGAGTGCTGCACCATCAGAGCTGCCGTCTTTCAGATGAGACGTTACACTGAGGTCCCATCTGCTCTCTCAGGTGGATGTAAAAGATCCCATGGCACTATTTCGATAGTCGGGGAGTTATCCCTGGTGTCCTGGCCAATATTTATCCCTCAATCAACATAAGAAAAACAGATTATCTGGTCATTATCACATCGCTGTTTGTGGGAGCTTGCTGTGCCCAAATTGGCTGTTACGTTTCCTACATTACAACAGTGACAACATTTCAAAAGTACTTCATTGGCTGTAAAGCACTTTGAAACATCTGGTGGTTGCGAAAGGCACTATGTAAATGCAAGTCTTTCTTTCTTTTTGCCTTACAGTCGTGGTTTAACGTGACCATTGGCAGCTCTGGGTTCCTGTCCTAAATGGCTCCTCAGTTCTGTACCAGCCATGACCATTTACACACTAAACCACCACAGTGAGAGACAAAGTATGGCAAAACTTGTTTTGGAGAAAGCAGAGTAGTAACAGTATTGACATAAACATCATGGGGGAGAAATTGGCTCCTTAAAGTGGGCATTGGCGTTCGTGGTACGCGATTAACCATTCATTGAGTTGCAGGCAGTACCATAAGTGACCTCCCTTACACAGTAGTGTACTGCAAGCTGTAACATGTAGCTTATATCTCCAGCAGCAACCTGGGAGGAGCCAGTCAGATAAAAGTTCAGAGCCTCGGTCACCTTGATAGCCACAGGCAGTGCTGTCTTTGCCCTGCTTTGAGGTTGCAGTTGTGTCTGCAGCATTTGGCAGATTTCAGTCCCGACCTTTTTTGTGAAGACGTCTCAAGCATTGGTCCTCGCTGAAGTTGAAGTAAGAGAATTGTTCCTTAAAGACCCTTGGCAGATATGGCTTCGTGCTGAGAGCCCTTCTCCCCCTCCTTCTCCCTCTTCTAACAGTTTGTCCTGCTGTGTGTGGCCTCTCTCCCAGTCATGCTCAAATCCCAGAGGAAGCCCGAACAGGCCTTCCATGTCTGGAAGCAACTTGTTTCTGCACAAGCTTTTAAATCACAAAAAAAGTACTTCAGCACCAGCCAGACCACTCCCTGTGCAGTATTCAAACTTCAGCCAAGTATAGAAAAGCTCCAAAAATGCGTACAATTGCACCAAAATCCAGTAAATAACTGCTAAGTACTCCCTTTAAATAGCGCTGGTGGTCCTTCATTTCGTTTAACGTTGTGTGCAGCTGTACGAGGTTAAGGCTGGAGCGTGGAGTTCGAATAGGGCAGCGCAGATGTCAAATCAGGATTGTACTGTGAGTGATGTCACACACTGCCTGCTCTGCAGGCTGCCAGTGGTCGTTGGGTCCTTGCTTGCAAATCCCTTACCAAGATGGCATCCAACACACTTCCCGTCAAACCCGATTTTCGAGCATTAGGAGGCTGCATGCCGCCTAAAACACGGGTGCTACACAGCCCAATTCTCCCCCCAGAAACTTTACTGCAGGAGGAGGTAGACAGCCCTTCGTACTGGCGCTGAATTTAAGGATTGTCCTGGAGTCTCCAGGAATGAAACATTAATCTCCAGGACACCGCTGCGAGCATTGTAGGAGAAGGATTATAGGAGCATTAAAAATATTGCGGGCCGTTTTTTCATTTTCTTTAAAAACTTTACTTATAGTTATTAAAAAATTGAAGTTGGGGGGAAAAACAGCTGTTTGACTGGGTACGGCGCTTGGAGGCAGGAGGTCATGTGATGAAATTTCCTGGAATACATCCAAACAGAGTTGGCAAGCCTAGCTGAAGTAAAGCACGGGGCCTAATGTATTGTGGAGTGAAAAATTGATCCCGTTTGACAGCACGGAGCGATTTAGCATTTCCTGTCCTCATAGAATTACATAGTACTTACAGCACGGGAGCAGGCCATTCAGCCTAACTGGTCCATGCCGGTGTTTATACTCCACATGAGCCTCCTCTCACCCTTCTTCATCTCACCCCCTTCTATCCCTTGCTCCCTCATGTGTTTATCCAGCTTCCCCTTAAATTCATCTATGCTTTTCGCCTCAACTACTTCATGTGGTTGCATGTTCCACATTCTCATCACTCTCGAGGTAAAGAACTTTCTCTGGAATTCTTTATTGGATTTATTGGTGATTATTTTATACCAATGACTCCCACGGGGTGAAATTGCCCTGCGCCTCGATTGGGGGCGGTAACCAGCTTGGGGGGGGGGGCGGGACTTCCTGTGCCGGAAGCAGAAGTCCCGCCCCATCCGTTGAATTGGGCTTATGGCCCCTCGAAGGAAGTGCAGCGCAATCTCGCGGGCTCCACTTCCTCGAGGGGCGGGACCAGGGGCGCTAACGGGGTGAGGGGTGCAGGGTTACACGGATGCTCCACGTAGCACTGACGCTCTTCAATGCCCCTCCTCTTCGCTTAAAGGGGATGGCTGCTGCACACTCTGCATGGTCTCTGATGGCCTCCACTGGGTCACCGGACTGCCGGGCTTCAAGATGGCGGACCGGGCCACGCGAGGGGGGGAACCAGTGGAGCCGACCTGAGAGGCGGCAAAATGAGCAAGATGGCGGCCTGGGGCACTGGCAACCTCTCCTTTAACTTCCGCCCCGCGAGCGGATGTCGGCCAGCCTTGGGGGCAATTTCCCCCGCGGGGCGGCAATGGGTCGGTGCACAGCGCTGAAGGGGTCGCCACGCACAGCGCCGAAACAGGCCATTTGGCCCAACGGGTCGATTTGTTTTCCCTGCCTCCTGGCTGTGATAATGCGGGAGCAATTTACCCACTCACCATGATTAAAATTGCCCAGGCGAGTGATTCCAAATCAGGCGACAACCACAACTCTCACCTCGCTGTTTCACTCGCTTATTTTCTAATTTTTAGAAATAGTTACATGGGAATTCCATATTTGCATAATTCTGAAAGCTCGGTTTAGAGACTGGTTATTAAGATGAGGTGTTGGGGATTTTTTTCACACAGCTGTGACAGTGATGTAGGACCTCGCTGATTTTGTTGAGTGCTGGGGCAACCAGAAAGTCCCATCGGAGAACTTACTGCTTGGGAGAGAGTTCATCTTTTTCAATTGGCATTGTTTACTTTGAATTAAATTACGAATTAATAATTCCAAAGCCCTAAGCTTGAAGCTCTCACATATATTGTGGTCACTAGAAAAAAAATTCAAAGCACTTAATTAATAATAATGAATTAATATTGAAGCTCTTAATTAATGGAGAGATTGCTCGGGCTTTTGAAGAGGATTCTGCATATTTTCATTGTCAACCGTGTCCTCAGATACACCCCCTGTATTCTTCCTACAAAGTCATTGGCAATGCCGCTGAGGCCTTGGTTTTATCAGAAAAATGGACAGAATGTCTCATTCAGTCACTCATTGGGAACTGTATATAGCTGAGAAATTATTTGATTGAGCAGAGAAGCATTTAAGATGCTCACATCACATTCATTGTCTGCTGATGAGACGGTAACTCATGCAATAAACCGACGGAAAGAAAAATAAATGACAGAAAGGAGAGACTTGTATTTACATAGTGCCTTTCACAACCTCAGGTCTTCCCAAAGTGCCTTACAGCCAATGAAGTACCTTTGGAGCGTAGTCACTGTTGTAATGTAGGAAATGCGGCAGCCAATTTGCACACAGCAAGCTCCCACAAACAGCAATGCGATAATGACCAGATAATCTGTTTTAGTGATGTTGGTTGAGGGATAAATATTGGCCCCAGGACACCGGGGATAACTTCCCTGCTCTTCCTTGAAATAGCACAAGGGGTCTTTTACTTCAGCTGAGATGGCCGACGAGACCTCGGTTTAGTGTCTCATCTGAAAGACGGCTCCTGCGACACTGGACAGAAGACCAGCATACTTTGAGCACAGAGCTTTGTGAGGACAAGAGTTGGGTGAATCTGTTCAACAGGGTAAATTGCAGAGTGAGGACTTGAAGAATGAGAATTTGGTGAGAGTTGGAATTCGGTGCAGAGGAGGAAGGAGGTACTAAATACAGTGTCATTGAAACCAAGGGGCAACAATGAATAAGGAAATATATAAATAAATACTCTGCAATTACTTAGATCTAAGAGGATAAAATCAAAATGAACTAAAAATGCTGGAAATCTCAGCGGGTCAAGCAGCATCTGTGGAGAGAAAAACAGAGTTAACGTTTGAAACGCTGAGATTTCCAGCATTCTCTGTTTTTATTTCAGATTCCAGCATCCGCAGTATTTTGCTTTTGAGTTCAAATGAACTAAGTTGGGGATACCAACGTTAAATTGCATGAAATTAAAAATTTGGTAGACATAAATAATGAATAGGAGCAGAGATATTAAACTAAAGTATATATAAACATAAGAGACATATATATTATATATAAGACATAAGACTTTTAACTAACACGATGGGACAGCTGAGACCCAATACCTGCAATTCCTGTGCCAGGTGGGAATTGCTCATGTGCCCTGGAAAACCCCGTGTGCAGGAAGTGACACCAGCTGCTGGAACTCGAGCTCAGGGATTCTGAAAATGAAATGAATCACCCTTGTGCATTCCCTTAGTGCCTGTGCCTCTCCTGTGAGGGGCTTCCCCAGCGGCTGCAGCATGGGTGGTGGAACAATGTTCACCAGCACTTGTGGAGACCGCCGATGGACTTGGAGCAAGTCCTCGAGCAACCACATTGCGTCAGGTAGGGTCTCGAGTCATGTATAGGCCAGACTAGGTAAGAATGGCGCGTTTCCTCCCCCAAAGAGACATCAGTGAACCAGATGCGTTTTTACCATTACTGCTGCTAGCTTTTTATTCCACATTTATTAAATGAACTGAATTCAAATTCTCCAGCTGCCATGATGGGATTTGGCCTCACATCGCTGGATCATTCAATCCAAGCCTCTGGATTGCTGGTCTTGTAACATAACCACTGTACTACCGTACCCGAGTGGCAGGGTGGGAGCACGAAGGCTGTCATTCTGAGAGAGCTGCAATGGCAGCTGTGACATCGGCCATCAGACCGTGCATGATGCTGGGTTCCACAGGTGTGCCGATGGAGTTGACCACCCATTCCATGTTGGGAAGGATGGGCCCCAAGCTCCGTGTAGAGCCCTGAGTCAAGTTGGTGCTGGCCTTCTCCACGCTCCTTGACATTGCACGCAGGCTTTCTGGCAGGCTTCCAGTGCACTAAGCATTTGGTTGTGTACACCCATCAGCCTTCTTCTGTAGCCTTGGCCACTAGACCCCTCTGCAGCAGAACTAGTGTGCGGCGAGCTTGCACCTGCGGCATGCTTTCCCCCAACCCTGGCTCCGAGCACCTGTGCACGCTGTGTCACCATGTGGAGATCTCTCCTCTAAACTAGCCTCTAAAATGTGCACGGTGTCAGTCTCTGAGCTGGTGGCTGCGAGTGTAAGATGGAGGGATGGTGTCTCTTCGTCTTCACTGTCTTCTTCCTATGACTGGGAAAGTTCCAGTTCTTGGGTGTCTGAAATGAAAAAGGGACAAGGGTTGTCTTGTGAGGGAGAGGAAAAAGTAAGAAATGTGTGCTTACATCATTTGCAGCTTGTGACTCAGAAGTGATTGTCCGTTGAGGGAGGAGTGGGAAGAGAGAATGAGGATTAGGTTTGGAGGGACCCTCATCATCGATCCCTCCAGCCCCGCCAATGGTCACAGCCTCTTCCCATAATAGCCAGCACTGTCCCCTCCATGAGTGTTAAAACACGCAGGCGCACGGGTCCTCCTCCAGTCCTTAGAGCACATGGGATTGGGGGTAGTGTACTGACATGGATTGAGAACTGGTTGTCAGACAGGAAGCAAAGAGTAGGAGTAAATGGGTACTTTTCAGAATGGCAGGCAGTGACTAGTGGGGTACCGCAAGGTTCTGTGCTGGGGCCCCAGCTGTTTACACTGTACATTAATGATTTAGATGAGGGGATTAAATGTAGTATCTCCAAATTTGCGGATGACACTAAGTTGGGTGGCAGTGTGAGCTGCGAGGAGGATGCTGTGAGGCTGCAGAGCGACTTGGATAGGTTAGGTGAGTGGGCAAATGCATGGCAGATGAAGTATAATGTGGATAAATGTGAGGTTATCCACTTTGGTGGTAAAAACAGAGAGACAAGACTATTATCTGAATGGTGACAGATTAGGAAAAGGGCAGGTGCAAAGAGACCTGGGTGTCATGGTACATCAGTCATTGAAGGTTGGCATGCAGGTGCAGCAGGCGGTTAAGAAAGCAAATGGCATGTTGGCCTTCATAGCAAGGGGATTTGAGTACAGGGGCAGGGAGGTGTTGCTACAGTTGTACAGGGCTTTGGTGAGGCCACACCTGGAGTATTGTGTACAGTTTTGGTCTCCTAACCTGAGGAAGGACATTCTTGCTATTGAGGGAGTGCAGCGAAGGTTCACCAGACTGATTCCCGGGATGGCGGGACTGACCTATCAAGAAAGACTGGATCAACTGGGCTTGTATTCACTGGAGTTCAGAAGAATGAGAGGGGACCTCATAGAAACATTTAAAATTCTGACGGGGTTAGACAGGTTAGATGCAGGAAGAATGTTCCCAATGTTGGGGAAGTCCAGAACCAGAGGTCACAGTCTAAGGATAAGAGGTAAGCCATTTAGGACCGAGATGCGGAGGAACTTCTTCACCCAGAGAGTGGTGAACCTGTGGAATTCTCTACCACAGAAAGTTGTTGAGGCCAATTCACTAAATATATTCAAAAAGGAGTTAGATGAGGTCCTTACTACTAGGGGGATCAAGGGGTATGGCGAGAAAGCAGGAATGGGGTACTGAAGTTGAATGTTCAGCCATGAACTCATTGAATGGCGGTGCAGGCTAGAAGGGCCGAAAGGCCTACTCCTGCACCTATTTTCTATGTTTCTATGTTTCCTGCTGCCTCCTGTTAGGCACCACCTCCTGCAAGAAAGAGGGAGGAGTGCCAGTGAGTGCCCTGCAATATGTTTGGGTGATGTGGCTGTCATGGTTGAATAGCTTCCAGTGTGTGCAAGCTGTGAGTTGTGGGTGTGAGGCTTGCAATGGTGCTAAGTGTGTGAGGATGAGATAAAGCTGTGAATGTTGGGTATGAGTCCTGATTGATAGAGATTGTGTGAGGGTGAGGGATTGAATACTGATTGATAAAGAGTGTTGGTAGGTGGGTGAAGAGGGTGTGTGAATTAAGCAGTGGATGAGGCTAGTGGTGCAGTTCGTAGGATATGCCATTTTAAGATTGAACTCAAGTCACCTTGATGATTCGTGTCAGATCATTTAACTTCTTCCTGCACTGCATCCATGTTCTTGGAGCTACACTCCGAGCAATGACCTCCACCACTATTTCTTCCCACTGCCTCCTATGCATGTATCTGGAGGACGTACAAACCCCTACAGATACAAGATGTCTCTTCTTCTCTCCATGTCATGCACCAAGGCCCCCAGTATATCATCAGAAGACCATGGTGGATGCTTTCCCGCATATTCAGCCATTTTTCACTGCATTACCGTACAGGTTCAGTTCACAAAGGACTTCCACCACTACTTGCAGCTACAATGCACCTTTAAGAGGTGCAGGCTGCCTTTAAGTAGCGCCAGCCACTCTGGCCTTCTGTGCCTGTCTCTCTCCGTTTGTGATGGTGGCAGAGCCTTCAGCTGTCCTTGGCCCTACACTCGGGAATTCCCTTCCGAAACCTCCCAGCTCTCCAATTCCCTTTAAAATCCTTCACAAATCCAATCTTTTCCAACTAAGCTTTCCGTCACCTTTCCTTGGTATCCATTCCTTTGTTCCTTCGATCTATTTTCTCCTCCTCTATAAAATTTCTTGGGAAAATTTCTACAATAAAGGTGTGATCAAGGTGGCAGTCATGGCCCATTGTGAGCACACTTACCTCTGAGTCAGCAGGTTGTGGGTTCAAGTACCACAGAGACTTGTGCATAAAATCTAGGGGCTGACACTCCAGTGCAGTATTGAGGGAATGCTGCACTGTCAGAGGTGCTGTCTTTCAAATGAGATGTTAAACCTCTCAGGTTGACATAAAAGATCCCATGACACTATTTCGAAGAAGAGCAAGGGCGTTCTCCCTGGTGTTCTGGTCAATATTTATATAACCTACAACACTAAAACAGATTATCTGGTCATTACCACATTGCTATTTGTGGAAGTTTGCTGTGCGCAAATTGGATGCAACATTTCCTACATTGCAACTGCGACCACACTTCAAAAGTACTTAATTGGCTGTTGTAATGTATTGGCATCATGGATTCTTTAGTTAAGAATTCATAGCAACACATTGCTATTAAGAATTAGTTGGTTTATTAACACCGTGTGCTCCATCTCCAAGGACACCCTGGTTCGGATGTAACCACGGAAGAGAGGCAGGCAGTTGGGCTGAATGACCCCCTCGACCGCCCGCTGCCTGGACCGGCTGATGGCTCCCTTGGTCATGTCCAGGAGCAGTCCTACGAGGAGGCCCTCGGACCTGCCCGCTTCCCTCCACACAGGGTGCCCAAAGATCAGGAGTGTGGGACTGAAGTGCAACCAGAATTTGAGGAGCAACCCCTTCAGATATTGGAAGAGGGGCTGCAACCTCGCACACTGTACGAACCAGAATCTCCTTTCAGGTACGATTTTTAATTTTAGTGAAGAAAATGCGACTGGTTGCATTTTCTATACTCTGTGGGAGAATAATTAAGTTCTGAAAATTACTATAAATCTGTTGCTTGTTCTTTTCACTATTCATTTATCTACTTACTGTTAATAAATCTGTTTGGTATTCTATAGCCGAGGCAATGGTCTGAGCGCGTATTTTACTGCTTTCCAGGGATCATTTGAGGAAGCTTTGGCATATTCAGTTAGCTGAATTCAGTGAGATGATCTTCTACTTGACTTGGTGCTCCCGACAGTTACCTGTATATTAGGCAGCGAAAGGCACAATCCAGGTCATAGGCAGTAATGGCTCATTGTGGCAGTGGCCTTTGGCGCTGAAATCGAGAAAAATATCTTGAAGTAAAAGCCCAAAAACATGATAGAGGGCTTTTGTGATCTTTTCAACAACTTTCCTTTTGATGTTTTGTTATCTCCCTTCGAAAACCTGGTCCTTCTGTTGGGTTTCAGTGAGTTACAAAATGGTGGGCAGTCCGTGCCCAAGGCTCCTACTGGTAATGTCGACTTACAAAATGACCCCTTACCGCAGGGCTGAGAGACATTTCTTTTTGAGTTTGCTGGATGGTCATTATTGAAGGTCTGTGAAGCTCCCCTGATGGTTCAATTGATAAATCGTCCACTCAGTGTGGCCCAGAGCCTTACGCACCAGGAAGGTGTCAGTTTGACATCGGGACTGTTTGAGGTTTTTTAAAATTCATCTTTGGGACAAGGGCATCCCTGGCAAGGCAGCATTCATTGGCCATCCCAGGTTGCCTGTGAGAAGGTGGTGGTGAGCCACCTTCTTGACCGCTGCACTCCACGAGGTGAAGGTACTCCCACAGTGCTGTTAGGTAGCGAGTTAGTGGGCCAATGCAAATGTGCTAGGAAAATAAACAGTCAGGCCTCCTTCTCCTCATCACTGTTCAGTGATTCTTTTGGATGAGACTATGAGACCCATCTGCCCTCTCAGGCGGACGTAAATAATCCATGGCACGATTCGAAGAAGAGCAGGGAAGCTCTCCCATTGTTCTGGCCATCATTTATTCCCATAACCAACATCACTAAAAACAGATTACCTGTTATTCATCTCATTGCTGTTTGTGGGAGCTTGCTGTGCACATATTGGCTGTCCCGTTTCCTACATTACAGCAGTGACTGCACTCCAAATGTACTTCATTGGCTGTAAACTGCTTTGGGACATAATGAGATCACGAAGAGCCCAATATAAATGCATGTTCTTTCTTGTTCCTGCTGGAAAGAGAGGGTGAGTGTGTGAATGTCACCCGAGGACAGGATCGGAATTTGCCGTGATAACCCTCACAGTCAAACAGCCTGCCGAAGCTCGTTGTCGAATCTGTCTTATGTAGAGTGGCCATTTTCCCATGATGTCGTACCCTAGAATGGGGTGGAGGCAGGGGGGGTAGGAGGAGGGGTGGCGGGGGGAGTGGAAACGCTATGGAAAATAGCTCTTGAAGCATCAGCGTAAGCTGTTCTTCCTGTCAGGAATCTGGGGTTAGACAGATAACAATGACAGCTCCAGTTTAGACAATAACTCTCTTCTTGAGATAACACCATCTCAATGAACCGTGTGACAGAGCTGCTCCTAGTGTCTTCAGGGGTTAATCTCAGGTCACCAAGCATCGTGCTCAATCCCTGATCCATCATGCTGTGTAATGGCGATGTCAGCAGACAGTGACAGACAGGTCCTTATGGATTAATTAAAATCATTGGAAGAGCCAAAATTCCCTTGTGTAAAGGTCATTTAAAGAACCAGACGCTTCCCTTGCCATTTTCTCACCTTCTGTCTTGTAGGCACTGATTCCCTCTGGCTTACAGTTCCACAGAAGGCGATCAACCTCCAGTACCTCACCCAAGTGGCCATTGCACATGTGTGAGGTAGGACAGCGGTTGTCAAGACTCTATTTGACTGTGGGGGGCACTACATCTAAACACGATCCTTCCCTCACCTGTGAGGATTATTTCCTCTGGTCCATATTTCCAGCAAAACTGTGAACATGTCTGAAAATAATTAATTTATGCTTTTACAGAGATTGCAAGATGTTGAGCTTCTCCAGATTCTTTTTCTTGTGTCCAATGGCCGAGACATTTGGACACACCCATATTTGGGTTCGCAGGGAACGACCCCTGCGCCAGGATGGTGCGGTCCGAGTGCGCCTCTGATATTGAGCCTTGGACCTCACTGTAATGGAGGCAGAGTGGAGCAACAGCCCACCAGCGAAGAGTAGAGCTGCTGCGAGATCCGCATCCTCCGTGAATACCCTCCCACCACATCCCAGCTCCCCCCCCCCCCGCAACACAACTCGCTGGAAGCAACTCGGGCCTGATTTTCGGGCTCAGATTGGTGCCTGAAGTTAAATGAGATCGGAGCCTCAACACCATGAGCGCCTGTTTGCTGCTGGGATGGGCGGCCGCTCAGTGTGCTTGGCCAGAGAGCTACCCAAAGGTCAAGGTCTACTCCTTGTGTCGATCCAGAATTGGGGGCTATTTTGAACCGTCAGTTTTGTGGGGCTGTCACAGATATTTTCAAGCTGTTGGGCTGCACATACCAGTTTTCTCGGCTCTGCATGTTTGTGATCTGTAGCCTCTGTGTTGCATATAGTAATCTGCTCCATTACTTCCTTTGTCAACGTTGGGCAGCATCGTCTGACATCATCAGATGAGTTACATCTTCTTCACCGATGTTGGACCCTCAGACATTGGATGGCTCCTTCCCCTCCATTCTCTCCTCCTTCGACACTATTTTGCGGTCGAAATAACGGTGAGGCGTTCGGTGCCCTCCGTTATGTACGTGTAACTCCGGACAGCAACTCCCAGCAATCGCACACGTGCAGTTAGCCGCGGAAACCAGGAAGTTGCTGTCTGAAGTGCCCTGCTCCTCCAAAAGCTGTGCGATAACGGTATCTCGCCGAGAGACTCGTCATCCAAATGTATTAAACAGTCAAGTTCCTGCACGTATCTCATTGATACCAACTAAACTCGCCAGAAAAAGTTAGGGCTTGTCCATTCCAGTGTATGTACCCTTTTAATGGCGCGATAAGTCTTAATTCCTGCCAAATAACTTCTCTGGCAGTGCAAACTAACTTTTACAAACATGGAGTCTCATTGCTTCAGATTTTAATTATTGTTGGTGATTTTTTTTAAAGTAAAAAAAAATTCAATTAAGCTTTTTCTTTCTGTCTCTTTTTTACTCTCTCTTAATCCAATTTTTCGTTCCCTCTCTTTATTTCACTTTCTGCACCTATTTGACATTGAATTCAATATTTTAACAGGCATTTCCTGGTTCAGACTCTGCACTGCTCATTAACAATGCTTCAATTTGATTGGTTAAGGAGATACATTTGCTTGATCGACTCAAGCAGGCCCCAGATGCCCTGTAGAGGGCGCCGTGCTTTTTGGACGGTTGGCTGGCAAGAACTTCCAGTGCAAAAACCCATAAAAAGTCAATGGACATGTACAAGTGTGATGAATGGCTGACACCATTCACTCACTGCTGACCGCAAAATCCGGCCCGTTGTTAATGGTTTATCTGCTGTCTTCTAAGTGCTTTTGGATGTGGGTGATTGATCTGCAAGGATATAAAGCATAGGATTATGAGCAAATGACTTTCAATTCTGTGTGCCATTTGCAGAGATTGATATGTATACAGGAGCATTAAATAACAACAATATTCTGCACGATTAGTCATTACTGGACAATGATTTATTGACAGTATAGTTGATAAGAAACAATAATGAATATACATGTGTAGTTTCAAAATCCAAAATGAAGTACTTCATTCTGTAATTTTTACCCATTTTTCAAATTCACCTTTTGCAATGCATATTCATGCCAACAATGTAGTTACCAGGGTTACGGAACTGACTGTATATGGGGAGTGTCAGCCAGTGGCTTGGTGGGCAGCACCCTCACATCTGAGTCATGAAAGTTGTGGGTTCAAGGCTCACTCCAGAGACAAAAAAATCTAGACTGATACTCCAATGCAGTACTGAGGGAGTGCTGCACTGTTGGAGGTGCCGTCTTTCAGATGAAACATTAGACCTGTGTGCTCTCTCAAGTGAACACAAAAGATCCTATGGCACTATTTCAAAAGAAGAGCAAGGGAGATGTCCCTGGTGTCCTAGCCAATATCATTAAAGCAGATTATCTATTTATTGCTGTTTGTGGGAGCTTGCTATGTGCAAATTGGCTGCCGTGTTTCCTGCATTCTAGCAGTGACTACATTGCAAAAGTACTTCATTGGCTGTAAAGTGCTTTGAGATATCCGGTGGTCACAAAAGGCGCTATATAAATACAAATCTTTCTATTTTGAACACAATTAAAGACTGCCATTTTGGTGTGGCACTGATGGACTGCGGGAGGGGGGGCGGGGACAGGGGATAGAGACCTGCGATCGGGGGAGGCTGGATGTCAGGGCTGGGGAAGGCCAAAACCTTTGTGAGAGGTCTGGGGAGCGCTCAAAGAGCCACTTATGTTGCGGAGCTGTTTGCTCCCGCCTCCCTTTCACTGCCACGTTTCATGACCCCCAGGAAACCCATGCAGCATCAATGAGTTTCTAATCTGCTCCCAAACTGTGGGAGCCTGATTTAAATATGTTAATAAGTGTCCCGCCCCTCCACACCGCGACACTCGGATGTCCTGAAATCTGCCACCATTAAAATGGCGGTGGGCACATGCGCAGTAGGTTGGGGTGGCGTTCTGCACTTTGTAACCCCGCCCCCGACTCACGCCCATCGCGGCAGGTGGGGAGGGGTTAATATCGAGGCCATAGATGCAGTCTTGTGCAGTACCACTCCGTGGTATTGTGCATTTCTGATTTCAAAATATGAATTGATTGGATTTTGTTTATGAACGGATTGATCAAACGTGTCCAACTTGATTGAATAACAAGAAACTAATTTAAAAATAAGATGATGGGGTAGATTTTATTAATTCCATTAATTTTAGGCCCATGCGCCCGAATTCCTTGTGTTTGCCCACGGCTTATAAAGCTCTGTGCACGAGTTTGTAAAAGCTGCCCCAGTCAACCATCCAACAGGGCACCTGGGACCTGTGCGAACAGGACAACCAACTTTGTCTCCTTAACCAATCATCTTAAAATAGCAAGGAACTTGAGGGGGAGTGTTTTATCAGAAGGGGGCCTTTCATCCCATCATAGCTGTTTGACAGATCTATCCAATTAGTCCCACTCCCCCAGGTCTTTCCCCATAGTCCTGAAATTTTTCCTTTCCAAGTACCAGGGTTGATGGAATTCATATATATAGAATCATAGAATGGTTACAGCACAGAAGGAGGCCATTCGGCCCGTCGAGCCCGTGCTGGATCTCTGCAAGAGCACTTCAGCTCATCCCACTCCCCCGCCCTTTCCTGCAATTTTTTTTTTGTTCAGGTACTTATCCAATTTCCTTTTCAAGGTTACAATTGAATCTGCCTCCACCACCCTGTCAGACAGTGCATTCTCGATCCTAACCACTCGCTGAGTAAAAAAGTTTTCCCTCATGTCGCTTTTGGTTCTTTTGCCAATCACCTGAAATCTATGTCCTCTGCTTCTCGACCCTTCCACCCATTGGGAACAGTTTCTCTCTATCTACTCTGTCTAGACCCATCCTGATGTATATAGACCCATATATATAATTACACATACACAAAGTAGGCCATTCTGGTATTTATGCCAGAGGAGGGACTCATGCATGTTGGAGCAGCCCTATTCAGTGATTTCGGATTGGCCTGAAGCCTCATGGGCCTAGTTAATACACTGTCTAATGTGGAACTGAGCCATAACAATCTGGAATGTGGTAGTGGTCGTGCTGGTTACAACTGCTTTTGCACCCTGGGATAGGGAGGGGTAATTCAGCCAGGATTCACGATCCTGGTTGCTATCCAGTGACTTGTGCTGGTAAATGTGTGGGCATTGAGATTCCGCTTTCCTGTGATGCTCTCCTGGGTTCTGCCCGGGTTTGCCACCACTCTTAATCTCAGCCCATAGAGAGCCACTTCAGCAAGGAATGCAGGTTGGCAAGTGCTTGTGGATACATACCCATACACACTTAGTGCTTTCAGAAGAGAATAGGATAAAATTGGAAAATAAAATGGTTTTAATTTATAACATAAAAACATAAGAAATAGGAGCAGGAATAGGCCCCTCGAGCCTGCTCCACCATTCAATAAGATCATGGCTGATCTGATCATGGACTCAGCTCCATTTCCCTGCCTGCTCCCCATAATCCCTTATCGTTTAAAAAACTGTCTATTTCTGCCTTAAATTTATTTAATGTTCCAGCTTCCACAGCTCTCTGAGGCAGCGAATTCCACAGATACAAAAAAAAATACCCCTTTAGGTATTGCTACATTGCCCACCAAATGGGCAAATGATTAAATTGGTCTCCGCCAGTACAAGTCTCATGAGCCTTCCAATCCCCATCAGAAGTCCAATCGTTCCTTAAATGATTCCATGGTTTTTAAACACACTCCATGTGTTTAAACACAGATTTGTATTTATCCATGGCAATTTGTCACATCTCTTAGCAATATCCCAAAGCATTTCACATGCAATGAATTATGTTGCGGACAAAATTCCTCGGGATCTGAACCCGTTGGTCATGCAGCAATCACGCCCGCCCTTGCCCTCTAGTTCTGATCTCCCTGGAGTTTCTGGGGTTGAGTGGAAGGGCACCTAATTATCACGGGACACGTGGGTGTGAGCGCCACTACAGAGGTATCTCTGGCACCTGCTTGGCCCAAGTGCCCCAAAACTTTGGCTTCAGCCAGCCTCCACCCACTTCCCCCCCAACTGTCCCCCGCTCCCCCTCCGCTCCCCCTGCCCCCACCCAACCCCAACCCCATTCACAGGCCTCCTGATTGTCCAGGCCCACAAGGTGTCTTTGTGGAAAAATCTTTTCACCATTTTATAAAAATCTTTTCTATGGGGTGAGAAGGAGGGTGGGTGCATGCCGAAGGACGGGGGCAGTGATCCAGACCAGTTGGCTTCACCCCCCACAGGTGGGACCAAGTTCGTACCTTGTAGAGTCGATACGCTTCACCCCACTCAATGTGCCAGCTTTCACTGATCGGCTGGGTCCTGGTCTCGCCTATAGACTGGGAAATCCTGGCATAGGGAATCTCTGCTCCCCTCCTTTGCCGTCATTTTACACTTGCTATAAGCAGCGGACGAAGATTGCATCACTTAAAAGACAACAGGAATCTCCTGGAAATGATGAATGCCTGCCGCTACTGGGTCAATATCATAACATTAGCGCATAAGAATTTAAATGGAAGTGGCTGAACAGAATCCATTGGAATTGAGTTGAGGAATAGCAAGGGATCAGTCACGCTGGTGGACTATATTATAGACTGCCAGAAATAGAAATTGAGAAATGAAATATGTAAAGGTGCCTATAATAGCATTAAGATTGTCGGAGATTTAAATTCTCCGAAAATAGATTGGGATAGGGAAAATATGTAGTGAGAAAAGCGACATTTTTTGCAGAGTGTTCAGGACTGTGTTCTGTCAATATGTTGCTATTTCAATAAGGAAGGAAGCAATACTAGACTTGGTTCTGAGTAATGAAATGGAACACGTGATGGAAGATGTCACCAACAGCACTATCAAGCGACACGTACTCACCAATAACCTGCTCTCCAATGCTCAGTTTGGGTTCCGCCAGAACCACTCGGCTCCAGACCTCATTACAGCCTTGGTCCAAACATGGACAAAAGAGCTGAATTCCAGAGGTGAGATGAGAGTGATTGCTCTTGACATCAAGGCTGCATTTGACCGGGTGTGGCATTAAGGTGCCCTCGTAAAATTGAAGTCAATGGGAATCAGGGGGAAAACTCACCACTGGCTGGCACCTAGCACAAGGAAGATGGTTGTGGTTGTTGGAGGTCAATCATCTCAGTCCCAGGATATCGCTGCAGGAGTTCCTCAGGGCAGTGTCCTAGGCCCAACCATCTTCAGCTGCTTCATCAATGACCTTCCCTCCATCATAAGGTCAGAAGTGGGGATGTTCGCTGATGATTGCACAGTGTTCAGTTCCATTTGCAACTCCTCAGATAATGGAGCAGTCCATGCCCGCATGCAGCAAGGTCCGGACAACTTTCAGGCTTGGGCTGAGAAGTGGCAAGTAACATTTGTGCCACAAAAGTGCCAATAATGACTACCTCCAACAAGCGAGAGTCCAACCAACTCCCCTTGAAATTCAACGACATTACCATCGCCGAATCTCCCACCATCAACGTCCTGGGGGTCACCATTGACCAGAAACTTAACCGGACCAGCCACATAAATACTGTGGCTACAAGAGCAGGTCAGAGGCTGGGTATTCTGCAATGAGTGTCTCACCTCCTGACTCCCCGAAGCCTTCCCACCATCTACAAGCACAAGTCAGGAGTGTGACGGAATACTCTCCAATTTGCAGCTCCAAAAACACTCAAGATGCTCGACACCATCCAGGACAAAGCAGCCCGCTTGATTGGCACCCCATCCACCACCTTAAACATTCACTCCCTCCACCACCGGCGCACCGTGACTGCAGTGTGTACCATCTACAAGATGCACTGCAGTAATTCGCCAATTCGGCCGCAACCTCTACCACCTAGAAGGACAAAGGCAGCAGGCGCATGGGAACACCATCATCTGCAAGTTCCCCGACAAGTTATACACCATCCCTGACTTGGAAATATATCTTCATCGTCGCTTGTCAAAATTCTGGAACTCCCTCCCTAACAGCACTGGTGGAGTACTTCACCACTCAGACTGCAGCAGTTCAAGAAGGTGGCTCACTACCACCTTCACAAGGACAATTAGGGATGGGCAATAAATGCTGGCCTTGCCAGCAATGCCCACTGCTTCACAAGGATTGCAGGCTTCCTCATGGTGCATGGTGCCATTGACTGTATGCATGTTGTTTTGCTGGTGCTGTTTGTCAATTCTGAGTTGTACCAGAACTGAAAGGGATTCCACTCCCTCAATGTCCAGCTGGTGTGTGACCATATGCAACGTAGTACGCAGGTCCATGCCTGGTATCCTGGCAGCAGCAACGTTGCCTTCATTCTGCGGCAGTCCGCTATGCCATCTGCATTTGAGTCACCACGACAAACCAGTGAGTGGCTACTGGACCACAAGGGCTATCCATTGACGACATGACTCATGACTCCAGTGAGCAACCCATGCACACCTGGGCAGCAGGCATACAATGAAAGCCATGTTGCCACATAAAATGTGATGGAGCACACGATTGGCTTGCTGAAAGAATGAATCCGCTGCCCGGACCGCCCTGGAGGAGCCCTGCAGTAGTCGGCAGAGCCTGTGTCAAGATTCGCCATGTCTGCTGCGTGCTGTACAACCACGCCATCATGCGGGTACAGCGCTTGCCACTAGGCATATGGCAACCAGCTGAGGAACAGGAGGAGGAGGAAGAGAAAGGGAGAGGGCAACCTAAACAACCCCTTTCTGGCCGGGCCGTCCATTAACATCTGACTGCAATACCAGTAAATGCAACCCCAACTCCCCATTCACCCACAGTCCCACACCTCACTGTCCCTCTGTACTGACCCTCAGTCCCACACCTCACTGTCCCTCTGTACTGACCCTCAGTTCCACACCTCACCGTCCCTCTGTACTGACCCTCAGTCCCACACCTCACCGTCCCTCTGTACTGACCCTCAGTCCCACACTTCATCCTCTGTTACTGACCATCAGTCCCACACCTCACCGTCCCTCTGTACTGACCCTCAGTCCTACACCTCATCCTCTGTTACTGACCATCAGTCCCACACCTCACCGTCCCTCTGTACTGACCATCAGTCCCACACCTCACCGTCCCTCTGTACTGACCCTCAGTCCTACACCTCACCCTCTGTTACTGACCCTCAGTCCCACACCTCATCGTCCCTCTGTACTGACCCTGAGTCTCACACCTCACCGTCCCTCTGTACTGACCCTCAGTCCTACATCTCATCCTCTGTTACTGACCATCAGTCCCACACCTCACCGTCCCTCTGTACTGACCCTCAGTCCTACACCTCACCCTCTGTTACTGACCCTCAGTCCCACACCTCATCGTCCCTCTGTACTGACCCTGAGTCCCACACCTCACCGTCCCTCTGTACTGACCCTCAGTCCCACACCTCACCGTCCCTCTGTACTGACCCTCAGTCCCACACCTCACCGTCCCTCTGTACTGACCCTCAGTCCCACACCTCATCGTCCCTCTGTACTGACCCTCAGTCCCACACCTCACCGTCCCTCTGTACTGACCCTCAGTCCCACACTTCATCCTCTGTTACTGACCATCAGTCCCACACCTCACCGTCCCTCTGTACTGACCCTCAGTCCCACACCTCATCGTCCCTCTGTACTGACCTTCAGTCCCACACCGTCCCTCTCTATTGACCCACAGTCACACACCTCACCGTCCCTCTCTATTGACCCACAGTCACACACCTCACCGTCCCTCTGTACTGACCCTCAGCCCTACACCTCACCCTCTGTTACTGACCCTCAGTCCCACTCCTCACCGTTCCTCTGTAATGACCCCCAGTCCCACACCTCACCCTCTGTTTCTGACCATCATTCCCACACCTCACCATCCCTCTGTACTGACCCTCAGTCCCACACCTCACCGTCCCTCTGTACTGACCCTCAGTCCCACACCTCACCGTCCCTGTTACTGACCCTCAGTCCCACTCCTCACCGTCCCTCTGTATTGACCCTCAGTCCCACACCTCACCGTCCCTCTATACTGACCATCAGTCTCACACCTCACCCTCTGTACTGACCCTCAGTCCCACACCTCACCGTCCCTGTTACTGACCCTCAGTCCCACACCTCACCGTCCCTCTGTACTGACCCTCAGTCCCACTCCTCACCGTCCCTCTGTACTGACCCTCAGTCCCACACCTCACCGTCCCTCTGTACTGACCATCAGTCTCACACCTCACCCTCTGTACTGACCCTCAGTCCCACACCTCACCGTCCCGCTGTACTGACCCTCAGTCCCACACCTCACTGTCTCTCTGTACTGACCATCACAGCATGCACTTCACCACAATACAAAAATAAAAGCTAACACATAATAAACATTCCAAACCAAATTTTGAAATCAAAGCAAGCCATATTGCATACAAATGTCAACTTAATGTGCAAATTGGCTACCGCGTTTCCTACGTTACAACAATGACTACACTTCAAAAGTACTTACTTGGCTGCAAAGCACTTTAGGATGCCTGAGGTCGTTAATGGTGCTATATAAATGCAAGTATTTCTTTTCTTAATCACCGTTCTGCATTCCCTTCGTGCTTGTCTTTTGTGTTTCTTTGCCTATCCTCGTGCTCCTGTGCAGTGCTACCCCAGTGGCTGCAGCAAGGCTGGTGGAAGGTTGCTGACTTTCAGTGGGGGAGATGGCAGATGCCTTGGATGATGAACTCAAGCAGCTCTGGGCCTCGAGGTCTGGCTGCGGACTTGCACCATCTCGGCATGGGCGGCAGCAGTCTGGGCCGGCTGGCTGACAGGCAACAGGAAGGGCGGCGGAGTGGCAGGGGTGGGAGGACGGAGCCACTGCCACTCCCCCAGGGCAGCATCTCAACAATCCTAGTAATCTGTTGGAGGACAGATTGCTGGACTGCTGTGACACTCTGCAAGCCCCTTTGAACACTAGTATCTGCAGCCATGATGGAAGCAAGCTGATTTTACATGACAGCAGCCTGAGCTTCCAATGGCTGTTGCTTGTGCTGCAATGGAAGGTGAGACATCGGCCATCAGACACGTCACCGTGGTTGGGTCCACAAGTGTGCTAATGGAGTTGCTCATCACTTCCACGCTGGAAGGATGGGCCCTCTGCTCTACGCAAAGCCCTGTGCCCAATTGGTACTGGACGCTTCCAGGCTCCTTGACATTGCACGCAGGCTTTCTGGCAGGTCTGCCATTTCATTGTGCATACCCATCAGAATTCTTAGTAGCCTGCCCCATCAAAGTGGTCATCTGAGATCTCTGCAGCAGAACCCGTGTGCGACCTCGCCCTCCGCCGAGCTGGCACCTGCGCTACCCTTGCCCCTGCTCTGGCTGCAGGCCACGCGTGCCCAGTATCTCACCACATGCAGATCCCACATCTAACCTACCCTCTAAAGTACACATAGTGTCGGTATCTGAACTGCGATTGTGAAGTCGAATGACAGTGTTTCTTTATCACCAGTGTCTTGTTGCTCTTCCATCACTGGCCAGGTTGCAGTTTTTGGGTATCTGAAAAGAGAAAGGCACAAGGGTAAGGTTGTGGTGAGGGGAGTAGAGCATAAAGTAAGAGATACATGCTTACACCATTCGCAGCTCATAAATCAGAAGAGATTGTGGGATGAGGGGGAAGTGGGACGCGAGAAGGTGGATTAGGTATGAGGATATCATTGTCTTCTATGGTTTCAGCCCCACCACTGGCCACAACCTTAGCGATCACCGCTCCAATTATGGTGGGCACCCTCATCATTCTTATTTGGAAGGAGGAGAGCATACCAGGGGATATCAGAGACACTGTAATTGTGACCATCTGCATGAAAGATGACGTCCAATTGCAGTAATTACAGAGGAGTTTCCCTACTGTCTGCCACAGGGAAAGTCATCGCAAGAATCCTCCTCAATTGCCTTTTCCCAGTGGCTGAAGAGCTCTTCCCAGAGTCGCAATGCGGATTCCACCCACTAAGGGGCACAATGGACATGATCTTCGTCCCACGTCAAATTCAAGAAAAATGCAGCGAGCAGCACCAACCCCTGTACATGGCCTTCTTTGAACTCACAAAGGCCTTCGATCCTGTCAACCATGAGGGACTTCTCCGTTTCAGCTGCCCCCAAAAGTTCGTCACCATCCTCAGCCTGCTCCACAATGACATGCAAGCCGTGATCCTGAGAAATGGATCCACCACAGACCCAATACACGTGCAACCGGGGTCAAGCAAGGCTGTGTCATCGCACCAGCGTTCTTCTCGATCTTCCTTGTTGCAATGCTGCATCTCATCCTCAATAAGCTCCCTGCTGGATTGGAGCAAATCTACTGAACAAACGGGAAATTGTTCAACCTCTGTTGCCTCCGGTCCAGATCCAAGGTCGTCCCATCCTCTGTCATCGAATTACAGTATGCAGACGACGCTTGCGTTTGCGCACACTCGGAGGTCGAACTCCAAACCATCGTCATCACCTTCACCGAAACATACGAGAGTATGGGCCTTACACTAAACGGCCGTAAGACAAAGGTTCTCTACCAACCTGTGCCCCACCACACAGCACTGCCCTCTGATTATCAAGATCCATGACGAGGCCATGGACAGCGTGGACTATTTTCCATACCTCGGGAGCCCACTGTCAGCAAGGGCAGACATCGATGATGAAGTCCAACACCGCCTTCAGTGTGCCAGTGCAGCCTTCGGCCGCCTGAGGAAGAGGATGTTTGAAGACCAGGACCTCAAACCCAGCAAGCTCATGGTCTACAGAGCAGTAGCGATACCCACCCTCCTATATGCCTCAGAGACATGGACTATGTACAGCAGGCACCTCAAAGCACTGGAGAAGTACCACCAACGCTGCCTCTGCAAGATCCTGCAAATCAACTGGCAGGATAGGCGCATCAACATCAGTGTTCTCGCTCAGATGAACATCCCCAGTATCAAAGCATTGACCGTGCTTGATCAGCTCCGATGGACGGGCCACATTGTCCACATGCCTGGTACTATACTCCCAAAACAAGCACTCTACTCAGAGCTCCGACATGGCAAGCGAGTCCCAGGTGGGCAGAGGAAACGCTTCAAGGTCACCCTCAAAGCCTCCTTGAAAAAGTGTAACATACCCACCGACACCTGGGAATCCCTGGCCCAAGACCGCTCAAAGTGGAGGAAAAGCATCTGGGAAGTCTCTTTGCCGGGAGCAAGTGGAAGCCAAGCGCAAACAGCGGAAGGAGCGCACGACAACCCAAGTACCCCACCCACCCGTCCCTTCAACCACCGTCTGCCCCACCTGTGAGAGACTATAGGTCCTGAATTGGACTCATCAGTCACCTGAGAACTCATATTGGTGTGGAAGCAAGTCATCCTCGACTGCGAGGGACTGCCTGAAAAGAAGAAGATGGGGGTAAAGACATGCAGTCACGCTTGTCCCCGTCGGTTAGATCCTGCTGCCTCCGGTTGTGCGTCACACGGTCCTGCAAGAGAAAGGAAAGTGTGTCAGTGAGTGTAGTTGGGTGATGTGGCCGTTGTGGTTGAATAGTTGGCAGCGTGTGTAACCTGAGATGTGGGTGTGAGGCTTGCAGTAGTGCTAAGTGTGTGAGGATGAGGTACAGCTATGAATGTTGGGTATGAGTCCTGATTCACGGAGATTGTTGGTAGGTGAGTGATGGGGATGTGGTGCATTGAGCAGTTGCTGAGGGTCGTGGTGCAGCTGGTGGAACATGGCATTTGAAGATGCATTTACTGAATTTGACCACTCATGTGAGTTGATTGAACTTTTTGCAGCACTGCATCCAGGTCCTCGGGGCTTGACTCCTGTCATTGACTCTGTGGCTAGCTGGTCCCTCTGCCTTCTGAGACTTTGTCTGGAGGGCCTCCTGCCCCCCTGTGGATAGAGCACATCTCTCTTCCTCTCCACCTCCTGCAACAAGGCCTCCAGTGCAGCGTCGGAAAATCTTGGAGCCTGCTCTCTGCCATGTTGTGTCATTATTCAGTCTTTTTCCATGACAGAATGGGTTCCACCACGACTTCCACCATCTGCTCCAGCCACAGTGCACCTCTCCTTTAAGATGTGCAGGTTGGCTTTAAGTAGTGCAGGCTAGCTTTAACTGGTGCAAGCCTCTCACAATTTTGGTCTCCCTGTTGAGCAGCGCAGCCACTCAACAACGTGGTGAGTGCTGGCTACACCTTACAATCATGTAACTGAGCAGGCAGCACAAAGTCAGCACGTTGCCCGCATTGGAAGCATTGGGCACGGGTTAATCCCACGTCGCGATCCCTGCGCACGTTTCGAGCCCTGTCCAATTTACCTTATCCCATATTTACTCATACCCAACATTCATAGCTTTACCTCATCCTCACACACTTAGTACTACTGCAAGCCTCACACCCACATCCCAGGTTACACACACTGCCAACTATTCAACCACAATGGCCACATCACCCAACTACACTCACTGACACACTTTCCTCTCTCTTGCAGGACCGTGTGACGCACAACCAGAGGCAGCAGGACCTAACCGACGGGGTGGGGGGGGCAGGCGTGACTGCATGTCTTTACCCCCATCTTTTTCTTATATACCTCAATGAGACTCTCGCTCAAGGCCCACGATTTCCAGTCTTACCTCATCTGGAAAGTTAAGCTCAATATTGTGACAATTTATTTTCTTTCAGGAGTTCATTATCTTAAAGAGCACTCTTGGAATAAAAATATAAATTGTGGGGGTGAGGCAGCTTGAAAGTAACCACCGCTGCAGCCCTTTCCCAATTACAGGTGGACAAGAATGTGATAGCCTGTTATTCAGTCCCAGTAATTGTACCATTTAACCACAAGAGTAAAATTGCCGTTAAGACCGATACGTTAAAAAACATTCCGCAGAAGTTGGGTGACAGCAAATAATGATCATTATTAACACCCAGAATAATGCTTTATAACCAGAACAGATCGCTGATGTATCGGACAGTGTCATCTCTGGTCATTGATAAGATCAATGACACAACCAGTTAAATGTTGAACCGGTGCCTACAGGATGATTTTTGAGAGGCCTGTGATTTCTTGTGGCGTTTACTGCACTAAAGTTTGTTACAAGTGGCTCTTGTGGAGTTATTGTAGTTCAGTCAGAACTGTGGCAATCTGGAGACCTTGGGGAGACCTTAACCCGGAGGAATGCATCGGTTTAGGTGCGAGGGATGGGTTAAAGTCGTTGAAAATGTGACCGTATCCGGAAGCAGGCTCCAACGCAGCGACCTCCGGGTTTAGCTCGGGCGTGTTCGGCTGTGTGTATGTAACCCCCTCTGGAAAGGCGGGGTAGCGATTTGAATATGCCACTCCATGAATTATAGCAATCATTTAACGGTGCATGCACAGGATTCCCGAGATTCCTGAAACGCCATTGGGACCGAGATGAGGAGGAAAGGGCAATTAATTGAAAGTCAGGCAAATACAGCAATAGATACTCAGTGCTCACAACTGCTTCCTTACCTCCCTCTGGGACAGGCTTTATTGAGAGCATGTGTTAAGAGGCTCATTTCTGCACTTTGAAGGTATTGAGACTCAAGATCAGGATGGATGGTGCCATGGCTGGCTTAGATTGGACCTTGGATGAGGACCAAGTTGATCATCAGCAACAGCAACAGCTGCCTGCTGTAGGGAGTCCTGCAGGTGGTGAGCCCAGAGGTGAGCGACAATGAGGGAAGCAGCAGAGGGGTAGAGGTCATTAGAACATAAGAACATAAGAAGTAGGAGCAGGAGTAGACCATTTGGCTCCTCAAGCCTGCTCCGCCATGCAATGAGATCACGGCTGATCTGATGTTGGCCTCAACTCCACTTCCCTGCCCGCTCCCCATAACCCTTGACTCCTTTACCATTAAAGAATCTGTCTATCTCTGCCTTAAATATATTCAATGACGCAGGAGACACTACCTGCATAACAGGGTGTACAGGCAGAGATTCGGCTTCCTTGACCTCACGGAAGAGCAATGCTCAGGTTGCCAGGTCAGGGGGTGGCGGACATCTGCAGCTTCCAGAAGAAGACCTGCTCACTGCTGGACCTGGTGGCCATGCATTACCAGTGGTCAAAGTCACAACCACCTTCAACTTTTCTGCCTCCGGATACTTGCAGGACGCTGCCGGAGACATGTGCAGGATCTCCCAGTGGGCTGCACATAAATTCATAAGGCAGGTCACTGATGGGTTGTTTGTCAAGGCCGGCAATTTTGTGAACTTCGCCTGAGATGACGCTTCTCAGAATAAGCGGGCGCTCGGGTTTGCATCTCCAGCTGGCTTCCCACAGGTGCAGGGTGTCAGTGAGTGAATGGCTTACTTTTCCTGGTCTCCTCTGGCCCTGCATCAATTTGTTGTCAGGTTGGCCACCAAGCCTGGGGTTAAAATTGCAGTCGGGCCCCAATGACATCATCGGAGCCTGATCTGCAAGTATAGAGCAGGGCCCCACTGCCCTCAGTGGCTGTCCTGCATGCCTGCTGAAGCCAGCAGCTTAACCTGGCATCCTGTGGGAAGGCAGTGGGCTTGGATGGAGTAAGTGTGCAGGTTTCAACTCGGGCCTGTGGTGTTTGGAGTTGGAAAGTGTCCCATTCCCCAGCACAAACATCCCTCACCCCGACGAGCACAACATTCACAACAACAACAACAAAAGAAAATTGGAGCAAGAATCGCCTCGGTAACCCATCTCTTGAAACCTGAGAGCATGGAGAAGCTGCAAGGCGATCTGATAAAGAGGGAGAAAACATCACAAACACATTTGTGTTAACATGTCTGTGAAATATGAGGTGAAAGACAATTTAGGTTTAACAGGAGATGATGAACAAATTACAGCCAACATTCATTCTAGGCAAATTGTGTCTGATAAACTTTATGAGTTCTTCACTGAAGTAACAGAAAGGGTTGATGAGGTTAGTGCAGTTGGTATTGTTTATATGGATTTTCAAAAGGCTTTTCATGAAATGGCGTATGATAGACATGGGATTCATCATCATCATAGGCAGTCCCTCGAACGAGGATGACTTGCTTCCACACCAAAAGGGATGAGTTCATAGATGTTTCAATGAAGGACCCGATGTTCCAGTCCTGAACTTCAGGGATGGAAGATGCCTGTGTATAGATTTTTTTAACATGTGGTGACCGTTGCACATCAGCCACCACACGGGCTTGACAGAGCGCGGCCTTTATCCAGTGGCAAGGGTTAACCAGGACGACTGGAGACCTGCTCTGCTGCACGGACCTAGTGCGCACACATATCACAGTGTGGGCTGGCCCGGCCCGTGCTGCCCCTGGGCCCTTGGCTCTTCTGGGCCCCGTACCCTCATTCGCCGCACCTCTGCTATGACCTCCGCTGTACCTGGGCTCCGCCGATCTTCCAGCCCACGTTCTAACCGGCGACCTGGGCCTCGATGACGAGCGTGATAGCAGCAATGAGAGGTTATTGCTATGAAGAAAGGCTAAAAGAAGCCAATGGGGCCCTTTTCACTGCAACAGAGAAGGTTATGGTGAAATGGAATTGTAGGCTCTCATACTTCTGCTTTCCTCCTTTTTCCACCTTTCTGTCTCAAAGGTGCTGATTCGTAGAATCACAGCAATTACAGCAGAGAGCGAGGCTAATTAGCCCATTGCATCAGTACTTTATTCTTTAACTGGAACTTTCTGACTGCAATCTCATTTCTCTGTCCGTTTCCCATGTCCTTTAATATTCTCTGTTTCATACCCTTTTAAATAATTTCTTAATCTCTGCCTCAAAAGCCATTTGCAATCCTTAATTCTGCATTCTAGCAACTGTATGGGGGTGGGGGGAGTTATTCTAATTTCCCTTCTTATTTTTCTAGTGATAATCATGAGTTGATGCCCCCATGTTGCTGATTCATCAACCAGTTGACACAATCCTTCACTTATTATCCTCTCAAGACGACATGGGATTAAAGGGCCAGTGAAGATATAACATTGGCTGCGGGACAGAAAGCAGAGGGTAGTGTTGAACGGTTGTTTTTCAGACTGGAGGGAGGTATACCTGCTGCCCCCAGCATTAGGATTGGGACCGCTACTCTTTTTGATATATGATCTGGACTTGGGTATACAGGGCATAATTTCATAGTTTGCAGATGACACAACACTTGAAAATGTAGTTAACAATGAAGGGTATAATAACAGATCTCAGGAGGACATGGACAAATTTAATGCAGAGAAAAAAAGACTTGCATTTATATAGCACCTTTCACGACCACCGGACGTCTCAAAGCGCTTTACAGCCATTGAAGTACTTTTGGAGTGCAGTCACTGTTGTAATGTGGGAAATGCGTCAGCCAATTTGTGCACAAGCAAGCTCTCATAAACAGCAATGTGATAATGACCAGATAATCTGTTTTTTTGTTATGTTGATTGAGGGATAAATATTGGCCAGGAAACCGGGGGTAACTCCCCTGCTGTTCCACCGGAGAGAGCAGACTGGGCTTCGGTTTAACGTCTCATCCGAAAGACGGCACCTCCGACAGTGCAGCGCTCCCTCAGCACTGCACTGGAGTGTCAGCCTAGATTTGCTTGTGAAGTGATGCATTTTGAGGGGAACAAATGAGGAGAGACAATATAAACGAAATGGTGCTCGGGAGCAATCGGAGAAAGAGCACAAGTGGGAGTTTGAGAAACAGCCTGAAGCTCTACATAGAGAAAATCAAGAGGGAACAGGGATAAGTGAAAGAAATGGTTAAAAAAGTGCGGAATTGGAAAACCACACTGAAAATAAGAAGAAAAAAGCAATATAAAAGGTGGATAGTGAGGAAAGGAATCACGGGCAGAGGACAGAGGCACTGTACATGATGCAAGAACAAAACAGGGACTGTGAGAGAGATGTTACAGAGCAAGGGATGTTCTGCAGTGAGCAGAGAGGGTTGTCAGTCTCAGGTCCACCTGATGTCCGTCATCTAACGGGTGAAATAAGGACAAACCGGGAAATGTGAGCTGGAGCGGGGTCAGCAAGGAAAGGCTTATTAGGGGTGTGCCAGTTATTTTAATTTTACTGAAAAAAGGTGGTGTTAACTAAACATTATTTCAGGATGTGCGGTTACAATGCATCCTTAAGCCAATATGTCACAGGAACAATTATGTTTTCAAAGTTTATTTACTTTATATAACAGAGCGGTTTAATTTCCTCTCGTGTTATTATAGTGTGCTAAATTCCTGTCTCTGCTATTTGGGCACGGTTGATAGGAACGTACGACACAGGAACAGGAGTAGGCTATTCAGTCCCTTGAGACTGCTCCGCCATTCAGTGAGATCATTAGCTGATCTGTATCTCAACAGCATTTACCCACCTTAGCTCCATATCCCTTGATACCCTTACCCAACAAAAATCTCAGTCTTGAAAGCTTTAATTGTCCCCCGAGCATCCACAGCCTTTTGGGAGAGAGAATTCCAGACACCCACTGCCCCTTGCATGAAAAAGTCCTTCCTGCTTTCCCACCTAAATGGGATAGCTCCAATTTTTTGGGATAAAAATTGGCCAGGATACCGGGGATAGCTCCCCTGCTGTTCTTCAAAATAGTGCCAAGGGATCCTTTACGTCCACCTGAGAGAACAGATGGGGCCTCAGTTTAACATCTCATCCAGAAGCCAGCATCTCCAACAGTGCAGCACTCCCTCAGCACTGCATTGGAGTGTCAGTCTAGATTTTTGTTGTCAAGTCTATGTGGGACTTGAACCCACAACCTTCTGACTTGATTCGCAAGTGCGCTGCCAGCTGAGCCACTGGCTAATGCCTTTAAATTGGTTTAACAACAGTGCACTTTAATGCATTGGTTGTGAAGCATGTTGGGCTGTCCTGAGGAGGTGATAGTACTCAATGTAAATATGAGTTATTTTGTCAATCACTTCCATGACATCTCACAACTTTGAAGGAACTTGGCGGGCAGCCTTCTACTTCTCTAGTTTGGACAGCGGTAACACCTTTTTCGTATTATTTGTCTTCGGGAAGCTAATGGTGAGGGAATAGTTGTAACAGTGGGCAAATGCATGGCAGATGAAGTATAATGTGGATAAATGTGAGGTTATCCACTTTGGTGGTAAAAACAGAGAGACAGACTATTATCTGAATGGTGACAGATTAGGAAAAGGGAAGGTGCAACGAGACCTGGGTGTCATGGTACATCAGTCATTGAAGGTTGGCATGCAGGTACAGCAGGCGGTTAAGAAAGCAAATGGCATGTTGGCCTTCATAGCGAGGGGATTTGAGTACAGGGGCAGGGAGGTGTTGCTACAGTTGTACAGGGCCTTGGTGAGGCCACACCTGGAGTATTGTGTACAGTTTTGGTCTCCTAACTTGAGGAAGGACATTCTTGCTATTGAGGGAGTACAGCGAAGATTCACCAGACTGATTCCCGGGATGGTGGGACTGACCTATCAAGAAAGACTGGATCATCTGGGCTTGTATTCACTGGAGTTCAGAAGAATGAGAGGGGACCTCATCGAAACGTTTAAAATTCTGACAGGTTTAGACAGGTTAGATGCAGGAAGAATGTTCCCAATGTTGGGGAAGTCCAGATCCAGGGGTCACAGTCTGAGGATAAGATGTAAGCCATTTAGGACCGAGATGAGGAGAAACTTCTTCACCCAGAGAGTGGTGAACCTGTGGAATTCTCTACCACAGAAAGTAGTTGAGGCCAATTTACTAAATATATTCAAAAGGGAGTTAGATGAAGTCCTTACTACTCGGGGGATCAAGGGGTATGGCGAGAAAGCAGGAAGGGGGTACTGAAGTTTCATGTTCAGCCATGAACTCATTGAATGGCGGTGCAGGCTAGAAGGGCTGAATGGCCTGCTCCTGCACCTATTTTCTATGTTTCTATGTATGTAACAGCTGTACAACTTGGTAGCACATCTATGCCCTTGTCCTTTGCTTGTTGCTTTCCCCTCTCCAGTTCCTAAAGGGGTTGACCCACTTGCCCCAACCCACCCAAAATGTCTCTTCTCTGATAGGCTTATATTGACATGTTCACCATAAAGATTCAAGGACAAAGTCCATTCCCCATAGTTGAGTCACTAGGGGGTAACGTTACCAAAAATTAACGGTTGTGCCTTGGGTGAGAAATTAAAATGTTATAAATTTTAAACACTGACCCAAACTGCCTTGAAACCACCCACTTCAGCAGCAGCGGAATGAGGGAGCGGGCGGGCGACCAGTCTGCTCTCAGGAGGCGGGTCGGTCGGTAACAGCTTTTAAGGAGGCTATGTACCTCTGTTTTAACAAGGCTTTTATTATTAACTCATTTTGCCAGGTTTCCCGGGGCTGGGGATAACAGGGAATGTAAAAGGAGGCGAGAGGGGCTGGATTCACTTAGGTACAACCTTTACAGCACAGCTTGTGGGCTAGGAGAAGCAGGTTTGTTTCCTCCAGGTTACCCGATAGGTCGATAGGCTGCCAGCCTGTCAATCAGCCTATCAGTCAGCATGTTAATCATCCTGTCAATCAATTCATCCATCAGCCCATCAATCAATCCTTCAATCAACCCACCAATCAGCCCATCAATCAGCCCGTCAATCAATCCATCAATCAGCCCGTCAATCAATCTGGCAATCTGGCCGTCAATCAGCCCATCAATCAGCCCATCAATTAGTCTGTCAATCAATCTGACAATCCGGCCGTCAATCAGCCCGTCAATCAATCCTTCAATCAATCCTTCAATCAACCCACCAATCAGCCCATCAATCAGCCCGTCAATCAATCCGTCAATCAGCCCGTCAATCAATCTGGCAATCCGGCCGTCAATCAGCCCATTAATCAGTCTGTCAATCATTTTGTCATTCATTCTATCATTCATTTTGTCAATCAGCCCGTCAATCAGCCCGTCAATCAGCCCGTCAATCAGCCTGGCACTCAGTCCATAAATCAGCCTGTCAATCAGTTTGTCAATCAATCCATCAATCAGCCCGTCAATCAGCCTGTCAACCAGCCTGTTAATCAGTCTGTCAATCAGCCCGTCAATTAATTTGTCAATCAGCCTGTCAATCAAACGGTCAATCAGCCCATAAATTAGCCTGTCAATCAGTTTGTCAATCATCCCGTCAAACAGCCTGTCAAACAGCCTGTCAATCAGTCTCTCAATTAGTCTGTCAATCAGTTTGTCAATCAGCCTGTCAATTATCCTATCACTTAGCTCGTCATTTATCCTGTCAATCAGCCCATCAGTCAGACTGCCAATCAGACTGTCAATCAGTTTGTCAATCATCCCACAAGTCAGCCTGTCAATCAACCCATAAATCAGACTGTCAATCAGTTTGTCAATCATCCCGCAAATCAGCCTGTCAGTCAATCAAGCAGCCCGTCAATCGGCTTGTCAATCAGTCTGTCAATCAGCCTGTCAATCAGTCTGCCAATTATCCTGTTAATCAGCCTGTCAATTATATTGTCAATTATCCTGTCAATCAGTTTGTCAATCAGACATGAAACCTACTTACGGATTTTCCGTCTGTAACTCCTCTCCTAAACTCTGAACGCACGTGCTTTAAATATCGGGCCTAAATTTCTGCTCATCTACATGCTGTTCTCACACTGAAGAATAAGTAACTGTTTGAAAATAAGTTTTCCTCTGCCCTTCCATTTGCTCGGCTCGTGATGGGATTCAGTCCCACTGTTCACTCGTCAGCCCAGGCTATTTGACTGTGGAGGGCATCAGATCTCAAGTCCATACATGTGTGTTTTTCAACAGGCACCCTGTTGGGTTTTTCCTCTTCCTGGGCCTGGAGCCCTGAGGCCAATGATACCAGCACATTGCCACACAGTCAGATCACCTGACTCAGCACAGCCCAGGCTTTGAACCTCTGTGGCTGAGTCCAATGTGTTTGCACCAATTGAACCGTCGAGAGAAGAGTCAAAATGCACAACTTCAACTTAGAATTGACGGTCCTTAAGATGTGACAATATTTGGAGAAGTTCTACAAACAGTGAAAACAAAAATCAGGGCCTGTAATTTCTTAATGCAATTAAAACAAAAACTCCAGTATGAATGCCTGCCAACTTTGTGTTCCTGACAAATTATGTGGCAAAGGGGCCTTCACTTACGAGGCATCCCATCTGAGGTTGCATAGCTGGCACACACAGAGAGACTCCTAATTGGTACATGATCGCTGTGTGTGTCCGGGAGCTTCCTGGCAGCAGTTGCTAGGGACCTTGGGATATAACATAGATTACCTCGGGCTGTGGCACTACAGCTCTGAGGCCTGGTAATAAAACAAAAGTCCTGTCAGCTGTCAGGGTCAGGTTGCCAGCAGACAGCAATGCACTCAGTTCATCGGGCCCTGATTATCCATCTGTCCAGTTGCTAACGTGCATCAGACTTTGATTATTGAATTATTTTGTTACAACGAGAGAGTCTGTCCCCGAAGCGTTGTATACCGATCCTTTGCATTCACAGGCATTTAGCACTGATGTTCCAGGAAGGTCTGACTTAAATTGGTTAAGCGATCATTAATTATTCTCTTCTTCATTGATTTTTAGTTTCAAGGACACCCTGAAAGCCTCCTTGATAAAGTGCAACATCCCCACCGACACTTGGGAGTCCCTGGCCAAAGTGGAGTGTAAGGGATAAATTGTAGCAGACAGAAAGGTGATCAGAACACAAGGCTGAAGGTGGTGAACTAATCAGTTTTAGGGCAGTCTGAGAAATTGCCTATGTATGTAACACTTGCTTATGTAGGTATAGCACACTTATAACGCATTAAAACTGCATCATAGAAATATAGAAATATAGAAATTATAGATGCAGGAGTAGGCCATTTGACCCTTCGAGCCTGTACCACCATTCAATATGATCATGGCTGATCGTGCATTTCAGTACCCCATTCCTGCTTTCTCTCCATACCCCTTGATCCCTTTAGCCGTGAGGGCCACATCTAACTCCCTTTTGAATATATCTAATGAACTGGCCCCAACAATTTTCTGTGGTAGAGAATTCCACATGCCCACAACTCTCTGAGTGAAGAAGTTTCTCCTCATCTCGGTCCTAAATGGCTTACCCCTTATCCTTAGACTGTGACCCCTGGTTCTGGACTTCCCCAACATTGGGAACATTCTTCTTGCATCTAACCTGTCCAATCCCGTCAGAATTTTATAAGTTTCTATGAGATCCCCTTTCATTCTTCTAAATTCCATTGAATACAAGCCTATTCGATCCAGTCTTTCTTCATATGTCAGTCCTATCATCCCGGGAATCAGTCTGGTGAACCTTCGCTGCACTCCCTCAATAGCAAGAATATCCTCCTCAGATTAGGAGACCAAAGCTGTACACAATATTCAAGGTGTGGCCTTACCAAGGCCCTGTACAACTGTAGTAAGACCTCCCTGCTCCTTTACTTGAATCCTCTCGCCATGAAGGCCAACATGTCATTTGCCTTCTTCACCACCTGCTGCACATGTATGCCAACCTTCAATGACTGATGTACCATGACACCCAGGTCTTGTTGCACCTCCCCTTTTCATAATCTGTCACCATTCAGATAACAATCAGCCCTCCTGTTTTTACCATCAAAGTGGATAACTCACATTTATCCACATTATACCGCATCTGCCATGTATTTGCCCACTCACCTAACCTGTCCAAGTCACACTGCATCCTCTTAACATCCTCCTCACAGCTCACACTGCCACCCAGCTTAGTGTCATCTGCAAACTTGGAGATATTACATTCAATTCCTTCGTCTAAATCATTCATGTATATTGTAAATAGCTGGGGTCCCAGCACTGAACCTTGTGGTATCCCACTAGTCACTGCCTGCCATTCTGAAAAGGATCCGTTTATTCCTGTCTGCCAACCAGTTCTCTATCCACGTCAGTACATCCTTAACCTTAGTAACACATACAGGTCAGCAGTTACAATTTTGATTAGAAGTCTCTGAGGAAGAGATAAGACAGCCAATATTTTGAGACAGTTACTTTAGGTGACATGCAGACTAGGGTAGAGGGCAAATACTGGAACAGCACAATGATGGGAGATGGACAGTTACATATACCACTCAGGGCCAGTCTGATAAGAGTCGACAAATCAATGTCGCTGATAACAATAGACCTATCGATGATTTTGTAGGAGGGCAGCTCCTCTCCAAAACCTGTATAAATTATACTCAAATCCTCTTGCATTTTGAAGGTTCCATGACCGAACCTTCCCTTGCATTGCTCGAAATAAAGCTGGTTGAACCTAAGGTTATCATTTGGTTACTTCTGTGGTTGTTATATAGAGAGACAAAGGGCGAGGTGTCGATTATCTATATCAGGTAGTCCGCCACGAGGGAGAGAAGCCTTCCTTTTACCCCTACAATTGGCACTGCGAGCAGGGTACAGACCCTCTGACCTGGATGATGTGACAGCTAGCAATGGCAGTGAGTATGATTTTGTACCACCTGCAGCTATTGCATTGACGGGGAAGGAGGTAATCTGCATAAAGAACTATAGAACAAAGTTATAGTGAACCACGGAAGGTCAAAAACCAAGGTTGGGGATAGGTGTATTGCCTGAAAAAGAAGGAATACAACCTAAAAAGGGGGGTGGTACCCCAGGATGTTTAGGAAAACTGACCAGTGGGATAAAATGAAGACCAAGGATGTTCTCTGAAAATAGACCAAAAGGGTCCCGGGTGTAAGTGCTGACAGGGAAAAGACGAAAAATAAAACCGACACTTCCAGTCGGAGTAACCAGATTAGGGAATCTGGTAGCAGTATTGTTAGTCTGGCCGGACATTAGAGGGGTTCAAAATCTTGGAAACAGTACATGGAATCTGGTAGAGGGGTATCCAGATGAAAAAGTGTTTGCGATTAAATTGTTGAAAAAACATAGGATAAGCTGTATTTGGTGTGAATGTCTGTCTTTAAGTGAAAGTGCTCACGTGAAAGCTTGACTGTTGAATTCACAAAAGACAGCTTGTTTTTATCAAAAGATAATGACGCAAGCTTGAAAGCTACAGCTGCTAAAAAGGAAAACAAATTGAACGAAATTGGAAAAAAAAATGTTTGCGTTGTCTTATGATTTTAAATGAACAAATTCACGGAGACACAAGCCCTCTGTGTAAAATACAAAAACTAATTTGAAGAAAGGAGATTTAAATGGAAAAAGACGTATCTTACTAAATACTAGTTGATATTGGCTGTGAAAAAATCTTGGTTTGATTGGAGGGTAATTAACCAATGAAAGCCGAACTTTCATAATGGCTACAGAGAAATCTCGGTTTTGTTTCAAAGTGTGAATATTGGAAAAGAGATAAAAGGCGCTCTATGTTGATAATGATTTTAAATTACGAGAACATTTCACTTCAGTAAAGAAAAATTAAAATTTTGGGTTTGAAAAACCTTTTCAAAATGGACGGTGCTTATCAAGGAAAAGTCCCAAACAGTCTAAACAAGCAGGAGGCTTTTCAAAATAATGAGAGGAAAAGGTCTACGCTATGCGAACTCAGCACAGGAAGGAAAAAACACTGGGAATTAGAAAATGTTGCTGAATTTTAAATTCTTAAAAAAGATGGAACCGGCCGGAAGTTTAGATTTTGTGCCGAGAGAAATAAAACACAAGATTTGCTCAGTGAACGGGACCTTAAAAAAAACGAAATGCTGGAATGTATATAGTGTGTTTGAAAATGTAAACAGTGTGGCAGTTTCCCTGGTAATTTGGACTATGATTTACAGAGCTAAGAAAAATAAGCCACAGTTGCCAGTACTTATTTTAAATTGGATTTCAGTAAACAAAATAGCTATTAAAAATATGTGGTCTTGTTTTAAATCAATTAAAAAAATTCTTGGGCAAGTATTTGAATTGGAAGTTTCGAAACAATTTAATCTAAAATGCTGTTTTTCCCGATGACAAGGTTTTATTTAAAGCTAATTATGATGGCTTTACTAATGATTTCTGCTGTTTTAATGGATTCCTAATTTCTAAGCAAGTTTTGAAGGCACAGAGATTTTGGGAAAAATTCTGATGATTACGCGAAGTCACGTAATGACATCAGGCCTTCTTACAAACCTGTAAAGGAGTTAACCCTTTCCATTGACAGCTGTTTTATACTGGACATTATTAATTTGGGTTTCTTAATAAAAGAAGTGAAAAAGCAAGTTGGCAGCCAGAAGACTCACCTGACAGACAGAGGAAATGATAGGATAGTCAGAATAAAAATAAAATGGAGAAAGCCTATGTAATAATACTCACCTGTGACAGAGGGCAGATAAAAGAAATAGATACTCAAACAAAACAAATTCAAGAGTTAGAAGCTAAGATAAATAAGCTAGAAGAGATAAAAGACGGATAGTACAGTGCACAGCCGTAGGAAAAAAATGCAAAAATTCCTCAAGCACTGGATGTAGAATGATGAGCAAGGAGAAGTCCATCAAAAGCTGGTCACAGGAATGTGGGAAGGGAGGACCTTGAGACAATCACTATCACTAGGGGGGTAGTGCTGGACAGACGAATGGGATTCAAGGTAGACAAGTCCCCTGATTCTGATGAAATTCATCCCAGGGTATTAAAAGAGATGGCGGAAGTTATAGCAGATGCATTCGTTATAATCTACCAAAATTCTCTGGACTCTGGGGAGGTACCAGCGGATTGGAAAGCAGCTAATGTAACGCCTCTGTTTAAAAAAGGGGGCAGACAAAAGGCAGGTAACTATAGGCCGGTTAGTTTAACATCTGTAGTGGAGAAAATGCTTGAAACTATCATTAAGGAAGAAATAGCGGGATATCTAGATAGGAATAGTGCAATCAAGCAGACGCAGCATGGATTCATGAAGGGAAAATCATGTTTAACTAATTTACTGGAATTCTTTGAGGATATAATGAGCATGGTGGATAGAGGTGCACCGATGGATGTGGTGTATTTAGATTTTCAAAAGGCATTTGATAAGGTGCCACACAAAAGGTTACTGCAGAAGATAAAGGTACGCAGAGTCAGTGGAAATGTATTAGCATGGATAGAGAATTGGCTGGCTAACAGAAAGCAGAGAGTCGGGATAACTGGGTCCTTTTCGGGTTGGAAATCGGTGGTTAGTGGTGTGCCACAGGGATCGGTGCTAGGACCACAACTGTTTACAATATACATAGATGACCTGGAAGAGGGGACAGAGTGTAGTGTTGCAAAATTTGCAGATGACACAAAGATTAGTGGGAAAGCGGGTTGTGTAGAGGACACAGAGAAGCTGCAAAGAGATTTAGATAGGTTAAGCGAATGGGCTAAAGTTTGGCAGATGGAATACAATGTTGGAAAGTGTGAGGTCATCCACCTTGGAAAAAAAAACAGTAAAAGGGAATATTATTTGAATGGGGAGAAATTACAACATGCTGCGGTGCAGAGGGACCTGGGGGTCCTTGTGCATGAAACTCTTTTGGACTTTTAACACTGAATGTCAGGAGCGGGATTTGAACCCACACTTCCAGAGGAGACTGTAACCTGAACACAGCACCTTAGACCGCTTGGCAAAGTTAGTTTGCAGGTGCAGCAGGTAATCAGGAAGGCGAATGGAATGTTGGCCTTCATTGCGAGAGGGATGGAGTACAAAAGCAGGGAGGTCCTTCTGCAACTGTATAGGGTATTGGTGAGGCCGCACCTGGAGTACTGCGTGCAGTTTTGGTCACCTTACTTAAGGAAGGATATACTAGCTTTGGAGGGGGTACAGAGACGATTCACTAGGCTGATTCCGGAGATGAGGGGGTTACCTTATGATGATAGATTGAGTAGACTGGGTCTTTACTCATTGGACTTCAGAAGGATGAGGGGTGATCTTATAGAAACATTTAAAATAATGAAAGGGATAGACAAGATAGAGGCAGAGAGGTTGTTTCCACTGGTCGGGGAGACTCGAATTAGGGAGCACAGCCTCAAAATACAGGGGAGCCAATTTAAAACCGAGTTGTGAAGGAATTTCTTCTCCCAGAGGGTTGTGACTCTGTGGAATTGTCTGCCCAAGGAAGCAGTTGAGGCTAGCTCATTAAATGTATTTAAGTCACAGATAGATAGATTTTTTAACCAATAAGGGAATTAAGGGTTATGGGGAGCGAGCGAGCTGAGTCCACGGCCAGATCAGCCATGATCTTGTTGAATGGCGGAGCAGGCTCGAGGGGCTAGATGGCCTACTCCTGTTCCTAATTCTTATGTTCTTATGTTCTTATAAAAGATAATTAAGTTGGGATTTAAAGTGGGGCATGATTACGATGAAACTTTGGAGTAGTGCAGGATTATATGATAGCCTGGAGCAGACGAGGAAACATGACCTCAGGAGGAGGAGGGCCGATTAAACATGAGGAGATTGTTAAAAAATTAGTGGAAGCCTCCCTCCTACCCCAGGTGTGTGCGATAATAAAGGTCAAAGTGCACATAAAAATTACCAATCAACATCAACAGGGAAATGCATGGGCAGACAAGGCAGCCAAGTGGGTGGCGGAGACAGGTACACTGGCTGCGGAAGCCCAGGTCGGAGCATGTACAATTGGGCCTGAGGAAGTAAACATGCTTAAGGTACAAGGAGAAGCCACCCCACAGGAAAAGGAGGGGTGGAAGCAGAGAGGGGCCCAACAACGGACCGACGGGATATGGAGGAAAGATGGGAATGTGGTGGCCCCGGAATGCATCCAGGGGAACCTACTACATTTATACCACAGGTTTGTCCATACAGGTAGAACTAACATGATAAGCTTGATGTCCAGATGCTGGTGGTGGAAGAGAATGGGTGGAGATGTAGAGGACCACTGTAGAAGGTGCGCGGCATGCGCAAAATACAACTCAGTGGGGAAAGTAAATATCAGAATGGGACACCAGCCCCGACCGAAAGGACCCTGGGAAAACTTGCAGATCGATTTTACTGGACCGTTACCCAGCAACAAGGAGAAAACATACTGCCTAGTTATAATACCCCGATGGGGAATGCCACTGTAGCTAGACTCAGATCAAGGTACACACTTCACATAATGAAACAGGCCTGCGCTTTACTCGGGATCAGGCAAAAATTAGACTGCCAGAAGTCTTGGTTACAGGAAGCGAGGACGAAGGACCTTGTAAAGACAGGTTACGGAGGTTTGTGATGGAACTCTGTAGCAGTTACATGATTTAAAGGCACAGGCTAGAGATCAGCAAATAATCCAGGACTTAGAGAATGACACTAAGGTACAGAAGCTCCAAATACCCCAAATAGGCAGTCAGGTAATTACCCCAGAGAAGTCTGGGCTCGCACCCAAATAGACCAGACCCTATCAGGTAATAATGGTAAGTGACACGTGCGTAGTTAGAAGGGGTATTGGTAGGCAGAAACGCTGGACCCAGTTGAGAAAGCATAATCACTAAATTAATCGGTGACGACCGGAAAATATTGTTTTTTTGCAGAACTCTGGTGCTCGTGGAAGCAACATGGGGTAACGCAGCCTCATATCAAGGACAGCAGGCTGAGGGATGGCAAGGCCTTTATTACAGGGACTCAGACGACATTAGTTTAAAAAAGAATCAAAAACACTGATGGTGACGGATGAACAGTAGACTTAAATAACGGGCATAAAGCAATGTAACGAGGAAACGAAACAACATTGGGGATAGGCCAGTAATACGGGACCACAATTAGTGGGAATAAGACCGCAGTGTGTTTTATAATCAGGAGGGACAAAGATACTATACCTGGGGGAAGGGGGTGCCGATTTCACTCAACATCTATGAAAGGTGGTGGGGGGATATCTTCCGAGATAGACGCACCAACACGGCCCCACCCACTACTTTAGCAACAGTGAGCACGACCCGGGCCCCGACCACCGCACTCCCAGTGCCACAAACGTGTCCAACTATGAACGCTGGGGCCAAAACGGGGATTGATAAGGCAGACTAAGGATAAGATACACTTCGGGGTATGTCAGCGAATAATTACTGTATTCCTAAATTTAAACACTATAATCACCCCCAATTTCTGTGGGTTAAACACGATAAGCCTGTATAAAAACCTGACCCTGTGAGCACTTAAAGGCCCTGAATCAAAAACCATGAAGTTTAATGTGGAAAGGTTATCGTTTGGTTACTTCCGTGATCATTATACAGAGAGACAAAGGGCGAGGTGTCGATTATCTATATCAGGTAGTCTGCCCCGAGGGAGAGAAGCCTTCCTTATACCCTTACAGTAGGAAGAGCATCCGGGAGGGCGCTGAGCACCTCGAGTCTTGTCGCCGAGAGCATGGAGAAATCAAGTGCAGGCAGCGGAAGGAGTGTGTGGCAAACCAGACTCCCCACCCACCCTTTCCTTCAACCATTGTCTACCCCACCTGTTACAGAGACTGTAATTCCCATATTGGACTGTTCAGTCACCTAAGAACTCATTTTTAGAGTGGAAGCAAGTCTTCCTCGATTTCGAGGGACTGCCTATGATGATGATTTCTTGCCACCTCTTCTGATTTCCCTGTGCTCTGCACCACTTCTGGCTGGAAAGGAGAATGTCATGTATGTACTTTTGGGATCACTAACCACTAGGTGGCATCACTGTTGGAGGCCATTGGGCTGCACGCACGTGTGTGCAGCCCAAGTATAAAAGGCCAGCCATTTTGTATATTAGTCACTTTGGGCCTTAATAAAGCAGAGCTAAGGTCATACCTCTTGGAGTTAAACAGTACCCAGTCTAACAGTTATTGCTTACACAACATTTGGCGATGAGGCGACAAGAACCTTTTCATGTAAAAATGAGCACAATTGGATTATTGGAGCGATTTGTGGAAGGAGAAAATTGGGCAGACTTTGTGAACTGTTTGAGCCAGTTCTTTGTGGCCAACAAAATGGAGGAGGTTGGCGATGCAGATCAGCGCCCGGTAGTGTTCCTCATGGTTTGCTGTACAAAAATTTATGGTCTGATAAAGAATCTACTCCTGCCTGTGAGTCCAACAGAGAAGACGTATGAAGAATTGTGTACACTGGTACAGGACCACCTTAAGCCAGACGAAGGCATCATCATCTCGAGATACAGATTTTATACGCACGTTCGTTCAGGGGGCCAGAATGCGGCGGAATTCGTTACTGACCTGAAAGGTCTACCGAGACCGTGTAAGTTTTGGGCCGTGTTGGCAGACATGCTGCGGGACTTGTTTGTAATCGGCATCAACCACGAGGTGATCCTACATAAACTACTGCCGGAGAAGACATTGGACTTGAACAGGGCCATCACGATCGCTCAGTCATGCATGACGACGGATAGAAGTCTAAAGCAGATATCAGTGAAAAATTGAAACTTGGCAAGTACTGTAAATATGATTGATTCGGCGTTCAGCAGAGCAGCACAGGGCAGAGCCTACCCGACTGTGTACGTGAAACCTGTGGCTGTCCAAAGTCCGCCAGTGGCAATGCATCCGATTTCTCCGTGTTGGCGTTGTGGGAGAAATCACCGGCACCAGCAGTGCCGATTTAAGCAATATAGTTGCAAAGGCTGTCTGAGAGTCGGGCATCTCCAGCGCAAGTGTCCGCAGATGAGCAAGCGACCACGTGGAGGATGTGAGTCAGATTAGCGCAGATCCGGGTACGCAATCCGAGATATCACAGGAGGAAGTGTATGGACTGTACTCGTTCCTAACTAAGAGCAAACCGATAATGATCAATGTGAAATTTAATGGGGTACCGGTATCGATGGAACTGGACACGAGGGCGAGTCAATTGATAATGAGCCAGAGGGCATTCGACAAGCTGTGGGATACTAAGGCTGGGAGGCCCAGGCTGAGTCCAGTCAATGCCAAGTTGCGCACGTACACCAAAGAACTCATAATGGTGATTGGCAGTGCCACAATCAAAGTGTCGTATGACGGTGCAGTTCACGAGTTACCGCTATGGATTGTCCCAGGCAATGGCCCAACGCTGTTCGGCAGGAACTGGCTTGAAAAAAATCAGATGCGATGGAACGACATCAAGGCGTTGTTGTCAGAGAAAGAAACATGTGCCCAAGTACTGAGCAAGTTTCCCTCACTGTTCGAACCAGGCGTCGGCAACTTCACGGGAGCAACTTCACGGTATCCGTCCATCATAAAGCTTGGGCAGTTCCGTTTATGATGACGGAGAAGCTCGAAATCGAACTGGACAGACTCCAGCTTGAAGGGATCATATCACCGGTTGAATTTAATGAATGGGCCAGCCCCATTGTTCCTGTGCTGAAAAGTCTTGGCACAATCAGAATCTGTGGAGACTACAAGGCTACGATCAACAGGGTTTCGAAACAGCATCAGTACCCGTTACCGAAGGCTAATGACTTGTTTGCAACGCTAGCCGGGGGGAAGTCATTCACCAAACTGGACTTGACATCGGTCTACATGACACAGGAGCTGGTCGAGATGTCGAAGAGACTTACGTGCATTAACACGCATAAAGGACTGTTTATTTATCACAGGTGCCCTTTTGGAATTCGCTCGGCTGCAGCAATATTTCAGAGGAACATGGAGAATCTACTGAAATCCGTTCCCAGAACTGTCGTGCTCCAAGATGACATCCTGATCACAGGTCGTGACTCCGAGGAACATCTGAACAACCTGGAAGAGGTTCTACCTCATTTGGACAATGTGGGACTCAGACTGAGATGTTCGAAGCGCGTCTTCATGGCACCAGAGGTCGAATTCCTGGGGCGGAAAATTGATGCTGACAGCATCAGGCCCACGGACGCGAAAATCAAGACCATCAAAAATACACCCAAGCTGCAGAATGTGACGGAGCTGCTTTCGTTCCTGGGTCTACTCAACTACTTCGGTAACTTCCTACCTAAATTGAGCACCTTATTAGAACCACTGCACATGCTGCTAAGAAAATACGACAACTGGGTGTGGTGTACATCGAAAGACATAGCTTTTGAGAAAGCCACTAATCTGCTTTGCTCTAACAAGCTGCTGGTACATTATGACCCATGTAAACGTTTAGTATTGGCCTGTGATCGTTCATCATAAGGAATTGGTTGCATGCTCCAACAAGCTAATGAGTCGGGTAAACTTCAACCAGTTGCGTATGCTTCAAAAAGTTGTCTATAGTGGAAAGAGCCGACAGCATGGTAGAGAATGAAGCACTACCCAGTGTGTATGGGGTTAAAAAGATGCATCAGTACCTGTTTGGTCTTTGGTTTGAACTGGAGACAGATCACAAGCCGTTCATTTCACTGTTCTCTGAAAACAAAGGTATCAATACCAATACTTCATCCCGCATCCATAGGTGGGCGCTGACATTATCCGCTTATGATTATATCATTTGCCATAGACCTGTCACCGAGAATTGTGCTGATGCTTTGAGCCATCTGCCGTTGCCCACACCGGAGGTGGAAACTGGCGGATCTATTGTTAGTTATGGATGCTTTTGAGAGTGAAGGAACCCTTGTCACGGCTCAACAAGTTAAGACCTGGACCAGCCAGGACCCGATTTTATCGGTGGTGAAGAATTGCATCCTCAAAGGTGATTGGTCTGCCATACCCAAGAAAAGGTGCGAGGAGACCAAACCTTACATTCGTCGCAAAGACTAACTGTCTATTCAGTCGGATTGTATACTGTGGGGCAATTGTGTTGTTATGCCCAAGAAAGGGAGAGAGAAATTTATACGTGAGCTACATAGCACACATCCCGGCATTGTAATGATGAACGCCATCGCAGGTCTCATGTATAGTGGCCGGGAATTGATTCTGAGCTGGAATCATGTATCCATCAGTGCAACACTTGCATGCAGCTCAGCAAAGCACCAGAGGAATCATCGCTGAGTCTGTGGTCGTGGCTGTCTAAACCATGGTCCAAGATTCACATAAACTTTGCAGATCCCTTCCTGGGGAAGATGTTTTTAGTTGTGGTGGATGCATATTCAAAGTGGATAGAGTGTATAATCATGTCATCCAGCACATCCACAGCTACCATTGAGAATCTCAGTGTCATGTTCACGACACATGGTCTGCCTGACATCGTTGTTAGCGACAGCGGATCGTGCTTCACCAGTCAGGAGTTTCAAGAGTTCATGAAACTCAATGGTATCAAACATGTAAGGTCAGCACCGTTCAAACCTGCATTCAATGGGCAAGCAGAACGTGCTGTCCAAATCATAAAGCAGAGTATGAAGCGAGTAACGCAAGGGTCACTGCAGATCTGCCTGTCATGCATACTGCTTAGTTACAGGACAAGACCACACACGCTTACTGGGGTCTTGCCTGCTGAACGAATGATGGAGAGAGGTCTTAAGACCAAGTACAGCCTGACTTGAATAATCATGTTGAATATAGAAGACAAAGTCAGCAAAGGTATCACGATCGCGTAGCTGTCTCACGCGATATTTCTGTAAGTGTTCCTGTATATGTTCTGAATTATGGTCAGGGTCCCAAGTGGATCGCTGCTACTGTCATGGCCAAGGAGGGCAACAAAATATTTATTATCAAGCTCAAAAATGGGCAAATATGCAGGAAACATATGGATCAGACAAAGCTGCGGCACACAGACAGTTGGAGGAAGAGACAATCGATGACCAACCAGCCTACCCCCAGTCATCAGAGGACTCAGTGGTCATCAGTGAATCGGGACTATCAATCACTGACATGTTCAATGAAAATGGACTTTCAACCCTGACATGGCCATTGCCACTCCCACCAGGTCAGCCACCCAGCCACCAGTCACAACAGACTCTGAACACTCACCCAAAGCTGGAGTTGAACTGAGGCGGTCAACCCAGGAGCGTAAAACACCGGACCGTCTCAATTTGTAAAAGACTGTGTTAATATCTCAGAGAGGGGTATTGTCATGTATGTACATTTGGGATCACTAGCTATTAGATGGCGTCACTGTTGGAGGTCATTGGGCTGCATGCACGTGTGTGCAATGCCCTAGTAAAAAAAGGCCAGCCATTTTGTATATTAATCACTTTGGGCCTTAATAAAGCAGAGCTAAGGACATACCTCTTGGAGTTAAACAGTATTCAGTTTAACAGTTATTGCATACAGAACAGAGAAAGATCCACAATGCACTCTCGGGCCTCTGTGAGTCCTTCAGCTGCGACACGGAGTGTGAGAGCACTGTGACATCACTTCCCTTTCTCTCACCCTTTATCGGCAAGGCCTAGCTCGTTCTCCTCCCTCTGACAGGAGAGCTGCGATGGTAAACTCTGCCTGAGAGCGGGGGTTGGGAAGTGGGGGAATCACTGGTACAGCTGAATGTCCCAGCACACTGAGCCACTGTTTGTATAAGGCAGATTTTAACCAGGGCAGGAGACAGGGCCAAGGGGAGTGACCCATGACGACACCAGCGTGAGACGCGGACCATTTTAACTTTCGGGCCTCATATGAATGCGGGAATGCTGCTTCCCACGGAATGGGAAGGATGCTGGTGGGGTTGGGGAGGGGGCGGGTGGGGAGCAGGATTTCGGGTAGCAGGCAGCTACAGGGGATCCGGGGCAAGGACCCGTAGCATAAGGTTCCGTGGTGGAGAGCAACCCTCCTGCTAAACTGCTCAGTGGTCTGGAAATCCTGCGCGGGCCGTGCGCCAGCTTCTGCACGGGAGAAACCGCGCATGCACCAAGTTTGACTGAGCGACGCAGCCACTTAAAGGGGCAGCGCACTCCCCACCCCGCCGCCAAAAAACTACCGGGAACCTTGGTGAGGAGTGGCCCTAGGGTGATCATGGCCATGGCAGGGGAGGCTCAAGGTGTCCATGTGATGCCCAAGGGAGCATTCCTGTCCCTAGAAACATATAAAATTCTGACGGGATTATACAGGTTAGAGGCAGGAAGAATGCTCCCATTGCTCCAGAACCAGGGGTCACAGTCTATGAATAAGGGGTAAGCCTTATTCAGGACCGAGATGAGGAGAAACTTCTTCACTCAGAGAGTGGTTAACCTGTGGAATTCTCTACCACAGAAAGTTGTTGAGGCCAGTTCGTTAGATATATTCAAAAGGGAGTTAGATATGGCCCTTATGGCCAAAGGGATCAAGGGGTATGGAGAGAAAGCAGGAAAGGGATACTGAGGTGAATGATCAGCCATGATCTTATTGAATGGCGGTGCAGGCTCGAAGGGCCGAATGGCCTGCTCCTGCACTATTTTCTATGTTTCCTAATTTCTATGTTTCATAGAGTCGTAGAACAGTACAGCACCGAAGGAGACCATTTGGCTCCCCAAGCCTGCGCTGGCTCTTTCGAAGACCAATCCAGTCAGTCCCACTTCCCTGCTCTTTCCCCATATCCCTGCAATTTTTTTTCTTTCAAGTATTTATCCCTTTCCCTTTTGAAGGTTGCTATTGAATCTGTAAGCACCGCCCTATCTTACAACTCGCTGTGTAAAAAAATGTTTCCTCATGGCTCTGGCTTTTTTCCCAATCAACTTACACGGTGTCCTCTGGTTATCGATCGTCCGACATTGGAAACTGTTTCTCTTTACTTACTCTATCTAAACCCTTCATGATTTTGAACATCTCTATCAAATCTCCTCTCAATCTTCTCAGCTCTAAGGAGAACAACTCCAGTTTCTCCAGCCTCTCCACATAACTGAAGTCCCTCATCCCTGGATCCATTCTAGTAAATATCCTGTACTCTCTCCAAAGCCTTCACATCTTTCCTAAAGTGGGGTGCCCAGTATTGGACACAGTACTCTAGCTGGGGGCCAAACTCGTGTTTTATATAGGATTAGCATAACTTCCTTATTGTTGTACTCTTTGAGGGGAATTTAAACATGGTGGAGCACGTGGGCTTGGGAGTGGGTGGGCTTGGGGGGCTTGGGAGTGGGTGGGGGAGGGAGTAGGCGGGGGGGGGAATGGGTGGGTTTGGGAGTGGGTGGGGGGGAATGGGTGGGTTTGGGAGTGGGTGGGCTTGGGAGTGGGTGGGGGGGAATGGGTGGGTTTGGGAGTGGGTGGGCTTGGGAGTGTGTGGGGGGGGAGTGGGTGGGGGGGAGTGGGTGGGTTTGGGAGTGGGTGGGTTTTGGAGTGGTTGCGGGGGGAGTGGGCGTGTTTGGGAGAGGGTGGGTTTGGGAGTGGGTGGGTTTGGGAGTGGGTGGGGGGGAGTGGGTGTGTTTGGGAGTGGGTGGGTTTGGGAGTGGGTGTGTTTGGGAGTGGGTGGGGGGAAGTGGGTGGGTTTGGGAGTGGGTGGGGGGAAGTGGGTGGGTTTGGGAGTGGGTGTGTTTGGGAGTGGGTGGGTTTGGGAGTGGGTGTGTTTGGGAGTGGGTGGGGGGGAGTGGGTGGGTTTGGGAGTGGGTGTGTTTGGGAGTGGGTTTGGGAGTGGGTGTGTTTGGGAGTGGGTGGGGGGGAGTGGGTGGGTTTGGGAGTGGGTGGGTTTGGGAGTAGGTGGAGGGGGAGTGGATGGGTTTGAGAGTGGGTGGGTTTGGGAGTTGGTGGGGGGGAGTGGGTGGGTTTGGGAGTGGGTGGGTTTGGGAGTGGGTGGGGGGGAGTGGGTGGGTTTGGGAGTGGGTGGGTTTGGGAGTAGGTGGGGGGGAGTGGGTGGGTTTGGGAGTGGGTGGGGGGGAGTGGGTGGGTTTGGGAGTGGGTGGGTTTGGGAGTGGGTGGGGGCGAGTGGGTGGGTTTGGGAGTGGGTGGGTTTGGGAGTGGGTGGGGGTGTGTGGGTTGGTTTGGGACTGGGTGGGGGGAGTGGGTGGGTTTGGGAGTGGGTGGGTTTGGGAGTGGGTGTGTTTGGGAGTGGGTGGGGGGGAATGGGTGGGTTTGGGAGTGGGTGGGTTTGGGAGTGGGTGGGGGTAGTGGGTGGGTTTGGGAGTGGGTGGGGGGGAGTGGGTGGTTTTGGGAGTGGGTGAGGGGGGAGTGGGTGGGGGGGGGAGTGGGTGGGTTTGGGAGTGGGTGGGTTTTGGAGTGGGTGGGGGGGGAGTGGGTGGGTTTGGGAGTAGGTGGGTTTTGGAGTGGTTGCGGGGGGGAGTGGGTGTGTTTGGGAGTGGGTGGGTTTTGGAGTGGGTGGGGGGGGAGTGGGTGGGTTTGGGAGTGGGTGGGGGGGGAGTGGGTGCGGGGGAGTGGACGGGTTTGGGAGTGAGTGGGTTTGGGAGTTGGCAGGGGGGAGTGGGTGGGGGGGGGAGTGGGTGGGTTTGGGAGTGGGTGGGTTTGGGAGTGGGTGGGTTTTGGAGTGGGCGGGTTTGGGAGTGGGTGGGGGGGAGTGGGTGGGTTTGGGAGTGGGTGGGGGGGGAGTGGGTGAGTTTGGGAGTGGGTGGGGGGGGAGTGGGGGGGTGTGGATGGGTTTGGGAGTTGGTGGGTTTGGGTGTGGGTGGGTTTGGGAGTGGGTGGGTTTGGGAGTTGGCGGGTTTGGGAGTTGGTGGGGGGGAGTGGATGGGTTTGGGAATGGGTGGGTTTGGGAGTGGGTGGAGGGGGAGTGGATGGGTTTGAGAGTGGGTGGGTTTGGGAGTTGGTGGGGGGGAGTGGGTGGGTTTGGGAGTGGGTGGGGGGGAGTGGGTGGGTTTGGGAGTGGGTGGGTTTGGGAGTAGGTGGGGGAGAGTGGGTGGGTTTGGGAGTGGGTGGGGGGGAGTGGGTGGGTTTGGGAGTGGGTGGGTTTGGGAGTGGGTGGGGGGGAGTGGGTGGGTTTGGGAGTGGGTGGGTTTGGGAGTGGTTGGGGGTGTGTGGGTTGGTTTGGGAGTGGGTGAGGGGGGGAGTGGGTGGGTTTGGGAGTGGGTGAGGGGGGAGTGGGTGGGGGGGGAGTGGGTGGGTTTGGGAGTAGGTGGGTTTTGGAGTGGTTGCGGGGGGGAGTGGGTGTGTTTGGGAGTGGGTGGGTTTTGGAGTGGGTGGGGGGGGAGTGGGTGGGTTTGGGAGTGGGTGGGGGGGAGTGGGTGCGGGGGAGTGGACGGGTTTGGGAGTGAGTGGGTTTGGGAGTTGGTAGGGGGGAGTGGGTGGGGGGGGAGTGGGTGGGTTTGGGAGTGGGTGGGTTTGGGAGTGGGTGGGGAGGAGTGGGTGAGTTTGGGAGTGGGTGGGGGGGGAGTGGGGGGGTGTGGATGGGTTTGGGAGTTGGTGGGTTTGGGTGTGGGTGGGTTTGGGAGTGGGTGGGTTTGGGAGTTGGCGGGTTTGGGAGTTGGTGGGGGGGAGTGGATGGGTTTGGGAATGGGTGGGTTTGGGAGTGGGTGGAGGGGGAGTGGATGGGTTTGAGAGTGGGTGGGTTTGGGAGTTGGTGGGGGGGAGTGGGTGGGTTTGGGAGTGGGTGGGTTTGGGAGTGGGTGGGGGGGAGTGGGTGGGTTTGGAAGTGGGTGGGTTTGGGAGTAGGTGGGGGAGAGTGGGTGGGTTTGGGAGTGGGTGGGGGGGAGTGGGTGGGTTTGGGAGTGGGTGGGTTTGGGAGTGGGTGGGGGGGAGTGGGTGGGTTTGGGAGTGGGTGGGTTTGGGAGTGGTTGGGGGTGTGTGGGTTGGTTTGGGAGTGGGTGGGGGGAGTGGGTGGGTTTGGGAGTGGGTGGGTTTGGGAGTGGGTGTGTTTGGGAGTGGGTGGGGGGGAGTGGGTGGGTTTGGGAGTGGGTGGTTTTGGGAGTGGGTGAGGGGGGGAGTGGGTGGGTTTGGGAGTGGGTGAGGGGGGAGTGGGTGGGGGGGGAGTGGGTGGGTTTGGGAGTAGGTGGGTTTTGGAGTGGTTGCGGGGGGGAGTGGGTGTGTTTGGGAGTGGGTGGGGGGGGAGTGGGTGGGTTTGGGAGTGGGTGGGGGGGAGTGGGAAGCGGGGGAGTGGACGGGTTTGGGAGTGAGTGGGTTTGGGAGTTGGTAGGGGGGAGTGGGTGGAGGGGGAGTGGGTGGGTTTGGGAGTGGGTGGGTTTGGGAGTGGGTGGGGAGGAGTGGGTGAGTTTGGGAGTGGGTGGGGGGGAGTGGGGGGGAGTGGATGGGTTTGGGAGTTGGTGGGTTTGGGTGTGGGTGGGTTTGGGAGTGGGTGGGTTTGGGAGTTGGCGGGTTTGGGAGTTGGTGGGGGGGAGTGGATGGGTTTGGGAATGGGTGGGTTTGGGAGTGGGTGGGTTTGGGAGTGGGTGGGTTTGGGAGTTGGCGGGGGGGAGTGGGTGGGGAGGGAGTGGATGGGTTTGGGAGTGGGTGGGTTTGGGAGTGGGTGGGTTTGGGAGTTGGCGGGGGGAGTGGGTGGGGAGGGAGTGGATGGGTTTGGGAGTGGGTGGATTTGGGAATGGATGGGTTTTGGAGTGGGTGGGTTTGGGATTGTGTGCGTTTGGGAGTGGGTGGTTTTGGGATTGGGTTGGGGGGGTTGAGTGGGTTGATTTGGGAGTGGGTGGGGTGTGGGGGCGGGGGGTTAAAGGCAATGAAATTGGCAATGAGTTTGGAAGCCGGCTCCATCTAGCCAACTTTGGGGTTTCACTCCAGCGCGTTGGGCTGCATTTGTGCAAACCCCTCGGGAGAGGTGGATTACCACTGCACTCATGTGAAACGCTCAATGAGAGCAATACTGATACCGTTCTATAAGTTTAACGCCGGGCCCACAGATTTCCTGGCCTTCTTGAAACTCTCCGGTGACAACGTAAATTGAGAGAGCTGAGTCAATCTCGGGGAAATATGCTAATAAACACACTGTACTCACAGCTGCTTTCTGACCTGCAAGTGGGAATGGGTCCATTCACAGTACTTTTGCTGAGAGCTGACTTTCTACAACTTGCAGCCTTCTTCGACACTTTGGAGGCTGGATCGATCAGATCAGGGTGAGTTCCGCTTACATTGCCTTAGGTTGGACCTCAAAATAGGACCAAGATGACCAGCAACAGCAGCAGCAACTGCAGCAGCCTCCTGGTCATGGACCTATAACTGCACAGGAGAGAGGGGAGCAGAGAGGGGAGGAGCAGAGAGGGGAGCAGGGAGGAGAGGGGGGAGCAGGGAGGAAAGAGGAGAGCAGGGAGGGGAGCAGGGAAGGGAGGAGCAGAGAGGGGAGCAGGGAGGAAAGAGGAGAGCAGGGAGGGGAGCAGGGAAGGGAGGAGCAGAGAGGGGAGCAGGGAGGAGAGTGGGGAGGGGAGCAGGGAGGGGAGGAGCAGAGAGGGGAGCAGGGAGGAGAGGGGGGAGCAGGGAGGGGAGAAGGGAGGGGACAGAGGAGGGGAGAGGGGAGGGGAGAGGGGAGGGGAACAGGGAGGGGAGCGTAGAGCAGGGAGGGGAGCGTAGAGCAGGGAGGAGAGAGGGGAGGGGAGAGGGGTGGGAGAGGGGAGGGGAGCAGGGAGGGGAGCGGAGAGGTATACCCAGCACACAGGGTTTTAAAACCATTACTCTCTCTCACCCTGGCTGTTCCCCCAGGTACACTCCTCATCTTCGCTCCCTCAAGTCCAAGGGGCGCAGACTTGAACGGATGTGGCGGACAACTGGTTTAGCCATTCACCGCGAGATGTGGATCGACCACATAAAGCATTATCGGGTCTTACTCTTGTCTGCCAAAACTGCTCACTATTTCAGGATCATTCTGGAATGCAAAGATAACCCCCGGCTACTATTCTCTACTGCTAACTGTCTCCTTAAACCCCTCTCCCCTGTCTCCCCACACTCACCTCCAACAACAAGTGTGAGGAGCTCATGGACTTCTTTGTCTCAAAGATTGAGACCATTCGATCAGCTGCCTCTGCCACTTCCCTTCCTTCCCCTGGCCCACCGGGCCAAACTTCCTCTGAGGCTCCCCCCCTGCCTGAGCCCTGAACTCACATCTTTCTCTAGTTTCTCTCTGCTCTCCTCTCTTGACCTCTTCAAGCTCATCCTGTCCATGAGACCCACTTCCTGCTCGCTTGACCCTATTCCCACTAAACTGCTGACCACCCAACTTCCTTTTCTGGCTCCCATGTTAGCTGAAATTGTTAACGGATCTCTCTCCTCAGGTACTGTCCCCCTCTCCTTCAAATCTGCTGCATCAATCCTCTCCTCAAAAAAACAACCCTTGACCCCACTGTGCTTGCTAGCTATCGCCCCATCTCCAACCTCCCATTCCTCTTGAAAGTACTTGAACGTGTTGTTGCCTCACACATCCATGATCATTTTTCCCGGAATTCCATGTTTGAATCCTTTCAATCTGGATTTCGTCCCTGTCACAGTACCGAAACGGCTCTCATCAAAGTCACAAATGACATCCTCTGACTGACAAGATAAACTATCCCTCCTCATCCTTCTTGACCTGACTGCAGCCTTTGACACAGTTGACCACTCCATCCTTCTCCAACGCCTCTCCACCATCGACCAGCTGGGTGGGACGGCACTCGCCTGGTTCCATTCTTATCTATCTAATCCTAGCCAGAAAATCTCATGCAATGGTTTCTCTTCCCACTCCCGCATCGTTACCTCTGGTGTCCCCTTAGGATCTATCCTTAGCCCCCTCCTATTTCTCATCTATATGCTGTCCTTTGGCGATATCATCTGAAAACACAACATCAGTTTCCGCATGTACACTGGCGACACCCAGCTCTACCTCACCATCACGTCTCTCGAACCCTCCATGGTCTCTAAATTGTCAGACGGCTTGTTCGACATCCAGTACTGGATGAGCAGAAATTTTCTCCAATTAAATATTGGAAAGACCGAAGCCATTGTCTTTGGTACCCTAGCCACCGACTCCATCCCTCTCCCTAGCATCTGTCTGAGGCTAAACCAGACTGTTCACAACCTAGGCGTCATATTTGACCCTGAAATGATTTTCCGGCCACATATCCATGGCATAACTAAAACTGCCTATTTCCACCTCCGTAACATTGCCCGTCTCTGCCCCTGCCTCAGCTGGTCTGCTGCTGAAACCCTCATCCATGCCGTTGTAACCTCTAGACATGACTACTCCAACGCACTTCTGACTAGTCTCCCACATTCTACACTATGTAAACTTAAGGTCATCCAAAACTCGGCAGCCCGTGTCCTAATTCGCACCAAGTCCCCATCACCCCTGTGCTCGCTGACCTACATTGGCACCTGGTTAAACAATGTCTCAATTTCAAAATTCTCATCCTTATTTACAAATCCCTCCATGGACTCGCCCCTTCCTATCACTGTAATCTCTTTCAGCCCCACAACCCCCCCCCGAGATGTCTGCGCTCCTCAAATTCTGGCCTCTTGAGTATCCCTGATTATAATCGCTCAACCATCGGTGACCGTGCCTTCAGCTGTTTGGGCCCCAAGCTCTGGAACTCCCTCCCGAAACCTCTCTGCCTCTCTACCTCTCTTTCCTCCTTTAAGACGCTCCTTAAAACCTACCTCTTTAACCAAGCTTTTGTTCATCTGTCATAATTTCTTCTTAGGTGGCTCGATGCGAAATTTATCTGTTTTGTCTTATATCACTGCTGTGAAGCACCTTGCGTCATTTTACTATGTTAATGGCACTATATAAATGAAAGTTGTTGTTGTTGAGGATGTCGTGTCAGGGGGTGGCAGACATCGGCAGCCTACTGGAAGAAAACCTGCTCCCTGCTCGACCTGGTGCCCATGCTTTACCAGTCATTGTCAAGGTCACCACCGCCCTCAACATTTTTGCCTCTGGATCTTTCCAGGCCTCTGCCGGAGACGTTTGTAGGATTTCCCAGTCGGCGCCATACAAATGCATAAGACAGGTGACTGACGGCTTGTTTACCAGGGCCGCCAATTATGTCAACTTTGCCTGTGTAGACGCCAGTCAGAATGAGCAGGCGCTCGGGTTTGCGTTTCTGGCTGCCATCCCACAGGTTCAGGGCTCCATCGACTGCACGCACAAGCAATCTGGACACCCCCCAGATCAGCCAGGTGTGTTCGTCAACCGCGAGGGCTTCCACTCCATCAATGTGCAGCTCGTGTGGAACCACAAAAGGATCGTTAAGTTGATGTGCACCAGATTCCTGGGCAGCTTCCATGATGCTTTTGTCCTGCCACGGTTCACTCTCCCCCGATCTCTTCGAATCTTGTAGTGATTATGCGGACATAAGGGCTATCCACTTAAAACGTGGCTGATGACACCTCTCAGAAACCCGAAAACTGATAACCACCAGCACACAATGAGTGCCATATTGCCACCAGATGTGTCATCGATCAAGCCATCGGCATGCTGAATACGTGCTTCAGGCACCTAGACGGATCAGGAGGTGCCCTTCAGTACGCACCAGCCCGGGTGTCCAGAATGGTCGTGGTTTGCTGCGCTCTGCACAACATTGTGCAACAGCGAGGTTTGGACCTGCAGGAGGACCAAGGCACAGAGCTTCTTTGGGGGGTTTGCGAGGAGGAGCAGGAGGATGATGGGGGCAATGCACCACTCACGGCGCACTATGCTGCCCAGGATGACTGCGTTGCTTCGATTATTGCGAGGTTCACTTCGGCTCCACCAGTGGACTCATCGCACAACCGAATACAACAGCCATTTTTCCGCCTCCGCCACTAGTGGGGACAGTAAGCTGTGAGGAGAACACAAAGAGTTTGCAAAGGGATATAGATAGACTAAGTGAGTGGGCAGTAAGGTGGCAGATGGAGTATAATGTAGGGAAATGTGAGGTTATTCACTTTGGTAGGAAGAATAGAAAATCAGAATATTTTTTAAATGGTGAGGAACTTTTAATGTTGGTGTTCAGAGAGATTTGGTGTCCTCGTGCAAGAAACACAGAAAGCTAGCATGCAGGTACAGCAAGCAATAAGGGAGGCAAATGGCATGTTGGCCTTTATTGCAAGAGGGTTGGAGTATAAGAGTAAGGAAGTCTTGTTACAATTGTACAGGGCCATGGTGAGACCACACCTGGAGTACTGTGCACAGTTTTAGTCTACTTGCCTAGGATATACCTGCCTTGGAGGCGGCACAACGGAGGTTCACTAGATTGATTCCTGGGATGGGAGGGCTGTCTTATGATGAGAGATTGTGTAGAATGGGCCTAAACTCTCTGGAGTTTAGAAGAATGAGAGGTGATCTCATTGAAACATACAAGATTCTGAAGGGGATCGACAGGGTAGATGCTGAAAGGTTGTTTCCTCTGGCTGGAGTGTCTAGAACTAAGGGGTATAGTCTCAGGATAAGGGGTAGGCCATTTAAGACTGACATGAGGAGGAATTTCTTCACTCAGAGGGTTGTGAATCTTTGGAATTCTCTGCCCCTGAGTCTCTGAATATATTCAAGGCTGAGATAGATTTTTAGACTCTAGGGGAATCAAGGGATATGGAGATCGGATAGGAAAGTGGAGTTGAGGTCAATGATCAGCCATAATTTTATTGAATGGCGGAGCAGGCTCGAGGGGCAGTACAGCCTACTCCTGCTCCTAATTCTTGTTCTGATGTTCCTATAACACAAAGCTGTCATGTATTCTACTGTCATTGTAACCCATGTATAAACTGACCGAAGTTGTACACCGTGAGAACGTTGACCACTAGGTGGTGAACTTGTGGGAGACATTCCTAACCTGGACTTTCAGGAAAAAAGGGGAAGCTCCACCCACCTTCATCACTTCAGTGCTGGCTAATAAAGGTTACTGGTCACAGAGTGACCTTCTCTCAAGTATGGGCCTCGTGTGCATTTATACTGTATAGTAAGGACATATTATTGGCGACGAGAAACTAGGATTTAAACCACGCGAGCATGGCCACTAGCAGCACAGACAAGAGGTACTGTTTTGGTGATGATTGGGATGATTTTATTGAGAGACTACAGAAAAGTTTCGTCACTAAGGAATGGCTGGGACAGGAATCAGCCGACAAACGCAGAGCTCATCTCCTGACGGTTTGTGGATCCAGGACGTACTCCCTGATGAAGGACCTTCTAGCGCCAGAGAAGCCGGCGGACAAGACTTTTGAAGAGCTCAGTAAGTTGATCAGGGAACACTTGAAAACGGCGAGCAACATGCACATGGCGAGACATGGTTTTACACGCACCGGCAGCGAGAAGGGCAAAGCGTTCCAGACTTCGTGGCAGATCTCCGGCGACTGGCGAGCCTATGTAAGTTCCCAGATGCATGCAGAGCGGAGATGCTGCAAGACTTTTTTTATTGAGGGCATCGGGCACGCTGGGGTTTTCAGGAAACTGATTGAGACCAAAGACTTGACCTTGGAAACGGCGGCTCTGATAGCCCAGACATTTATCTCAGGGGAGGAAAAGACCAGAATGATGTTTGACAAAAATCGTGGTTTAAATGCAGCAAATGGACAGGGAGTCAACATTGTTAACGTGGCACATAGTTCTCCAGGCAGACAGGGCCAGTCGGACATGCCCGAGCATGTAGTCGAACCCAAAAAGGAATTCAACAGAGACAATGGCTAGCTGAACGGCGATTCATGCCATCGCAATGGATAATGCGGCCAGTAATGGCGCCATCAACACCTATTAATGGTGCGCTTAAGGACAGTTACAGAGACAGTCAGAGATGATAGAATGGTAATGGACCTTTTGTTTCCAACAACGGCTCATGTTGGAGGTGTGGAGGCAAACACACAGCCAGAGCTTGCAGGTATCAGCAATATACCTGCAGAAATTGCAACGTCAGCGGTCACTTGGCGCGTATGTGCAGGAAGCCTGTAGCCAGGTTGATGTACGAGGAGGACGGGGACGATGTAAGCCCTACGGGGCCAAATGGACACTGGGGGAAATTGCTCGAAGCTGAAGTTCAGTGAGTTCATGTGGAGCACATATCTAGTCCATACACCAGGACGCCACCGATAATGATGAAAGTGCTCCTCAATGGCATCCCAATATCAATGGAGCTAGACACAGGGGCCAGCCAGTCCCTGATGAGTATCAAACAGTTCAACAAGTTATGGGCGTCCAAGGCCAGGAGGCCAAAATTATTGCCAATTGGCGCACAGCTACGGACATATACAAAGGAGATCATTCCGGTGCTAGGCAGTGCCACTGTAGTCATGACCCACAAAGATTCAGAGAACAGGTTGCCACTCTGGATTGTCCCGGGGGACGGTCCCGCACTACTGGGGAGGAGTTGGCTTGCTGTCATGAACTGGAAATGGTGGATGTCAATGCAATTTCTTCTGTGGAGCGAATATCATGCTCACAGGTCCTGGACAAATTTGACTCACTATTTCAACCTGGCATTGTCACCTTCATGGGGACCAAGGTAGTGATTCACATAAACCCGGACGCCAGGCCAGTACACCACAAAGCCAGAGTGGTGCCGTATGTGATGCGGGAAAAGATAGAAGGCGAATTGGACCGCCTGCTGAGGGAAGGCATCATCTCGCCAGTCAAATTCAGTGACTGGGCGAGCCCGATTGTGCCGGTGCTCAAGGCGGATGGGTCGGTCAGGATATGTGGTGATTACAAGGCCACCATCAATCGGGTGTCACTCCAAGATCAGTACCTGCTACCGAGAGCGGAAGACCTCTTTGCGACGCTATCTGGTGGCAAACGTTTTTCAAAATTGGACCTGACCTCAGCTTACATGACCAAGGAGTTGGCGAGTGAGTCGAAGAAGCTGACCACCATCACGACACACAAGGGGTTGTTTGAGTGCAACAGATGTCCGTTTGGGATTCGCTTGGCTGCCACGATCTTTCAACGAAATATGGAAAGCCTCCTCAAGTCGATTCCAAGGACAGTGGTTTTTCAAGACGACATCCTCATCATGGGTTGTGATACTGAAGAACACCTCTGCAACCTGAAGGAGGTGCTATGCAGACTGGACCGGGTAGGTCTGCGACTGAAAAAGGCGAAGTGCGTCTTCTTAGCTCCAGAGGTAGAATTCCTGTGGTGAGGGGAGCAGCAGACGGGATCAGACCTACTGCATCCAAGACGGAAGCGATCCAGAGAGCACCCAGACCCCGTAACACGACGGAGTTGCGTTCATTCCTGGGGCTTCTGAACTATTTTGGTAACTTTCTTCCCAAATTGAGCACGCTGTTCGAGCTGCTATATGTGCTCCTACGCAAAGGTCGCGAATGGGTTTGGGGGGACAGCCAGGAAAGGGCTTTTGATAGAGCACAAAATTGTTATGCTCCAACAATCTGTTAACGCTATTTAACCCATGTAAGAAACTTGTTTTAACGTGCGATGGGGTCCTATGGGGTCAGGTGTGTGTTGCAGCATGTTAATGAGAAGGGTCAGTTACAGCCAGTAGCTTATGCCTCCAGAAGTCTGTCCCAGGCAGAACGGGGCTACGGGATGGCAGAAAAGGGAGCGCTTGCATGTGTATATGTAGTAAAAAAAAATGCACCAGTACCTGTTTAGCAGGAAATTTGAGCTGGAGACAGATCACAAACCCCTAATGTCCCTTTTGGCCAACAACAAGGCCATAAATGCAAATGCTTCGGCCCGCATACAGAGGTGGGCCCTCACGTTAGCCGCCTATGACTATACAATTCGGCACAGACCGGGCACTGAAAACTGCGCCGATGCACTCAGCAGACTCCCACCAGCCACCACCAAGGGGGCAACTGAGCATGCTGCTGAGATGGTCATGGCTGTTGAAGCTTTAGAAAGCGAAGGCTCACCCGTGACAGCCCGTCAGATTAAAGTTTAGACAAATAGAGACCCGCTACTGTCTTTAGTCAAGAAATGTGTCCTGAATGGGGACTGGGCAGCCACGTACAGGGCCTGCTCTGAGGAATTCAAACCATTTCACAGGTGCAAGGATGAACTCTCGATTCAGGCCGATTGCCTACTATGGGGAAACCGAGTAGTCATGCCCCAGATGGGCAGAGAGATGTTCAGCAGATAACTCCACAATGAGCACCCGGGCATTGTCATGATGAAGGCAATTGCCAGGTCACACGTTTGGTGGCCAGGGATAGATGCAGACCTGGAACGTGTGCCCAGCTGGGCAATGCGCCCAGGGAAGCCCCCCTTAGACCCTGGTCCTGACCCGCCAAGCCATGGTCACGCATCCATGTGGACTACGCAGGTCCTTTCATGGGAAAAATGTTTTTGGTTGTAGTAGACGCCTACTCCAAATGGATCGAGTGTGACATTCTCAATTCAAGCACATCCTCTGCCACGGTAGAAAGTCTACGGGCAATGTTCACCGTCCATGATCTGCCGGACGTCTTGGTCAGCGACAATGGCCCGTGCTTTACAAGCACTGAATTCCAGGACTTCATGGCAGGAAATGGTATCAACCATGTCAGAACGGCACCGTTCAAGCCGGCCTCAAACGGCCAGGCGGAACGAGCAGTGCAGATAATCAAACAGGGGATGCTCAGAATCCAAGGGGGTTCCCTACAAAGCTGCTTATCACGTCTCATGTTGGCCAATAGATCCACTCGCTCGCAGGGGTTCCGCCCGCAGAGCTGCGAATGAAAAGAATGCTCAAAACCAGGTTACCCCTTATACACCCCACCATGAAAGAAATTGTTGAGAGCAGGCGCCAGTCACAATGTGACTACCATGACGGGAGTGCGAGGGCGCGATGTATTGATGTCAATGACCCTGTCTTTGTCCTCAACTATGCTGCAGGGCCTAAATGGCTTGCAGGCACTGTGATTGCCAAAGAGGGGAATAGGATTCTGGTAGTTAAACTTACCAATGGGCAAATCTGCCGCAAACACGTGGATCAAACAAAAAGGAGGTTCAACAACCCCACAGAAGAAGCAGAGGAAGAACACGATGTAGAGTTCACTCCTCCACAGGTGACCGAACACCGGAACCAAGCGGAGGAGAACCCAGTCACTGTGGGCAGTCCGGACAGGCCTGAGGCACCGCAAACAGCAGACACTCAGGCCAGCGCCCAAAACCAGAGCCCCAACTCAGGCGCTCTACAAGGGAGCATAAACCACCAGAGAGATTTAACCTGTGATCCCATTAAGACTTTGGGGGGGAGGTGATGTGTCATGTATTCTACTGTCATTGTAACCCATGTATAAACTGACCGAAGTTGTACACCATGAGAACATTGACCACTAGGTGGTGAACTTGTGGGAGACACTCCTAACCTGGACTTTCAAGTATAAAAGGGGAAGCTCCACCCACCTTCATCACTTCAGTGCTGGCTAATAAAGGTTACTGGTCACTGAGTGACTTTCTCTCAAGTATGGGCCTCGTGTGCATTTGTACTGTATCGTAAGGGCATATTAAAAGCAGTCCTGCAAACAACCAACCACCCGTTTCACATGCCCACATCCCCACGTTGGTCACTGTCATTTCACGTCTTTCTATTCATCATCAAACTACTTAAAAGGCCAGTTCTCTCCATATCTAGGCCTCGCTCCCGATGGGTCTGCCCTAATACCATCCCAGAAAGGAGATGGAGCCGGTTATTTTGCGCTCCACTTCCTTTCGGGGGCGGTAACCCCAATTTCTCACTAGAGGCGAGATTTCTTCATCTGGCGCAAAGTCTCACGCCTTGCGAGTGTTAGCGCCCCGGAATTTCCCACCCAAATCTTTGATCTTCCTTTTCCTAGCGCTCCTTCGAGGTGGCTTTGGGAGAGGTAGAGGCTGGCTGCTCAGATCCCCGCTCTGACTGTTGAGATGCTCTTGGCTGACGTCCTCTGGGTTTTGGAGCCTATGAGGGCCCTGCCAATGGCTGCTCCTCCTGTAACTGTGCAGGGGCAGACTCGGACATTGGGACACGAGGCATGTTGGGTACTGACTGGGGTCGGGGTGGAGGGGGGAGCAACGGGTGAGAAGTGGAAATGCTTTGAGTGGAGTTCCTACTTCCATGTCTCCTTTCACCATCATCGCTTTCGTGGCCAAGCTGCAATTCACTGCTGCCACTGTGCTGGAGAACACTTTGCTGCAGATCAGTAGGGTGCTACAAGGCCAAGGCAAGGGTATCTGTTATCCTATTTAAGGCAGCATTCAGAGTCTGCAAGCCCCTTGGTCAAGCCCTGTGTGGACTCGTGTGATTGGCGCATTTGATGTGCTATGCAGTTGGCCACTCTATCCATGCAAGAAGACATCATCGCAGTGCCGTGTGACATCAAACCACTCATGCTTGATTCAGACTCGTCCAATCTTTCTGCACCATGTTCAGCGGACTAATGGATGCTGTGTTAAAGAATTGCTCATGGTCTTAAACTTTAGAGTCAATTAAATGAGCAACAAAGTTGTCAGAGACAGAGAGCTCTGAATATTAGAGCCAGTTACGTGTTACCATGTGTCTCTGCAACCGTGGATAGTGTAAAGTCCTGTCTCCTCAGTACAGATTCACACGAGGCATGTAGTGAAGTCAAGGTCACTCTGGACCTGCACCTTTATTTCACAGCTCTGGAATGTTGCACTTGCCTGAGACCTGTCCTTATATACCTGTCTCTTGCAAGTGCACCCCTGGTGGTAAGGTATGCTGGTGGTTACAGGTCATATCTTATTACAGTCATGTATAGCATGTTGGGATACAGTTATATATAATAATGTAAGATACATGACATCACCCTCCCCCAAGGTCTTATTGTCTTTATAGGTTCAGTCTCTCAGGTGGTCTACGCTTTCGCGTGGAGCGTCTGAGTTGTGGTTCAGTTGTTTGCCTTGGTGTCTGTTTTTTTTTGGGTGTGGTTGCTGGTATCTCGCCTGGGCTGTCTGTTTCGATTGGTGTGATTGTTGTTGACTTGCCTGGGCTGTCTGTTGGGATTGCCCTTACCTCAGGTTGTTCCCTCTGTCTATCCACCAGGTGTGGTTCGAGTTCCACATTGTAGTCTGCCTCTGGTTCCGCAGTGTTGTTGGTAAATCTGCTTTTGACTTGGTCGACATGCCTCTGGCAGGTTTTGCCATTGTCCATTTGTACTACCAGTAGCCTGTTTCCTTTCTTGCCCGTTACTGTCCCTGCAAGCCATTTGGGACCCCTGCCATAGTTCAGTACAAACACTTTGTCCCCTATCTCATTCCATCTCCCCCTCGAATTTCTGTCATGGTACTCAGTCAGCTTACGGCGCTTTGCCTCAACGATTTCGTGCATGTCTGGGAGGATTAATGAGAGCCTTGTTTTTAAAGTCCTTTTCATCAACAGTTGCGCGGGGGGATCCCAGTCAGTGAGTGCGGACGAGATCTGTATGCCAGCAGCAGTTGCGACAGGCGACCCTGCAGCGTGGGACCTTGGATTTTAAGCATGCCTTGTTTAATGATTTGCACTGCTCTCTCTGCCTGGCCGTTGGAGGCCGGCTTGAATGGTGCCGTCTTGACGTGATTTATGCCGTGGTCAATTATAAAGTCTTGGAATTCTGCGCTGGTGAAGCTCGGACCATTGTCACTGACCAATATGTCAGGGATTCCGTGCGTTGCAAACATGGTTGCGAGGCTCTCCATAGTGGTGGAGGTTGTGCTCCAGTTTAAAATGGTGCATTCGATTTGAAAATGCATCTACAACTACGAGGAACATTTTGCCCATGAATGGGACCGCATAGTCTATGTGCACCGCGACCACAGTTTGGTAGGCCAGGGCCAGGGGCTCAGTGGAGCCTCCCTGGGGACATTGCTGAGTTGGGCACAAATGGTGCACCTTCGGACGCAGAGCTCCAAGTCTGCGTCAATACCAGGCCACCAGACATGGGATCTGGCTATGGCCTTCATGAGAACAATCCCCGGGTGCTCGCAGTGGAGGTCCCGGACAAATGCCTCTCTGCCTCGCAGAGGCATAACTACTCGGCTGCCCCACATCAGGCAGTCTGCTTGTAGTGATAGCTCATGCATGCGCCTGAGGCAGGCATCACGAGCCTCTGCCCAGTCACCGGTTAAGACACATCTTTTTACTAAGGATAACGTGGGGTCGCTGGCCGTCCAGGCTCTGATTTGGTGAGTCGTCATGGGGGAACCTGTGGACTCAAAGGCATTGATTGCCATGACTATCTCACAGTTCTGTTCATCAGACCCTTCTGTGGTCGCCAGGGGTAGCCTGCTGAGTGCGTCGGCACAGTTGTCTGTGCCTGGTCTGTGCCTTATGGTATAGTCGTAGGACGCCAGCATGAGTGCCCACCGTTGAATTCGCGCCGAGGCGTTGGCGTTAATTGCCTTGCTCTCGGATAGGAGGGACGTGACGTGCTTGTGGTCGGTTTCTAACGTGAACTTGGCCCCGAAAAGGTATTGGTGCATCCTTTTGACACCGTACACGCACGCGACGCCTCCTTCTCTACCATTCCGTACCCGCGCTCCGCCCGCGAAAGTGACCTGGAGGCATAAGCTATGGGTTGTAATTTGCCCGCACTATTGACATGTTGCAAAATGCACCCGACCCCATATGCTGACGCATCGCATGTGAGAACTAGCTTTTTACCTGGGTCAAAGAAAGTCAAAACATTGTTGGAACACAGATGGTTGCGTGCCTTATTGAAGGCGCGTTCCTGGGCGTCCCCCCAAAACCAATCGCACCCCTTCCTGAGTAGCATGTGGAGAGGCTCCAGCAGCGTGCTTAAGTTCTGCATAAAGTTCCCAAAGTAATTGAGTAGCCCGAGAAAGGCACGCAGTTCTGAGACATTCCGGAGCCTAGGTGCCAGGCGAATTGCTTCTGTTTTGGACGCTGTTGGGCGGATTCCATCAGCGGCAATCCTTCTGTCCAAAAATTCAACCTCGGGTGCGAGAAACAGGCACTTGGATTTCTTGACTCTTAGGCCTACCCGATCCAACCGCTTTAGTACTTCCTCCAAATTACGGAGATGGGAGTCGGTGTCCCTGCCCGTGATAAGTATGTCGTCTTGAAATACAACCGTCCCCGGGATGGACTTGAGCAGACTCTCCATGTTGCGCTGGAATATGGCAGCTGCTGACCTGATGCCGAATAGGCATCGATTCTACATGAAAAGGCCTTGATGTGTGTTGATGGTGGTGAGTAGCTTGGATTCCTCGGTCAATTCTTGCGTCACATACGCAGATGTGAGATCTAATTTTGAGAAAAGTTTACCTCCAGCCAATGTGGCAAATAAGTCCTCCGCTCTGGGCAGCGGGTAGTGGTCCTGTAGGGAGACTCTGTTTATGGTAGATTTGTAGTCCCCACAGATTCGTACGGATCCATCAGGCTTCATGACTGGAACGATGGGACTTGCCCAGTCGCTAAATTCCACAGGTGATATAATGCCTTCCCGCAGAAGCCTGTCTAGTTCGTGTTCAATCTTTTCCCTCATCACATAGGGTACAGCTCTGGCCTTGTGATGGACCAGTCAAGCATCCTGTGTGATGTAGATTTTGACTTTGGCCCCTTTGAAAGTGGCCACACCTGGCTGAAAGAGATGTTCAAATCGCTTTATAACTGTTGAGCAGGAGGTCCGTTCCTCTAATGACATGGCATGGACATCATCCCATTTCCAGTTTAGTTTTGCCAGCCAGCTTCTCCCCAGTGCTGGGGGGTCTCCGGGGACAATCCACAGGGGAAGTCGGTTCACTGTCCCTTTGCGTGTGACAGAGAGCATGGCGCTGCCGAGGACTGGTATGATTTCTTTGGTACAGGTCCTTAGTTTGGTGTCGACCCTTGTGAGTTTTGGTCTGTCTCTTTTATGCGGCCACAGTTGTTCAAATTGTTGCACCCCCATGAGAGATTGACTCGCTCCCGTATCCAGCTCCATGTTGACAGATATCCCATTGAGTAGGACCCTCATCATTATAGGAGGCATCCTGTTGTAGGAGCAGCGGCCATTGATCGTGTTGACCTGCTGTACACCGGTGTCCCGGGTACTGTCCCCACCATCTTCTGGTCCGCTTTCCGACCCATCCGATTCGTATACCAGCCGAGCTGCCGTTTTTTTGCACATGCGGGCCAAATGCCCTGTATATTCACAATTTCTGCAAACAGCCTACTGAAATCGACATCCCCTTGATGAGTGCCCACCCCCACACCTCCAGCACAGACCTGTTTCATTGTTCAAAGAGTTCCCAAAGAATGAGCTGCGTCTGGCTGATCTCTCTTGAGCTTCTCTCAGTTTGTAGTTGATTGCCAGCATTGTGGGTTGATGAGGTGTGAACGGCCGTTCCTGTGGCCCATGATGGCTTCTGCCTGCTGTCGAGAGCCTGTTCTCCCAGTTTTGTCTGTGTGTGGGGGTAGCAGCTTGTTTAGTGCTGTGAACTTCTTGTTCCAATATTTCGTTAGTTGTCGTACCTGCATTGTAAATCAACCTCGTTTCTTCTTCCCCGACCAAGAATGTCTGTGCAACCAGTGCTGCTGCCTCTAAGGTCAGGTTCTTGGTCTCTATGAGCTTTCGGAATATGCCTGCGTGGCCTATTCCTTCAATGAAAAAGTCTCTCAGCATTTCTCTCCTCAGTTCATCGGAGAACTCACATAAACTAGCCAACTTCCGAAGTTCCGCCACGATGTCGGGTATGCTCTGGTCCACACAGCGTCTGTAGTTATAGAACCTGTGTCTGGCCATGTGTAGGCTGCTCGCTGGCTTCAGGTGGTCTCTTACCAGTGTGCTCAATTCTTCAAATGACTTGCTTGCTGGTTTCTCGGGTGCCAACAGATCCTTCTTTAAAGCGTATGTTTTCGAGCCGCAGCTGGTCAAGAGATGGGCTCTTCTCTTGTCTGCCTTATCGGCGCCTAACCAGTCTTTGGTTACAAAGCTTTGCTGGAGCCTTTCTATAAAGTCTTCCCAATTGTCTCCCGCATTGTAATTTTCATCTGATCCATTGTTCGCCATTCTGTGGATTCTGTGATCCCATAACCCGTCGCCACTGTAAAGTCCTGTCCCCTCAGTACAGATTCACACGAGGCATATAGTGAAGTCAAGGTCACTCTGGACCTGCACCTTTATTTCACAGCTCTGGAATGCTGCACTTGCCTGAGACCTGTCCTTATATACCTGTCTCTTGCAAGTGCACCCCTGGTAGTAAGGTATGCTGGTAGTTACAGGTCATATCTTATTACAGTCATGTATAGCATGTTGGGATGCAGTTATATATAATAATGTAAGATACATGACAGATAGTGTGCTTGGGAGGCCTGTGAATACTGTACAGAAGCCATCAAAATCAAGGGCCACATGAAAGGTCGATCACACCTCATCAACCCACAATGCGAGCAATCAACAACAGATTGAGAGAAGCTCAAGGGAGATCAGCCAGACGCAGTTCATCCTTCGGAAACAATGGAAACGGTCTGTGTTGGAGATGTGGGGGAAGGCACTCAACCAGGGTGTGTCGATTTCAGCATGCCATTTGCAGAAACTGCAACTACACAGGGTATCTGGTTCGCATGTGCAGAAAAACAGCAGCTTGGCTGGTATACGAATCAGAAGGGTCAGAAAGCGGACCAGAAGACGGTTGGAACAGTGCACGGGATGCCGAGGTACAGCGGGTTAACACGATCAATGTCCACTGTTCTTACACCAAGATGCCTCCAATTATGATGAGGGTTCTACTCAATGGGATACCCGTCAACATGGAACTGGACACGGGGGTCAGTCAATCCCTCATGAGCATTCAACAATTTGAACAGCTATGGCCGCACAAAAGCAACAAACCAAAACTCACAAAGATCGACACTAAACTAAGGACCTATACTAAAGAAATCGTCCCAGTCCTTAGCAGCGACATGCTCTCAGTCACACACAAAGGGATGGTGAACCGACTTTCTCTGTGGATTGTCCTCAGAGATCTCCCAGCCCTTTTGGGGAGAAGCTGGCTTAATTGGAAATGGGATGATGTTCACGCCATGTCGTCAGAGGAACGGACCTCCTACTCAACAGTTCTAAGCCGTTTTGAACATCTGTTTCAGCTAGGTATGGGCACCTTCAAAGGGGCTAAAGTTATAATCTACATCACACAGGATGCCAGACCGGTCCATCACAAGGCTAGAGTTGTGCCTTATGTGCTGAGGGAAAAGATTGAAGACGAACTGGACCGGCTTCTGCGGGAAGGCATAATTTCTCCCGTGGAATTCAGCGACTGGGCAAGCCCCATCGTCCCCGTCATGAAGCCTGATGGATCCGTGCGAATCTGTGGGGATTACAAGTCTACCATAAACAGAGTCTCCCTACAGGACCAATACCCGCTGCCCAGAGCAGAGGATCTATTTGACACGTTGGCTGGAGGAAAACTTTTCTCAAAACTTGACCTCACATCTGCGTATATGACGCAAGAATTGACCGAAGAGTCTAAGCTACTCACCACCATCAACACACATCGAGGCATTTTTGTGTACAATCGATGCCCATTCAACATCAGGTCAGCAGCTGCTATATTCCAGCGCAACATGGAGAGTCTGCTCTCCATCCCGGGGACTGTTGTGTTTCAAGATGACATACTCATCACGGGCAGGGACACCGACTCTCTTCTCGGCAATCTTGAGGAAGTACTAAATCGATTGGATCGGGTAGGCCTAAGAGTTAAGAAATCCAAGTGTCTGTTTCTCGCGCCTGAGGTTGAATTTTTGGGCAGAAGGATTGCTGCTGATGGAATCCGCCCAACAGAATCCAAAACCTGGCACCCAGGCCCCGGAATGTTTCGGAACTGCGCGCCTTTCTCAGGCTACTCAATTACTTTGGAAAGTTTATGCAGAACTTGAGCACGCTGCTGGAGCCTCTCCACGTGCTACTCAGGAAGGGGTGCGATTGGTTTTGGGGGGACGCCCAAGAACGCGCCTTCAATAAGGCACGCAACTGTCTATGTTCCAAGAGTGTTTTAGCCTTTTTTGACCCAGGTAAAAAGTTAGTCCTTACGTGTGATGCGTCAGCGTATGGGGTTGGGTGCATTTTACAGCACATCAATGATGCGGGTAAATTGCAGCCCGTTGCTTATGCCTCCAGGTCACTTTCGCGGGCGGAGCGCGGGTACGGTATGGTTGAGAAGGAGGCGCTCGCGTGCGTGTACGGTGTCAAAAAGATGCACCAATACCTTTTCGGGGCTAAGTTTGCATTAGAAACCGACCACAAACCCCTCACGTCCCTACTATCCAAGTGCAAGGCAATCAATGGCAACGCCTCGGCGCGCATTCATGGGTGGGCACTCATGCTGGCGGCTTACGACTACACGATGAGGCACAGACCAGGCACAGACAACTGTGCCGACGCGCTTAGCAGGCTACCCTTGGCGACCACAGAAGGGTCCGACGAACAGGACTGTGAGATGGCCATGGCAATCAATGCCTTTGAATCCACAGGTTCACCCACAACAGCTCACCAAATCAGAGCCTGGACGACCAGCGACCCCATGTTATCTCTAGTTAAAAGATGCGTTTTAATCGGTGACTGGGCAGAGGCTCGCGATGCCTGCCCCAAGGAGGTCAAACCCTTCCATCGGGGCATGCATGAACTCTCAATACAGGCAGACTGCCTGATGTGGGGCACCCGAGTAGTTATGCCCTTACGAGACAGGGAGGCATTTGTCCGGGAGCTCCATCGCGAGCACCCAGGGATCGTCCTTATGAAGGCCATAGCCAGATCTCATGTCTGGTGGCCTGGCATTGACGCGGACTTGGAGCTCTGCGTCTGGCGGTGCACCATTTGTGCCCAACTCAGTAATGCCCCCAGGGAGGCCCCCCTAAGCCCCTGGCCTGGCCCACCAAACCGTGGTCGCAGGTGCATGTAGACTATGCGGGCCCACTCATGGGCAAAATGTTCGTCGTAGTCGTTGATGCATTTTCAAAATGGATCGAGTGCACCATTTTTAACTCGAGCACAATCTCCACCACTGTGAAGAGCCTTAGAACCATGTTTACAATGCATGGCATTCCTGACATATTGGTCAGTGATAATGGTCCGTGCTTCACCAGCGTAGAATTTTACAATTTTATAGTTGACCACAGTATAGATCACGTTAAGATGGCACCTTTCAAGCCGGCCTCCAATGGCCAGGCGGAGCGAGCAGTGCAGATCATTAAACAAGGCATGCTCAGAATCCAAGGTCCCACGCTGTAGAGCCGCCTGTCGCGATTGCTGCTGGCATACAGCTCTCGTCCACATTCGTTGACTGGGGTTCCCCCCGCGCAACTATTAATGAAACAAACCTTAAAGACCAGGCTCTCGTTAATCCTCCCAGACATGCATGAAATTGTTGAGGCTAAGCATCAAAAGCTAACTGAGTACCATGACCGAAATTCGAGGGGGAGGTGGAATGAGATAGGGGACAAAGTGTTTGTGCTAAACTATGGCCGGGGTCCCAAATGGCTTGCAGGGACAGTAACAGACAAAGAGGGAAACAGGCTACTGTTTGTACAAATGGACAATAGACAAACCTGCCGGAGGCATGTAGACCAAGTAAGAAGTAGATTCACTGATAACACTAAAGAACGAAAGGCAGACTACAATGTGGAATTCACACCACACCTGGTGGACAGACAGGGGGAACAATCTGAGGAAAGGGCAGTCTCAATAGACAGCCCAGGCAAGATACCAGCAATCACACCGAACGAAACAGACAGCCCAGGCGAGATACCAGCAATCACACCGAACGAAACAGACAGCCCAGGCGAGATACCAGCAATCACACCGAACGAAAAACAGGCACCAAAGCAAACAACTGAACCACAACTAAGACGCTCCACGCGAGAGCGCAGACCACCTGAGAGACTGAATCGAGAAGGCAATAAGTCTTTGGGGGAGGGTGATGTCATGTATCTCACATTACTGTATATAACTGTATCTTACCATGCTATACATGACTGTAACTGGATATGACCTGTAACAATAAGCGTACCTTACCACCAGGGGTGCACTTGCAGGAGACACTCCATACCTGTCCCACTGAGGTATATAAAGGGAGGTCTCAGGCACGTACAGCACTGGAGAGCTGGAATTAAAGGTGCAGGTCCTGAGTAACTTTGACTTCAGCATATGTCTCGAGTAAGTCAGTACATTAGAGTCAGGACTTAACAAGTACATCGCACATTCTCTGCTGCTGCTCAAAGATTACCCTTTTCATTGATAGCCTCCAGGATACAGTACCTGCATCCAGCGGAGCAGAACTCGGCGGGGGCTGCGTCCTCCGACACTGGCTCTGCACTATTGTCCCTGCTGCCACCATCTGCTCTTGCTCACTTGTGAAGTGTGAGTCACCAGGTGAAAATCCAACTATCTCTCTTGAGGAAGAAGAGTCTGGCCACCATTTTAATCACCACCTGCACAGCCAGGCGGGAAGGGTTAAAATCGGGCCTATAATATTGGTGTCTTCAGTCTTTGCAAATAAACACAACCTTATTTTAACAGCATTGCAACTTGCATTGTCCATTTTCCTCAGGAGCTTTATTCCTGGTCATCTGACAATTGCTTTTTCTGCATCAACAACCAGCTGTCGATTTGGGATTAACCATGTGTAGCCCACAGCCTCTTTGGAAGATTTTACAGACTGTGTCGTTCATTCTTATAGTCTCTGGCAGCTTGGTAACACGTAACTGACTCTAATATTCAGAGCTCTCTGTCTCTGACAACTTTGTTGCTCATTTAATTGACTCTAAAGTTTAAGACCATGAGCAATTCTTTAACACAGCGTCTATTAGTCCTCTGAACTGACCCGTTTAAAAGCTTGCACCGGGAGCCATTTTCTATCAGCGTGCTTTACTCAAGGTTTAACTAGCTGTCAAGTTGGAACCAGCAACCAATTTGTTGTATCTGCTGGTCTATTTTACTGACCATTTAACTGACCCATTTCACACACTGTAAATTCTGCCCTGCAGCCACTTGCTCTGTACTTTGGCCTATTTTACTGATCGTTGAATTGATTGAAGCTGACTGATAAACAGTTTGGCGATAACTGCAATAACAACTTGTATTTCTACACAGCTCTTCGCATCCTGGAAGACATCTCAAGGTTCTTAATATTAGGAGCAGAAAAACGTGGATGCCGGGCAGGAGCAGAAAAGGGAAAAGTAGAAGGATTATGGCAGCGGCCTAAGGCACTGAGAAGCCTGGGCTGTCCAACTAACTATGTGTACAGAATGGGAGGACATGTGCATCAACATCAGTGTCCTCATCCAGGCCAACATCCCCAGCATTGAAGCACTGACCACACTCGATCAGCTTCGCTGGGCAGGCCACATGGTTCGCATGCCAGACACGAGACTCCCTAAGCAAACGCTTTACAGCAAATGAGCCAAAGGTGGGCAGCGGAAACGTTACAAGGACACCCTCAAAGCCTCCTTGGTAAAGTGCGACATCACCACTGACACCTGGGAGTCCCTGGCCGAAGCCCGCCCTAAGTGGAGAAAATGCATCCGGAAGGGCGTTGGGCTCTTTGAATCTCAACGGCGAGAGCGTGAAGAGGTCAAGCGCAGGCAGCGGAAGGAGTGTGTGGCAAATCAGTCCCACCCATCTCTTCCCTCGGTGAATGTCTGTCCCATCTGTGACAGAGTCTGTGGCTCTCGTATTGGACTGTTCAGCCACCAAAGAACTCACTTCAGGAGTGGAAGCAAGTCTTCCTCGATTCCGAGGGACTGCCTATGATGATGATGATGATGTACAGAATAAAGAAATATAGCTCCTTTCGTGACCTTAGGACGTCCCAAAGCGCTTTACAGCCAATAAACTACTTTTAAATATAATGACTGTGGTAATATAGGAAATGCTGCAGCCAAGTTGTGCACAGCAAGGCCCCACAAACAGCAATGTGTTAATGACCAGATAATCTGGTTTAGTAATGAACACTGGAACAGAAATATAGAAACATAGAAACATAGAAAATAGGTGCAGGAGTAGGCCATTCGGCCCTTTGAGCCTGCACCACCATTCAATAAGATCATGGCTGATCATTCCCTCAGTACCCCTTACCTGCTTTCTCTCCATACCTCTTAATCCCCTTAGCTGTAAGGGCCATATCTAACTCCCTCTTGAATATATCCAATGAACTGGCATTAACAACTCCCTGCGGCAGGGAATTCCATAGGTTAACAACTCTCTGAGTGAAGAAGTTTCTCCTCATCTCAGTCCTAAATGGCCTACCCCTTATCCTAAGACTGTGTCCCCTGGTTCTGGACTTCCCCAACATCGGGAACATTTTCCTGCATCTAACTTTTCCAGACCCGTCAGAATCTTATATGTTTCTATGAGATCCCCTCTCATCCTTCTAAACTCCAGTGTATAAAGGCCCAGTTGATCCAGTCTCTCCTCATATGTCAGTCCAGCCATCCCGGGAATCAGTCTGGTGAACCGTCGCTGCACTCCCTCAATAGCAAGAACGTCCTTCCTCAAATTAGGCGACCAAAACTAAACACAATATTCCAGGTGAGACCTCACCAAGGCCCTATACAACTGCAGTAAGACCTCCCTGCTCCTATACTCAAATCCCCTAGCTATGAAGGCCAACATACCATTTGCCTTCTTCACCGCCTGCTGTACCTGCATGCCAACTTTTAATGACTGATGAACCATGACACCCAGGTCTCGTTGCACCTCCCCTTTTCCTAATCTGCTGCCATTCAGATAGTATTCCGCCTTCGTGTTTTTGCCCCCAAAGTGGATAACCTCACATTTATCCACAATATACTGCATCTGCCATGCATTTGCCCACTCACCTAACCTGTCCAAGTCACCTTGCAGCCTCTTAGCGTCCTCCTCACAGCTCACACTGCCACCCAGTTTAGTGTTATCTGCAAACTTGGAGATATTACACTCAATTCCTTCATCTAAATCATTAATGTATATTGTAAAGAAGGGAAGGAATTTCTGACATGTGCTCAGGACCATTTTCTTGATTAGTACGTTTCCTGCTCAACGAGGAAAGAGGCATTGCTGGATCCGGTCCTGGGGATTGAAATATGTGAAGTGAAGAATGTCACAGTTAGGGAGCATCTTGGGAATAGTGATCATAATATCGTAAGGTTTAGGTTAGTTATGGAGAAGGACAAGAATAAATCGAGAATAAAAATATGTAACTGGAGGGCTAATTTAAGCAAATTGAAGAGGGATTTGGCTCTGGTGAATTGGAGTCGAAGACTGGCAGGCTGAAGTGTAATGGAGCAATGGTTGGCGTTTAGTGAAGGGATGGTTTTGGGTGCAGTCTAGGTGCCTTCCCACAAGGAAGAAAGGGAGGGCAACCAAAGCCAGAGCTCCCTGGACGACGAAGGATGGAGCAGGAAAAGGGGGCATATGACTGATGTCAGCTTAAAATTAAAAGGGAGAACGAGGCTGAATATAAAAAGCACAGAGGAAGTGAAAAGGGAATTAAGAGGTGCGGCTAACCTAAAAGGGAAGCCTATGGGGCTGGATTTTCGGCTTTGATGTTTTTGGGGTGGTAATGGTGGTGGGGCAGGAAAATTAGCACCCGGGAATAGTTTGTTTCTCAGTAGGTAAGTTTGGGCAGCTGGGCCCTGAGTCAGGGGACGCAGCGCTAAGGGAGGCGTTGTATACCTCTCTTGGGGCGTTAGAATGGGAAACTCCCAAGCTAAAGAGCCGGGCCAGGAACGCTCCAAGAGACGCCTGGGGGAGAACCCCCCCCCCCAAAAGAAATACCAAAAACACATTCCCAAAACATTGCCCACGCCACCACAATACAAATCGCAAAAAACAAATGAACAGAAAAAACAGTCACACTTACCTTAGGAGTCCATTACTCACCTCTCCGCTGTTGAGATGGTTGGTCCGCCCTGATTTCCCAGGCGGTCAGTGATGGGTGTGCTGCGGGGCGGAAGGGTCGGGCAGGAATCAAAACTCATGCTGGTGTCGCCACCAGGGGGCGTTGCACACCGGGGGCAGCTCTTCCGGGTGGTGCTGCTCCGTGATGCCGCAAAACCCGACCCGAGGATCGCTGCGGGGCACTGGTGGCTGACTGACGGCCACAATGCCTCACCGCTGCCATTGTCGCCACTCCGGGGCGAAAAACGGAGCGGAGAAGGCTCGAAAATCCAGCTCATATTACAGGCATATTAACGGCAAATGGGTTGTCAGAGGTGCAGTGGGGCCGATTCGAGACCAAAATGGAGATCTACTGGTGGAGGTAGAAAGTAAGGGTGAGGTACTAACTGAATACTTTACCAAGGAAGAGGACTTTGCCAAAGCTATGGCAAACGAGGAGGTTGCCGGGATACTGGTTAAGGTAAAAATAGATAAAGAGAAGGTACTGGGAAGGCTGGCTGTACTTTATCAGCTAGGACCGGATGGGAGGCCTCCTAGGTTGCTGAGGGAACTAAGAGTAGAACTTGTGTAGGTAGAGGCCACACTCTGTAGGCTCTTTAGTGGCCTGCCACTGGGCCACCAGAGACGTGATCGACCGGGCCAGTGGCCCAGCACCCATAACGGAGTGCCAGGCCGCATGATGGCAGCCGGGTTGATGCGAGAGCCGCCATTGTCGAGCCGACGCGAGAGTCGGCCGACAAAATAAAATGGCAGCCCAGGGCGCTAAAGGCCACCTCTTTAAGGATGCCATGGCAGCGGTTGTCCTCTAGCTCTGTGCCCCACGAAGCCAACGCTGACATCCGTCCATGCTAACCTCGCAGCCCACGGGGCAATTTCCCCTGTGAGGCACAAAGGGGTCGGCAGGGGCGATAAGGGATCAGCGCGCATGGCAATGGCATCATCACCAGGCGTCCGCCGGCACAGAGCGCTAATCACGAGGTGAGGCGCTACCGTGACAACACCCCCCAAGCCTCCGGGGCAATTTCCTGGGAGGGCCAATCACCCCTCTTGCCCAGGTGAAAACTTTATTGCGCCCCCGTTAGCGCCTCCCCGGAGGCAATAATGGGCTATGAAAAGAGGCAATTTCTGTCCCAAACTGTTTGCAATGGCTGAAGGGTCGACGATAACTATGGGTTCAGATTTAAGGTGATTGGCAAAAGAACCAGCGGCAACATGATGGAAAACTTTTCCACACGAGGAGTGGTTAGGATTTGAAATATATGGCTTCAGAGGGTGGTGGATACAGATTTAATAGTAGTCTTCAAAAAGGAATTGGATGAATACTTGAAGGAGAAAGAAATTTCAGGGATGTAAGAAAAGAGCGGGGGAGTGAGGCTAATTGGATTGTTCTTCAAAAGAGCCGGCGAAGACTCGGTTTGCCGAATGGCCTCTTTCTGTGCTGTACTATTCTATGATTCCATATACCCCTAGTTATCAACCCACAAATGATGCTGACCTTTTTTTTTATAGCTTTATCTATCTTCACTTGCACTATCAAGGAATTATGTATTTGCAGTCTCGATCTGACTGTTCATGCATTTCCTTCAGCATTCTCCCATTCAATGTATACTCCCATTCTTTGTTATTCTTCCCACGATGCATTATGTCACACCATGCTGTACTAAATTGCAGCTGCCACTTGTTTGCCCGTCCCGCTACTCTGTCTGCATCCTCCTGCAGCCTTTTGCAGTCAAAACTCCTGTTTTTTCATCAGCAAATATCATCTATATTCAAGTCCATATCATTTTCACATAGCGCGAACAATCAAAGAAGAACCGATTCCTGGGGTACACCAATTACAACCCTCCTCCAATCTGCGAAAGAGGCATTGGCCCCAATTCTTTATTTCTTGTCCATCAACCAAATTGATATCCATGCTGCTGCATCCTCCTACACTATGGCCCCGAACTTGGTGGAAGCTAAGTTCTGCTGAAGTGCCGCCCAAAGGACCACTGAGATCCTGACGGTACTTTGGGCGGAAGTTTCATGAAAAAGTCCTGGAAAGACCGTCTGGCGGCAAAAAAGAGACTTACTGTCCTGAATCTGGGTGGCAGTGGGCGGGCGCTCCCATTCTCGGCGGCAAATGCAATCCTCGCCAAAGTGCCGCCGAAGATTGAGTCGGGCCCAGAGAGCGGGGAACACATAAAATTAAAAATGACCAAAACATAAAAAAAAACACTAGAAATCCTTCAGGGGATCCCATCCACCCGAATCGCTGCAAAAAAAAAAATAAAGAAAAGAAGTTTACTAACCTTTATTTGCAGGTCTTCACACTTACCGTTGAGGTTAGACCTGCCTCCAAGCAGCGGTCCTTCCCCCTGCTGCCGCTGACTCCCGCCCGGACCAAACTGGCAGCTCAGCGGGCGGGAGGACATGTATGCACGTTGCACGCCAGTGGACATCAGCAGGCGGTTCCCAGCGGTCTTCACTCCCCATCGGCAGGAGGCCTCCACCGAACTCGCTCGGAGGGGAGAAAACTCGGCGGCAGCGGACAGTGAGTCCCCCAGGTTCGGCCCCTATATGACCAAATCTTTGTAACAAGTCTACTGTGAGACACAATATTGATGCCTTCTGAAAATCCATAGAGTCTACATTTATAGCATTCCCTTTATCTGCACAATCAGTCACAATTTCATTTTTTTTAATGTAATTGGTCAAACATGACTTGCCTTTAACAAATCCATGCTGGCTGTTCATGATTATCCCATACATTTCTAAATGCTCACCAATTTAATCTTAAATTATGAATTCTAATAGTTAACCCACAATTGGCATTAAACAAACTGGTTTATAATTACACAGGTTATCCTTCACTCCCTTCTTGAACAAAGGTGCGACACTGGATACCCTCCAGTCCCCGGACACAATTTGTTTGGTTAGTTTATATAGCCGTTTGAGTGTGGTCGTTCCAAATATTCCATTAGCACCTTGCTTGCTTGCTTGTATATGAGTTTGTTAATAGTAAAACCTTTGAGATTATTTGAAGAAGATGAGGGAGTGCTCCCAGTGTCCTGGCCAACATTCCTCCCTCAACGCACCCCAGTAAAATCAGATCAGCTGGTCAGTCATCTCATTTTATGTTTGTGGAATCTTTCTGTGCACAAATTGGCTGTTGAGGTGTGCCGAAAATGTAACAGTGACTGCACTTCAAAATAATCCATTGATTGTGAAGTATTTTGGGACATCCTGAGGATGTGAAAGGTGCTATATAAATTCAAGTTCTTTCTTTTAAAGTATTACACACCTTACCAACAGAATAATGCAGTGTTTTTCTTACATTGTACAATCTGCCTGTAATAAAACAGAGCATCGTATTACCTTGAGTAGTGACACAGTAGTGCTTGGAAACTTTATTACCGATTTTTCCTGTCCATCAACTTTGGATTGCAAAAAATCCTGAAACAACTTAAAAAAAAAACATTATTTACCCAGAAGGATTGTAGACCCACTGTACACTGTGTAATGGTGTACGAAACATGGAATACTATATTCATGCATTATCACTGTATGATGTTTTATAAAAGATGGGATATTATATCCATGCATCATAGCTGTACAATCTAATATGGAATATACTCAATCGTCATACCTGTGTTTTGTATTGTGCAATATGAAATAGAGTTCAGCGCGGATTTATGAGAAAGTGAAACGGCTTCTCTTCGACACCATGGTGAATTGCTACTTAAAGTAATGAAAGTTCAAATCAGAGTTTTATCTCAATACAGGGCTCAGCACCATCAGGGAAACGTGAGTGGAATTCTCAATTAGAACTGCTTGAGCATTGAGGTCCTCAGGCATCAGTGCGTTGACCTTGGCACAAGGTTCGGGAGGAGGGTAGGAGAACTGTGCAAATGAGGTCGAAGAGAAAGGACCATACCAGGGAATACATTACGGTAACTTAACTGGAAGCAATAACAGTGACATCATTTAAAGATATTCCTCAGATCTGTCTTTTTAATATTTTTTCCTCTTTAAGATTTCCTTCCATTCTCTCTTCTCCTCAAGGTGCTGAATTCTTGCCGTAGTTCCATGTTGACATCATCATCATCATAGGCAGTCCCTTGAGATTGAGGAAGCCTTGTTTCCACTCTGAAAGTGAGTTCTCAGGTGGCTGTACAGTCCAATACGAGAAATACAGTCTCTGTCACGGGTGGGGCAGACAGTGATTGAGGGAAAGGGTGGGTGGGGAGTCTGGTTTGCCGCACGCTCTTTCCGCTGTCTGTGCTTGATTTCTGCATACTCTCGGCGACGATAGAGGCCAACATCCCCAGCATCAAAGCACTGACCACACTCGACCAGCTCCGTTGGGCGGGCCACATTGTCCGCATGCCCGACACGAGACTCCCTGAGCAAGCACTCTACTCCACCCACCTTCTTCACAGATTGGAGCAAAATAGCCTGCCTGCTATGCAGAGAGGCACTTGTTCAGCATCAGCAACTCTGCGACCTGCACAGGTAAAACTTAGAGATCCGTAGAAGGTCGAGAATGTCTGGCCGAGAACTCGAGGCGTTAGAAAAAACAGAAAATGAGCCACAGGTGGGCAGAGGAAATGTTTCAAGGACACCCTCAAAGCTACCGGCACCGAGGAATCCCTGACCCGAGACCGCCCTAAGTGGAGGAAGATCATCCGGGAGAGCGCTGAGCACAGTAATCCTTTGTTATTTCACTGTTAATTATCAACGATCCTTGATGGTGAGTGTTAGCAAATCAAATCAAAGCAACAGAAAGACATAAATTATCAAAAGGTCCCGAAGTTCATGAGGATGTTTTTTTTACTTTTAAAAGCGGTACCTAGTAATAGAATCCTAGAAATAATAGCACAGAAGGAGGCCATTTGGTCCTTCGTGTCTATGCCACTGCTAGTTCGGCAACTGGAGTTCCACTCCAATCACATCTCGCTGCCCTTTCCCTGTATCGTTCTATGTTCTGTCTTTCAAAATAATTATCCAATTCCATTTTAAATGAGGTTATAGTCTTTGCCTCAAAAATCAATTGTGGTAAAGTTCAAATAATTCTGTTTGAAAACTAATATGTCCTTACTATACAGTATAAATGCACACGAGGTCCATACTTGAGAGAAGGTCACTCTGTGACCAGTTACCTTTATGACTAAGACCTCAAGTGAAGAAGGTGGGTGGAGCTTCCCCTTTTATACCAGAAAGTCCAGGTTAGGAGTGTCTCCCACAAGTTCGCCCCTTGTGGTCAATGTTCTCAAGGTGTACAACTTAGGTTAGCTTATACATGGGTTACAATGATAATTGAATACATGACATCACCTCCCCCGCAAAGTCTTATTGGGATCACGGGTTAAGTCTCTCTGGTGGTTTACACTTCCTTTTAGAGCGCCTGAGTTGGGGCTCCGGTTGTTGGGTGCTGGCCTGAGTGTCTGCTCTTTGCGGTGCCTCAGGCCTGTCCGGACTGCCCACAGTGACTGGGCTCTCCTCCACTTGGTTCCGGTGTTCGGTCACCTGTGGTGGAGTAAACTCTACGTCGTGTTCTTCCTCTGCTTCTTCTATGGGGTTACTGAACCTCCTTTTAGTTTGATCCACGCGTTTGCGGCAGATTTGTCCATTGGTAAGTTCAACAACCAAAACCATATTCCCCTCTTTGGAAATCACAGTGCCTGCAAGAAATTTTGGGCCCTGCAGCGTAATTAAGGACAAAAACAGGGTCATTGACATCAATACATCGCGCCCTCGCATTCCTGTCATGGTAGTCACATTGTGACTGACGCCTGCTCTCAATAATTTCTTTCATAGTAGGGTGTAAAAGGGATAACCTGGTTTTGAGCGTCCTTTTCATTAGCAGCTCTGCGGGTGGAACCCCTGTGAGCGAGTGTGGTCGGGATCTATTGGCCAACAGGAGGCGCGATAAGTGGCTTTGTAGGGAACCCCTTTGAATTCTGAGCATCCCCTGTTTGATTATCTGTACTGCTCGTTCCGCCTGGTCGTTTGAGGCCGGCTTGAACGGTGCCATTCTGACATGGTTGATTCCATTGCCTGCCATGAAGTCCTGGAATTCAGTGCTTGTGAAGCACGGGCCATTGTCGCTGACCAAAACATCCGGTAGACCATGGGCGGTGAACATTGCCCGTAGACTTTCTACCGTGGCAGAGGATGTGCTTGAATTTAAAATGGCACACTCAATCCATTTGGAGTAGGCGTCTACCAACAACATTCTTCCCATGAAAGGACCTGCGTAGTCCACATGGATGCGTGACGATGGCTTGGTGGGCCAGGACCAGGGGCTAAGGGGGGCTTCCCTGGGTGCGTTGCCCAGCTGAGCACACATGTTGCACCTGCGAACACAAAGTTCCAGGTCTGCATCTATCCCTGGCCACCAAACGTGTGACCTGGCAATTGCCTTCATCATGACAATGCCCAGTGCTCATTGTGAAGTTCTCTGATAAACACCTCTCTGCCCATCTGGGGCATGACTACTCGATTTTCCCACAGTAGGCAATCGGTCTGAATCGAGAGTTCATCCTTGCGCCAATGAAATGGTTTAAATTCCTCAGGGCATGCCCTGTACATGGCTGCCCAGTCCCCATTCAGGATATATTTCTTAACTAAAGACAGTAGCGGGTCTTTATTTGTCCAGACTTTAATCTGCCGGGCTGTCATAGGTGAGCCTTCGCTTTCAAAAGCTTCAACAGCCATGACCATCTCAGCATCATGCTCAGTTGTCCCCTCAGTGGTGGCTAGTGGGAGCCTGCTGAGTGCATTGGTGCAGTTTTCAGTGCCCGGTCTGTGCCGAATTGTGTCATAGGCGGCTAATGTGAGTGCCCACCTCTATATGCGGGCCGATGCATTCGCATTTATGGCCTTGTTGTCGACCAAAAGGGACATTAGTGGTTTGTGATCTATCTCCAGCTCAAATTTCCTGCCATACAGGTAGTGGTGCATTTTTTTTTACTGCATATACACATGCTAGCGCTTCCTTTTCTACCATCCCGTAGCCCTTTTCTGCCTGGGACGGACTTCTGGAGGCATAAGCTACCGGCTGTAACTGACCATTGGCATTCACATGCTGCAACACACACATGACCCCACAGGATGACGCATCACACGTTAAAACAAGCTTCTTATACGGGTCAAATAACGTTAAAAGTTTGTTGGAGCATAACAAATTGCGTGCTCTATCAAAAGACCTTTCCTGGCTGTCCCCCCAGGCCCAATCGCGACCTTTGCCTAGGAGCATGTGTAGCGACTCTCACAGCATGTTCAATTTGGGAAGAAAGTTACCGAAATAGTTCAGGAGCCCCAGGAACGAATGCAGCTCCGTCGTATTACGGGGTCTGGGTGCTCTCTGGATCGCTTCCGTTTTGGACGCAGTAGGTCTGATCCGGTCTGCTGCTACTCTCCTCCCCAGGAATTCTAACTCTGGAGCTAAGAAGACGCACTTCACCTTTTTCAGTCGCAGCCCTACCCGGTCCAGTCTGCGTAGCACCTCCTTAAGGTTGTGGAGGTATTCTTCAGTATCGTGACCCGTGATAAGGATGTCGTCTTGAAAAACCACCGTCCTTGGAATCGACTTGAGGAGGCTTTCCATATTTCGCAGAAAGATCGTGGTGGCCGAATGAATCCCGAATGGACATCTGTGGTACTCAAACAACCTCTTGTGTGTTGTGATGGTGGTCAGCTTCTTCGACTCACTCGCCAGCTCCTGGGTCATGTAAGCTGAGGTCAGGTCCAATTTTGAAAAAAGTTTGTAACCGGATAGCGTCGCAAAGAGGCCCTTCGCTCTCGGTAGCGGGTACTGGTCTTGGAGTGACACCCGATTGATGGTGGCATTGTAATCACCACATATCCTGACCGACCCATCCGCCTTGAGCACCGGCACAATCGGGCTCGCCCAGTCACTGAATTCGACTGGCGAGATGATGCCTTCCCTCAGCAGGCGGTCCAATTCGCATTCTATCTTTTCCCGCATCACGTACGGCACTGCTCTGGCCTTATGGTGTACTGGCCTGGTGTCCGGGTTTATATGAATCACTACCTTGGCCCCCATGAAAGTGCCGATGCCGGGTTGAAATAATGAGTCAAATTTGTCCAGGATCTGTGAGCATGATACTCGCTCCACAGAAGAAATTGCATTGACATCGCCCCATTTCCAGTTCATGACAGCAAGCCAACTCCTCCCCAGTAGTGCGGAACAATCCAGAGTGGCAACCTGTTCTCCGAATCTTTGTGGGTCACAACTACCGTGGCGCTGCCTAGCACCGGAATGATCTCCTTTGTATATGTCCGTAGCTGTGCGTCAATTGTCAATAATTTTGGCCTCCTGGCCTTGGACATCAACAACCTTTCGAACTGTTTGATACTCATCAGGGATGAGCTGGCTCTCGTGTCTAGCTCCATTAATACTGGGATGCCATTGAGGAGCACTTTCATCATTATCGGTGGCATCCTGCTATATAAACTGTATATGTGCAACACATGAACTCGCTGAACTTCAGCTTCCAGTGATTTCCCCCAGTATTCATTTGGCCTCGTAGGGCTTACATCAGGCCCGTCCTCCTCGTACATCAACCTGGCTGCAGGCTTCCTGCACAGACACGCCAAGTGACCACTGACGTTGCAGTTTCTGCACGTATATTGCTAATACCTGCAAGCTCTGGCTGGGTGTTTGCCTCCACACCTCCAGCATGAGCTGGAGGCCCAATTGTTGGAGACAAAAGGTCCATTACCAGTCAATCATCTCTGACTGTCTCTGTAACTGTCCTTAACACCATTAACAGGTGTTGATGGCCCCATTATTGGCCACATTATCCATTGCGATGGCATGAACCATCGTTCAGCTAGCCATTGTCTCTGTTGAATTCCCCCTTTGGATTCGACTACATGCTGGGGCATGTCCGATTGCCCATGTCTGCCTCGAGAACTGTATGCCGCGTTAACAATGTTGACTCCCTGGTCGTTTGCCGCATTTGAGCCAAGATGCTTGTCAACATCATTCTGGTCTCTTCCTCCCCTGATATAAATGCCAGGGCTATCAGAGCCACTGCTTCCAAGGTCAAGTCTTTGGTCTCAATCAGTTTCCTGAAAACCCCAGCGTGCCCGATGCCCTCAATAAAAAAGTCTCGCAGCATCTCAGCTCTGCATGCATCTGGGAACTTACATAGGCTCGCCAGTCGCTGGAGATCTGCCACGAAATCTGGAACGCTTTGCCCTTCTCGCCGCCGGTGTGTGTAAAACCGGTGTCTCGCCATGTGCATGCTGCTCGCCGGTTTAAGGTGTTCCCCGACCAACTTACTGAGCTCTTCGAACGTCTTGTCCGCCGGCTTCTCTGGCACTAGATGGTCCTTCATCAGGGAGTACGTTCTGGATCCACAAACCGTCAGGAGATGAGCCCTGCGTTTGTCGCCGAATCCTGTCCCAACCATTTCTTAGTGACAAAACTTTGCTGTAGTCTCTCAATAAAGTCGTCCCAAATCATCACCAACACAGTACCTCTCTTCTGTGCTGCTAGTGGCCATGCTCGCGTGGTTTAAATCCCAATTTCTCGTCGCCAATGATATGTCCTTATTATACATTTTAAATGCACACGAGGCCCATACTTGAGAGAAGGTCACTCTGTGACCAGTCACCTTTATTACCAAGACCTCAAGTGAAGAAGGTGGGTGGAGCTTCCCCTTTTGTACATGAAAGTCCAGGTTAGGAGAGTCTCCCACAAGTTCACCCCCTTGTGGTCAATATTCTCAAGGTGTACAACTTAGGTCAGCTTATACATGGGTTACAATGATCGTTGAATACATAACAAAAACATTGCTTCTCAGTTACCCTTTCATTTCTTCCGGTGATAATCCCGATGCTGATATTTATTGTTTGATGAAAACTTCTCACAGTGTACCCCTGGCTGCAGATTTTTGTACAGGGGTGACCTGTTTGGCCCCTCCATAGTTCCCTCTGTTCTATTTCCAAAAATAACAAGTAAAGGCAATTCCCATGTGGAGACCTTTTGTGCCACTGTTGTGGAGTTAGTTCAAAAAGGACAGTGCGTAAACAAGTGCCCAAAGTCTTTTGACAACATAAGTAGTAACAGAAAAAAAATAACACTCCTCCTAACAATTTTATAGGGTTCATTATCACTAAGATTGAGACCATACATTCAGCTGCTTCTGCCTCTCCCCTCCCTTCCCCTAGCCCACCAGACCAAACTTCCTCTAAGCTTCCCCCCTGCCTTAGCCCTGAACTTACATATTTTTCTAGTTTCTCTCCTATCTCCCCTTTTGCCCTCTCCGAGCTCATCTTATCCATCAAACCCACCTCCTGCTCCCTCGATCCTATTCCCACTAAACTGCTGACTGCCCAACTTCCCTTTCTGGCCCCCGTGTTAGCTGATATTGTTAATGGTTCTCTCTCCATAGGTATTGTCACCCTCTCCTTCATATCTGCTGTCATCACCCCTCTCTTCATAACAATAACCCTTAACCCCTCCATCCTTGCAAACTACCGCCCCATCTCCAACCTCCCTTTCCTCTCCAAAGTCCTTGAATGTGTTGTCGCCTCCCAAATCCATGCCCATCGTTCCTGCAACTCCATGTTGGAATCCCTCCAATCAGGTTCCCGTCCCTGCCACAGTACCAAAACGGCTCTCATCAAAGTCACAAATGACATCCTATGTGATTGTGACAAAAGCAAACTATCCCCCCTTGTCCTTCTCAACCTTTCTGCAGCCTTTGACACGGTTGACCACTCCATCCTCCTCCAACGCCTCTCCACCGTCATCCAACTGGGTGGGACTGCACTCGCCTGGTTCCATTTTTATCTAACTTGTCGTAGCCAAAGACTCACCTGCAACGGCTTCTCTTCCTGCTCCTGCACCATTACCTCTGGTGTTCCCCAAGATCTATCCTTGGCCCCCTCCTATTTCCCATCAATATGTTGCCCCTCGATGACATCATCCGGAAACACGTCATCAGGATCCACATGTACACTGACAACATCCAACTCTTTTGACACCTCCATTGTCTTCAAATTGTCAGACTGCTTGTCCAACATCCAGTACTGGATGAGGAGAAATTCCCGCCACCTACATTTTGGAAAGACCGAAGCCATTGTCTTTGGTCGCTGCCACAATATCCACCGACTCCATCTCTCTGCCTGGCAACTGTCTGAGGCTGAACCAGACCATTTGCAACCTCGGCTTGATAGTTGACCCTGAGATGAGCTTCCGAATACATATTCGCACCATCACTACGATGGTATTTTTCCATCTCCGTAATATCGTCTAACTCTACCCCTGCCTCAGCTCATCTGCTGATGAAATCCTCATCCATGCCTTTGTTATCTCTAGACGTGACTACTCCAATGCACTCCTGGCTGGCCATCCACATTCTACCCTATGTAATCTTGAGGTCATCCAGAACTCTGCTGTCCATGTCTTTACTCGCACCAAGTCCTGTTCACCCATCACTCCTGTGCTCGCTGAAGTATATTGGCTCCCAGTTAAGCAATGCCTTGATTTTAAAATTCTCATCCTTATTTTCAAATCCCTCCATGGCCTTGCCCTTCCCTATCTCTGCAATTTCCTCCAGCCTTACACCCCACGAGATCTCTGCGCTCCTCCAATTCAGACCTCTTGAGCATCCCTGATTTTAATTGCTCCACCATTAGTGGCTGTGCCTTCAGCTGGTAAGGCCCCCTAACCTCTATCTCTCTACCTCTCTTTCTTCCTTTAAGACACTCCTTAAAACCTACTTCTTTTACCAAGCTTTTGGTCATCTGCCCTAATATTTCCTTATGTGGCTCGGTGTCAAATTTTGTTTGATAACCTTCCTGTTAAGTGCCGTGGGACGTTTTATCACGTTAAAGCCACTATATAAATAGAAGTGTTATTGTTTAAAATTACACCTGTAAACGGCTGATCATTAGTGACCGTCGATGTGCATTTTATATGGATGTATATATGAATCAGTACTATACTGGTTTGAGTGCTGGAGCATTAATGGAGTGAAAGATTATGGGGAACAGGAAGGGAAGTGGAGTTGAGACCAAGATCAGATCAGCCATGATCTTATTAAATGGCAGAGCAGGCTCGAGGGGTCAAATGGCCGACTCCTGCTCTATTTCTTATGTTCTTATGTTCATGTTGGTCTCATAGATTCGCGCAAGAACTGGCGGAGGCATCTGGCACCTTTCAAATCTAACGTTACAAAATTGGACATGGTGCTAAATGAACAGAGATTGAGCGTCGTGGATCTCGGCCCTGATTCCCAGCCGGTTTTGGCCATTGATAAATGTAGGCTCTTGTCTCTGCTTTGGTTGCCTGAACTCTCAATTGACTTCTCTGTTAGATGCCTTAAGTTGGCCCTATCTTTAACTGCAACTGTGTGGATGAACGACAATGGCCATTTTCCCTGATACGTACTTCCAGCAGGTGAGACTTCCCGCCAGGAGTGTGGCTTCAGAAAATCGACTTGAATACCACTAGGTCTCTGTGGAAAGTGTTTATAATCAAGTAACAATGGGAAATATTGCCAACTGTGCTAGAAATACACAACAGAAGAAATTGTCACAAATGCATTTACGTTGTTATATCACATAGAGACTGAAGGAACTCTTAACACATTGGGGGAGATCGTGACTTTGTTTGCCAATGTGAAACAATTGATAGTGAATCGGGGGCTCTGATTTTAATGGTAATAAAAATCAGGCGAGTTGTAAAACGGGTGGCTGATTCACTATCACCTGTTTTACACTGTGGCAGCAAGTCAAGATCTATCCTATCGTCTATCTAATAAAGCCAGAGATTGGGGTTTTACGAGGGTCGGCTAGACAGCCTCTGTGACATTCTCTCATTACTTATTCTTTTCTGTTCATCCAAAAAGAGGCAGGGTTGAGTGTGCCATTGCTGAGGGAGTTCAAAGAATGGAATCCAGCCAACAAAACATCACAGACATACAGGCAAGCACCAAGAAAGCAGCGCGAGTTCGTTCTCAGGTAACCTAACAACCTCGCCAGAAGGGATTGTGTTTACAGTAAGAAAGCCTAAATTTATTGGTTTTAATATTGTTGAATTGAATTTGCGTTGTTAATTCATGCTTCTCTGGATTTCAGCTGTTTCTGCCTTTTTGTGAGCCTGGGTTTGCTCGTGCGGACTCATTTACTGCCGGGAGTTGATAACAGCCCTGGGTGTGTTCTTATCAGGCTTTTCTTTGGCTAAAGTACAGAAACAATGTGTCTGCCAGGGATGGAGACTGGTGTTTGGGGAGGCTTGTTCAAGCTGAAGCGAGTGGAGACATCTTAACAATTCAAAGCATTGCAAAACACCACAGCCAACGGCAAACGACTCAGCTCCGAAATACTTACGGGAAAAGCTGGTTAGAGGCACTTCATTAATGCTCAAACAAACAGTGAGCAAGGGAACTTATAGAAAGGACACTGGCGAAAACACAAACATAGAAAGAGAAGACGTGCTAGAGCCGTTCGAAATATTCAGGGCCTTGATAAAGTAAATAGGGGAAAAGTTATTTCTACTGCGAGGTGAGTTGGCAACTAAAGGGCATAAATTTAAGATTATCATGAAAAGGGAGATTAGGAGATTTTTTTACACACAGGTTGTTCGGATCTGGAATGCTGCACCAGAAACAATGGTGGCAGTGGGATCAATAATAGGGAAGTGGATGGATATTTGAATAAGAACAATATAATAGGTTATGGGGAAAGGGCAGGAGACCAGTTCTATGTGGATAGTTCTTTCAGAGTGTCGGCACAGGCACGTTGCCCGAATGGATTCCTTCTGTGTTCTAAAACTCTGCGGCCCTTGAAATTCAGCGGTTTTATCGGATGTAATGTAGATCTACCTGGGGAAGGGGGTTGGAGTTTGGGATTTGGGCCGGATATTTTGGATTTAAGTTACCCCGGAAGTGAGGAAGGGTGTAGGATGTGTCCACCTCAGCAAGAGTGCATCCAACCAAATGATGGTTTAGGCCAGGATGACATAATTGACTGGATTCTCCTCCACGATCCCATCTGTAACAGGGCACAATCCAGGCAGGGAATGAGGCAAAATCAGGCATTGAGGTCAACTGCTGTCTCACTGCCCTGGCCTTAATGTCCCTCCTCCTGCCGCTGGGACCTCCGCTGACCACCCCTACCCCGTAAGCCGCATACGAACATAATTGAGCGGGTGGAGGGGTGCATGGCTGGGTTCCCAGTCCGGTTTCCTCCAGTTACCATCACTTTCTGTGATCACCATATCATCACCATCCTAGGCAGTCCCTCGGAATCGAGGAAGACTTGCTTCCACTCTTAGAATGAGTCCTTAGGTGGCTGAACAGTCCAATATGAGAGCCACAGTCGCTGCCACAGGTGAGACAGACAATCGTTGAGGGTAAGGTTTGGGACAGGTTTGCCGTGCATTCCTTCCGCTGCCTGCGCTTGTTTTCTGCATGCTCTCGGCGATGAGACTCTAGGCGGTCAGTAACCTCCCGGATGCACTTCCTCCACTCAGGGCGGTCTTTGGCCAGGGACTTCCAGGTGTCGGTGGGGATGCCGTACTTTATCAGCGAGGCTTTGAGGGTGTCCTTGAAACACCAACAGGGAGGTAGCAGTAGGCCCGGGGTAGGGATCCCGAGTTCAGGAATGTTGGAACAGAGCCCGGCAGAGGCTCCATCCATATAGACTTCCACTCACATACCTGCGTAAGTCTTGGTTATCCCTTAACCTTTAGGGCACTGACCACGCTTTATCAGCTTCGCTGGGCAGGCCACATTGTTCGCATGCCAGACACGAGACTCCCAAAGCAAGCGCTCTACTCGGAACTCCTTCACAGCAAACGAGCCAAAGATGGGCAGAGGAAACATTACAAGGACACCCTCAAAGCCTCCCTGATAAAGTGCAACATCCCCACTGACACCTGGGAGTCCCTGGCCAAAGACTGCCCTAAGTGGAGGAAGTGCATCCGGGAGGGCGCTGAGCACCTCGAGTCTCATCGCCGAGAACATACAAAAATCAAGCGCAGGCAGCGGAAAGAGCGTGCGGCAAACCAGTCCCACCCTCCCTTACCCTCAACATCTATCTGTCCCACCTGTGACAGGGACTGTGGTTCTCGTATTGGACTGTTCAGCCACCTAAGGACTCACTATTAGAGTGGAAGCAAGTCTTCCTCGATTCCAAGGGACTGCTGATGATGATGAAATGGCTCACCACCTCTTCTAATACCACAGTGGGTGTCCCACTGAATCTTGGTGGGAATTTGTGGCACAGGCCTGCTCCCTTTTAGCAGTGAGAAGTTTGCTTTGCATCAATAGTGATTCCTAACCCAGAGAAATGGATTGTGATTGGGGCGGAATCAAAGGAGTGGACAGTGGTCCTATGTTCTTAGGTTCCACCCCACCAGCAATCCACCCCAAAGAGGAGAATCCCACCCATGCACGTGCTAAATTCAGTCATGCCGATACAACTTATGCCACTATAAAGAGAGGTAACTTAGACCAGCAGCCGAGGAAGGCCGATGCTGGTATTTTAAAGGTGAAATGCTGCGTATCATTGTGCGGTTCAATAGAGGCTCATAACTGTACTTTGGATTGGTCTGTTGTAAAATTTTTTGTTTGCTTATTATTTTTGAGTCTCCTAGCTTCATGTCGAATCTCACTCGAGACTGATTTTTGTTTGGAAAATTTCCCTATAATATGGATTTTCCAATGTGGATTGCCCTCTTTATGATATATATGTTGGAGGAGGAGAGGATTAAAGAACAGTAGAGAACCCGGGAGGACAAGCACATATGCAGGAGATCCAGACCCTCCCGCAGATATCCAACCACTGGGGACTGAGAAGATCTTGCGTGATTATATCCTGATTATATAGTGATCGACATTGGCTCTCGGTTAAACAACACCTCGATTTAAAAATTCTTATCCTTCTTTTCAAAAACTTCCATGGCCTCATCCCTCAATATCTCCATAACCACCTCCAGCCCTACAACCCGCAGAGATAACTGCACTCCTCCAATTCTGGACTCTTGAACATCACTGATTTTAATCGCTCCACCATTGGCGACCGTGCCTTCAGCTGGCAAAACTCTGAATTCTGGAATTCCCTCCCCAAACGCCCCCATCTCTCTACATCTCTTCCCTCCTTTAAGATGCTTCTTAAAACCTTTTGGCCATCTGCATTAATATCTCCTTATGTGGCTCAGTGTCAAAAATTTTGTTTGATAATGCTCCTCTGATGTGCTTTGGGACGTTTTACTACTTTAAAGGCGCTATATAAATACAAGTTATTATTGTGGATTGATATTGGTTATTTCTCTCTCGTGTTGATAGAAGTCCTCAATTAATGACTTTGGTCATTAACATAATATTAACATAGTTCCTAAACTCAGCAACGAATTGTCCGTAATCGAAGAGATCTGGCACTCCCTCCCTAAACTTCTCCCCCTCTCTACTTCTCTTTCCTTCTTTAAGCCGCTCCTTAAAACATACCTCTTTAACCAAGGTTTTGGTCACTTGTGCTAATTTCTTCTTATGTGGCTCGGTGTCAAATTTATTTTTTTTGTCTTATATCACTCCTGTGTAACGCTGTTGTTGTTGTTCCTTCTTAAACCTGGTCTATGCTGACTGCCATATATGGCGGAGAAGAAAACTACCGGTTTAGGTCCTTGTGTCAGCCCGGCTCTATTGGTAGCATTCTCGCCTCGGAGTCAGAAGGTTGTGAATTCAAGACCCACTTTACATTGAAGTCTATAATTTAGATCAGCACTGCAGTGCAGGACTGGGGGAGTGCTGTGTTGTTAGTGGGTTATTCTTGTAGTTGAAGCCCAATCTGCCTGTTCCAGTAGATGTGAAAGATCCCATGTCAGTATTTGAAGAAGAGCACAGAGTTCTCCTGGTGTCCTGGTCAATACTCCACTCTCAACCAGCATCACCAAAACAGAATATTTGTTCATTTACTGTCCTTGGGACCAACTGTTGCACACTTTCCTGCATCGCAATAGTGACGGCACTTCAAAAATAACTCATTGGTCGTGAACTGCTTTGGTACATCCCGATGATGTTTTTCAATCGGTTGCTATATAAATGCAAATTACATAAAATTACATAGTATTCACAGCACAGAAACAGGCCATTCGGCCCAACTGATCTATATGCTGGTGTTTATGCTCCACGTGAGCCTCCTCCCACTTTACTTCCTCTCACCTTATCAGCGTATCCTTCTATTCCTTTCTCCCTCATGTGTTTATCTAACTTCCCCTTAAAGGCATCGATGCTATTCGCCTCACCCACCCCATGTGGCAGCGAGTTCCACATTCTCACCACTCTGAGTGAAGATATTTCTCCTGAATTCACGATTGGGTTTATTAGTGACTATCTTATCATTATAATGCCTAGGGGCCAAAATTGGCCTCTTTTGTGCCTCATGTTATCACATCAGGGGGCGCTAATGGAGCGCAAATCTGTTTTTGCATGGGCGATCGCCCCGAGCAAAATTAGCCTTGGTTCTTGCGGAGGCATTACCAGGTAGCGTCCTGCTCAGGGGAGCCCGGCGATGATGACATCATGGCCGTGTGCATCGCCTCATTACCCCCCCCCACCAAATTTGGCCTCTCCCCCTCAAGTACCGCCTGGCACTGACAACGACAGCTTCAGTTCTCAAGTTGCAGGTGGGAGTTGGATGGAGAAGTGCTATTTAAAGGCACCATCTTGTCAAAAGAATTTCAGTCGGCGATTATTATTTCCAGCTTGCTGACAGATAGAGAGAGTGCCTATTGCAAAGATTAGAGTGGTTTTGACCTCAAAGACTGTTCTAGCTCTTAAACAGTGCTTTGTTTAATTCAGGGCAGATTTGTTCTCGTTTCAAGGGGGCTCATAACTGTACTTTGGATTGGTCTGTTGTCAAATTTTTTGTTTGCTTATTATTTTTGAGTCTCCTAGCTTCATGTCGAATCTCCCTCGACCACCTGCTGCGACATCACCGTCGGAGGTTACTTAGGTGGAGACAAATGCGGAGAAAGAGGCAGAGAGAGAGTGAGAGAGAGAGAGAGGCAGAAAGACAAGGAGAAAGGCAAAGAGAGAGGGAGGGAGAAGGACACAGAGAGAGAGAGAGGGAGAAAGCTAAAGAGAGAGAGAGGGAGAAAGACAAAGAGAGAGGGAGGGAGAAAGTCAAAGAGAGAGAAAGAGAGAAAGACAGAGAGAGAGAGGGAGAAAGTCAAAGAGAGAGAGAGAGAGAAAGACAGAGAGAGAGAGGGAGAAAGACAAAGAGAGAGAGAGGGAGAAGGACAGCAAGATGTGGCCAAAGGGAGAAGGTGCAACAGGGCTGGCAACAGGGGGGGGTCTTACCCTCCCACGGTATTCCGGCAGCAGTTCTCATACATCAATTTCACTGAGGAACAGTGTGTTCAAAGACTGCGCTTCAGCAAGGACGTGGTCACAGAGCTCCTACAACCAGACCTTGAGCCTCAGACCAAGGTGAGAACGGCTCTCTCAGTGGCAGTCAAGGTCACCATTGCGCTCAATTTCCACACCAATGGATCCTTCCAGGGAGCAAAAGGAGACATCTCCAACATCTCCCAGTTTGGCATCCATTGCTCCATCCGCGAGGTCACAGATGCTCTGTACAGAAGGTGTATCGCCTTCCCCATGAGCAGAAGAAGCAGCATGAGAGTGCATGTGGATTGGTCAGGATAGCGGGCTTCCCCATGGTGCAGAGTGCCATTGACTGCACCCATGTTGCTTTGTGGGCACAGCATTACAATCATGAGAACTTCTGTAACCGCAAAGATACCACTCATGAATGTGCAGTTGGTGTGTGACCACACACACAGAATCCTCACCGTCAATGCCCGCTATCCTGGCAGCAGTCAAAATGCCATCATCTTGCACCAGACCGGTGTGCCAGTTCTCTTCCAGCTACCACATCAAGCTCACGGCTGGCTGGTCAGAGACAAGGGCTATCCACTCTCCACCTGGCTTATGACTCCCCAACACTTCCCAGCTCTTGTACAATGATAGCCATACAGCCACCAGAAACATAATTGAGCAGACCATCGGAGGGCTCAAGCAACGGTTCCGCTGCCTTGACCACTCGGGAGGAGTCCTCGCCAGAGCAGGTGTCCCTATTCGCCATCATCTGCTGCATGCTGCACAACCTGGCCATCATGAGGACACAGCCATTGTCACCAGGAGGAGGAAGAGGACCAGGAGGAGCAGGGGGAGGAGCAACAGCAGGAGGACCAGAAGGAGCAGGAGCAGCAACACACGCGACGGAGGAGGCAGCGAGTCCAGCATGTAATATAGAGCTCCATCTAGTGGACTACTGCTCCACCTAGTCAACTACTGTGGCAATGTAACTGTTACTGTAAATACAATAAAAGTCACATGATGTATTGGAGCCATCTTGTAGAATGTGTGTGTTAATGATGTTGTAAAGAGTATAGCATATTGGTGACGTAGGATAGGAGTTCTGGATACCCTAGCTGAAACTTTTGATGGTGAATGATCAAGCCAACCGACAGAGTGACTTTGAGAGGTTCTTTGTTTTGCAGCACAGCTAAAAATCCAAGGTAAATTACAAACACACTTAGCTGAACTGTCAGAGTCCAGATGATCGTGCCTATGGGAATAATAGGGTGCTTGAGTGAATTCCTTCCTGACCGAGAGACTTTCGGAGCATACGTGGAGCAGCTAGACATGTTTTTCACTGCGAATAGTATCGTTGAAGTCCCTGATGATGAAAACCGTAACCGGGTGGTGTTAGAAAGAAAAAGTGCTATTTTCCTGACTGAAGCAGAACCCGAGGTGTATGAAACCTTGAAAAATGTGCTTGTTCCTCTCAAGCCACTGATGGAGATTCTAACCAAGTTAGAAGAGCACTGCAGTCCTGAGCCCTTGGAAATTGCTGAAAGTTATTCATTTGGAACATGAGATCAATTACATGATGAGAGTATCAGTGAGTACATTATAGCTTTAAAAAAGCTATCCATTCATTTAGAAAACTTTCAGGACCGAGCATTGCGTGACCACTTTGTTTGTGGGATTGAAAATGAAGTAATCAGAAGAAAGTTGTTGAACAACCCCTAACTTGATTTAGCTTGTCAGACTGCTATGTCAATGGATATGGCCGACCAACACTCCTGAGAATTTTGTGCCATTTCCAGTCGTCATACAGAAACGACAGTTGTCGTTGGACCACAAATTGGCTAATTTTCTAATTATTTATCATAATACTCCTCATACAACCACTGGTAGAACACTAGCGGAGTTGTTTCTCAAACGACAGCCATGAACCAGGTTCTCGTTGTTAAAGCCAAACTTGGCACAGTCTGTAGAAGAGAAACAATTAAGACAGAAAGAGAATCATGATAGAGGTAGAGTAAAAGGGAGAAGTGTGAAATTAAATCAGAAGACTAAGGTGAAGAACCATCACCATAAATGGTTAAAGTGGTTACCAGGAAGAATATTGAAGATATCTGGTCCTCGCACATATTTAGTCAAGATGTTTGATCATGGACAGGTTAGGTTTGTTCACATTGATCATATTTTAACTACAGACGTGGAAGGAGTTGAAAGTTGGAATGATGAGATTATTTTTGTTGAGTCAGATAGACTTGTTACAAGTAAAGTACCAGTAGCAAATCCTACATCAGATGTATTAGAAACAAGTCCAAGAGAAAATCAGAATTTAAGTCTGAGTCCGAGTCAGGCAGACAAACAGTCTGAAATTGTAAAGAATCAAAATGTAGATCAAGGGTTGTCCTTGGAGAAAAACTCTCCTCAGGCTCAGCTATAATGAGTCTAAGTTCATTATACTTATGTTTGGAAGGTTCTGTTTGAGAAAGAAGGTATCCTCTTTGAAACAGAAAACCAGTGGTTAAGTTTGATTTGTAAATATGGCAAAATAATCCATATCTTTTGTTGTGTATAACCATCCAAGTTATCTATGATGATTATTTTGTTATAATTACTTCTTCGTTAAGGAGGGAGAAGGGTAATATAGAGCTCCATCTCGTGGACTACTGCTCATCATCATAGGCAGTCCCTTGGAATCAAGGAAGACTTGCTTCCACTCTAAAAGTGAGTTCTCAGGTGATTGTACAGTCCAATGCGGGAATTACAATCTCTGTCACAGGTGGGACAGACAATGGTTGAAGGAAAGGGTGAGTGGAGAGACTGGTTTGCCGCAAGCTCCTTCCGCTGCCTGCGCTTGTTTTCTGCATGCTCTTGGTGACGAGACTCAAGATGCTCAGCACCCTCCCGGATGCACCTTCCTCAACTTTGGGCGGTCTTGGGCCAGGGATTCCCAGGTGCCGGTGGGGATGTTGCACTTTATCAAGGAGGCTTTGAGGGTGTCCTTGAAACGTTTCCTCTGTCCACCTGGGGCTCGCTTGCCGTGTCAGAGCTACTGTGGACTACTGTGGTAATGCGACTGCTGCTGTAAATACAATAAATGTCACATGATGTATTGGAGCCATCTTGTGTTTGTTCATGATGTCGTAAAGTTTATATCACACAGCGTGATCTTGCAAGGGAGGTCCATGACTGTCTCATCGGAGCTCATTTACACTGATTTTCATCCTCTGGATGTTCCCATCACCACATCAATTTGCCTTTCCTTACCAAAGCCCCAAAACTGAAATGAGGGACAACAGCAAAATTAAACATTCCAATCAAAATGTATAAAACAATAATAAAATGTATAATTGTGTATTTATGAATCACCATTGTGTATTTCCTTATATCCCTTCTTTTGTTTACCTATTCAACTCCTCCTCCCATGTGGCTGCAGCAGGGCTAGTGGAATGCTGCTGTGTGTTAGGGCCAGAGACCACAGATGGCCTTGTAGGATGCCCTTGACCAGCTCTGTGCCTGTAAGGCCCGGCTGTAGACTTGCGCCACCTCAGGCTGGTCGGTGGCAGTATGGGCTGGCTGGGCGACAGCAACATGTGCAATGACAGAGTGCAGTGGTCGGATCAGGAATGTTATCATCCTGAGAGAGGACAGCAGATTTCTGCTGCACTGACCCAGTTCCACTCCCCCGGGGCAACACCTCAACATCCCCACCAATCTGCTGCAGGACAGTTTGTTGGGCTGCTGCGCCACCGTGAGATTCCCGGTGCACTGTGGTGGACCCAACGGCAATGACAGCAGTCAGACCATGCGTGGCATCCAGCTGAGACTGTGTCAGCGCAGTCTGAGACTTGATGCCAGCACTCACTGACTCCATGACAGCACCAAGATGTTTGGTGGCATGCAGTTGAGACTGCATGAGAGCAGTCTGAGCTTCCATGGTGCCAACCATTGTCTGCATTACAGCACTAGGTCATTGTGTTGCTTCTGCCTGTGCTGCAATGGAAGCTGCGATATCGCCCATGATACGCGTCATGAGGTCTGGATCCACATGGGCTCTCTGGGAGTCCACCATCGTCTGTAGACTGGCAGTGATGGGCTCCATGGTGTGTGCAGAGCTCTGTGCAATGCTGGATGCGGATTCCTCCATGCTAGCCATTACACCTATGTCGGAGTGCGCGGCCATCAGCCTTTGTGTCAATGCCTCCCCATTGAGGTCCTCATCTGAGCCCTGTGCAGCAGAACGCGCACGCAAATTCGCCCCATGTGGAGATGGCCCCAGGGTTCCCTTTCCCCTTGGGCCTGCTGCAGCCCACTAGGCCCCAGTGCATCGCACAGTGCAGAGCCCTCAACTAACCTAACCTCTAAGGAATGCGTAGTGCCAGTATCTGAGCTGGTACCTGCGAGTGAGAGAAACAGTGACACGTTGCTTGGCTCCTCCTCCTCCTCATTTCCCTCTTCTCCCTCGTGACTCTGTTGGGGGGACTCAGGGACAGACTCGTCATCTGCTTGCTGATTATCCGAAAGCATAAATGGCACAAGAGTTGCATTAAGGTGAGCGCAGGGGGCAGGAATGGAGCAAGGAAAGCAGACAGAATGAGGAGCTGGAAAGTGATAAGGCCTTGTAGTATAATGGGGAAGTGGGATGAGAAGAGGGAATAAAGATACCATTGTTATCCCCAGTGGGCTCGATGTCTCCACCGGCCATGATGCCCACCGCCTGCGGGCCAATGAGCCGCAGCACTCGCTCCTCCAGGTCACTCATCTCGCACAGTTAACTCCTCCCCCTCCAATCCACTGCTGCTCCCTTGTGTTATGTGCCATCTTAGCCTGCAAAAGAAAGGAACTTGTGTGAGTAAGAGTCCAGTTATTTATGTGGCAGTTATGCCTGCTGTGGTTGAATAGCTGTGAATGTAGGCAAGGCGTGAAATGAGGATGTGACTGTGAGTAGGTATAGATGCTTGGTGGTTGGCTGTTGGGTTAAGTGCTGGTTTGCAGAATGTGCACAGACAGAGGCTCAGAGGCTGGTATGTAAGAGTTGTGGAAACATGTACTCACCTTGACCACCTGATTGAGGTTGGTGAATTTTTTCTGGCACTGTGTTGGTGTTCTGTCGGCCATGGTGCTGGCTGACATCTCCGCAGCCACCTCTCCTGACATGGCCATATAAACCTGCGGTGCTGGCCTTCTCCCAGTTGGAGGGAACAGTCCATCCCTCCTTCTCTCCAATGCCCCGACCAACGTGTCCAATGCCACCTCATTGAAATGAGTGGCCTCTGTAGCAGGATTTGGAGCAGCCAGGTCAGAAGTTACTTCCAGCTCTCAATGAAGTCCAGCAATGATGAAAATGAACAGCTGCTGCCTGAAACGACATCCCCTTTAAGAACTGGAATGAGCAGGAGGCTGCAGATTGCTGAATGAAAGTCACCTGAAATTGCGTAGAGCTCTGGCAATAGTGCCATAGCAACGCCTCACTGAGGCCATTAGCACCTCAGATACTGCCCCCCTTCCTTCCATTTCCAGAATTTGGCAGCCCATCTCACCAAAAAGTTAAAACACAGCGCTCCAAATGGGGCGCTACCGAATTTTGTCCCCCCCGCCCCCATCCCCACCCCCCGCCACCGTCCCAGTTTTGGTGTCCCCCACAAGTGGAAACATCTTCTCTACATCTACATCTACCCAATCAAACCCCTTCATAATTTAATAGACTTCTAATAGGCCACCCTTCAGTCTTACCTTTTCTACAGTAAAGAGCCCCCACCTGTTTAGTCCCTCCTGATAGTTCTTTTCTTCCATCATAATGGATTCTGTCTTCTGCATACAAGGTTGGGAAACAACCTTGGCTGTAACAGTGGGGTTGGGTAGTGTCCAAGACACACATCATAACAGAAAGTAAAGCAATTTATTAAAAATGCAATGTTGCACAAATCTTACCTCACCCACTTCCAGGCCTGTCTCACCAGGCACCACTTTGGTAAATAGCAACCAGCTCAAGTACCATATTCATGCACCGTATTATCACATACTACATTTGTTGCTGCAGCTCCACGTTCGTTATAACCTAGTGCCTACACCAATGAAGCTGCCCCTCAATCCTAGCACCTGCATTAGCTGGAGCAGATACAGAGGTAAAGATTGAGAGAGAGAATGGGAGGAGGAACATAAGAAATAGGAGCAGGACTATGTCATTAGGCCCCTCGCGCCTGCTCCGCCATTTAATAAGATCATGGCCGATCTGATCTTGGCCTCAGCTCCACTTCCCTGCCCGCTCCCTATAATCCTACACTCCCTTATCACTCAAAAATCTATCTATCTCCACCTCATATATATTCAATGACCAGGCCTCCACAGCTCTCTGGGGCAGAGAATTCCACAGTTTCACAATCCTCTGAGAGAAGAAATTCCTCCTCATCTCAGTTCTAAATGGATGACTCCTTATTCTGAAACTATGGCCCCTAGTTCTAGATTTCCCCACGAGGGGAAACATCCTCGCTGCATCCACCTTGTCAAGCCCCCTCAGAAACTTATATGTTTCAATAAGATCACCTCTCATTCTTCTAAGCTCCAATGAGTATAGGCCCAATCTGTTCAACCTTTCTTCATAAGTCAATCCCTCATCTCAGGAATTAGCCTAGTGATCCTTTTCTGAACTGCCTGCAATGCAAGTGTATCCTTCGTTAAATAAGGAGACCAAAACTGTATGCAGTGCTCCAGGAGTGGCCTCACCAATACTCTGTACAGTTGTAGCAGGACTTCTCTGCTTTTATACTCCATCCCCTCGCAAAAAAAGCCAACATTTCATTTGCCTTCTGATTACTTGCTGTACCTGCATCCTAACTTTTTGTGTTTCATGCACAAGGACCTCCAAGTCACTCTGTACTGCAGCATTTTGTAATCTCTCTCCATTTAAATAATAATTTGCTTTTTTATTTTTGCTGCCAAAGTGGATAACCTCACACTTTCCCACATTATACTCCATCTGCCAAGTGTTTGTCCACTCACTTAGCCTGTCTATATCCCTTTGCAGGTTTTTTGTGTCCTCCTCACAATTTGCTTTCCCACCCATCTTTGTATTTTCAGCAAACGTGGCCTACACTACACTCGGTCCCTTCATCCAAGTCATTAGATTGTAAATAGTTGAGGCCCCAGCAATTATCCCTGTGGTACCCCACTAGGTACTATTTGCTAACTAGAGGTAGCAAGGGTGAGAAATTGGGTACAGAAAGAGCGAGAAAGCGGGAGAGAATTAAAAAATATGCTTTAAAACTTTCTAAGGGGAAGGAGTTATCAGAGGGAGAATAAATCTCTGTCCTCAAGCCAGAGAGTTGGGTAATGGGCCCATTGGCTTCACCTCTGGTTTGGAGACATCTCTATGTTTGGTGCCTTTGGGGCTCATTAACTTTCATTAACCACGAATGTGTGGGAAGCTTGCCTCCCTTCATCTTTGAATTGTTTGCACAGGTGTTATTGAACACAATATTAGGTGAATGAGCCATAGCCAAAATCCCTGTTGCATAAAGTATTTAACACCATACTTTGCGAGATTTGTGTGCCCAGGCTATGAATATTCATGTTTTATATGTTTCTTGTCTCTCCAAAAGAATGACATGATACGAGGCGAGGCACTGTTCTCGCAACATCTGTTCTGACATGTGGGTCTCGCTGGAACCCGAAGTGGAGGCTGCCAGGTTCGGCCAAGGTTGCTGGCTGCAAGACCCACTTTCTACTGGCTCGACAGTGTAGAAGGGTGAATAAAAATCACGAGAAGAAAAACAACAGCTTACAGCGTTACACCATCGCCAAGCTCGTAAAGCCAGAACTGCAGAAGAAAGCCAGGAAGCCAGCCAAATCAGATTGGCCTGGGAGCAGGAAAGCAGCGAGACAGCTCTCAGAAAGGGATGGCTGGGGAAGGAACGACGGGGAAAGCAGACAGGCTGAAATAATCCGCAGGGATCTGGGCGCACTGTTGCTCAATAAGGGGCTGAATGACCAAACTTTGGTGTGAGGGTTGGGGAAACATATTGTATAGAAAAGTTCATATTGCCTTAACATAACACGAAGATTAATTTGCTCCATCAGTACTATATCCATTACCTCACCAAAACAAATGGCAGGGACGGCTTGACCTGGAACTTGTAATTCATGAGGAAGAAACTGTTAGCCGCTAAAAGGCCAGTAAGGAGCACCTGAGATTTATTTCCAGGGCCTGTCACATAGCTCAGATCTCCTTCTGTTGCTGTCAATGGAATCAGGGACCATTCACACATAGCTACTTCGTAAAAAAGAAAAATCTCTTTTCAAAAAGATTTGATCGTCTGACAGCCTCAAAAATAAACAGTGATGCCGCAGACTTCTGACATCTCTTTCCATTAGAGCGTAGACATCTAAAACATAACATTTAGGTAACGTCTTAACAGAAATGTCCCAAAGCAGTTTACATACAGTGAATTACTTTGAAGTATATTGGCTGTGCAGGCCAAACAGAGAGAATAAGGCCAACAAACATGTGAACTTGGGCCGACAATCTAGGAGGGTGAATTTTGATTTGTGGAGGAGAGCAGGCCACAGTTGAATAGTGGATATGTAAGGACAGACTATTTTCATTTGACTGTCTTTGGAGCTCATTTAATCTTGCTTTATACAGAACTTTCCCTCGCACGGTTAAATTAGTAAGGTAGAATCCATGATAAGAGTAGATTGTACATGGCCTGTAGAAGTAACAGAGTTTGATGGACCAAAATGCCTTCTATCATTCATCAGCAACAACTGACATTTATACAGTATCTTTAACATAGAAAATGTCGCAAGGCGCTTCATAGGATCGGGGGGGTGGGAGGCGGGAGTGTGGGGGTGGCAGAAGGAAAAAAAATGTAAAATAGAAAAATGAAATAAGAGAACAGTAATGCTGCAACAATTAAGAGAGGTGATTGAAAACTTAGCTAGATAGATGGGTTTTGAGAAGATTTTAAGGGTGGAGAGAGAAGTGGAAAAGCTTAATGAGGGAGTTCCAGAGAATAGGGCTGAGGTAGCTGAGTGCTCTGTCACCAATGATGGGACAGAAAGGGGGAGACGCACAAAAGGCCGGAGTTGGAGCACCAAAGGGTGCAGAAGAATAAAGACTTGCACTCATGTTGTGGCTTTCACGATCTCTGGACGTCCCAAGGCACTTTACAGCCAATGAAGTACTTTTGAAGTGTAGTCACTGTTGTAATATAGGAAATGTGGCAGCCAATTTGTGCACAGAAAGCTTCCATAAACAACAATGTGGTAATGACCAGATAATCTGTTTTTTAGTGAAGGATAAATATTGGCCTGAACAGTCAGGGAGAATGCCCCTGCTCTTCTTTGAATAGTGCCGTGGGATCTTTTACATCCAGCTGTGAGGGCAGACTCTATGCTAATGACTGAGCTACGGCTGACACCGGGGATATAAGACTAAAGGAGGTTGCAGATATACGATGGGGTGAAGCCATAAAAAAATTGGAAGACGAGGATGAGCGTTTTAAATTCAATGCTTTTGGGACAGGGAGGTCAGCGAGTACAGCTGATGGACAAGTGCGGCTTAGTGCAAGACATAACACGGGCAGCCAAGTTTGCCCAAGTTAAGTATATGAAGAGTGCAGGAAGGCAAGAAGCACATCGGAGAAATTCCCATATTACATATTCTGGGATACCTTACAACGCTGAAGGGTAATTTGACAAGGCGTTTCAGCCAGTGTGGAGTCCCTCGCTGTGAGACCAGGTTGAAGACTCAAGTTTACAATGATATAGCTCCTAAATGGCAGGCGAGCCCTAGGTGGGCAGAGGAACCATTTCAAGGACACCCTCAAAACCCCCTTGACACTTATACACTCCAAAGTGCACCATCCCCACCGACACCTGGGAGTCCCTGGCCAAAGACTGCCCTACGTGGAGTGGAAGAAGAACATCTGGGAGGGCGCTGAGCACCTCGAGTCTCATCACCGAGAGTATGCGGAAACCAAGCGCAGGCAGCGGAAGGAGCGTGCGGCAAACCAGACTCCCCACCCACCCTTTCCTTCAATCACTGTCTGTCCCACCTGTGACAGAGACTGTAATTCCCATATCGGACTGTACAGTCACTTGAGAACTCACTTTTAGACTGTAAGCAAGTCTTCCTCGATTTCGAGTGATTGCCTATGATGTTATAGCTCTATCTCTGACTTCCGTTTGCTACTCGAGGCGGCAGTGGGGATGCGCAAGATTAACGGTTATATGATGAAGACGAACAGCTGGATATATCTGGGCCACAAACAGAAAAGAGGAGTGGTGTAGCCAAGTGTTCAATCAACAGCTACATTCTTCTACAACAGAGTGCTAGTGTTAATAAATCCTCCCGTGCATGGTTTAGACCCAATCAATCTGTGTTCTGAATCTGTCAACAACAAAATTCACCCGCCAAATGACCTCCTTCGATATTGTGTATTTCGCATTTTACAAACAGAGCTGAATTGGCAAAAATGAAGGAATTATGGATGGGTCGAGCCCAGGTTTGATTGCAGGTCTGTGCTGAGTTTGCACATTTCAGCTGGACGGAGGTACTGCTACAACAGTTGGCTGCAGCACCCCTGGGTTAGGAAGGGGAAAGGTCAGCCAATGTTACGCAGTGACTCCTGGTGCAAAATGTGTGGCTGTTAGGTAAAGGGAGGCTTGGCTTTACTGCCCTCCAACATTCACTGTCTGGAAAGGAAGAACTTGCTTTCTTATATAATGCATGGCATTCCAAATTGCGTACTTTTAAAATGTTGTCACTGTCGTAATGTTGGGAAACTTTTAGTTTGGTTAAGGTTGCTGTTTGTTAAACAGGAGATCCTGGGTCCGACTCTCAGCAGGGCCCCACTTGGATATACACTTGAAGTGCCGCAACCTACAGGGCTACCGTCCAAGAGCTGGAAAGCGGGATTAGGCTGGATAGCTCTTTTTCTGATGGCACAGGCATGATGGGCCGAATGGCCTCCTTCTGTGCCGTAAACTTCTATTTTCTATTCTATTCTATATGCAGCGGTCAATTTACACACAGCAAGGTCCCACACACAGCAACGAGGTAAATGACCAGATAATCTGAAATAAAAACTGAAAGTGCAAGAAACACTCAGCAGATGATTCTGCTGTTGCCATTGACAGTTCCTCTAGACCCATTCTTTGTTTCTTTCGTCATCCCATTACTACCCACTTTCATCTTGCACATCCTGTGCACAGTTTTGGTTGTCATATTGAAGGAAGGATATACTTGCCTCGGAGCAACGTAGGTTCACTAGATTGATTCCTGGGATGAGAGGGTTACCCTATGTTGAGAGATTGAGTAGAATGGGCCTATACTCTCTCAAGTTTAGAAGAATGAGAGGTGATCTCATTGATGTATATAAGATTCTGAGGGGGATTGACAGGGTAGATGTCGAGAGGTTGTTTCCCCAGGCTGGAGAGTCTGGAACTAGGGAGCACAGTCTCAGGATAAGGGGTCGACCTTTTAAGACTGAGATAAGGAGGAATTTTTTCACAGAGGGTTGTGAATCTTTAGAGGGCTGTGGTTGCTCAGTTGTTGAGTATATTCAAGGCTGAGATAGATAGATTTTTGGACTCTAGGGGAATCAAAGGATATGGGGATCGGGCAGGAAAGTGGAGTTCAGTTCGAAGATCAGCCATGATCTTATTGAATGGTGGAACAAGTTCGCGGGGCCACATGGCCTACTCTGGCTCCTAGTTCTTAGCCCTTTTGTCATTTAATCACTCCTACCTTCCACCCTATCACAGACTTTACCCTTTTGTTTCCCACCTTTCCCTGCCTCTGAACTTGCTTTAAAACTGTTACATCTCTAACATCTTCCAGTTCTGATGAAAGATCATTGACCTGAAATGTTAACACTCTTTCTCTCTTCACAGATGCTGCCTGACCTGCTGAATATTTTCAGCATTTTCTGATTTTCCCCCTCCAGATTTCCAGCACCCGCAGTCTGACACCCGCTGGTCTGTTGGAAGACCCGAGGGAGCGGGGGTTTGGGGGGGGGGACGGGATTGGGGATTAAGGATTGGCACTGTATGAAGGCACCTTGAATACTGCCAGGTTATCGGGCACAGACCAGTGTTAGTCGTTGCCTATGACCAGCACAACATTCAGGGCGGGGTACTTTCTGTTATACACCATGTCTGGTTGTTGACCGGGGAGGGCAACATGTGTCCAGTCGATGAGGCCTCACACCTGGGGAAACCCAGCGATGCAGGCAAATCAGAGAGCGCTCCCCTCCTGATCAGCAGCCTGCTTTGGGAAGGTGATATATTGCTGCCTACTTCTGTCACCTGCTTGATGACCGTGTGCGGCAATCTGGCTGATATTGCTGACCTCACCTGTTGTTGCCTGGAATGAGTCCGTGGCATAGTCATTGAGACGCAGTTTACCTTTCTTTTATGTATGTAATAACTCGATAGACTGAATACTGTAAACTCGCTCAGATGCAAACCTGGCTCAACTTTATTCGGGCCCAAAGTGCCCACATTACATGGTGGCTTGCTTTATATACCTGGCCCGCACACACACATGCGTACAGCCCAATGACCTCCGACAAAGGTGCCCCCTGGTGGCTAGTAACCCCAAGCATACATGACAACATCCCCCTTCAAGATCTTAGTATCAGTCTTTTTACAAGTTAAGACGGTCCGGGGCTTTCCGTTCACGAATCGATCGTCTCAGTTGAACTCCAGTTCTGGGCGAGCGTTCTGAGTCAGCGATGACTGGAGGCTGGGTAGCCGATCTGATGGGAGTGGCAATGACCATGTCAGAGATTGAAAGTCCAGATTCATTGATGATGGCGGAGTCCTCTGATGAATGAAGATAGGTTGGTTGGTCACTGATCGTATCTTCCTCAACTTGTTCCAGTTCACCTGTGTGCCGCAGCTTTATCTGATCAACATGTTTCCTGCATGTTTGCCCATTTTTGAGCCTGACAATAAACACTCTGTTACCCTACTTGGCCGTAACAGTACCAGCAACCAATTTGGGACCTTGACCATAATTTAGCACATACACAGGATCGTTAACAGAGATGTCGCGTGACACAGCAGCACGATCATGATACCACGGCTGATTTGGACGTCTGTTTTCAACACAATCATTTAAGTCAGGATGGACAAGAGAGAGCTTGGTCTTGAGACCTCTCTTCATCAATAGTTCAGCAGGGAAGACCCCGGTAAGCATGTGGGGTCTTGTCTTGTAACTAAGCAATATGCATGACAAACGAGTCTGCAGTGAACTCTGAGTTATACGTTTCATACTCTGCTTGATTATTTGGACAGCATGCTCTGCTTGACCATTAGAAGCAGGTTTGAATGGTGCTGACCTCACATGTTTAATACCATTGAGTTTCATGAACTCTTGAAACTCCAGACTTGTGAAGCAAGATCCGTTGTCGCTCACAACGATGTTAGGCAGACCATGAGTAGCAAACATGACACGAAGGCTCTCAATGGTAGCTGTGGATGTACTGGATGACATGATTATACACTCTATCCATTTGGAATATGCATCCACCACAACAAAAAACATCTTTCCCAGGAAAGGATCCGCAAAGTCGATGTGGATCCTCGACCATGGTTTGGATGGCCACGACCACAGACTCAGCGGAGATTCTGCTGGTACTTTGCTAAGCTGCATGCAAGTGTTGCACTGATGCAAACATGATTCCAGATCAGAGTCAATTCCAGGCCACCATACGTGAGACCTGGCAATGGCTTTCATCATGACAATACCGGGATGAGTGCTGTGTAGATCACATACAAATTTCTCTCTGCCTTTCTTAGGCATAACAACACAATTACCCCACAGTAAACAATCTGACTGAATTGCCTTTGCAACGGTTGTAAGGTTTGGTCTCATCACACATTTCCATAGGTATAGCAGACCAATCACCACTAAGGACACAACGTTTTACAACCGATAAAATCGGGTCCTGTCTGGTTCAGGTCCTAACTTGTTCTCAAAAGCATCCATAACTAACAGTAGATCTGCAGGTTGTGACGTCTCCATATCAGGTGTGGGCAAAGGCAGATGGCCAGTGCATCGGCACAATTCTCGGTGCCAGGTCTATGGCGAATTACATAATCAGAGGCAGATAATGTCAGCGCCCACCTCTGGATGCGGGATGATGCATTGGTATTGATACCTTTGTTTTCCGAAAACAATGAAATGAGTGGCTTGTGATCCATTTCGAGTTCAAAACGAAGACCAAACAGGTACTGCTGCATCTTTTTAACTCCATACATGCAGGCTAAAGCTTCTTTTTCTACCATGCTGTAGGCTATTTCTGCCTATGATAAACTTTTCGAAGCATACGCAACAGGTTGCAGTTTACCCGACTCATTAGCTTGTTGAAGCACGCAGCCAACCCCATATGATGAAGCATCACAGGCCAATACTAGATGCTTACATGGATCATAATGTACCAACAACTTGTTAGAGCAAAGCAGATTTGTAGCTTTCTCGAAAGCTCTATCTTGAGACACACCCCAAACCCAGTTGTCGCCTTTTCTGAGCATCATGTGCAGTGGCTCTAATAAAGTGCTCAATCTAGGTAAGAAATTACCAAAGTAGTTGAGCAGACCAAGGAATGAATGCAGCTCCGTCACATTCTGAGGCCTGGGTGCATTTTTGATGGCCTTGATTTTCGAGTCCATAGGCCTGATGCCATCAGCAGCAATCTTCCTCCCCAGAAATTCGACTTCCGGTGCCATGAAGAAGCACTTCGAACATTTCAGCCTGAGTCCCACTTTGTCCAGACGATGTAGAACCTCTTCAAGGTTGTTCAGGTGTTCGGCAGTGTCACGACCTGTGACCAGAATGTCATCTTGAAACACGACGATTCTAGGGACGGACTTCAGTAGACTCTCCATGTTCCTCTGAAATATGGCTGCAGCCGAGCGAATTCTAAAAGACCACCTGTTGTAGATAAACAGGCTTTATGAGCGTTGATGCACGTAAGTTTCTTCGACATGTCGATGAGCTCCTGTGTCATATAGGTCGACGGCAGATCCAGTTTAGTGAACGACTTCCCACCGGCTAGCGTTGCAAACAGGTCATCAGCCTTCGGTAACGGGTATTGATCCTGTTTTGAAATGCGTAACCTTGTAGTCTACACAAATCCTGACAGTGTCATCACTCTTCAACACAGGAATAATGGGACTGGCCCATTCGTTAAATTCGGCCGGTGATATGACCCCTTCACGTTGGAGTCTGTCCAGCTCAATTTCAACCTTCTCCCTCATCATGTATGGAACAGCCCAAGCTTTGTGATGGACGGGTCTTACACCCGAGTCCAGGTGAATCTGCACCTTGGCTCCCGTGAAATTGCCGATGCCCGGTTCAAACAGCGAGAGAAACTTGCTCAGCACTTGAGCACGCGAAGTGTCATCCACCGATGACAATGCTTTGATATCGTTCCAATTCCATTTGATTTTTTTGAGCCAAGTCCTGCCGAACAGCGTTGGACCATTTCCTGGAATGATCCATAATGGTAGATCATGAACCACACCTTCATACGACACCTTGACTACTGCACTGCCAATCACCGGTATGAATTCTTTCGTGTAAATACGCAACTTGGCATTGACTGGACTCAGCTTAGGCTTCACAGCCTCAGTGTCCCACAGCTTGTCGAATGTTCTTTGGCTCATTATCGACTGACTCGCACCCGTGTCCAATTCCATCGATAACGGCACGCCATTTAGTTTCACATTAACCATTATCGATTGGCTCTTTGTCAGGAATGAATACAGTCCATTTACTTCCTCCTCGGGTATCCCGGGTTGCATATCCAGGTCCGCACTGGACTGGTCATCATCACCCACGTGGTGAGTCGCAGCACGCTTGCTCAATTGTGGACACATGCGCTGAAGATGCCCCACTTTTGAACAGCCTTTACAGATGTACTGTTTAAAATGACACTGATGATGCCGATAATTGCCCCCACAACACCAACAGGGTGAAATCGGATTCATACCCATTGGCGGACTTTGAGCAGCTACAGGTTTCGTATACGCAGTCGAGTAAGTCCTGCCATAAGTAGTTCTGCCACACGATGATACAATCTGGATTACAGTACTTGCCGTGGAGCTCCGACTCTTCGGTGGTATCTGCCTTAAATTATCATCTGTTGTCATGCACGCCTGGAGAATTGCGTTGGCCTTGCTCAAATCCAGCGTCTCCGCAGCCAATAACTTACGGAGGATCACCTCGTGGTTGATTCCTATTATGAAGAAATCTCGCAGCATGTCTCCCAACGCGTCTTCGAACTTACATGGCCCAGCAAGACGTCTTAGGTCGGTGACGAATTCTGACACATCCTGGCCCTCAGAACGAACATGTGTGTAGAATCGATAGCGCGAGATAATGATGCCTTCTTTTGGTTTGAGATGGTCACGTACCAGAGCACACGATTCCTCATAGTCCTTGTCCGTTGGACATACAGGCGAGAGGAGGTTCTTTATGAGGCTATAAATTTTCGGGCCGCAAACAATGAGGAAAACCGCCCTGCGTCTAACTGCGTCAGTAGCTTCCTCCATTTTGTTAGCCACGAAGTACTGTTCCAGGCGATCGATAAAATCTGACCAGTCCTCTCCCTCCATGAATCTCTCCAGAATTCCAATGGTGCTCATTTTGCATGCGAAGGTTCGTGAGTTCCCGCGTCGCCAAATGTTATGTATTCAATAACTCGATAGACTGAATACTGTAAACTCACTCAGGTGAAAACCTGGCTCAACTTTATCCAGTCCCAAAGTGCCCACATTACATGGTGACTTGCTTTATATACCTGGCCCGCACACATGTGCATACAGCCCAATGACCTCCGACAAGGGCGCCCCCTGGTGGCTAGTAACCCCAAGCCCATTCCTGCTGCTTGGCTCCAATTGTTGATGCAAGAGGCGACATAAGTCAGTGATTGCCTGCTGATGTGCAAGAACAACAACAACAACAACTTGTATTTATTTAACGCTTTTAATGTAGTGAAATGTCCCATAGCGCTTCACAATATTATGAAATAAAAAATTTGACACCAAGCCACACAAGTAGAAATTAGCACAGGTGACTAAAAGCTTGGTCAAAGAGGTATGTTTTAAGGAGTGTATTGAAGGAGGAGAGAGAGGGAGAGAAGCGGAGAGGTTTAGGCAGCATGTTCCAGAGCTTGGGGCCTAGGCAACAGAAGGCACGGCCACCAATGGTTGAGCAATTACAATCAGGGATGCTCAGGAGGGCAGAATTAGAGGAGTGCAGACATTTCGGGGCTGGAGGAGATGGTTGCGGGGCTGGAGGAGATTACAGAGATAGGGAGGGGCAAGGCCACAGAGGGATTTGCAAACAAGGATGAGAATTTTGAAATCGAGGTGTTGCTTAACCGGAAGCCAATGTAGGTCAGCGAGCACAGGGGTGATGGGTGAGCGGGACTTGGTGCGAGTTAGGACATGACCTGCCTCCTCATACACTGCTCCTCAGTCATGTTGAGAGAAGACATTCTGTTGCGAAACACCAGCATGCTGTAAGGCTTCCTTTTCCCTTGCCTCCTTCGCGGTCTTCTTTGACCCTCCACAGGTCTGTTTTTCTCTGCTTGCTGCTGTTACTGTTGCCTCTGGTGTGGCAGCCTCACTGGCAATGCCCAGCAATGTTCCCATCATTCCCAGTATACCTGCAGCCAGCGAAGTGATAGAGTACAGCTACAGCCAAAGGTCTGCTCTCCATGGGCCATGCAGCGTGGAGGTCCCAACCTGCATGAGAACACCAGCGGTAGGTCGGGGTCATAAAAGGAGCGGTGAGCGGCGGCCATGGGCAGCGTGGAGACATACCACTTCAGGGAGCAGCGCGAGCTGGTGCAGGAGGGCGTCGGCAGCGAAGAGTGATGTCATCAAGGTCCAGGTCGGTGATTGGAGCGTGGGCAGGTACAGCAGGAGCGGCGAGAGACTGTGGAGGGATGTGATCGGGGCCCAGGGGAGGCGCGAGTTCGGGGCCCTGGGGCAGCGTGAGTTCGGGGCCCTGGGGCAGCACGGGCCAGCCCACACTGCGTTATGTGTGCGCACTAGGTCCATGCAGCGGAACTGGTCTCCAGTTGTCCTGGATAACCCATGCCACTGGACCAAGACCTGGCCCTGTCAAGCCCATGTGGTGGCTGGTGTACAACAGCCACCACACGTTAAAAAAATCCACCCACAGGCATCTTCCACCCTTCAAGATGTAGTTCGGGACCTGGAATATTAGGTCCTTCATTGAAACACCTGCGAACTCATCTTTTTTTTGGCGTGGAAGCAAGTCATCCTCGATACGAGGGACTGCCTATGATGATGAGTATGAAAGACTTTCAAAATCAAGCAAAGCAGCCGAAAAATGGCTCCAAAAGTCCCCATCAACCAAAAACAACTAGCCACAGTGTAATGTTTGCAACTGTTAGTATGTTCACAGGTTTATAGAGAGTTCACAGACTGCCAGGCCGCCTGTAATTTCTGCGGTCTAGAGGAGTCCGTGTTCCATGTTGTTACTGAGTGTGCGAGGTTGCAGCCCCTCTTCCAATATTTGAAGGGGCTGCTCCTCAAATTCTGGATGCACTTCAGTCCCACAATCCTGATCTTTGGGCAACCTGTGCGGAGGGGAGCGGGCAGGTCGGAAGACCTCCTCATAGGACTGCTCCTGGGCATGGCCAAGGGGGCCATCAGCCGGTCCAGGCAGCAGGCGGTCGAGGGGATCGATCAGCCCGACTGCCTGCCTCTCTTCTGCGGTTACATCCAAGCCAGGGTGTCCCTGGAGATGGAGCACACAGTGTCCACCGGTACGCTCGCGGCCTTCCGCGAGAGGTGGGCGCCGGAGGGACTGGAGTGCATCATCACCCCCGGGAACCAAATTTTCATTTGATCTTAATGTCTAAAGTTTAATTTGTTTAAGTTTGTTGGTTTTAATGCCCCCCTCCTTTTAGCCAGGGGGCACTTGTATAATTTGTGTTTCTAATGCCTTCAAAACCGCCCAACCCCAAAAAGAAGGTTTTGGACTGTGCACCGCCCCCCCCCCCTTTAATCAGAGGGCAATTGATTAAAGTATACAACTAAAATAGTTATAGAGAGTTCCCAGGCCGCCTGTAATTTCTGCGGTCTAGAGGAGTCCGTGTTCCATGTTGTTACTGAGTGTGCGAGGTTGCAGCCCCTCTTCCAATATCTGAAGGGGCTACTCCTCGAATTCTGGTTGCACTTCAGTCCCACACTCCTGATCTTTGGGCACCTTGTGCAGAGGGGAGTGGGCAGGTCAGAAGGCCTCCTCGTAGGACTGCTCCTGGGCATGGCCAAGGGGGCCATCAGCCGGTTCAGGCAGCGGGCGGTCGAGGGGATCGTTCAGCCCGACTGCCTGCCTCTCTTCCGCAGTTACATCCGAGTCAGGGTGTCCCTGGAGATGGAGCACGCGGTGTCCACCGGTACGCTCGCGGCCTTCCGCGAGAGCTGGGCACCGAAGGGACTGGATTGCATCATCACCCCCGGCAACCAAATTTTAATTTGATTTAATTTATGGTAAAAAGTTAATTTGTTTAAGTTTGTCAGTTTTAGTGCCCCCTGTTAATAAGGGGCACTTGATTTATGGGTTTTACAAAATAGTTGTAGAGAGGTTCAGTTGTGAGTAGCTTAGTTAGTCACATGATGTTCGCAAGACTCAATAAAACTCCAGTCAGTTGGTTTCAGATGATCCATAAGAACATAAAAACATAAGAAATAGGAGCAGGAGTAGGCCATACGGCCCCTCGAGCCTGCTTCGCTATTTGATACGATCATGGCTGATCCGATTATGGACTCAGATCCACTTCCCTGTCCGATCCCCATAACCCCTTATTCCCCTATCGGTTAAGAAATTGTCTATTTCTGTCTTAAATCTACTCAATGATCCTGCTTTCACAGCTCTCTGAGGCAGCAAATTCCACAGATTTACAACCCTCAGAGAGAAGAAATTCTTCCTCATCTCTGTTTTAAATGGGCGGCCCCTTATTCTAAGATTATGCCCCCTAGTTCTAGTCTCCCCCATCAGTGGAAACATCCTCTCTGCATCCACCTTGTCAAGGCCCCTCATAATCTTATACGTTTTGATAAGATCACCTCTCATTCTTCTGAATTCCATTGAGTAGAGGCCCAACCTACTCAACCTTTCCTCATAAGTCAACCCCCTCATCACCGGAATCAATCTGGTGAACCTTCTCTGAACTGCCTCCAAAGCAAGCATATCCTTTCTTAAATATGGAAACCAAAACTGTACGCAGTATTCCAGGTGTGGCCTCACCTGTTATGTATTTAACCCCTTGCAACCTGTATTACATTACCACCAGAGGGCCTCCCTGTTGGAGTCCCAAGGGATCCCAGCATCCCTTGGGAGCATGGAATATTAGCAGGCCACGCACGAGGTACCTGCACTCTGAAGTCTCATTAAAGGAGCTAAGGTCACACTTGCTCATTGTACACAGTACTCAGTTTCATACTTTATTGTGAGCTTATCAATTGGCGACGAGGTAATGAACAACCGCGCGAAAATGCAAAGAACAGTTGGTATCCTGGAGAAGTTCTCAGAAGGGGATGATTGGGAGGCCTTCGTGGAGAGACTCGACCAATACTTTATGGCCAACGAGCTGGAAGGGGACGAGAATGCTGCCAAACGAAGGGCGATCCTCCTAACTGTCTGTGGGGCAACAACCTATGGCCTCATGAAGAATCTCCTAGCTCCAGCAAAACCAACAGCTAAATCCTATGAAGAATTGTGAACGCTGGTCCGGGAGCACCTAAATCCTAAGGAAAGTGTTTTGATGGCGAGATATCGGTTCTACACGTGTCAACAGTCGGAGGGCCAGGAAGTGGCGAGCTATGTTGCCGAACTAAGGCGCCTTGCAGGACATTGTGAATTTGAGGGATTCTTAGAACAAATGCTTAGAAACATTTTTGTACTTGTCATTGGCCATGAGGCAATCCTTTGCAAACTGTTAACCGTTGAAACTCCAAATCTAAGTAAAGCCATAACGATAGCCCATGCATTTATGTCCACCAGCGACAACATAGAAACATAGAAACATAGAAAATAGGTGCAGGAGTAAGCCATTCGGCCCTTCTAGCCTGCACCGCCATTCAATGAGTTCATGGCTGAACATGCAACTTCAGTACCCCATTCCTGCTTTCTCACCATATCCCTTGATTCCCCTAGTAGTAAGGACTTCATCTAACTCCTTTTTGAATATATTTAGTGAATTGGCCTCAACAACTTTCTGTGGTAGAGAATTCCACAGGTTCACCACTCTCTGGGTGAAGAAATTCCTCCTCATCTCGGTCCTAAATGGCTTCCCTCTTATCCTTAGACTGTGTCCCCTGGTTCTGGACTTCCCCAACATTGGGAACATTCTTCCTGCATCTAACCTGTCTAACCCCGTCAGAATTTTAAACGTTTCTATGAGGTCCCCTCTCATTCTTCTGAACTCCAGTGAATACAAGCCCAGTTGATCCAGTCTTTCTTGATAGGTCAGTCCCGCCATCCCGGGAATCAGTCTGGTGAACCTTCGCTGCACTCCCTCAATAGCAAGAATGTCCTTCCTCAGGTTAGGAGACCAAAACTGTACACAATACTCCAGGTGTGGCCTCACCAAGGCCCTGTACAATTGTAGCAACACCTCCCTGCCCTTGTACTCAAATCCCCTCGCTATGAAGGCCAACATGCCATTTGCTTTCTTAACCGCCTGCTGTACCTGCATGCCAACCTTCAATGACTGATGTACCATGACACCCAGGTCTCTTTGCACCTGCCCTTTTCCTAATCTGTCACCATTCAGATAATAGTCTGTCTCTCTGTTTTTACCACCAAAGTGGATAACCTCACATTTATCCACATTATACTTCATCTGCCATGCATTTGCCCACTCACCTAACCTATCCAAGTCGCTCTGCAGCCTCATAGAATCCTCCTTGCAGCTCACACTGCCACCCAACTTAGTGTCATCCGCAAATTTGGAGATACTACATTTAATCCCCTCGTCTAAATCATTAATGTACAGTGTAAACAGCTGGGGCCCCAGCACAGAACCTTGCGGTACCCCACTAGTCACTGCCTGCCATTCTGAAAAGTCCCCATTTACTCCTACTCTTTGCTTCCTGTCTGACAACCAGTTCTCAATCCATGTCAGCACACTACCCCCAATCCCATGTGCTTTAACTTTGCACATTAATCTCTTGTGTGGGACCTTGTCGAAAGCCTTCTGAAAGTCCAAATATACCACATCAACTGGTTCTCCCTTGTCCACTCTACTGGAAACATCCTCAAAAAATTCCAGAAGATTTGTCAAGCATGATTTCCCTTTCACAAATCCATGCTGACTTGGACCTATCATATTACCTCTTTCCAAATGCACTGCTATGACATCCTTAATAATTGATTCCATCATTTTACCCACTACCGATGTCAGGCTGACCGGTCTGTAATTCCCTGTTTTCTCTCTCCCTCCTTTTTTAAAAAGTGGGGTTACATTGGCTACCCTCCACTCCATAGGAACTGATCCAGAGTCAATGGAATGTTGGAAAATGACTGTCAATGCATCCACTATTTCCAAGGCCACCTCCTTAAGTACTCTGGGATGCAGTCCATCAGGCCCTGGGGATTTATCGGCCTTCAATCCCATCAATTTCCCCAACACAATTTCCCGACTAATAAGGATTTCCCTCAGTTCCTCCTCCTTACTAGACCCTCCGACCCCTTTTATATCCGGAAGGTTGTTTGTGTCCTCCTCAGTGAATACCGAACCAAAGTACTTGTTCAATTGGTCCGCCATTTCTTTGTTCCCCGTTATGACTTCCCCTGATTCTGACTGCAGGGGACCTACGTTTGTCTTTACTAACCTTTTTCTCTTTACATATCTATAGAAACTTTTGCAATCCGTCTTAATGTTCCCTGCAAGCTTCTTCTCGTACTCCATTTTCCCTGCCCTAATCAAACCCTTTGTCCTCCTCTGCTGAGTTCTAAATTTCTCCCAGTCCCCGGGTTCACTGCTATTTCTGGCCAATTTGTATGCCAGTTCCTTGGCTTTAATGCTATCCCTGATTTCCCTTGATAGCCACGGTTGAGCCACCTTCCCTTTTTTATTTTTACGACAGACAGGAATGTACAATTGTTGTAGTTCATCCATGCGGTCTCTAAATGTCTGCCATTGCCCATCCACAGTCAACCCCTTCAGTATCATTCGCCAATCTATCCTAGCCAATTCACGCCTCATACCTTCAAAGTTACCCTTCTTTAAGTTCTGGACCATGGTCTCTGAATTAACTGTTTCATTCTCCATCCTAATGCAGAATTCCACCATATTATGGTCACTCTTCCCCAAGGGGTCTCGCACAACGAGATTGCTAATTAATCCTCTCTCATTACACAACACCAAACAAATTTCGCAGAGCAAAGAAGTTTCGGCCAGTACTGTGAACAAAGTAACGTTGTTTTCGAGCAGGAATATACATGGCAGAACGTACACGTTGGTTGCTGCTGCCCGACCTCAGATGACCCAGAGTCTACCATCAATCGTTAATGCAAGGCATTTAACACCTTGTTGGCGTTGTGGAGGTGATCATCGGCCCCATCAATGCCGCTTCAAGCACTATGCGTGCAACGGTTGCAGAACAATGGGACACCTCCAGTGAATGTGCAGGCGAGCTGCAAACCCCGCAAACTCTGCAAACCACCATGTTGCAGAGGAAGATCGATCCACTGTGGATCAGACTGAATCAGAGACTCGAACCGATGAGGCAGAAGTGTACGGGGTACACACATTCACCACGAAATTTCCACCAATAATGTTGAAAGTTGAATTGAATGGAATTCCAGTATCGATGGAACTGGACACGGGTGCAAGTCAGTCCATAATGAGTAAAAAGGCCTTCGACAGGCTGTGGTGCAACAAGGCACCATCATCCTCATAGGCAGTCCCTCGGGATCGAGGAAGACTTGCTTCCACTCTTAGCATGAGTTCTTAGGTGGCTGTACAGTCCAATACGAGAATCACAGTTTCTGTCACAGGTGGGACAGATAGTCGTTGAGGGAAAGGGTGAGTGGGACTGGTTTGCCGCAATCTCCTTCTGCTGCCTGCACCTGATTTCTGCATGCTCTCAACGACGATACTCGAGGAGCTCAGCGCCCTCCCGAATGCACTTCCTCCATTTAGGGCGGTCTATTGCCAGGGACTCCCAGGTGTCAGTGGGGATGTTGCACTTTATCAGGGCGGCTTTGAGGGTGTCCCTGTAACATTTCCTCTGCCCACCTTTGGCTCGTTTGCCGTGGACGAGTTCCGAGTAGCGCGCTCGCTTTGGGAGTCTCGTGTCTGGCATGCAATCTATATGGCCTGCCCAGCGGAGCTGATCAAGTGTGGTCAGTGCTTCAATGCTGGGGATGTTGGCCTGAACGAGGATGCTAATGTTTGTGCGTCCGTCCTCCCAGGGGATTTGCAGGATCTTGTAGAGGCAGCGCTGGTGGTATTTCTCCAGCGACTTGAGGTGTCTACTGTACATGGTCCACGTCTCTGAGCCAGACAGGAGGGCGGGTATTACTATGGTCCTGTAGACTATGAGCTTGGTGACAGTTTTGATGGACTGATCTTCAAACATTCTTTTCCCCAGACGGTCGAAGGCTGCACTGGTGCACTGGAGGTGGTGTTGGATCTCATCATCAATGCCGGCTCTTGTTGATAGGAGGCTCCCGAGATAAGGGAAGTGATCCATGTTGTCCAGGGCCACACCGTGGATCTTTGATGTTTGGGGGGCAGTGCTGTGCGGCGAGGACAGGCTGGTGTAAGACCTTTGTCTTACTAACATTTAGCGTAAGGCCCATGCTTTCATATGCCTCATTAAATATGTCGACTATGTCCTGGAGTTCAGCCTCTGTGTGTGCACAGATGCATGCATCGTCCGCGTACTGTAGCTCGACGACAGAAGTTGGAGTGCTCTTGGACCTGGCCTGGAGATGGCGAAGGTTGAACAACTTCCCACTGGTTCTGTAGTTTAGCTCCACTCCAGCGGGGAGCTTATCAACTGTGAGGTGGAGCATGGCAGCGAGGAAGATTGAGAAGAGGGTTGGGGCAATGATGCAGCCCTGCTTGACCCCAGTCTGGACATGAATTGGGTCTGTGATGGATCCGTTGGTAAGGATCATGGGTTGCATGTCGTCGTGGAGCAGGCAGAGGATGGTGACGTACTTTTGGGGGCATCCGGAACGGAGGAGGACGCTCCATAGACCCTCGCGGTTGACAGCGTCAAAGGCCTTTGTAATTCGAAGAAGGCCATGTATAAGGGCTGGCGCTGCTCCCTGCATTTTTCCTGCAGCTGTCGCACTGCAAAAATCATGTCCGTTGTGCTCCGGAGGAGACGAAATCCGCACTGCGACTCCGGGAGGAGCTCCTCGGCCACGGGGAGAAGACGGTTGAGGAGGACTCTAGCGATGACTTTCCCAGTGGTTGATAGCAGGGAGATTCCTCTGTAGTTGCTGCAGTCGGACTTGTCCCCTTTTTTAAAGATGGTCACGATCACTGCATCTCTATCTCCCGGCATGCTCTCCTCCCTCCAGATGAGAGAGATGAGATTGTGTATTCGCGCCAGTATTGCCTCTCTGTCATACTTTAGTGCCTCAGCAGGGATTCCATCCGCTCCCGTAGTCTTGTTGTTTTTTAGCTGTCTTATGGCTTTTTCTACCTCGTGCAGTGTTGGGGTCTCACTGAGATGGTGGCGGGATGGAGTCGAGAACACTCGAGTCAAAGGCAGAGTCTCGATTGAGGAGATCTTCGAAGTGCTCCTTCCAGCGGGCCCTGACTGCCTCGGTGTCCTTGATGAGTGTTTCCCTGTTCTTGGCCAGGAGTGGGGTGGGGCCTTGGGAGTTTGGTCCGTATGTGACCTTGACTGCGGTGAAGAATCCTCGCACGTCATGGCTGTCGGCCAGCTGCTGTATCTCCTGTGCTTTCTCCATCTACCACCTGTTCTTTAGGTCCTGGGTTTTTTGTTGGATCTTAGCCTTTAGCCGTCTGTAATGCTGCTTTGCTGCTCCCGAGTTGGGTTGCTGTTTAAGGCTCAGAAATACCCTGAGCTTGCAGTCTATTAGTTCTTGAATCTCCTGATCATTCTCATCAAACCAGTCCTATTGTTTCCTGGTTGAGTGACCGAGTGTCTCCTTGCAGACACTGGTTATGGAGGCCTGGAGGGCAGATCAAACGTTGTGGGCATTCTGTGTCTCAGGGTCATCAAGGCATGCCAGGTTAGCTGTGAGGCGCTGACTGCAAAGGGCTCTCTTAGCTGGGTCCTTAATTGCCCTGGCATTGACTTTTTTGCGACATTGCGTCTGCTGTCCCCTTTGCTTTGGGGCTATGTTGATGTCAATGATGGATCTGACTAGGTAGTGGTCCGTCCAGCAGTCGTCAGCTCCCTGTCATGGCACGGGTGATGTGCACATCCTTGCGATCCCTGGCTCGGACGATGACATAGTCGAGCAGGTGCCAGTGCTTGGAGCGAGGGTGTTGCCACGATGCCTTGTACTTGTCCCTCTGGCGGAACAAGGTGTTGGTGATGAAAAGTTCATGCTCTAGACATTTTGTCAGGAGTAGGGTACCACTGGAGTTGGCTTTCCCTACCCCCTCTCTGCCAATCACGCTCCCCCAGAGGTTTGTTTCCTGGCCGACCCTGGCGTTGAAGTCGCCGAGGAGGATCAGTTTGTCGCCCGCGGGGACGCAGGTCGGGGATTTTTCGATGTTGGAGTAAAAACCCTCTTTGACCTCATCAGTTGCATCGAGTGTTGGGGCATATGCACTGATGACTGTGGCACACTGGTTCTGGGATAGGGTGAGTCGAAGCGTCATGAGGCGCTCGTTAGCCCCGCAGGGGGAGTCTTTGTGGCGGTCGACCAGCTTGTTTTTGATGGCGAAGCCGACTCCGTGGAGGCGGCGTTCTACCTCTGGTTTCCCTTTCCAGAAGGTGTAACCTCCACCTTGTTCCTTGAGCTGGCCTTCCCCTGCCCACCGGGTCTCGCTTGTCGATATCAAAGCATCTAAGTTCCCGGGCAACAATGGCGGTGCGGCATTCCGGCCTGTCGCTATTGGGGTTGTCCATGAGGGTCCTGACGTTCCAGGTCCCGAACTTCATGTTAGAGGAGTGGAAGATGCCTGTGCGTGATTTCTTTTAACGTGGGGTGATCGTTGCACACCGGCAACCACACGGGCTTAGCTGAGCAAGGTCATGGTCCAGTGGCAAGGGGGTCCAGGACGACTGCAGACCAGGCACTGCAAAATGAGCCTAATTGCCGCCTGCCCCAAACCAAGCCTTGGTGGTAGCTGGTCCAAGGCTTGGTTTGGGGCAGGCATTGGGGGGGCCAGCGGTGCACTGGGGTACAGAATGGGGGGGCCGGGGGGGTCACTGCTATTGTACTCACCACGTGCTGGAGGAGGAGAGGAGACCAGACACAGGCCCAAGCTCAGCCCCATTCACACCAAACAAAGGACTTACACCAAGGAACTAATCCCTGTAATTGGCAGTGCAGAAGTCAAAGTCTCCTATGATGGAGCAGTACACAAACATTGTTTGGCAGAAGCTGGCAGGGAAAAATCCGCTGGAACTGGAATGACATCCGAACACCCTGAGCAAGTTTCCAGCGTTGTTCGAGCCAGGCATTGGAAGCTTCTCGGGGGTGAAAGTGCAGATCCATTTGGTTCCTGGTATGCGACCCATCCACCACAAGGCACGGCCGGTACCGTATATGATGCGTGAGAAAGTGGAAATTGAGCTGGACGGGTTACAGCGAGAAGGCATCATCGCACCGGTGGAATTCAACGAATGGGCCAGTCCGATTGTCCCAGTACTTAAAGAGGACGGCACTGTCAGAATTTTTGGGGACTATAAAGTAACGATTAACCGTCTTTCGCTACAGGACCAGTACCCGCTACCCAAGGCAGACGCCTTATTTGTGAACACGGCTGGAGGGAAGACGTTCACGAAGCTGGATTTGACCTCGGCCTACATGATGCAGGAGCTAGAGGAGTCTTCGAAAGGCCTCACCTGCATCAACACGCACAAAGGTCTGCATCTATATTAGATGCCCGTTCGGGATTCGGTCGGCCGCGGCAGTCTTCCAACGGAACATGGAGAGCCTGCTAAAGTCGGTTCCTCGCACCGTGGTTTTCCAAGGCGACATATCGGTTACAGGTGAGGACACCATCAAACACTTGCAGAACCTGCAAGAGGTTCTTAGTCAGTTGGAGCACGTGGGGCTCAGGTTGAAACGCTCGAAGTGTGTTTTCCTGGCGCAGGAGGTCGAGTTCTTGGGAAGAAGAATCTCAGCAGATGGCATCAGACCCACCGACTCCAAGACAGAGGCCATCAAGAACGCACTGAGACCACAGAACGTGACGGAGCTGCGGTCGTTCCTGGGACTCCTTAACTATTTTGGTAATTTCCTACCCGGGTTAAACACCTTGCTAGAACCCCTACATGTGCTACTGCGCAAGGGAGACGACTGGGTATGGGGGAATTCACAAGAAGCTGCCTTTAAGGAAGCCAGAAATCTGATGTGTTCAAACAAACTGCTTGTCCTGTATAACCCTTGTAAACGATTAATGCTAGCTTGCGATGCGTCATCATACGGGGTTGGGTGTGTGTTACAACAGCCTAACGAATCGGGGATTTTGCAACCCCGGTTGCTTATGCATCCAGGAGTTGGTCCAAGGCCGAAAGGGCCTACAGTATGGTTGAAAAAGAGGCTCTGGCATGCGTTTTTGGGGTGAAAAGTGTCAAGTCCTGTCCCCTCAGTACAGATTCACACGAGGCAGATAGTGAAGTCAAGGTCACTCTGGACCTGCACCTTTATTTCACAGCTCTTGAATGCTGCACTTGCCTGAGACCTGTGCTTATATACCTGTCTGGGACAGGTATCCAGTGTCTCCTGCAAGTGCACCCCTGGTGTTAAGGTCTGCTGGTGGTTAAAGGTCATATCCTATTACAGTCATGTATAGCATGGTAGGATACAGTTATATATAGTAATGTGAGATACATGACATCACCCTCCCCCCAGGTCTTATTGTCTTTATAGGTTCAGTCTCTCAGGTGGTCTACGCTCTCGCGTGGAGCGTCTGATTTGTGGTTCAGTTGTTTGCCTTGGTGTCTGTTTTTCTTTGGGTGTGGTTGCTGGTATCTCGCCTGGGCTGTCTGTTTCAATTGGTGTGATTGTTGGTGACTCACCTGGGTTGTCTGTTGGGATTGCCTTTCTTCAGGTTGTTCCCTCTGTCTGTCCATCAGGTGTGGTGCGAGTTCCACATTGTAGTCTGCCTCTGGTTCCGCAGTGTTGTTGGTAAATCTGCTTTTGACTTGGTCGACATGCCTCCGGCAGGTTTGGCCATTGTCCATTTGTACTACCAGTAGCCTGTTTCCTTCCTTGCCCGTTACTGTCCCTGCAAGCCATTTGGGACCCCTGCCACAGTTTAGTACAAACACTTTGTCCCCTATCTCATTCCATCTCCCCATCGAATTTCTGCCATGGTACTCAGTCAGCCTACGGCGCTTTGCCTCAACAATTTTGTGCATGTCTGGGAGGATTAATGAGAGCCTTGTTTTTAAAGTCTTTTTCATCAACAGTTGCGTGGGGGGATCCCCAGTCAATGAGTGCAGACGCGATCTGTATGCCAGCAGCAGTTGCGACAGGCGACCCTGCAGCGTGGGATCTTGGATTTTAAGTATGCCTTGTTTAATGATTTGCACTGCTCGCTCCGCCTGACCATTGGAGACCGGCTTGAACGGTGCCGTTTTGACGTGATTTATGCCGTGGTCAATTATAAAATCTTGGAATTCTGCGCTGGTGAAGCACGGACCATTGTCACTGACCAATATGTCAGTGATTCCGTGCATTGCAAACATGTTTGCGAGGCTCTCCACAGTGGTGGAGGTGGTGCTCGAGTTTAAAATGGTGCATTCGATCTACTTTGAAAATGCATCTACAACTACGAGGAACATTTTGCCCATGAATGGGCCTGCATAGTCTACCTGCACCCGCGACCACGGTTTGGTAGGCCAGGGCCAGGGGCTCAGGGGACCTTCCCTAGGGGCATTACTGAGTTAGGCACAAATGGTGCACCGTCGGACGCAGAGCTCCAAGTCCGCGTCAATAACAGGCCACCAGACGTGGGATCTGGCTATGGCCTTCATGAGAACGATTCCCGGGTGCTCGCAGTGGAGCTCCCGGACAAGTGCCTCCCTGCCTCGCAGAGGCATAACTACTCGGCTGCCCCACATCAGGCAGTCTGCTTGTAGTGATAGCTCACGCATGCGCCTGTGAAAGGGTTTTAATTCCTCGGGGCAGGCATCGCGAGCCTCTGCCCAGTCACCGGTTAGGACACATCTTTTTACTGGGGTCGCTGGCCGTTCAGGCTCTGATTTGGTGAGCCGTCATGGGCGAACCTGTGGACTCAAAGGCATTGATTGCCATGACTATCTCACAGTCCTGTTCGTCAGACCCTTCCGTGGTCGCCAGGGGTAGCCTGCTGAGCGCGTCGGCACTGTTGTCTGTGCCTGGTCTGTGCCTTATGGTATAGTCGTAGGACGCCAGCATAAGGCACAGACCAGGCACAGACGCCAGCCCACCATTGAAATCGCGCCGAGGCTTTGGCGTTTATTGCCTTGCTCTCGGATAGGAGGGACGTGAGGGGCCTGTGGTCGATTTCTAACGCAAACTTGGCCCCGAAAAGGTATTGGTGCATCTTTTTGACGCCGTACATGCACGCGAGCGCCTCCTTCTCCACCATTCCGTACCCGCGCTCCGCCCGTGAAAGTGACCTGGAGGCATAAGCTATGAGTTGTAATTTATCCGCACTATTGACATGTTGTAAAACGCACCCGATCCCATACACTGATGCATCACAGATGAGAACTAGCTTTTTACCTGGATCAAAGAAAGCCAAAACACTGTTGGATCACAGAAGGTTGCATGCCTTATTGAAGGCGTGTTCCTGGGCGTCCCCCCAAAACCAATCGCACCCCTTCCTGAGTGGCATGTGGAGAGGCTCCAGCAGCGTGCTTAATTTCTGCATAAAGTTCCCAAAGTAATTCAGTAGCCCGAGAAAGGCGCACAGTTCTGAGACATTCCGGGGCCTGGGTGCCAGGCGAACTGCTTCTGTTTTGGACTCTGTTGGGCGGATTCCATCAGCGGCAATCCTTCTGCCCAAAAATTCAACCTCGGGTGCGAGAAACAGGCACTTGGATTTCTTAACTCGTAGGCCTACCCGATCCAACCGCTTTTGTACTTCCTCCAAATTACAGAGATGGGAGTCAGTGTCCCTGCCCGTGATAAGTATGTCGTCTTGAAATACAACCGTCCCCGGGATGGACTTGAGCAGACTTTCCATGTTGCGCTGGAATATAGCAGCTGCCGACCTGATGCCGAATGGGCATCGATTGTACATGAAAAGGCCTCGAAGTGTGTTGATGGTGGTGAGTAGCTTGGATTCCTCGGTCAATTCTTGCGTCATATACGCAGATGTGAGGTCTCGTTTTGAGAAAAGTTTACCTCCAGCCAATGTGGCAAATAAGTCTTCCGCTCTGAGCAGCAGGTACTGGTCCTGTCGGGAGACTCTGTTTATGGTAGATTTGTAGTCCCCACAGATTCGTACGGATCCATCAGGCTTCATGACTGGGACGATGGGACTTGCCCAGTCGCTAAATTCCACAGGTGATATAATGCCTTCCCGCAGAAGCCTGTCTAGTTCGTGTTCAATCTTTTCCCTCATCACATAGGGTACAGCTCTGGCCTTGTGATGGACCAGTCTAGCATCCTGTGTGATGTAGATTTTGACTTTAGCCCCTTTGAAAGTGCCCACACCTGGCTGAAAGAGATGTTCAAATCGCTTTAGAACTGTTGAGCAGGAGGTCCGTTCCTCTCACGACATGGCATGGACATCATCCCATTTCCAGTTTAGTTTTGCCAGCCAGCTTCTCCCCAGCAGTGCTGGGGGGTCTCCGGGGACAATCCACAGGGGAAGTCGGTTCACCGTCCCTTTGTGTGTGACAGAGAGCATGGCGCTGCCGAGGACTGGTATCATTTCTTTGGTATAGGTCCTTAGTTTGGTGTCGACCCTTGTGAGTTTTGGTCTGTCTCTTTTATGAGGCCACAGTTGCTCAAATTGTTGAGCGCCCATGATAGATTGACTCGCTCCCGTATCCAGCTCCATGTTGACAGATATCCCATTGAGTAGGACCCTCATCATTATTGGAGGCATCTTGTTGTAGGAGCAGCGGCCATTGATCGTGTTGACCCGCTGTACATCGGTGTCCCGGGTACGGTCCCCACCGTCTTCTGCTCCGCTTTCCAACCCATCCGATTCGTATACCAGCCGAACTGCCGTTTTTTTGCACATGCGGGCCAGATGCCCTGTATATTCGCAGTTTCTGCAAACAGCATGGTGAAATCGACACCCCCTTGATGAGTGCCCACCCCCACACCTCCAGCACAGACCGCTTTCATTGTTTCCAAAGAATGATCTGCGTCTGGCTGATCTCTCTTGAGCTTCTCTCAGTTTGTAGTTGATTGGTCGCATTGTGGGTTGATGTGGTGTGAACGGCCGTTCATGTGGCCCTTGATGGCTTCTGGCGCCACTGCCTGCTGTCGAGGGCCTGCTTTCCTGCTTTTGTCTGTGTGTGGGGGTAGCAGCTTGTTTCACGCTGTGACCCCCTTGTCCCGATATTTCGTTAGTTGTCGTACCTGCATTGTAGATCAACCTCGTTTCTTCTTCCCCTGCCAAGAATGTCTGTGCAACCAGTGCTGCTGCCTCTAGGGTCAGGTTCTTGGTCTCTATGAGCTTTCGGAATATGCCTGCGTGGCCTATTCCTTCAATAAAAAAGTCTCTCAGCATTTCTCTCCTTAGTTCATCGGAGTACTCACATAAACTAGCCAAGTTCTGCCACGAAGTCGGGTATGCTCTGGCCCACACAACGTCTGTAGTTGTAGAACCTGTGTCTGGCCATGTGTAGGCTGCTCGCTGGCTTCAGGTGGTCTCTTACCAGTGTGCTCAACTCTTCAAACAACTTGCTTGCTGGTTTCTCGGGTGCCAGCAGATCCTTCATTAAAGCGTATGTTTTCGAGCCACAGCTAGTCAAGAGATGGGCTCTTCTCTTGTCTGCCTTATCGTCGCCTAACCAGTCTTTGGTTACAAAGCTTTGCTGGAGCCTTTCTATAAAGTCCTCCCAATTGTCTCCCGCATTGTACTTTTCATCTGAGCCGTTGTTCGCCATTCTGTGGATTCTGTAATCCCATCCTCGTCGCCACTGTAAAGTCCTGTCCCCTCAGTACAGATTCACACGAGGCATATAGTGAAGTCAAGGTCACTCTGGACCTGCACCTTGCCTGAGACCTGTGCTTATATACCTGTCTGGGACAGGTATCCAGTGTCTCTTGCAAGTGCACCCCTGGTGGTAAGGTATGCTGGTGATTACAGGTCATATCTTATTACAGTCATGTATAGCATGGTAGGATACAGTTATATATAGTAATGTGAGATACATGACAAAAAGAATGCACCAGTACTTATTTAGCCTCAAGTTTGAGCTTGAAACTGACCACAAGCCGCTCATATCGCTGTTCTCTGAGAGCAAAGGCATTAACACCAATGCATCTGCCCGCATCCAAAGATGGGCGCTCACGCTGGCTACCATTGCCCACCACTGGGGTGGAAATGGCATAGCCTGTGGACTTGCTCATGGTCACGGAGGCATTCGAGAATGAGAAGTTCCCCGTTACGGGCCGCCAGATCAGGACCTGGACCAGCCAGGATCCTTTACTGTCTTTGGTAAAAAACTGTGTCCTCCATGTGAGCTGGTCCAGCGTCCCAGCGGAGATGCAGGAGGCGATTAAGCCGTTCCACAGGCGCAAAGACGAAATGTCCTTGCAGGTGGACTGTCTGTTGTGGGGTAATTGCATGGTCTTGCCCAAGAAAGGCAGAGATACGTTCATCTGTGAACTGCACAGCACCCACCCAGGCATGGTAATGATGAAAGCCATAGCCAGATCCCATGCATGGTAGCCCGGCATCGACTCAGATTTAGAATCATGCGTGCGCCAGTGCAACACTTGCTCTCAGCTGAGCAATGCACCCAGAGAGGCACCGCAAAGTTTGTGGTCGAGGCCCTCCAAACCGTGGTCGAGAATCCACGTGGACTATGCGAGCACATTTCTAGGCAAAATGTTCTTGGTTGTCGTGGACGCTTACTCAAAATGGATTGAATGTGCGATAATGTCTGTAAGCACATCCATGGCCACTATTGAAAGCCTACGAGCCATGTTTGCCTCGCACGGCCTGCCTGATGTCCTGGTCAGCGACAATGGGCCATGTTTCACCAGTGCTAAATTCAAGGAATTTATGACCCGCAATGGGATCAAGCCTGTCACATTTGCCCCGTTCAAGCCCGCGTCCAATGGCCAGGCAGAACGGGCAGTTCAGACCATCAAGCAAAGCTTGAAGCGTGTGTCGGAAGGCTCACTGCAGACCCGGCTATCCCGAGTGCTGCTCTGTTACTGCACCAGACCCCACTCACTCACCGGAGTTCCCCTAGCCGAGCTGCTCATGAAAAAGGCGCTAAAAACAAGGCTCTCTCTTGTCCACCTTGATCTCCAGGATCACATTGAGGGCAGGCGGCATCAACAAAGTGCGTACCATGACCTTGCAAATTTGTCACGCGATATTGAGACCAATGATCCTGTGTTTGTACTCAATTATGGAAATGGTCCCAAATGGCTCGCTGGCACGGTCACAGCCAAACAGGGGAACATGGTGTTTCAGGTCAAATTGACCAATAGACTAACATACAGAAACCATTTGGACCAAATCAAATTGTGGTTCACCAACAGCTACGAACAAACTGAAGAAGACACCATCAACTTTGACCCTCCAACACACACACAAGTGGCAATCAACATCATGGTTGACCACGAAACCGAACTCACCATCCCCAGCAGCCCGGCAAGACCCAGTGAAGAACCAATCAACTCACCCACACCCACATTTGTACTGAGACAATCGACAAGGGAGCGAAAAGCCCCAGATCATCTCACCTTTTAAATAAGTGTACTGTTGACTTCACGGGGGAGTGATGCTATATATTTAACCACTTGCAACCTGTATTAAGTTATCACCAGAGGGCCTCCCTGTTGGAGTCCCAAGGGATCCCAGCAGGCCACCCACGAGGTACCTGCACTTTGGTGTCTCATTAAAGGAGCTAAGGTCACACTTGCTCATTGTACACAGTACTCAGTTTCACCCTTCTTTATGAGCTTATCATCACCAATACCCTGTATAACTGTAGCAAGATTTCCTTGCTTTTATACTCCATCCCCTTTGCAATAACGGCCAAGATTCTATTGGCCTTCCTGATCACTTGCTGTATCTGCATACTAACCTTTTGTGTTTCATGCACAAGTACCCCCAGTACTGCAGCACTTTGCAATTTTTCTCCATTTAAATAATAACTTGCTCTTTGATTTTTTTCTGCCAAAGTGCATAACCTCACACTTTCTCACATTATACTCCATCTGCCAAATTTTTGCCCACTCACTTAGCCAGTCTATGTCCTTTTGCAGATTTTTTGTGTCCTCCTCACACAGAGCATTTCCTCCCATCTTTGTATCATCAGCAAACTTGGCTATGTTATACTCGGTCCTTTCTTCCAAGTCATTAATATAGAAATGATACAGTGAGCCAGTGACTAGGTGTAACCTGGTCAGTCTTTAATGGCTTCCAGAAGTGAAGATACAAAGGTGAAGTTCAGGTTATATACCGGGCCCAGCACGAGTGTACCTATGACCCTAGGACCTCTGACGGTAGTGCCCCTGGTGGTGGGCAGACCTTATGTACATACATTACAAGTTCTTTCTTCCTTTCTTTCCTGAGTGATAAAGTTATGTTTTTCTGGGCGGGCTTCAGAATGACTGAGTGAAACACTCCAAGGCACCAGTTTCCCGAAAGGGTTCTAATACAGGTGAAGAACCCCCAATTTAAAATGACTTAAAGTGCTCGGCATTCATTTCATGTTTCTGCTGCGAGGCATCCCACTATGGAATCTGTATGCGGAACACCGAGTTAGCACCTAAAAACTGGGCGAAAGGCAATCAAGTTTTGAATCCCATAAGAGCATAACAAAAAAACATAAGATATAGGAGCAGGAGTAGGCCATTTGGCCCCTCGAGCCTGCTCCGCCATTCAATAAGAACATGGCTGATCTGAACTTGGTCTGAACTCCACTTCCCTGCCTACTCCCCATAACCCTTGACTCCCTTGTTGTTCAAAAATCTGTTTATCTCCGCCGTAAATATATTCAATGTCCTGTGCTGTGCTAATCCGGTGGTCAGTGAAAACCAGTTATATTCAACAAGCCAGTTGTCCTATGCAATTGTAACAAGCTTGAATGCAAAAAAAAAATGGACAAGATAATTGCAGCAGGTTTTGGCTTTAACAAGCGCTGATAAAATATGGCACCAGGAAATGGAGGCTTGCAGATCTCCTCACATCAATCTGCAATGGCTTGTCTGCTCAGATAGTATCGGCAAGCAATTTATGATTCTGTTCATCCCAGTAAAGAAACTCAGGGTCGGCCATTAATTTTCAGCACAGCCAGCCAGTTTGAAAATCTGCATGTTTTTAAAAGTGCAAAGATGTTCGCCGATGTATATCTTGATATTTATCCTCTAACCGCGTTGGCCCAGAGGCTTGACTTGAAAATTGCAGTCAGTCAATGAGCTATGTTGAAACAGATATTGTGCGATAGAAAAAAAGTAAAAAACACTTCAAGGCGAGGCCAAGGATGGGCCTGTTAGCAGTCTATTTTTAGAACTTAGTTGTCTGGGCACAGGCTGAGCAACAGAGCTTTTAAATAGATCGGCAAGCGTGTTTTTACAATTGTGCAAGATTTCCTCTATCAATCAGTGCGTTTAGCACAATTCTGAGTTAACTAAACCGGTGTGAGCCCTGTGCAATGGGCAGAAGCTGCTGCCTGGTCCCAGGAAATTTCTGTCTTTGTGGGCTCACCAATCATGTAAGGTTTCAGCTCGGGCACTGTTACACCGAAATAAACACGTGCATCATCGCAATAAACAACAGCAATAGCGCTATACAAAAGCAAAACACTGCCGAAGCTGGAATCTGAATAAAAACAGAAAATGCTGGAAGTCTCAGCAGGTCAGGCAGCACCTGTGGAGAGAGAAACAGAGTTAACGTTACGGGTCGAAGACCCTTTGTCAGAACTGGCAAAAGTGCAAAATGTAACAGATTTTTAAGGAGGTGCAAGGGCACTGAAAGGGGGAGGGGAGGAAAGAACAAAAGAGAAGGTCTGTGATAGGGTGGAAGGCAGGAAAGATTAGAGAGACAAAAGGGATGATGGGCCAAACTGAGATGGTGATGGCACAAATTAGGAAACAAAAGATGAGTCTCGTGTTATTACTAAACAATTAATCCTGGTCAACTAACTGAAATATTAAAACCACAACTTAAAAAGAAAGGCTTTCCCTATGCTGACCATCTCAATGCTCGCTTTCCCCTTCTCTCTGTGTCTGATTTTTATGATTTCTACTTTACTTATACTAATATAATCAACCTTAACTATTCTAATCAGTAACTGCAACCAGAAATTTAGAAGCATATGCCAATCTGAAAACTTCCCTCAACCAATTAACCTCCATTTCATCTCACGTCCTCCTACTTACAGCCTTAAAGGTTTAAAATCACAGAGCACTTACCCAGATGCTTCAGCCTCACTATCTGTTGGAGCTGGGAAGAACTTGCAGCCTAATCAGTACAAGAATCGGTTCCAGGTGCACGTTTTGCAGCCCGTTGATTGTCGAAGATCTCAGGATTGACAGTGTTATGTATGTAACTATGTAATACTGGCCACCAGAGGGTGCGACTGTTGGAGTCCTAACGGTCACCTGCACACATGTGTAGGGCCAGTATAAAAGGTTGGCTGCCATGTTGTTTAGGCACTCTGGAGTTGTAATAAAGAAGACTAAGGTCACACTAAGTTTAGCTCACAGTACTCAGCCTCGTGGAGTTCTTCTATACACAACAATTGGCGATGAGTAACAGAATACGAACCGTCACGCAACCATGGCTGCCATTGGAATATTAGAGAGATTCGTAGAGGGTGATGATTGGGAAGCCTTCGTCGAGTGTCTCAACCAGTACTTCGTGGCCAACAAGTTGGAAGGAGATACTAATGTGGTCAAGGGCAGGGCAGTTCTCCTCACTGTCTGTGGGCCTAAAATATACGGCCTCATCAAGAATCTGTTTGCACGGACAAAACCAACGGAGAGGGAATATACAGAGTTGTGCTGCTGGTTCGGGACCACCTCAAGCAGAAGGAGAGTATCCTCATGGCCCAGGTATTGTTTTTACAAACACCATCGCTCCAGGGGGCAGGACATGGTGGATTATGTTGCCAACCTGAGACGCTTCGCGGGACCTTGCGATTTTGGAGCTGCGCTGGGGCAAATGCTACGGGACTTTTTCGTGCTGGGCATCAGCCACGAGATCATTCTTCAAAAGTTGCTAGCTGCCGAAACCCTAGACCTGAGTAGGGCCATCGCGTTCGCCCAGACATGCACGGCCACAGACGATAACACCAAACAGATATCTTCTCAACATCGAAGCTCACGGCAAGTACTGTGCATAAAATTACATCGCTAGCAGGCCGAACTGCATATGCAGGGCTTATACATCTGCGGATGCAAGACCTGTGATGACTCAGAGCCCGCCATCGGGGGTGAATTTGAATCCATTAGCACCGTGTTGGTGCTGTGGGGATAATCATCGGGTCCATCAATGTCGATTCAAGCATTACGTGTGCAAAGGCTACGCAACAATGGGGCATCTCCAGCGAATGTGCAAACGTGCTGCAACACACCACGTGGCAGAGGATGATCGATTCGGCGCAGATCACGCAGCACAGGCAACTCAACCCGAGGAAGAACTGTATGGGGTACATACCTTCACCACCAAGAGCCCTCCTATAATGCTGAAATTAAATGGAGTTCCAGTATCCATGGAGTTGGACATGGGTGCGAGTCAGTCAATAATGAGTCAGAAGGCTTTCCAGAAATTGTGGGGCAATAAGGCACAAAGACCCAAACTGAGTCTGATTAATGCAAAGCTGCGTACCTACACCAAAGAGCTCATACCAGTCATTGGAAGTGCGGTAGTGAAGGTATCGTATGATGGAGCTGTGCATGACCTATCATTGTGGATTGTTCCAGGCAATGGCCCAACGCTGTTTGGCAGAAGCTGGCTCGAAAAGATTAGATGGAATTGGAACGACATCAAAGCACTATCTTCAGTGGATGACGCCTTGTGTGCTCAAGTGCTGAGCAAGTTTCCCTCATAATTCGAACCAAGCATCGGCAACTTCACAGGCGCCAAAGTACAGATCCATCTAGGCCCTGATGCACGGCCCGTCCATCACCAGGCTCGCGCGGTTCCGTACATGATGAGGGAGAAAGTCGAAATCGAACTGGACAGACTCCAACGTGAAGGAATCATATCGCCAGTCGAGTTCAACGATTGGGCCAGTCCAATTGTTCTGGTGTTGAAAAGCAATGGCACGGTTAGAATCTGCAGAGACTACAAGGTAACGATTAACCAAGTCTCACTACAGGACCAGTACCCTCTGCCCAAGGCAGATGACCTGTTCGCAATGTTAGCGGGGGGGGGAAGTCGTTCACCAAGTTGGACCTAACCTCCACATGACTCAGAGCTGGCGGAATCTTCGAAAAGACTGACGTGCATCAACACATAGAAAGGACTGTTTATGTACCACAGGTGCCCTTTCGGGATTCGGTCGGCTGCAACCATTTTCCAGAGAAACATGGAGAGTTTGCTGAAATCTGTTCCGCGCACCATTGTGTTTCAAGACTGTTATGTATGGAGAAAAAGTCAGACTGAACACTGTGAGCTCAAAGTAAAGTGTGACCGTAGTCTTTTATTGCAGGTCTCCAGAGTGCTTCTCCAACCTGTGAGGCCTCCTTAAATACCTGTGCTCCCAAGGGATTATGGGATCCCTTGGGGCTCCAGGGGATGATCCCTCTGGTGGCTGTACAGAGTAAATACAAGTTTACATATATAACAACACTCCCCCCAAAGTCAATAGTGTAACTATTTACAACTTGAGTCGATCTGGGGCCCTTTTTGCCCTGGTTGATCATCTCGGTGTGAAAGCTGGCAGTGTTAGATCATTTGTTGGGCCCTCGCTTGGCTGCTGTGCAGCTGGCCTTGCTGGGCTGCCTGGTGTGTTGGATCCTGCTGGGCTGCTGTGGATGATGGGTTCTGCTTCATGGTCAACCGTGGTGCCGGTTGCCACTGGTGTGTATGTTGGAGGATCTAAAAAGGTGGGGTCGAAGGTGGGTTGCTCAGGATAGTCCATGAATCGGAGTTTGATTTGGTCCAAGTGTTCCCGGAGAATGAGTCCATTTGAAAGTTTGACCCGAAACACCCTGCTCCCCTCTTTGGCCACGAGAGTGCCGGGAAGCCATTTGGGACTATTGTGTTCCTAACACAGATGAGGCTGCACACAGGGAGGTTATAGTAACAGTGACCTGAGTCTTTAATAAGACACACCAGAGTGAGGAACAGGCCTTAGGGACCAGCTTATATACAGTGATCCCAAGGAATGCTGGGATCCCTTGGGACTTCAGGGGATGAGCTCCCTGGTGGCAGAACATGGGAGTGCATGCTTTACAGATACACAATGTCATGTATGTAACCTTCATGTAACTGTAACCTTCATGTGACAACACTGTACACTGTGTACACCTAAGAAATGCACACCTTGTGGGAGACACTCCTCACCTGGTCATCCAGGTATATAAAGGGAGGTCCCACACAGAGTCATCACTTCTTGGTCCTGTGAATAAAGGTACAGGTCACAGAGTGAACTTGTCTCCAGTATGTGCCTCGCGTTGATTTACAGTAGGGTGTAAGGACACAACATTTGGCGACGAGAAACAGGAATCAATGACTTACGAGAATGGCCACCGGTAGCACAAAGGAATGGTACTGTGTTGGTGAGGACTGGGACGATTTCGTTGAGAGGCTCCAGCAGAGATTTGTCACGAAGGACTGGCTGGGAGCGGCAGCGGCTGACAAGCGAAGGGCGCATCTTCTGTCCAGCTGTGGACCTAAGACGTACGCGCTGATGAAAGACCTGCTAGCACCCGAGAAGTGGTGGACAAAACCTTTGAGGAGCCCAGCAACTGATCGGTGAACACCTCAAACCGGTGAGCAGTATACACATGGCCCGACACCAATTCTATACACCCCGACATCGGGAAGGGCAGAGCATATCAGACTTTGTTGTGGACCTTCGGCGCTTGGCCAGCCTCTGTATGTTCACAGACACCTGCAGGGGGAAGATGTTACGGGACTTCTTCATTGAGGGCATTGGTCATGCTGGGATTTTTAGGAAGCTAATTGAGACCAAGGACTTGACCTTGGAAACAGTGGCGTTGATGGTTCAGACTTTCATGGCGGGGGAGGAGGAAACCAAGATCATATACGCGCGCAACCCTGCTCCCAACGTGGCAATGGAGCAGGGATTTAACATGGTAAACGTGACTCAGAACCCCGCAGGCAGGCAAGGACAATTCGACACCAACCAGGCAGTAACAGACTCTAGAGTGGGTCCTCAACACAGACAATGGCAGGTTGAACGGACATTTGCACCATCACAAGGGACAATATGTCCTGGGATGGGGCCATTGACACCCACTAACAGAGTGCTCAAGAGTAATCAAAGAGACAATCAGAGAGGAATGCCTGGTAACAACTCTTTTGTTCACAACAATCTCAGCTCCTGTTGGAGGTGCGGGGGCAGACATGCTGCGAAAACCTGCAGGTTTCAACAATTTATCTGCAGAAATTGTAACTTCAGTGGACATTTAGCCAGAATGTGCAGGAAGCCCGCAGCGAGGCTGGTTTACGAAGTGGATGAACCACAAGAGGGGTCTGCAAGGCAGGTTTATGCCTGGGACACAGCAATGGATGCTGAAGTTCAGCGGGTTCAGGTGGCAAACATCCACAGCTCATACACAAAGACGCCACCTATGATGATGAGAGTACTGTTAAACGGCATCCTGGTACACATGGAGCTGGACACAGGAGCCAGCCAGTCACTTATGAGTGTCCAACAATTCGAGAAACTATGGCCACCCAGAACTAGCAGACCCAAACTAGAATGCATTGACACGCAATTACGGACGTACACCAAAGAGATCATCCCAGTGCTAGGCAGTGCAATGTTGGTGGTCACACATAATGGATCAGAGAACCGGCTGCCACTCTGGATTGTCCCGGGAAATGGTCCCGTGCTTTTGGGGAGGAGCTGGCTAGCCGAGATGAACTGGAAATGGAGGGATGTGCATGCCATTTCATCTGTGGAGCGAAGTTCATGCTCACAGGTCCTACAAAAGTTTGAGTCACTATTTCAACCTGGTGTCGGGACTTTCAAAGGTACCAAAGTAGTGATACGCATCACCCCAGACGCCAGACCAGTGCATCATAAAGCCAGAGCGGTGCCGTATGTGATGAGGGAGAAAATTGAGAGTGAATTGGACAGGTTGCTAAGAGAGGGCATAATTTCGCCCGTTGAATTCAGTGATTGGGCAAGCCCCATTGTCCCTGTTCTAAAAACGGATGGCTCGTTCAGGATCTGTGGCGACTACAAGGCCACTATCAACCGAGTGTCACTACAAGACCAATACCCGCTTCCGAGAGCGGAGGATCTTTTTGCCACGCTGGCAGGCGGCAAGCTGTTCACCAAGTTGGACCTCACTTCAGCCTACATGACCCAGGAATTGGTCGATGAATCCAAGCTACTGACCGCCATCACCACGCACAAGGGGCTGTTTGTCTACAACAGGTGTCCATTTGGCATTCGTTCAGCAGCTGCTATCTTTCAAAGGAACATGGAAAGCCTGCTCAAATCCATCCCTGGAACAGTCGTATTTCAGGACAACATCCTTATCACGGGTCGCGACACCGAGGAACACCTCCACAACCTGGGGGAGGTGCTACGCCTAATGGACCGGGTAGGCCTGCGACTAAAGAAGTCCAAGTGTGTGTTTTTGGCCCCAGAGGTCGAGTTTTTGGGTAGGAGGGTTGCCGCAGATGGGATCCGGTCTACAGAATCCAAAATGGAGGCGATCCGTCGCATGCCCAGACCCGGCAACACATCGGAGTTGCGTTCATTTCTGGGACTTTTGAACTATTTCGGGAACTTCCTGCGCTTTGCTCAGCTGCCCCCTCGGTGGTGGCCAGTGGAGCCTGCTGAGCGCGCCAGCACAGTTTTCTGTGAACCACAGCCTCGTTTGGTCCAGGTGCTTTCTGCAAATTTGTCCATTGTCGAGTTTGACTACAATACCCTACTCCCTTCTTTAGCTATCACCGTGCCCACAATCCACTTGGGACCATGTCCATAGTTTAGCACATACACAGGGTCATTCAGATCAATTTCCCATGACACAGTGGCACAACCATTGTTTACATTTTGTTGCTGCCGCCTGCTCTCTACCTGATCATGCAGGTTGGAGTGAACCAGCGAGAGTCTGGTTTTAAGTGTCCTTTTCATGAGTAGCTCAGCCGGGGGCACCCTTGTGAGTGAGTGGGGTCTCGTGCAGTAGCTGAGCAGTGCTCGGGACAGGCGGGTTTGGAGTGAGCCTTCTGTGACTCATATAAGGCTCTGTTTGATGGTTTGTACTGCCCGCTCTGCCTGCCCATTGGAGGCTGGTTTAAACGGGGCCGAGGTGACATGTTTGATCCCATTGCAGGTCATGAATTCTTTAAATTTGGCACTGGTGAAACATGGCCCGTTGTCACTGACCAGTATGTCAGGCAGACCGTGGGTGGCAAACATAGCCCTCAGGCTTTCAATGGTGGTGGTGGCAGTGCTTCCTGACATTATTTCACATTCAATCCATTTTGAAAAAGCATCCACTACCAGGAACGTTTTACCGAGAAACAGGCTTGCATAGTCGACATGGATCCTCAACCATGGTCTGGAGGGCCAGGACCACAAACTTAGTGGTGCCTCTCTGGGCGCGTTGCTCAACTGAGCAAATACGCTGCATTGCCGTACACAGGACTCTAAGTCAGAGTTGATACCGGGCCACCACACGTGGGATCTGGCTATCGGTTTCATCATTACTATACCCGGGTGTGTGCTGTGGAGATCCGAGATGAATGTCTTCCTGCCCTTTTTGGGTAGCACTACGCGGTTACCCGACAGCAGGTAGTCTGCCTGAATGGACAGCTCATCCTTTCGCCGCTGGAACGACTTGATTAGCTCTTGCATTTCAACGGGGATGCTGGCCCAGCTCCCATGCAGTACACAGTTTTTTACTAGAGACAGCAGAGGATCTTGGCTGGTCCAAGTCCTAATCTGGCGAGCCGTGACAGCTGATTTATCATTTTCAAACGCTTCCATGACCATCTATAAGTCTGCGGGCTGCGCCACCATCAACAAGTTTGCAGGCTGCGCCATTTCCACCCCCGTGGTGGGCAATGGCAGCCGACTGAGAGCATCCGCACAGTTCTCGGTGCCTGGCCTGTGGCGGATGGTATAGTTATACGCTGATAGCGCGAGTGCCCACCTTTGTATGCGGGCTGAGGCATTAGTATTTGTCCCCTTGTTTTCAGCGAACATGGATGTGAGGGGCTTGTGATCAGTTTCCAGCTCAAATTTGAGGCCAAACAGGTACTGATGCATTTTCTTTACCCCGAACACATACATTAATGCCTCTTTCTCAATCATGCTGTAGGCCCTCTCGGCCTTAGACAAGCTCCTGGAAGCATAGGTGACAGGTTGCAACTTCCCTGCAACGTTAGCTAGTTGTAATACACACCCAACTCCGTACGGTGACGCGTCACATGCTAGCACAAGTCTTTTACACGGGTTATACAATACAAGCATCTTGTTGGAGCATAAAATGTTTCTGGCTTTCTCAAAAGCAATTACTTGTTTTTTTTCCCCATATCCAGTTCTCACCTTTGCGCAATAACACATGTCGGGGCTCTAAGAGGGTGCTTAACCCTTGTAGGAAGATACCAAAATAGTTGAGGAGTCCCAGGAATGACCGCAGCTCCGTGACGTTGTGTGTCCTGGGCGCATTCCTGACAGCCTCTGTCTTGGCGTCTGTGGGCCGAATGCCATCCGCCGCGATCTTTCTCCCCAAAAACTCCACTTCTGTTGCCATGAAGATGCATTTCGACCTCTTCAGCCGTAGCCCTACGCGGTCCAGTCGTTGGAGGACCTCCTCCAGGTTTTGTATGTGCTCGGCGGTGTCCTGACCCGTGACCAATATGTCATCCTGAAAAACCACCATGTGTGGTACCAACTTAAGTAGGTTCTCCATGTTTCTCTGGAAGATTGCTGCAGCCGACCAAATTCCAAACGGGCATCTGTTGTAGATGAACAGTCCCTTGTGCGTGTTGATGCAGGTGAGGCCCTTTGAAGACTCTTCCAGCTCCTGCGTCATGTAGACCGAAGTCAGTTTGAGCTTGGTGAATGTCTTGCCTCCTGCCAGCATCGCAAATAGGTCGTCTGTCATAGGTAGCGGGTATTGGTCCTGTAGCGAGAAACGATTAATAGTTACTTTATAATCGCTGCAAATCCTGACCGTGCCATCACTTTTGAGTACTGGAACAATTGGGCTGGCCCACTTGCTGAATTCCACTGGGGAGATGATGTCCTCGCGTTGCAGCCTGTCCAGCTCAATTTCCACTCTCTCCCTCATCATGTGAGGTACCGCTCGCGCCTTGTGGTGAATGGGTCGTGCTTCTGGGACCAAGTGGATCCACACCTTCGCTCCGGAAAAGTTTCCAATGCCTGGCTCAAAAAGGGAAGGAAATTTGTTAAGAACCTGGGTACATGAGGCCTCATCGACGTGTGATAGGGCTCGGATGTCATCCCAGTTCCAGCGGATTTTGCCCAGCCAGCTCCTTCCAAGCAGTGTGGGGTCATCGCCCGTGACAATCCAGAGTCACAGTTCGTGCACCTTGCCCTCGTAGGTGACCTTGACCATGGCGCTGCCCAGGACAGTGATAAGCTCTTTGGTGTACATTCTCAGTTTCATGTGGATGGGGCTTAGGGCTGATCTGAATGCCTTGTTGCACCACAGTCTCTCAAACATCTTTTTACTCATGATGGATTGGCTTCGGGTAAGCCATTCAATCTTACATTTAGCATTATAGGTGGACATTTCGGTGAAAATGTGTGCACCCCGTGTACTTCAGTATCTGCCTCCTCTCTCTGAGGCTCGAAATTGCTTTGATCTACCATGGACCGATCTTCCTCTGCCACGTGGTGGTTAGCAGGTTTTGCAGAGCTTGCAGCTCGTTTGCAAGCTCGTTGGAGGTGCCCCATTGTTCCACAGCTCTTGCAAACATACCCTTTGAAGCGGCATGAATAGGCTGAATGGAAGCCTCCACAACGCCAACAAGGCGTGAACTGCTTTGCATTCATCCTTTATTGGGGACTCTGAGTCATCTGGATCACCTGAGGCCTGCTGGCACTTGCAGACTCGTGGTTTCTGCCCTGTACATTTCTGCTCGCAAACACAGTTCCAGTTAATTTATGAACATTGCTCGCACTTGTGTGCTGAGAGATTTGTTTGGTGTTATCACTGATGGACATAAATGCCTGTGCTATCGCAATGGCCTTACTGAGGGTCGGTGTCTCTACAGTCAAAGGTTTTCGAAGGCTGGTCTCGTGGCCAATGCCCAGTACAAGAAGGTCTCTGAGCATTTGCTCCAGGTAGCCATCAAACTCACATTGTCCTGCAAGTCACCTTAGCTCGGCGACGTAGCTCACCACTTCCTGATCTTCAGATTGCTGGCACGTGTAGAACTGATACCTCGCCATCAGTATGCTCTCCCTCGGGTTAAGATGCTTCTGAACCAGTGTACACAGCTCCTCATACAACTTATCTGTGGATTTCACCGGAGCCAGAAGATTCTTCATGAGGCTGTAGGTCGGTGCCCCGCAGACTGTGAGGGGGACTGCTCTCCTTTTTGCAGCGCTTCCTTCTCCGTCCAGCTCGTTGACTACAAAGTATTGGTCTAGCCATTCGACATAGGCTTCCCAGTCCTCACCCTCCGAAAACTTCTCCAGGATGCCCACAGTTTTACCTGCATATTTGCGTTGAATTCGTATTCTCGTCACCAGTTATTGTGTTCCTAACACAGATGAGGCTGCACACAGGGAGGTTAAAGTAACAGTGACCTGAGTCTTTACGAAGACACTCCAGAGTGAGGAACAGGCCTTAGGGGCCAGCTTATATACAGTGCTCCCAAGGGATCCAAGCATCCCTTGGGACTTCAGGGGATGAGCTCCCTGGTAGCAGAACATGGTAGTACATGCTTTACAGATACACAACAGGGACCTTGTCCATAATTCAATACAAATACAGATCATTGATTTCAATCTCGCGTGACACATTTGCGCTATCATGGTATGTACTTTGTTGAAGCCGCCTGCTCTCTACCTGTTCATGTAGATCAGGGTGAACTAACGAGAGCCTTGTCTTAAGTGCTCTTTTCAGGAGCAGTTCAGCAGGTCGGATCCCAGTGAGTGAGTGGGGTCTCATGCGGTAGCTAAGCAGGTCTCGGGATAGGCGACTGAGCCTTCAGTTACCCTCTTCAAGCCTTGCTTGATGGTTTGCACTGCTCTCTCTGCCTGACCATTGGATGCTGGTTTAAACGGGGCAGATGTGACATGTTTGATCCCGTTACGGGTCATGAATTCTTTGAACTCAGCACTGGTAAAACGTGGCCCGTTGTCGCTCACCAGGACATCGGGTAGGCCGTGTCTAGCAAACATGGCCCGCAGGCTTTCAGTAGTGGCAGCGAGCGTGCTAGCCGACATTATCTCACATTCAATCCACTTGGAGTACGCGTCTACAACCACAAGGAACATTTTACCCAAGAACGGGCCTGCATAGTCGACGTGTACCCTAGACTACGGTTTGGAGGGCTAAGACCATAAACTTAGCGGCGCCTCCCTGGGTATATTGCTTAACTGCGAGCATGTATTACAGCCGTGAACGCAGGACTCTAAGTCCGCATCGATACCGGGCCACCACACGTAGGATCTGGTTAACGCTTTCATCATTACGATGCCTGGGTGTGTACTGTGGAGGTCATTAATGAAAGTGTCTCTGCCCTTCTTGGGAACCACTACACGATTGCCCCACAGAAGGCAGTCTGCCTGTATAGACATTTCGTCTTTGCTGGAACGGCTTTATCTCTTCCTGCATTTCCATTAGGACACTGGACCAGCTCCCATGAAGCACACAGCTTTTGACTAGGCATAATAAGGGGTCCTGGCTCATACAGGTTTTGATCTGCCGGGCAGTGACAGATGATTGCTCACTCTCAAATGCTTCCATAACCATGGCTAAATCTGCGGGCTGCGCCATTTCCATCCCCCGTGGTGGGCAATGGCAGCCTACTGAGAGCATCGGCGCAGTTTTCTGTGCCTGGCCTGTGGCAGATGACGTAGTTGTATGCGGACAACGTGAGCGCCCATCTCTTTATCCCTTTACTCTCGGAAAACGGGATATAAGTGGCTTATGGTCAGTTTCCAATTCAAATTTTAGCCCAAACAGGTATTAATGCGTTTTCTTTACCCCATAGACACACGCTAACACTTCTTTCTCAATCATGCTGTAGGCTTTCTCAGCCTTAGACAGACTATTGGATACATAAACAATCGGTTGCAGTTTCCTGAAATCATTAGCTTGTTGCAATACACACCCGACGCCATATGACGACGCATCATATGCTAGTACCAAACGCTTACATGGATCATACAACACAAGCAATTTGTTTGAGTAAAACAATTTTCTCGCTTTTACAAAGGCATTTTCTTGGCTTTTGCCCCAAACCTATTCATCCACTTTTCGTAGTAAGACATGCAGTTCAGGACTCCCAGAAACGACCGCAGCTCCATCACGTTCTGTGGCCTCGGTGCGTTCTCGATTGCCTCCGTCTTCGCATTGGTGGGCCTGATGCCATCTGCCGCAATCCTCCTTCCCAAGAACTCCACTTTAGGCGCCAGGAAAACGCACTTCGAGCGTTTTAACCTGGGCCCCACACGGTTGAGTTGACTAAGAATCTCCTCCAGGTTCTGCAGATGCTTGACTGTGTTCTGACCTGTGACCAAGATGTCGTCCTAAAAGATCACAGTGTGCGGGACCGACTTCAGTAAGCTTTCCATTTTTCTCTGTAATATCGCTGCCACTGATCGAATTCTAAACGGGCATCTGTTATAAATAAAAAGACCTTTGTGCGTGTTAATGCAGGTGAGAGCCTTCGATGATTCCTCCAGTTCATGCGTCATATAGGCGGAAGTCAGATCCAGCTTCGTGAACATCTTTCCTCCCAAGAGGTCATCAGTCTTTGGTAGTGGGTATTGGTCCTGCAGGGAGAAACGATTGATAGTTACTTTGTAATCGCCACAGATTCTGACGATGTTATCTCCCTTGAGGACTGGGACAACAGGCCTGGCCCACTCGTTGAACTCGATCGGTGAAATGATGCCCTCTCTTTGCAGCTGGTCTAGCTCGATCTCTACCCTTTCTCTCATCATGTACGGTACTGCTCTCGCCTTGTGATGGATGGGTTGCACCCCTGGAATTAGGTGGATCTGCACTTTTGCTCCTTGGAATTTTCCGAAGCCTGGTTTGAACAGTGAAGGAAATTTGTTTACGACTTGGGCACACGAAGTGTCGTCAGCGGGCGATAGCGCTCGGACGTCGTCCCAGTTCCAGCGTATCTTTTCCAGCCAGCTCTTGCCGAGCAGCGTGGGACCATCGCCCGGTACCACCCAGAGTGGCAGCTTGTGCACCGCTTCAACGTTGGAAACTTTTACAGTAGCACTGGCAATTACAGGAATCAGTTCTTTTGTGTAAGTTCTTAGTTTCGTGCAAACTGGAGGTAAGACTGGCCTTGAGGCCTTGTTGCACCACAATCTTTCGAAAGTCTTTTTCCCACAATAGACTGGCTCGCGCCCGTGTCCAGCTCCATTGACACCGGGAGTCCATTTAGTTCAACATTTAACATTACCAGGGGACAATTCGTGGTGAATGTGTGCACCCCATGTATCTCTGCCTCCTTAGTCTGAGGTTCTGGTTCATCGTGATCCTCCATGGATCTGTCCTCCTCTGCAACGTGGTGGTTTGCAGGTTTAACAGGATTTGCAGCTCGCCTGCATATGCGTTGGAGGTGTCCCATTGTTCCACAGCCCTTGCAAACGTACCCTTTGAATCGGCATGAATGGAAACGATGATCACCCCCGCAGCACCAAGAAGGTGGCCTTGCATTCATCGCCCTTGATGGTGGACTCTGAGACATCTGCGGACGTGCAGCTGCAAGTATGTGTGACCTGCCCTGTACGTTGCGATTCGAGAACAATGTCACTTTGTTCACAGTACTTGTGGCAGCACTTGTGTGCTGAGAGATTTGCTTCGTATTGTCACTGGTGGCAATGAATGCCTAGGCTATCGCTATGGCCTTGCTCAAGGTTGGGGTCTCTATAGTCAAAAGTTTGTGAAGTATGGTTTCGTGGCCAATGCCAAGTACGAAAAAGTCTCTGAGCATGTGCTCCAAATATCCTTCAAATTCACAATGTCCCACAAGGCGCCTTATCTCGGCGACATAACTCGCCACTTCCTGGCCTTCAGAACTTTTGTAGGTGTAGAACCACCATCAGAACGCTTTCCTTTGGGTTCAAATGCTCTCGGACTAGTGTGCACAAATCATTGTACGATTTCTCCGTGGGTTTTGCTGGAGTGAGCAGATTCTTCATGAGGCCATACGTTGGTACCCCACAGATGGTGAGAAAAGTCATTCTTCTTTTGGCAGCGTTCTCTTCCCCATCTAGCTCATTGGCCACGAAGTATTGGTCGAGTCACTCCACAAAGGTTTCCCAATCATCTCCCTCCGAGAATTTCTCCAGGTTGCCCACTGTTCTCTGCATCTTTGGGTTCGCTATCTGTATCTCATCACCAGTTGTTATATTTGGAGAAAGAGTCAGACTGAACACAGTGTGAACTTAGTCTTTTATTGCAGGTCTCCAGAGTGCCTCTCCAACCTGTAAGGCCTTCTTAAATACCTATGCTCCCAAGGGATTATGGGATCCCTTGGGACTCCAGGGGATGAGCCCTCTGGTGGCTGTACAGAGTAAATACAAGTATACATAGATAACAAAGACGACATCCTGATCACCTTCGTGACATCATCGAACACCTACACAACCTGGAAGAGGTTCTAAGTCGCCTAGACAGAATGGGACTCAGGCTGAAATACTCCAAGTATGTTTTCCTAGCACCAGAAGTCGAATTTTTGGGGAGAAACGTTGCAGTAGACGGCATCAGGCCCATGGACTCAAAGACAGAGGCCATCACGAATGCACCCAGACCACAGAATGTGATGGAGCTGCTTCGTTCCTGGGACTCCTCAACTATTTTGGTAACTTCCTACCCGGGTTGAGCACATAGTTAGAGCCTTTGCACACATTGCTTCGTAAGGGTGACGACTTACGGAGCAAATCTGAAGACACAGCCTTTGAGAAGGCCAGGAACCTGCTTTGTTCAAATAAGTTACTTACACACTATGGCCCATGTTAATGTTTAGTGCTAGCTTGTGACGCCTCATCGTACGGTGTCAGCTGTGTGTTACAGCAAACCAATGTATTGGGCAACCTCCAACCAGTTGCATACGTGTCTGGAAGTCTGTCTAAGGTTGAGTGAGCCTATAGTATGGTCGAGAAAGAGGCGTTAGCATGTGTATATGGGGTTAAGAAAATGCATCAATAACTCTTTGGACTTCGGTTTGAGCTTGAAACTTACTACAAGACGCTCATTTCGCTGTTTTCGGAGAGCAAAGGTATAAACACCAATGCTTCGTCCTGCATCCAAAGATGGGCACTAACATTATCCACTTATGACTGTGTTATGCACCACAGACCAGGCACTGAAAACTGTGCCGATGCTCTCAGCAAGCTACCATTACCCACCACCGGGGTTGAAATGGCGCAGCCCGCAGACTTGCTACTGGTCATGGATGCCTTTGAAACCGAGGGGTCACCCGTCACGTCTCGCCAGATCAGGACTTGAACCAGCCAGGATCCTGTGCTATCATTAGTAAAGAGTTGCGTCCTAAATGGGAACTGGTCGGCCATTCCCAGGGAAATGCAAGATGAAATGAAGCCGTTTCACCGACGCAAAGATGAAATGTCCATGCAGTCGGATTGCCTCTTATGGGGTATTCACGTGGTTTTGTCAAAAAAAGGCAGGGCAACATTTATACGTAACCTATACAGTACCCACCCAGGCATTGTCATGATGAAGGCAATTGCCAGGTCGCATGTTTGGTGGCCCGGCATTGACTTGGACTTAGAGTCATGTGTGCATCAGTGCAACACTTGCTCGCAGCTGAGCAATGCACCAAGGGAGGCTCCATTGAGTCTGTGGTCATGGCCCTCCAAACCGTGGTCCAGAATCCATGCAGATTTTACCAGCTCCTTTCCAGGAAAGGTGTTTTTAGGAGTAGTGGACGCTTACTCCAAATGGATTGAATGCATAATCATGTCATCCAGCACGTCCACAGCCACAATTGAAAGCCGCCGGGCCATGATCGCCACCATTGCCCAACGTCCTTGTCAGCGACAATGGACCGTGTTTCACCAGCTCGGAATTCAACGAGTTTATGACCCGCAATGTCAGGTCTACTCTGTTTAAGCCCGTGTCTAACAGTCAAGCGGAGTGAGCAATCCAAAGAATCAAGCAGAGCATGAAACGCGTGACGGACAGTTCCCTGCAGACCCGCTTATCTCGCATTCTGCTTAGTTACCGGATGCGACCCCACTCGCACACCACGGTTCCCCCGGCAGAATTATTACTGAAGAAAGCCCTCAAAACCAGGCTCTCCCTAGTCCACCCGGATCTCAATGATCACGTGGAAACCCGACGACACCGACAGAACATGTACCACGATCGCGTGGTTGTTTCACGTGACATTGATGTTAACAACCCTGTGTTTGTCCTGAATTACGGTCATGGTCCCAAGTGGGTTGCTGGCACTGTTTTGGCCAAGGAAGGGAATAGGGTGTTTATAATCAAACTGTTAAATGGCCAAACGTACAGAAAGCATTCAGATCAGACCAAATTGCGATTTACTGACAACCAGGAACGACTTGAAGAGGACATCACCATCGACGACACACACCCAACCAGCAATCGACCTCGCTGACAATCACGAGGATGAACCCACTGTTCCTGACAGTCCGGTCAGACCAGCCGCGGTGCAGTGCAGCAATGGTCCGGCCAATTCACACAAGCCAGAGTTTGAACTTAGATGATCAACCAGGGAGTGAAGGGCTCCGGATCGCCTCAACTTGTAAATAACTTGTACCGAAGACTTTGGGGGGGGGGAGTGATGTAATGTATGTGACTATGTAATACTTGCCACCAGAGGGCGCGACTGTAGGAGTTATAATGGTCACCTGCACACATGTGCAGGGCCAATATAAAAGGTTGGCTGCAATGTTGTTTAGGCACTCTGGAGTTGTAATAAAGAACACTAAGGTCACACTAAGTTTAGCTCACAGTACTCAGCCTCATGGAGTTCTTCTATACATAATAGACATGGCCATATTAGCCTCAACGGTTTGTATGTTTTTATGCATGACAACCAGAAGCAGCTACATTCCAACTGCGAATATTCTTCAGCTCTACTCCAGAAGATGAGGTTGCCTGAAGGCTTTCTGGACAAACACAAGAAGATAGCGCTTCAATCACATCCTGATTTCTCGAGGCTGCGAAAGTGAGGGAAGGAAATTCGGCTGGAGTTAAATGCTCTGTATCACCAGAAGTGCCAACTTGATGAACGATTCTATCTGAAGGCCGTGAAGCTACCCAACTGGACTCACTTAAGTGTGTCCGTAGGTGATGACCATCAGGCTCGTGTGCTTTGAGGGCCATTTGCAAATTGGTGAATTGGATATTATTAGACAGCGATGACCTGCACATCTCTGGCCATCATTCCTACTACCTGCTCCCCAAAGAGGGATTCATTCCGATAATTGGGGTGTCAAGCTCAACAAGTAGTATGAAGGCTTTGAAGTTCCTCTGGCGAAAGATTGACATACAAATGCTTAACATGTTCACCTGCAATTCCTTTTTATTGGAGGTGTTCAACCATTTAAAACAAAAGAAATCGCATTTATATAGCGCCTTTCATGACCACCGGACATCTCAAAGCGCTTTAGAGCCAATGAAGTACCTTTGTAGTGCAATCACTGTTGTAATGTGGGAAACACGGCAGCCAGCTTGCACACAGCAAGCTCCCACAAACAGCAATGTGATAATGACCAGATAATCTGTTTTTGTTATTTTGATTGAGGCTTAACTATTGGCCTGGACACCAGGAATAAATCCCCTGCTCTTCTTCAAAATAGTGCCATGGGATCTTTTACATTCACCTGAGAGGGCGGACAGGACCTCGGTTTAACATGTCTCAGCCGAAAGACGGCACCTCCGACAGCTCAGCATTCCCCTGAAGTATCAGCCTAGATTTATTTGGACAAGTTCCTGGAGTGGGACTTAAACCTACAACCTTCTAACTCAGAGGCGAGAGTGCTATCCACTGAGCCACAGCTGACACACAACAAATGGATTAACGGCTCAGTCAGAGAGAAGACAAGGAGCTGTAGCTGCACCAGCTGGCCTCTCGCCGACCCCGGAACTCACGCCTCTCCACGCACTTCCTCGACGCTGCTCCCGACTCAGCGACGCACCTCCACACGCTGCATGCTTGCTTGTATTGTTATATGATGTCTGTAACACTGAATGTATCTTTACACTGTACACACCTTATCTGTACACCAGAGGGTGCTGCTGCTGGAGACCTAAACACACTAAACATCCACACGCTGAGCTTTCCAAGGCCTAAGGATTAAAATGAAAAACAGATTTGAACTCTTTGTTTTGATTGACTACTAGCAGACCTATCGCGCTGCTGACAGTAAGTTGTGCGCTGTTTCCAAAAGTCAGGAGCGTTGCATCATGGAACACAGATTGTATCATTCTGCTGCTAAGGCGGAGCTGGTTTATTAAGTATGTAGGCCCTTTGATAATGAAGCAGGGTATGGTACTCAAGCTGTGTAGACTGTCGTCCTTTATTTGAAGCTCCTAGAGTGAGGATACCGAGAGGTGAACTCCTTTTTATACTGGGTTACCTGCAGTGTGCAGGTAACCCTTAGGTCTCCAGCAGCAGCACCCTCTGGTGTACAGGTAAGGTGTGTACAGTGTAAAGATACATTCAGTGTTACAGACATCATATAACAATACAAGCAAGCATGTAACGTGTGGAGGTGCGTCGCTGAGTCGGGAGCAGCGTCGAGGAAGTGCGTGGAGAGGCGTGAGTTCCGGGGTCGGCGAGAGGCCTACAAAAGGCCCAACGCGGCGGCAGTCGGGAGCAGCGTGTGGAGGTGTGTGGAGAGGCGTGAGTTCCGGGGTTGGCGAGAGGCCAGCTGGTGCAGCTACAGGGAGAAGGCAAAAAAGAAGTAGAAAGAAACAGAAAGGTGACGTCACAGCCAAGGGGGTAAGTGATTGGCTGGATTGGTGAGTAGTTTTTCTTTTTTCTCTTCTATGACAGTCAGTAACTTTTAGCATTATTGTTGCCAATTTAAGTGTATCTAAGGGTTAAGTCATGGCAGGGGAGCTCGGTCATGTGATATGCTCCTCCTGCACCATGTGGGAACTCAGGGACGCTTCCGGTGTCCCTGACGACTACATCTGCGGGAAGTGTATCCGCCTCCAGCTCCTGACGGACTGCGTTGCGGAATTGGAGCTGAGGGTGGAGTCACTCTGGAGCATCCACGATGCTGAGAACGACGTGAGTAGCATGTGTAGCGAGTTGGTCTTACCGCAGGAGAAGGATCCACAGCCAGATAGGGAATGGAAGACCAGCAGGAAAAGCAGTGCAAGGAAGGTAGTGCAGGGGTCCCCTGTGGTCATCCCCCTGCAAAACAGATACACTGCTTTGAGTGCTGTTGAGGGGGATGACTCATCAGGGGAGGGCAGCAGCAGCCAAGTTCATGGCACCATGGCCGGCTCTGTTGCACAGAAGGGCAGGAAAAAGAGTGGGAGAACGATAGTGATAGGGGATTCGATTGTAAGGGGAATAGATAGGCGTTTCTGCGGCCGCAATCGAGACTCCAGGATGGTATGTTGCCTCCCTGGTGCAAGGGTCAAGGATGTCTCGGAGCGGGTGCAGGACATTCTAAAAAGGGAGGGAGAACAGCCAGTTGTCGTGATGCACATTGGTACCAACGACATAGGTAAAAAAAGGGATGAGGTCCTATGAAACGAATTTAAGGAGTTAGGAGCTAAATTAAAAAGTAGGACCTCAAAAGTAGTAATCTCGGGATTGCTACCAGTGCCACGTGCTAGTCAGAGTAGGAATCGCAGGATAGCGCAGATGAATACGTGGCTTGAGCAGTGGTGCAGCAGGGAGGGATTCAAATTCCTGGGGCATTGGAACTGGTTCTGGGGAAGGTGGGACCAGTACAAACCGGACGGTCTGCACCTGGGCAGGACCGGAACCAATGTCCAAGGGGGAGTGTTTGCTAGTGCTGTCGGGAAGGAGTTAAACTAATATTGCAGGGGGATGGGAACCAATGCAGGGAGACAGAGGGAAACAAAAAGGAGACAAAAGCAAAAGACAGAAAGGAGATGAGGAAAAGTGGAGGGCAGATAAACCCAAGAAAAAGAACAAAAAGGGCCACTGTACAGCAAAATTCTAAAAGGACAAAGAGTGTCAAAAAAACAAGCCTGAAGGCTTTGTGTCTTAATGCAAGGAGTATCCGTAATAAAGTGGATGAATTAACTGTGCAAATAGATGTTAACAAATATGATGTGATTGGGATTACGGAGACATGGCTCCAGGATGATCAGGGCTGGGAACTCAACATCCAGGGGTATTCAACATTCAGGAAGGATAGAATAAAAGGAAAAGGAGGTGGGGTAGCATTGCTGGTTAAAGAGGAGATTAATGCAATAGTTAGGAAAGACATTAGCTTGGATGATGTGGAATCTATATGGGTAGAGCTGCAGAACACCAAAGGGCAAAAAACGTTAGTGGGAGTTGTGTACAGACCTCCAAACAGTAGTAGTGATGTCGGGGAGGGCATCAAACAGGAAATTAGGGGTGCATGCAATAAAGGTGCAGCAGTTATAATGGGTGACTTTAATATGCACATAGATTGGGCTAACCAAACTGGAAGCAATACGGTGGAGGAGGATTTCCTGGAGTGCATAAGGGATGGTTTTCTAGACCAATATGTCGAGGAACCAATTGGGGGGAGGCCATCTTGGACTGGGTAATGAGAGAGGATTAATTAGCAATCTCGTTGTGCGAGGCCCCTTGGGGAAGAGTGACCATAATATGGTGGAATTCTGCATTAGGATGGAGAATGAAACAATTAATTCAGAGACCATGGTCCAGAACTTAAAGAAGGGTAACTTTGAAGGTATGAGGCGTGAATTGGCTAGGATAGATAGGCGAATGATACTTAAGGGGTTGACTGTGGATGGGCAATGGCAGACATTTAGAGACCGCATGGATGAACTACAACAATTGTACATTCCTGTCTGGCGTAAAAATAAAAAAGGGAAGGTGGCTCAACCGTGGCTCTCAAGGGAAATCAGGGATAGTATTAAAGCCAAGGAAGTGGCATACAAATTGGCCAGAAATAGCAGCGAACCCGGGGACTGGGAGAAATTTAGAACTCAGCAGAGGAGGACAAAGGGTTTGATTAGGGCAGGGAAAATGGAGTACGAGAAGAAGCTTGCAGGGAACATTAAGACAGATTGCAAAAGTTTCTATAGGTATGTAAGGAGAAAAAGGTTAGTAAAGACAAACATCAGGGGAAGTCATAACGGGGAACAAAGAAATGGCAGACCAATTGAACAAGTACTTTGGTTTGGTATTCACTAAGGAGGACACAAACAACCTTCCGGATATAAAAGGGGTCAGAGGGTCTAGTAAGGAGGAGGAACTGAGGGAAATCTTTATTAGTCGGGAAATTGTGTTGGGGAAATTGATGGGATTGAAGGCCGATAAATCTCCAGGGCCCGATGGACTGCATCCCAGAGTACTTAAGGAGGTGGCCTTGGAAATAGCGGATGCATTGACAGTCATTTTCCAACATTCCATTGACTCTGGATCAGTTCCGATCGAGTGGAGGGTAGCTAATGTAACCACACTTTTAAAAAAAGGAGGGAGAGAGAAAACAGGGAATCATAGACCGGTCAGCCTGACCTCAGTAATGGGTAAAATGATGGAATCAATTATTAAGGATGTCATAGCAGCGCATTTGGAAAGAGGTGACATGATAGGTCCAAGTCAGCATGGATTTGTGAAAGGGAAATCATGCTTGACAAATCTTCTGGAATTTTTTGAGGATGTTTCCAGTAGAGTGGACAAGGGAGAACCAGTTGATGTGGTATATTTGAACTTTCAGAAGGCTTTCGACAAGGTCCCACACAAGAGATTAATGTGCAAAGTTAAAGCACATGGGATTGGGGGTAGTGTGCTGACATGGATTGAGAACTGGTTGTCAGACAGGAAGCAAAGAGTAGGAGTAAATGTGTACTTTTCAGAATGGCAGGCAGTGACCAGTGGGGTACCGCAAGGTTCTGTGCTGGGGCCCCAGCTGTTTACACTGTACATTAATGATTTAGACGAGGGGATTAAATGTATATCTCCAAATTTGCGGATGACACTAAGTTGGGTGGTAGTGTGAGCTGCGAGGAGGATGTTATCAGGCTGCAGAGTGACTTGGATAGGTTAGGTGAGTGGGCAAATGCATGGCAGATGAAGTATAATGTGGATAAATGTGAGGTTATCCACTTTGGTGGTAAAAACAGAGAGACTGACTATTATCTGAATGGTGACAGATTAGGAAAAGGGGAGGTGCAACGAGATCTGGGTGTCATGGTACATCAGTCATTGAAGGTTGGCATGCAGGTACAGCAGGCAGTTAAGAAAGCAAATGGCATGTTGGCCTTCATAGCGAGGGGATTTGAGTACAAGGGCAGGGAGGTGTTGCTACAGTTGTACAGGGCCTCGGTGAGGCCACACCTGGAGTATTGTGTACAGTTTTGGTCTCCTAACTTGAGGAAGGACATTCTTGCTATTGAGGGATTGTAGCGAAGGTTCACCAGACTGATTCCCGGGATGGTGGGACTGACATATCAAGAAAGACTGGATCAACTGGGCTTGTATTCACTTGAGTTCAGAAGAATGAGAGGGGACCTCATAGAAACGTTTAAAATTCTGATGGGTTTAGACAGGTTAGATGCAGGAAGAATGTTCCCAATGTTGGGGAAGTCCAGAACCAGGGGTCACAGTCTAAGGATAAGGGGTAAGCCATTTAGGACCGAGATGAGGAGAAACTTCTTCACCCAGAGAGTGGTGAACCTGTGGAATTCTCTTCCACAGAAAGTTGTTGAGGCCAATTCACTAAATATATTCAAAAAGGAGTTAGCTGAAGTCCTTACTACTAGGGGGATCAAGGGGTATGGCGAGAAAGCAGGAATGGGGTACTGAAGTTGCATGTTCAGCCATGAACTCATTGAATGGCGGTGCAGGCTCGAAGGGCCGAATGGCCTTCTCCTGCACCTATTTTCTATGTTTCTATGTTTCTATAACAGGGTTGAACCGGGCCTGTACCTTTAAGGTTGTAAGGAGGAGAACGTGAGATTAAGTTGAGGTTAATTGATTGAGGGAAGTTTTCAGATTGGCGTGTGCTTTTAAGTTTCAGGTTGCAGTTAAGAGAAATCAGCATGAAATAACTGCATATTGCATTTCTTTAAAAGAAATTGACACACTGAAGCATAATATTTGAAACCTGACATCTGAAATATGACACAATAAGTGTGATAGGTGCATGCTAGATGGGAACTTATATATATATATATATGTATGTATATTGATTTTTGTTTTCATTCAATATCTACAGTTAACATTTCTTCAGTAGGATGGAAGTAGACATACAATAATTTTAGATGCTCATTCTCTGTGTGCTTAACACTATTCCTTTATCGGGTATTCATTTAAGGGAAGCTGAGTGAAATCTCAGTGACTCTGAGCTTACACAGGAGCTGGAGCAGTTACTGCGGAATCCGGATAAGCATACAGTTTGCCAATAAATATTATGCTTGGATCAGTATTTCTATAAACTGCAGATGGAAGTGGCCAGTTGGCAGATCCTGTAGTGCAGCCCATTTAATCATCAATTCAGCGATTCAACCTCAACAAAAACAACAGACAACACTGAATGGGAACACATTTCAACCAAAAATAATCAAATATGCTGCTGTCTGTAGCTGACACTTGGCCGCAGATTGGAAGTATTTAGCAAGCTGATTCATTGAGCAATTGGAATGCATAATTAGGAATCCCTTTTAAGAAAAATTTTGAGCCAGAAATGCCATACAATTCCAGTGAATGAGAAGTGGCCCGGTACGTTGGAACACTGCACAATGAGAAGGGAATGCGAAGGCATTTAATTAGCTATAAAGCGACTAGATTGGTGCACTAGGAATCTGGCCAATGGAAGGGAATGCAAAAAGGGGTTGAGTATGTTGAATTCTGTAAATAAGAACATAAAAGCATAAGACTTAGGAGCAGATGTAGGCCATTCGGCCCCTCGAGCGTGCTCCACCATTCAATGAGATCATGGCTGATCTTCTACCTCAACTCCACTTTCCTGCACTGTCCCCATATCCCTTGATATCCAAAAATCTATCAATCTCTGTCTTGAATATACTCAAAGACTGAGCCTCCACATCCCTCTGGGCTAGAGAATTCCAAAGATTCACCACCCCCTGAGTGAAGAAGGTTCTCCTCATTCCAGTCCTAAATGGCCGACCCCTGAAGAAAGACTTGCATTTATATAGCGCCGTTCACGACTACCGGACATCTCAAAGTGCTTTACAGCCAATTAAGTACTTTTTGAAGTGTTGTCACTGTTGTAATGTAGGAAACATGGCAGCCATTTTCGCACAGCAAGCTCCCATAAACTACAATGTGCTAATGACCAGATAAGCTATTTTAGTGATGTTGATTGGCCTTGACACCCGGGCTAACTCCCCGGCTCTTCTTTGAAATAGTGCCCATGGGATCTTTTACATTCACCTGACAGTTTAACAGCTCATTCAGCATTGCACTGGAGCGTCGGCCTCGATTTATTTGCTCAAGTCCCTCAAGGGACTTGAACCCACAACCTACTAGACTCATAGGCAAGTGTGCTACCCACTGAGCCACAGCTGACATTATGGGAACTGATGGGAGTGATTTGCTCCTTTGGATTGCCTGTCATGGTAATGAATGGGAAGGGAAGTCGTTTTGTGGCATGCTACCTGCCAGGAATGAGTTTGCCCTGCCACAGAGCACCTTAACTGTCTAATTGTCTATTATTGCACCTATCTGCAAGTATTGTGAAATCTCTTTTACAGCACCGGCTCTGTATCCCATCATGGCCTGAGGATACGTGCATACTCCTTGCACAAATTAATCAATGGCAGGGAGAGAGAAGCACAACCATATTCTAATTCTTCACAGTGTTGTTCGAGGAACACAGGATTCCTGCTAATGTGATCTCATTTACAGCAATAAAATCGCAGCAAGTCACGACAGAAAATCAAGTGGAATAACAAATGATTAATGTTCTGAAATGCAGTTTGTACAAAGTGAATCAGCGTCGGTCAGTGGCACTGGCACAGTGTGAGACTTGGTCGCTCTCACCGAATTAAATATAAGGGACACAGTCTGAATCAGATTCATATCTTTCCTAGTCGATGGAAAACGTGTTCTGTGTTGTGTAGTTTTAACAGTTATTACTAGCAGTAAATTGTCATCTCACATGATTGGAGACTGTTATCTGTGCTGGTCAGATCTATTTCTGTACTGCATTTCACTAAGAGGAACAGAATCTGGAACATTCTTTTGGCTGAAGCAAATTGAAACTTTGTGTGAAAGTTATTTTGCTCTTTATTCCATCTGAGTTTTGCCCTCACTAGATGCCTGTGCCTGACAAAAGAATGTTGTCCTAGTTTTCAACTCAGTCCCAACATCAAGTGTTCCCAGGTTGTGTATAGAACAAGTTGGATACAGAACACAGCTCTGTCTGCTGTTTCCCAAGAATGCACCTTTACGCCAATCTCAGACATAGATGCAGGGAAATAAGTTTGAGCGGGGATATGAAGAGTTTTATTTTATTCATTCAAGGGATGTGGGCGTCGCTGGCAAGGCCGGCATTTATTGCCCATCCCTAATTGCCCTTGAGAAGATGGTGGTGAGCCATCGCCTTGAACCACTGCAGTCCGTGTGGTGAAGGTGCTCCCACAGTGCTGTAAGGGAAGGAGTGCCAGGATTTTGACCCAGCGTCGATGAAGGAACGGCGATATATTTCCAAGTCAGGATTATGTGTGTCTTGGTGGGGAACTTGGAGGTGGTGGTATTCCCATGTGCCTGCTACCCTTGTCTAGTTAGGTGGCAGAGTGGTTATGTTACTGGATTGATAATTCAGAGGCTGGGACTAATAATCTGGAGATGGAAGTTTAAATCCCATAAGGGTAGCTGCAGAATTTAAGTTCAGTTAATTAAATAAATATTGAATTAAAAAAGCTAGTAATGGTAATCATGAAACCACTGGATTGTTGTAAAAACCCATCTGGTTCACGAATATCCTTTAGGGGAAGGAAACCTGCTGTTCTGGCCGATATGTGGTCTTTAACTGCCCTCTGAAGTGACCTAGCAAGCCACTCAGTTGTACCAAACTGCTATGATAAAGTCAGCACTGTGGGAGTACCTTCACTACATGGACTGTAGCGGTTCAAGAAGGCGGCTCACCACCACCTTCTCAAGGGCAATTCGGGATGGGCAATAAATGCCGGCCTTGCCAGCAATGCCCACATCCAATAAATTTTAAAAAAAGGTCCTGGGAGGGGCTGTTGAAGAAGTCTTGGTGAGTTGCTACAGTGCTTCTTGTAGATGGTACACAAATACAAATGATACGCTAGTGTATATTAAAGGTCAGAACAGGCTTGATGTCCAGTCTGTGTTGAGCTAGCTGACCTTAGCTGTGATAGCAATGGGCTGTGGGGTTGGGAGGGGAAGAAATGAGCCAGAATTCCCACACCCCACTGACTGCTGTGCAATATCTCTTGGTATAAAATATGTGTGAGGATGTTGAGTGAGGGCAGGATTAGACATGACTCTGTTGCTCTCCATGGTGAATGGCTGTCAATGATCACTGACCTTTTCTCGGTTGGGAATGCTTTTGTCTCTGAGTTACAACATTGTAAGTTCAAGCCTCACGCCAAGATGTGGGCACATATCTAGGCTGACAGTTTGGTGAAATACTGAGGGAGTATTACATTATTGAAGATTCTATCTTTCTGATGAATTGCTCAAGGGAGGTCTCTTCTGCTTGTTTAGGTGAATAGTAAAGATCAATAAAACAGCATTTGAAGACGAGAAAATCGTTTTCCTGGTGTCCTACAACAACAACAACAATTTGCACTTTAACATTGTAAAACGTCCAAGGGCGCTTCACAAAAGCATTATAAGACAAAATTTGGTATCTAGCCACATAAGACAATAATAGGATGGGTAGCCAAAAGCTTGGTCGAAGAGGTTGGTATTAAGGACCACCTTAAAGAAGGAGAGAAAGGTAGAGAGGCGGAGAGTTTTAGGAAGAGAATTCCAGAGGTTGGGGTCTAGGCAACAGAAGGTACGGTGGCCAATGGTGGGACAAAGGAAATAGGGGATGTGCAAGAGGCCAGAATTGCTGGAATGCAGAGTTCACAGAGGGTTGTAAGGATAGAGGAGGTGACAGAGATAAGGAGGGGCGAGGTCATGGAGGGATTTGAAATCAAGGATGAGAATTTAAAAATCGAGGCGTTGTTCGACCAGGAGAGAATGTATGTCAGCGAGCACAGGGGTGATGGGTGAACAAGAATTGGCGCGAGTTAAGACACAGAGCAGAGCTTTGGATGAACTGAAGTTTATGGACGGTGGAAGATAGCCAACATTCTTCTCTCGGCGTCAACACCACCAAGCGACCAGATTGACTGCTTCTTCATCTCATTGTCGCTTGTTGGATCTTGCTTTGTGCAAAATGTCTGTCCAAGTCTCTGCACTTCAAAGTAATTCATTTAGGTGAAATGCTTTGAGCTGTTTGTGGGAGGGGACAAGGCACTGTATAAATGTTTGTCTCTTTTTTTTTGATGTGACTCATGAAGAAAGCTTACGTGGGCAAGGAACTGGAGGACACCTGTTGATTGTGGAGCTGCCACCATTCTGAGTCACTGTATTCAAGGGAGGGGGGGAAAAGAGGTGATAATTGAATAAAAAATAGATTAGTGGACAGAAATAAAGCTGAGGCAGTTGTTGTACCAGTTATTCACCCTGCCCCAATGTTACAGGAAAGTTGGATGGGTGAACAACCGACAGTCTGTTCACTACTGCCAGCCCAGTGGTGGGAGTTAAAATCAACCCCCAGACCTCATCTCTAAGCAACAAAAAGAAAATATTTGACAGTCTAGGCTTTGATAACTTGGTGCTTGGACTGTTCCTGACTGGTATTGTTTTAATTGGTGCGGGAGATGTTGTCATGTCCTTGACAGTAGCGACCATTTTCATTCGTCACTTTTTGCTCATCCTGTCCATGAGTTTAAAGATTCAACATGTCCTGATAAACCCATTTAAGGAACAAAACTTGTTACATGGTAATCATTTGTGCTGAGTGTTATCTTCTTCCCACAATAATGCAGCCCATGGTATCGTTCTATCAGCCTTGCCAAGGTCAGATCATGAGAAAAGCAGGGACATAGGCAAACGTATTGAAGTGAATAAAGTGGGGGTGGGGATTTGGGGGTGGGGGATGGGGGGGGGGTTACTCATTCACTGTGAGATAGACTGAAAGATTAAACACGGGCATAAAACAATCATACTCATTGGAAATGAGTTAGATCCAATATCAAAGGAGTAGAGATTTGTCATCATCATAAGCAGTCCCTCGAAATCGAGGAAGACTTCAAACTCCACTCCAAAAGTAAGTTCTCAGGTGACTGTATAGTCCTATATGGGAATTACAATCTCTGTCACAAGTGGGACAGACAGTGGTTGAAGGAAAGGGTGGGTGGGGAGTCTGGTTTGCCACACGCTCCTTCCGCTGTCTGCGCTTGGTTTCCGCATGCTCTTGGCGACGAGACACGAGGTGCTCAGTGCCCTCCCGGATGCTCTTCCTCCACTTAGGGCGATCTTGAGCCAGGGATGCCCAAGTGCCGGTGTGGATGTTGCACTTTATCAAGGAGGCTTTGAGGGTGTCCTTGAAACATTTATTCTGCCCACCTGGGGCTCGCCTGCCGTGTCGGAGTTCCGAATAGAGCACTTGCTTTAGAAACATAGAAAATAGGTGCAGGAATAGGCCACTCCGCCCTTTGATCCTGCACCACCATTCAATAGGATCATTGCTGATCATTCACCTCAGTGCCCCTTTTCCTGCTTTCTTTCCATACCCCTTGATCCCTTTAGCCGTAAGGGCCACATCTAACTCTCTCTTGAATATATTTAACGAATTGACATCAACAACTCTTTGCAGTAGGGAATTCCACAGGTTTACAACTCTCTGAGTGAAGAAGTTTCTCCTCATCTTAGTCCTAAATGGCTTACCACTTATTCTTAGACTGAGACTGTGATCCCTGGTTCTGGACTTCCCCAACATTGGGAACATTCTTCCTGCATCTAATCTGTCCAGTCCCGTCAGAATTCTATGAGATCCCCTCTCATTCTTCTAAACTAAGTGAATACAGGCCCAGTCGATCCAGTCTCTCCTCATGTGTCGGTCCTGCCATCCCGGGAATCAGTCTGGTGAACCTTTGCTGCACTCCCTCAATAGCAAGAACATCCTTCCTCAGATTAGGAGACCAAAACTGAACATAATATTCCAGGTGAGGCCTCACCAAGGCCCTGTACAACTGCAGTAAGACCTCCCTGCTCCTCTGCTCAAATCTCCTAGCTATGAAGGCCAACATGCCATTTGCCTTCTTCACCCCCCGCTGTACCTGCATGCCAACTTTCAATGACTGATGTACCATGACACCCAGGTCTCGTTGCACCTCCCCTTTTCCTAATCTGCCGCCATTCAGATAATATTCTGCCTTTGTGTTTTTGCCACCAAAGTGGATAACCTCACATTTATCCACATTATACTGCATCTGCCATGCATTTGCCCACTCACCTAACCTGCCCAAGTCACCCTGCAGCCTCTTAGCCTCCTCATCACAGTTCACACCGCCACCCAGCTGAGTGATATCTGCAAACTTGGAGATATTACACTCGATTTCTTCATCTAAATCATTGATGTATATTGTAAATAGCTGGGGTCCCAGCACTGAGCCCTGCGGCACCCCACTAGTCACTGCTTGCCATTCTGCAAAGGACCCGTTTATCCCGACTCTCTGCTTCCTGTCTGCCAACCAGTTCTCTATCCATGTCAATGCATTATCCCCAATACCATGTGCTTTAATTTTGCACACCAATCTCTTGTGTGGGACCTTGTCAAAAGCTTTTTGAAAGTCCAACCAATGCATCCACTATCTCTGCAGCCACTTCTTTTAAGACCCTAGGATACAGACCATCAGGTCCAGGGACTTGTCGATCTTTAGTCGGAAAAAGAGGTGAGGGAGATGACCCGAGTTGGACTGGTCATAGCCACGACCCATACAGGTTCCCATAGCGATATGCTTTATTTGGAGGAAGTGAGAGGAGCCAAAGGAGAATTGTCAATGCAAGAACAATTTCAGCCACGCGAGAGAAAGAGTGGATGGGGACTGGTTGGGCCGCCATTTAAGGAAGAAGCGGAGCACCCGCAGTGCGTCCTGGCGGGGGATGAAGGTGTTGAGGTCCATGGTGAAAAGGAGATGGTTAGGGCCAGGAAAATGGAAACTGTTCAAGTGGTGGTGGGCGTCGGGTGAGTCACGGATGTAGGTCGGAAGAGACTGGACAAGGGGAGAGAGACTCAAGATAGGAAGAAATCAGTTCCTTGGGGCAAGAACAGACTGAAACGAAGGGTCTACCAGGGCAGTCCAGTTTGTGAATCTTGTGAAGGAGGTAAAAGCGGCCAGTGCAGGTTTGGGGAACGATGAGATTTGAGGCCGTGGCAGGGTTTAAGATTTCCAGAGGAGATGAGGTCAATGACATTCTGGGAAACGATAGCTTTGGGAGTCTTGTGTCGGGCATGTGGACGATGTGGCCCGCCCAACGCAGCTGGTTGAGTGTGGTCAGTGCTTCGATGCTGGGGATGTTGGCCTGATCAAGAATACTGACGTTGGTGCGTCTATCCTCCCAATGAATTTGCAGGATCTTGCAGAGGCAGCACTGGGTGATATTTCTTCAGCGCTTTGAGGTGTCTACTGTATATGGTCCACATCTCTGAGCCATATAGGAGGGCGGGTATCACTACAGCCCTGTAGACCATAAGCTTGGTGCCAAATTTGAGGTCCTGGTCTTCGAACACTCACTTCCTCAGGCGACCAAAGGCTGTGCTGGCACACTGGAGGCGGTGTTGGATCTCGCCGTCGATGTCTGCACTTGCTGATAGTAGGCTCCCGAGGTATGGAAATGGTCCATGTTGTCCAAGGCCGCGCTGTGGATTTTGATGACCGGGGGGGCAGTGCTGTGTGGCGGGGTCAGGTTGGTGGAGGACCTTTGTCTTACAGATGTTTAATGTAAGGCCCATGCTTTCGTACGCCTCATATATTTGTATAATGCGCATGGATGACGGGTATAGACACTGATAATACGGGTGCGGAGCGTTACAGCACAGCACAGAATATGATAAGCGCTGGGATACAGTGTGCAAAGCACAGATACGGACCTGTGCAGAACGGATTGGCTTGGGAGGCATTTCCCAGGATGCACTTGGAAGTAGGTGCCATGGCTTCCCCTGTGCTGTGAAGTGAGATAGCGTCACTGTGTATTTCTGTCACACGCACCAGCTTGTTCTTCAGGCCCCTTGCCAGAGATATTGTCTATAAACCCAGTATTGACTGTCAACACTTGTTAATAAGGTCAAGTCTCATACTAAAAATCAGGGGAAAAGTAATTAAATGGATAACGTTTTTAATGTTTCACCTGCTCCCGTGCTGGAGTGGGCTGCTTCCTTCTGGTTTAATTTGAATCACAAAAAGGAATCAGAAATAAAAATCTTTTCCTTATCTCTTTTGTGTCAGATAAACACTTAAATTTATATGGCTACGTATAGCTCTTCTGGTAGTTTAATAGGGAAGTACAGCAGTGCAATGTATGCACCTGTTACACCTGGTGCGGAGGGGAGCGGGCAGGTCAGAAGGCCTCTTCGAAGGACTGCTCATGGGTCTGGTGAAGGTGGCCATTAACTGGTCCAGGCAGCGGGTGGTCGCGGGGGTCATTCGGCCCGACTGCCTGACACTCTTCCGTGGCTGTGTTCGCGCCAGGGTATCCTTGGAGATGGAACACGCAGTGCCCACCAGTACGCTCGCGGCCTTCCACGAAAGATGGGTACCAGGGGGACTGGAGTGCATCATCACCCCTGGGAACAGAATTTTAATTTCTTTTGGTAAAGTGCCTGGTTGATTTGGAAATTTGTGGGTTCTAGTGCCCTTAGTAAAAGGGGTTCTTGATTTAAAAATTCTATCTAAAATAGTGGTAGAGCTGTTGCAGCAGGCGATCGAGGGGGTCGTTCAGTCCGACTGCCTGCCTCTCTTCCGCGGTTACGTTCACTCAAGGGTGTCCCTGGAGATGGAGCACGTGGTGTCCATCGGTACGCTCACGGCCTTCCGCGAGCGGTGGGCATCATCACCCCCAGCAACCAAATTTTAATTTGATCTCTTAAGGTTCCTTCAAAGTTTTATTTGTTAATTTGTGGATTCTGGTGTCCCTTTAATTAAAATAGTTGTAGAGCTGTTGCATTGTGAGTGGCTTAACCAGTCACGTAATATTCACAAGAGTCAATAAGACCCCAGTCAGTTGTGTCTAGGTCATCCACGATCAGGTATGCAGTTGTGAGCCTAGTGCATGAATTGGTAATGTATAGTGTGATTGTTAACCCTTTTGTTAATAAACCAACTAGTTCTTAAGAGCACTGTGTTGCTATGAATTCTTAAGCAAAGAATCCATTAAGCAAATACACTACAACCACCCAGTGAGGTACTGAGCAATACAGACCAGGAAGCTCACATGTTCCATGACTTAGTTGAGTTGAGCTAGTACAACAACTGTTCCCCTGCAATTGGACTCAGCACCATTGGGCTAAGGTCATCCAGGGTTCCTGATGCACAACAAAATGCTTGGTGCATTGGGAAGCCTGCCAGAAAGCCAGCAGGCAATGTCAAGGAGCGTGGAGGAGTCCAACACCAACTTGGCGTAGGGCTTTGCGCAGACCTTGGAGCCCATCCTTTCCAGCGTGGAAGTGGTGGCCAACTCCATTAGCACACGTGGACCCAACCACGATGCAGCGTCAGATGGCCGTTGCCTCAGCTTCCAGTGCAGCACAAGCAGCAGCCACCCGAGTTCTGAGTGCTGCCATGCAAGCTCAGACTCATGTCATTTAAGGTCAGCCTGCTGCAATGCAAGCTAAGACCGCTGCCATCATGGCTGTGGATTACAGTGGGTCGCCCCGACCTGTGTGAGAACACCACCGCAGGTCGGGGCTATAAATAGACCTGGAGCGCCGGGCCCTGGAACATTGTGGCGGAGGTGCAGTGAATGAGGGTACGGGACCCAGAAGAGTTGAGGGCCCAGGGGCAGCCCGGGCCAGCCCACACTGCAATATGTGTGTGCACTAGGTCTGTGCAGCAGAGCAGGTCTCCAGTCATCCTGGTTAATCTTTGCCACTGGATAAAGGCCTAGCTCTGTCGAGCCCGTGTGGTGGCTGATGTGCAACGGTCACCACACATTAAAAAAATCCATGCACAGTCATCTTCCACCCCCTCAACTGGAGTTCAGGTCTGGAACATCGGGTCCTTCATTGAAACATCTGTGAACTCTCATGGAAGCAAGTCGTCCTTGTTCGAGGGACCGCCTATGATATGATGGGGATTACTGTGTGCAAAGGGGCTTGCAAAGTGTCACAGCAGTCCAGCAATCTGTCCTGCAACAGATTACTAGGATAGTTGAGTCGCCACCCTGGGGGAGTGGCAGCGGCTCCATGGTGCATGAACCTGCTGTCCTCTCTCAGGATGACAGAATTCGTCCTCCCACCCCTGCCACTCCACCAGTGCCCTTGTGGTTGCCTGTCAGCCAGCCGGCCCAGACTGCTGTCATCCTCCAAGGCCATCTGCAGTCTTTACCACTGAAAGTCAGCAGCCTTCCACCAGCTGTGCTGCAGCCACTGGGGTAGCACTGCACAGAAGCACCAGGATAGGCAAAGGCACATGAAAGGCAGGCGCTAAGGGAATGCACAAGGATGATTAGTTACGTTTGTATACAACATGACATGATGTAATTTATAAATTTGTTTCGGAATGCGTATTTTGTGTTGGCTTTTATTTTTGCAATGTGCCCAAGCTGACGATGTGATGGTCAGTGACAGAGGGAAGACAAGGGGGCCGATGTTGATGAACTCACTGCCGACTGCCGCCCCCTGACGCCCACTGCCACCCACTGCCGCTCCCTGATGCCCCCTGACGCCCACTGTCGCCCACTGCCGCCCACTGTCGCCCGTTGCCGCCCACTGCCGCCCACTGCCACCCGCTGTCGCCCCCTGACGCCCCCTGACGCCCACTGTCGCCCACTGTCGCCACTGTCGCCCAATGAGGCCACCTGACGCCCACTGCCACCCACTGTCGCCCCCTGATGCCCCCTGATGCCCACTGTCGCCCACTGCCACCACTGTCGCCCAATGACGCCCCCTGACACCCACTGTTGCCCACTGCCGCCCCCTGACGCCCACTGCTGCCCACTGCCACCCAATGCCACCCACTGCCACCCGCTGTCGCCCACTGCCACCACTGTCACCCACTACCGCCCACTGCTGCCCACTGCCACCCACTGCCACCACTGTCGCCCACTACCGCCCACTGCTGCCCACTGCCACCCACTGCCACCACTGTCGCCCACTACCGCCCACTGCTGCCCACTGCCACCCACTGCCACCACTGTCGCCCACTACCGCCCACTGCTGCCCACTGCCACCCACTGTCACCACTGTCGCCCACTACCGCCCACTGCTGCCCACTGCTGCCCACTGCCGCCCACTGCCACCCGCTGCCGCCCGCTGTCGCCCACTGTCGCTCAATGTCACCCACTGCCACCACTGTCGTCCACTGCCACCCACTGCCACCCGCTGTCGCCCACTGTCGCCCACTATCGCCCACTGTCGCCCCCTGACGCTCACTGCTGCCCACTGCCACCCACTGTCGCCCACTGTCGCCCACTGTCACTGACATTGCTCTGCTCGAACCGCCCAGTGCCACTTTCGACGTGGCCGGGAGCGGACGGGAGGGGAGAGCCGCCGGGAAGCGCTCGCCGACGTCAGCGAACAGCCAATGCACGTAAGTAGACTCCCCCCCCCGCCAAAATGCCAGATTGGTGCGGGCGGGAGTCGACGGGAGTTGGCGGTGCACCACGGCATGGAGGCTGCTCTGTCCTCAACGGTAAGTGTCAAGATCCTGTAAAAAAAGTAAGTGGAATTTTAAAAAAATATTTATTTACAGGTACTTACCTGGATGGGGTCCCCTGAAGGTTCTCAGATACTTTATGTTTTTGTTGTTGATGATTTTTATTTTTAGGTCTTCAACCATCTGACTCCATCCTTGGCGGCACTTGGGCGGCAAGTGCCTCTGCCGCCGAGAATGAGACCTCCCGCCCACTGCCGCCCAGATTGGCGGCGTAGGTCGTTGATTTACTGCCCGCCGACCTTCGAGGGATCTTGGAGATGAACATCCCACCAAAAGTACCGTCCGGTACCTCGGCGGCCATCGGCGGCACTTTGGGCAACACTTGGATGGGTGGAGGACTTGATCAACTTCGACCCCAAGGAGTGTGAGACATGGGATTCAGGTTACTGGTGTCGCACTTGAATTAGCTCTTCACGCACAGCCCAGGCAGAAAGAGGCTGTCGAGGTTTCCATCTCCTTCTCTTCCTCACCCGGTTGGCAAACAGTGACTAGTGGGGTGCTGCAGGGATCAGTGCTGGGGCTTCAACTATTTACAATCTACATTAATGACTTGGATGAAGGGACCGAGTGTAATATAGCCAAGTATGCTGATGATATAAAGATGGGTAGGAAAGCAAGTTGTGAGGAGGACACAAAAAATCTACAAAGAGATACAGACAGGCTAAGTGCGTGGGCAAAAATTTGGCAGATGGAGCATAACGTGGGAAAATGTGAGGTTCTCCACTTGGCAGAAAAAATAAAAAAGCAAATTATAATTTAAATGGAGAAAAATTGCAAAATGCTGCAGTACAGAGGGACCTGGGGATTCTTGTGCATGAAACACAAAAAGTTAGTATGCAGGTACAGCAAGTAATCAGGAAGGCAAATGGAATGTTGGCCTTTATTGTAAGGGGGATGGAGTATAAAAGCAGAGAAGTCCTGCTACAACTGTACAGGGTATTGGTGAGGCCACACCTAGAGTACTGCATACAGTGTGGTTGATTCCTGGGATGAGGGGTTGACTTATGAAGATAGGTTGAATAGGTTGCGCCTATACACATTGGCGTTCAGAAGAATGAGAGGTGATCTTATCGAAACATATAAGATAATGAGGGGCTCGGCAAGATGGATGCAGAGAAGATATTTCCACATAGGGAAAACTAAAACTGGAGGACATAGTCTCAGAATAAGGGGCCATCCATTTAAAACTGAGATGAGGAGGAATTTCTTCTCTCAGAGGGTTGTAAATCTATAGAATTCTCTTCCCCAGAGAGCTGTGGAGGCTGGGTCATTGAATATATTTAAGGCGGATATAGACAGATTTTTGAGCGATAAGGGAATAAAGGGTTATGGGGAGCGGGCAGGGAAGTGGAGCTGAGTCCATGATCAGATCAGCCATGATCTTATTAAATGACAGAGCAGGCTCGCGGGGCCAGGTGGCCTACTCCTGCTCCTATTTCTTATGTTTTTATGTTCTTGTCTTTCTCTTGCTGCTCCTTCACCTCCTCCTTTCTCTTCTAGCAGCATGTCCTGCTCTGTGTGGCTTCTGCTTATTCTCCCAGTCATGCACGATTCCAAGAGGAAGGCCTACTCCCCTGGGAGGACAGACGCACCAAAATTAGCATCCTCGACCAGGCCAGCACCCTCAGCATTGAAGCACTGACCACACTTGATCAGCTCCGCTGGGCAGGTCATATTGTCCACATGCCAGACACGAGATTCCCAAAGCAAGCGCTCTATTCGGAACTCCTTCACGGCAAACGAGCCAAAGGTGGGCAGCAGAAACGTTACACGGACACCCTCAAAGCCTCCCTGATAAAGTGCAACATCCCCACTGACACCTGGGAGTCCCTGGCCAAAGACCGCCCTAAGTGGAGGAAGTGCATCTGGGAGGGTGCTGAGCACCACGAGTCTCATCGCCGAGAGCATGCAGAAAGCAAGTGCAGGCAGCGGAAAGAGCGTGTGGCAAACCAGTCCCACCCACCCTTTCCCTCAACGACTATCTGCCCCACCTGTGACAGGGTCTGTGGTTCTCATATTGGACTGTTCAGCCACCTAAGGACTCATTTTAAGAGTGGAAGCAAGTCTTCCTCGATTGTGAGGATCTGCCTATGATGACTAGTGCACCCATGTCTGGGGACAACTGGTTTGTGTAGAAGCCTTGAAATCAGCAACAAGGTATTTAGCACCTGCCACACCACTCCCTGTAGACTTTAGCAGCGCGAAATTGCGTAACGCCCCGGTTGGGGGCGGTAACAGCCGCAAGGCGAGACTTCCATTAATGGGGGGGGGGGCGGCGGATGGCCCAAGCTGCTGACTCTGCAGTAGGGAGCAGGGGCCACCATGAGAGCACCAAGGAGCTGGGTGCTGTGGCAGCAGCCCGACACACAAGCTGGAGTGCCGGGCTGCAGGATCGAGGCACGGATCCCGCAATCTGTACTGAGGAAGGCCATGAGCGGCAAGTTGGCCATTTTTAAACATTTTCAGCGGTGCACCTCCCCTTTAATTTTCACCCCGCATCGTCCACCTCAGCCTCACGGGGCGAAAACAGATCGCCGCGCATGGTGATGATGTCATCATTGCCAGCGCAATGGCCCGGGGGGGGGGCTACCGGCAGTGGCGGGGCACTACCGGTGAGCGTCGCTGCTAAGCTCACGCGGAATTTCGTGGGAGCCGGTAACGGTGCCAAGTCTGGGCGGGAAGCCCTTTGCGCCCCGTTAGCACCCCCGGGGTCGCGAACGGGAGGCACAACACAAACGACCCGAATTTCCGCTCCGGGGTGAAATTGGATCACTGCGCACGGCGCTGACATCATCATCACTGATGCTGCTGGTTTGCGCCTCCTCTAACTCCCGCGCAATTTCTTGGGAGGCGGTAGTGACCCCCGCCCAACACACCCCCGGTGATAAATATTTGCGGCCCGTTAGTGCTCTCCAGGGGGTGCTAATGGGAGGCGCAAACTATGTGAATTTCTCCTGCTGAGTGCGTGCACGCTAACCAAGATGCCGCTCGATGTGCTTCGTGGCAGAAGTGTGCTCGGGCACCGCGGACACTGTTTTGGATCCCTAAGGGCGCTCAACTGTCCTCTCAGGTGAGCATCGGGATGCGGGGGCGGGGGCTGGGTGAAGGGGGATGTAATTTCTTGTTGCCTGTAGTGGGAGTTGTGCTAGACTGCTCCTTGTTGGGAGCGGGGAGGGGACGAGAACTCCCTTTCTCATGGGTATGCCGAACATATACTGAGCTGGGGCATCTGGGATTGTTAGACCAGTCCTGATCCAAGTGGTCTCTGAATGGATGTGGGGACATGGCCAGAATATATGTAGGAGAGTAAATGATCACCGCATAAGATTTATGTAAAATATATCTTGTCATACAAGCAAGGCCTACCTGGTGATAATGATAAAGGAACTAACCTGATATAATCATAGATATGGGACAATCACAAATCTGTTTTCTAGTGGTAGCAGACTGCCCCTGATCATATCAGCATTTTACTGTGTAACTTTCTTTCAGCTCCCTCATGATGATAACATCTCTTTTTTTATTAATGTAGATCTTGTGTAGACAAGGTGGACCACGGCTGCTGTCGTGAAGTCCCAATAGAGCACGACCGCCATCGTCAAGACAAAGCCCACCCCACCCTTCTTTAGAAGAATAGAAAGAATTCCACAGCACCATGACAGAATGCAATGGTACTCACTATCTTTGTGTCAAAGACCACTGTGCCAAGTAGTGTCTTGCTCAAGGAGCTCTCAGTTATGATACATCATCATAGGCAGTCCCTCGGAATTGAGGAAGACTTGCTTCCACTCTAAAAATGCATCCTTAGGTGGCTGAACAGTCCAATACGAGAACCACAGTCCCTGTCACAGGTGGGACAGGGTGGGTGGGACAGGTTTGCCGCACGCTCTTTCCCCTGCCTGCGCTTGATTTCTGCATGCTCTCATCGATGAGACTCGAGGTGCTGTGCACCATGGAACGATGTGACCTGGATCTGCATCACTGAGGACTCCTCAATAATGCCACTGGAGGAAGTCACAAAATGGAGGCTAGACACTTCTCCGCAGGAAGAGTAGCTAAAACGACAAAGACCAACAGTTTTATTAATGAGTGTTCTTCGACTCGCTGTAGGAATTGCTAGGATAGCCCTGACTCTTTCTGAATATCCTTGCTTTCTCTTACTGGAGAGCAAGGAAAAGAGAGGGAATAGCACTAAAGCCCAACTCAGAGAGCATTTATCAGCCACGAGTGGGCTGTGAACGAAGAGCCTGCGGCTCATGGAGCAGTGAGGCAGCCAAAGGTCGCAGGTGAAAGGGAGTTTGGCTTCAGGTAGCCTCCAGGCTGCATTATGAATAGCACTGCCCAAGTGGAAGAGACAAGCTCACAGGTGTGCACCAGTTAGGCTTTGGCACAGGTGTGTCTATCCATGGCTTTAGCGCATGGTCTGGACCCGGGCTAAGATGGAGCAATGGCGCTGTTGTCCCCAGCTGGCGCAGTTTGTTTCCGTGGTGACCTATGGTTTATTTTGCTATGTTTATTTTTGCTTGCACTGATGGGGCAACCATGACATCTGCAGTATATAAACCAAGTTTTATTTGGACCTGGCTGATACATTATAATTAAATGGGATATCGTTTGACATCTAAATTTATGATTATGCTTAACTGGTAGGAGCGATCAGCAGTCTTACTGTCAGTAGCTGGACATCTTTTATAAAAGAGTGCATATTTATAAAGACTCGTCCAAATAAATGTATATCTAGTGCTGCAATTTTCTTAGCTATAATTAAAATAGAATCTGTACTTTTTTGTCAAACCAGTACACATAATTACTACCAGTAGCCAGTGCTGTTTCCATGGTAACTGCCAATTTTCACAGCATTTGTGGGAAGTGTATTTTCCACTGTGTGCCTATAGAAAGTTTCTCTGTGATTGAACTGAGAGACTTCGATGATACTGTTTGCCTATAATACACTTTTGAAAAGAAAGCAAAACAAATGATTTCTTGTGGTGCAGTTTCCAGTGGGTTATTTTCTGCTCCTGTGGGCGGTATGCGGGCGGCACAGTGTTTGGCGGCCACAATGTGCGAATGACTTTTACATCTTCTTAGGTGGCCCTTCCTGCTCCCCCCCGCCATGGAAATTGCTCCACGGGAGCGGAACGGCCGCTCCTCGGTGCCCCCGACTGCTTTCCCCGGCGGGAAGCCACCAGTGGCTGGGCGGTGCGTCTGCCCTTAAAGGGGAGGGCGCACTTCCGCGGCCGCCATTTTATTTTAATTGTCGGTTGACTCCAAGGTTGGCCCGACAATGGCGACCATGGGTTTGGTCGGGCAGCCAACAGACAGCCTGGCACGTCCTCTTGGGTACCAAGCCGTTGGCCCGGCCGAAGCCCTCCCTGCTGGCCCAGTGGGTGCCACTAACGTGGCTGCAGAGTTCGCAGCGGCCCTCCCCTTTAACTGCGTTCACGTCATCAACACATACCGACATCTGATCTGAAGACTGGCTGTGGCTCCGTGGAGAGTGAATGCACAACTGCAGGTGGGTTCGGTCACTCTACCTGTGGGGTTTGAAGGTGGAGCATTATATTCACGTTGCTCTACTTTTGCTATCCAGTCTTTTTGGGGTGTCCCTGTGGGTTTACAGGAAAGTGCGCACATCGCCCAATATTTCCCAGTCGCAAGATATATGTGATGAGCTGAGACAGATGCTGCTAGATCAGCAGTTTTATTGTGGGAGTGTCGTGCAAGGTCAGAGAATTCATTCCCAATGCATATCAGAATGCTTCAGTCTGACTACGTAGAATGACATAGTATTTACAGCACAGAAACAGGCCATTCAGCCCAACTGGTCTATGCTGGTGTTTATGCTTCACACGAGCCCCCTCCCACCCTCCTTCGTCAAACTGTATTAGCAGATCCTTCTATTTCTTTCTCACTCATGTTCTTCTCAACTCTTCCCTGTGGTAGCAGCTTCCACATTCTCACCACTCTCTGGATAAAAAGGTTTCATCAGAATTCCCTATTGGATTTATTAGTGACTATCATATTTATGACCCTTTGTTTTGGACTCCCTCACAAATGGACACGTCTTCTCTTCATCGACCCTATCTAACCCCTTCATAATTTTAAAAACTTCGAATAGGTCACCCCTCAGCCTTGCCTTTTCTAGAGATACGAGCCTCCGCCTCTTCAGTCTCTCCTGATAGTTCTTTTCCTTTCTCGTAATGCATTCAGTATCAGGTCACCCTCAGCCTTCTCTTTTTAAAAAGAACATAGAACATAAGAAATAGGAGCAGGAGTCAGCCATTCGGCCCCTCGATCATGGCTGATCTGATCTTGGGCTCAGCTCCACTTGAGTACAGAGGCAGGGAGTTGTTGCTACAGTTGTATAGGGCCTTGGTGAGGCCACACCTGGAGTATTGTGTACAGTTTTGGTCTCCTAACTTGAGGAAGGACATTCTTGCTATTGAGGGAGTGCAGCAAAGGTTCACCAGACTGATTCCCGGGATGGCGGGACTGACCTATCAAGAAAGACTCGATCAACTGGGCTTGTATTCACTGGAGTTCAGAAGAATGAGAGGGGACCTCATAGAAACGTTTAAAATTCTGATGGGTTCAGACAGGTTAGATGCAGGAAGAATGTTCCCAATGTTGGGGAAATCCAGAACCAGGGGTCACAGTCTGAGGATAAGGGGTAAGCCATTTAGGACCGAGATGAGGAGAAACTTCTTCACCCAGAGAGTGGTGAACCTGTGGAATTCTCTACCACAGGAAGTTGTTGAGGCCAATTCACTAAATATATTCAAAAAGGAGTTAGATGAAGTCCTTACTACTAGGGGGATCAAGGGGTATGGCGAGAAAGCAGGAATGGGGTACTGAAGTTGCAAGTTCAGCCATGAACTCATTGAATGGCGGTGCAAGCTAGAAGGGCCGAATGGCCTACTCCTGCACCTATTTTCTATGTTTCTATGTTTCTATGTTTCCTTGCCCACTCCCCATAACCCTTCACTCCCTTGTCATTCAAAAATTTGTCTATCTCCACCTTAAATATATTCAATGACCCAGCCTCCACAGCTCTCTGGGGCAGAGAATTCCACAGATTTACAACCCACTGAGAGAAGAAATTCTTCCTCATCTCAGTTCTAAATGAGACGATGCCCCCTAATTCAAGATTCCCTCACAAGTGGAAACATCCTCTCTGCATCTATCTTGTTGAACCGCCAGGTCCCTCTGTACTGCAGCATTTTGTAATCTCTCTTCATTTAAATAATAATTTGCTCAGTATCTTATGGCCCTGGTTTCCATGAGCCCAAAGGACCGCCGTTGGGTGCCAAGAGACCAGGCGGTATTTTGCATGAAAGATTTCTCTAAAAGAGGTGGCAGTACCGGCCGATGGCAAAATAACGGCTTACGCCGACAATCTGGGCGGCAGCGCTCAATCTCGGCGGCAAAGGAGCTTGCCGCCCAAGTGTCGCCGAGGATGGAGTCGGGCCCAGGGTTGGCGGAAGACCTGAAAAGTAAAAACATCACCAAAAAAAACAAAAATCACTGGAACACCTTCAGGGGACCCCATCCAGGTAAGTTGCTGTAAAAAAAAATGTAAAAGATGTTCACTAACCTTCTTTTGCAGGTCTTCATACTTAACGTCGGGCTTAGACCTGCCCCCACACAGCGGTCCTTCCCCCTGCTCCCGCCGACTCCCACCCGCACCAATCTGGCATCTTGGCGGGCGGAAGGCCGCTTGCGCTACTTGGTCACCAGAGGACGTCAGCGGGCGGTGCCCGGCAATAGTCCCCTCCCGCCCGCTTCAGTCCAAGTGGAAACTGGGAGAGAGGGGAAAACAGCAGGAAAAATCGCGGCAGTTGGCGGCAGCAGGTGGCAGTGGGCGGTAAGGCCACCAATATGGGGGCCTATATGTTTCAGTATCTTATATGTTTCAATAAGATCACCTCTCATTCTTCTAAATTCCAATGAGTATAGCCCCAACCTGCTCAAACTATCTTCATATGTCAACCCCCTCATCTCAGGAATCGACTTACTGAACCTTCTCTGAACTGCGTCCAATGCAAGTGTGTCCTTCCTTAAAAAAGGAGACCAAAACTGTACGCAGTACTCAAGGTGTGGCCTCACCAATACCCTGTACAGTTGTAGCAGGACATCTCTGCTTTTATAATCCATCCCCCTTGCAATAAAGGCCAACATTCCATTTGCCTTCCTGATTACATGCTGTACCTGCATACTAACTTCTTGTGTCTCATGCACAAGGACCCCCAGGTCTCTCTGTACTGCAGCATTTTGTAATCTCTCTCCATTTAAATAATAATTTGTATTTTTATTTTTCCTGCCAAAGTGGATAACCACACTTTCCAACATTATATTCCATCTGTCAAATGTTTTCCCACTCACTCAGCCTGTCTATATACCTTTGCAGATTATTTGTGTCCTCGTCAAAACTTGCTTTCCCACCCATCTTTGTATCATCAGCAAACTTGGCTATATTACACTTGGTCCCTTCATCCAAGTCATTAATATAGATTGTAAATAGTTGAGGACCCAGCACTGATCCCTGTGGCACCCCTTTAGTTACAGTTTGCCAACCGGAAAATAACCCATTTATCCAGACTATTTTATATAAGTGGATGAGTTTCCTCATGGAGCTTTAAAGAAGCTTTAATGAAGCTTTGATAATCTTCACATTTGGAGAGTGTTGGAGTGGATTTTCGGACATAGCAAAGCATGATGGAGTAAGCCAACTATCTGCCTTTCCACTAAATGAACTTTGTACCAAGAAGCCTATCTGCTGTCCCTGATATGAACTCTGCAGCAACAAGTGACTCCTGTCCAGGTGCAAGCCACTGTTTGATAGAAAGCTTTGCAACAGAATAACTAACCACAAAAGAAGATACAGAGGAAGGGCCCCCAAACTCGCGCCATGCTATCAGGTTTCACTAGGACTAAAAAGTTGTATGTAAATGAATTGCATTGCCATATGGATTGATTGGTTGTATGTAAATGAATTGCGTTGCCATATGGATTGATTGGTTGTATGTAAATGAATTTAAATGATTGTATTCCGCCCCCTGTAAACTGCCCTGGCCAAGGCCATGCAAACGACAGGAAGAACGTGGACAGAAGTATTACTCATTATATTAATGAAGTTAAGAGCCACGGTAAACCGGACAACCGGATTAACCCCTTATGAACAAATGACAGGAAGGGCGATGCAATTACCAGAAAGCATCATAACAGGTGGGGCCGACGTAGGCCCATTAAAAGACAAAATTAAACGGTATGTTTTGGAACTAAGCACTCAACTCAAAGGGATGCGTAAATTAGTAAGAGACAATCAGAAAGAGAGAGACGCTCAGAAAGAGCTTGAAAGGCTCCCTGACGTCCGAGGGCGGGACGTCGCGTCATGGTAAAAACATTACCTGAAAAACCAGGGTTTGCACCAAAATGGAATGGCCCATATGAGGTCATAATCAGTGGAGACACCTGTGCCTGTCTGGACATAAGAGGGAAGAGTGTATGGAAACATTGGACCCAGTTGAAATTGTACAAAGAAACTAATGAGTAAACATAAGACGTGTGATTCACGATAATGTAACCAGGATACTTGTTTATGCACCCCAAACAGGTGACGGCTGCAAGCAAGTCCAAATTACGGCTACTGCTAATGTGCAAATATTGTATTGTTTGAGCGTAACAAACATGTCTAAGATAGCGTATATAATCGCGTTACTCTATGTTGTCACGGTTGTAAAGCTAATAGGATTAGAAGATAACTTGTTTTTCAAGACCCATATACGTGTACACGGCAATCGAACCGTGTGTTACCCACTAGCCCAATCAGTAGAGGCCCTGTTCGTGGCCACCCCTGGGTGGACCCCCTGTGACTTATATACAGCGGATACCTCGGACGCACCCTGTGAGGGACAAACGGGCGAATATAGAAGGGGTATACAGGGAAGATGCGTGGAATTAATAAATCCCACAGATCCTGTGTGCAGGGGGTCCTGGGGAAAGGACGAAACGGTATGCTCAGACAATGCAAGCTACCCGCTTTGCTTCTCGGGCAATGATGGGGGTGTGCATATGCCCTGGTCCCCGAGAACGCCACCTGTGTGCAGACGCAGTGTGCCCATCAGCACTGTCGAGTGCATAGAGGCCAGTTTATTTGCACCTGTAACGAGCAAAGATGCCTGAACGTGACCGCAGGGAGGCAAGTTATCTGCGGTCAGTGCTACGGAACTCATGTCAGTTCAGAAACATGGGCATACCCGTTTGATGCTTACCAATTGGTAGGATCGGGCTCAAATTCAAAGGAACCGAGCAATTGGTGGTATAAGCAGTTCACGAGTGTTAGCAACACTGACGTAAAGTGTTATAGAGCTAAGGACGGATTCGTGTTCCTCCTCAACGACACGTTCAAGACCGCAAACCGACCCTCCCGGTTCTCTTTGCAGTAGGAACTATCGGACCACTCACTGTTCCATGCCCCCAAAGGGGGCATACCCGGAGAAGGATAGTAACACGGGCCATCAGCAAGGAGTTCTGTGCCGATTGGGAGGATCCTATCACGCTGGTATCATCACTCGGTCACGGGTTCCTCGGGGCCCTGTCTGTGGGGGGATCAGCGGGGGTAATTAGTGCCAAAAATAGGAACTATCTTATTTGTGGGAAACAGCACATCTAAGGGATTGGATGCCATCAACCGGGAGCTGTCTGAATTAAGATTGTACATGCAGCAGACCCGTTATACCGTAGATTATCAGTTAGCCCAACAGGGGGGAGTATGCACAATAACGCATGTTACGGATGAATCATACAATATCACCCAAGCCATTGATGCCATCAGAAAGCTGCTTGACGAGTTCAGACAAGGCCCAAAAAGGGGGAATAGCTGGCTTGACTGGCTATTAGGGGATCCTGGGGGTCCTATTTAACGCATGGAATAGTTATTCTTGTGTAATAATAATTACTTGTTGCTTGATTATCGGATGTTTTAATATCTGCTGTAAAGTCATGATGGCCCGAATAGTGCCGGTTGCCAGCGTGATCACCGGAAAAGAACATCTGATGGGAACACCCGGAGACGCCGAGGAAGACGGAGCGGACGACGCAGGCACAGACCACTACCTGTGAAGGGTAGGCTAGAGCTACAGGCAAGGCAGGGAGGTAACTAAATATATTCAAAAAGGAGTTAGATGAAGTCCTTACTACTAGGGGGATCAAGGGGTATGGCGAGAAAGCAGGAATGGGGTACTGAAGTTGCATGTTCAGCCATGAACTCATTGAATGGCGGTGCAGGCTAGAAGGGCCGAATGGCCTACTCCTGCACCTATTTTCTATGTTTCTATGTTTCTATGTAACTTGCCTCGAAGGTAGGCACTGAGCCATCTTCAGTGTGGTCATCTGGATTTCGTGAACATCCTCCAGGACCAACAGGGGGAACTGTTGGAGTGGATTTTCGGACATAGCAAAGCATCATGGGGTAAGCCAACTATCTGCCTTTCCACTAAATGAACTTTGTACCAAGAAGCCTATCTGCTGTCCCTGATATGAACTCTGCAGCAATAAGTGACTCCTGGCCAGGTGCAGGCCACTGTTTGATAGAAAGCTTTGCAACAGAATAACTAACCACAAAAGAAGATACAGAGGAAGGGCCCCCAAACTCACGCCATGCTATCAGGTTTCACGAAGACTAAAAAGTTGTATGTAAATGAATTGCATTGCCATATGCATTGATTGGTTGTATGTAAATGAATTGAAATGATTGTATTCCGCCCCCTGTAAACTGCTTATAACCCCGCGGCACAAGGCACTCGGGGAGAAGATGCTCGCAGATCGCGGGATCTCAACTCTTCTCCCAGAGCTCTGTTAACAATAAAGTTGTCTCTCTTACTTTACTAGAGTCTATGTGAATTTAGTTTTATCAACAGAGAGAGAGGTTTGTTCAGTTGTTGTTTGGAACAGAGAGTCACAGGGACATCAGCAGTGGATATATGGGAGTGTGACTTTTCGCAGACTTGTTCACAGATGACGACACATATGTCACGTCGATCATCACTCAGTCCATCAGAAATCTTGTCTCCTGCGACAAACTCAAAACCGAATCACAGCGTGATGCTACGCTCCAGCACATGTGCCATGTCCTCCAGACTGAGTGGCTGAAGCAAATTCCAGAAGAGCTGGAAACATTCCACAGACTTCGCGAGGAATTTTCCATTTGGAACGATGGCTGACTAGTTCGTGGTGATAGAGCAGTAATTCCCAAGTCACTACAACAGCGTGTTCTCTCATTGGCACACGATGGACATCCTGGCATTGTCCGCATGAAGCAGAGATGTCGCGATTCAGTATGGTGGCCTGGGATTAACACCCACATTGAGGAGTTTGTTTCACACTGTGAAGATTGCAGTCTGAGCGAAAAGGCCACAAACATCCGACCAGCGCCAATGAAGCCCAATCCATGGCCACAAAGACCATGGCAACAACTTCACTTGGATATCTTCGGTTTATTGAAGCAGCTCCACAGCACCAGTGTTTCCTTGTTGTAGTACATGACCTGCATGCCAAATGGCCAGAAATCACTACAACAAGTTCAATGACCTCATCAACGATCATCTGTTCACGAAGTGGGGCCTCCCAGAGGTCATAATCACTGACAATAGACAACGGTTTGTGTCTGACCAGATCGCGGATTTCCTCGCGCATCATGCTATCGAGAATTGCCTTACTGCTTGGTACAATCCTCAAAGCAACAGAGGGGTTGAGCGTTTTAACCACGTCATCAAAGAGGGTTTGAAAGCCAATCTCGCAGCAGGCCAAACATTCGACGAAGTGGTTCAGACCATTCTCCACACATACCGTTCGACAAAGCACTCGCTAACGGGGAACACACCCGCTGAGCTCATGCTTGGGCGGAATCTTTGCTGGCTACGGAACATTCTCAAATCCTCCAGCCAAACCGAGCAGAAACCAGCAGGATGGAACAGAGGCACCATTCTGTTTCCCAACCGATAACCTCGATCAAACATAGAAACAAAGAAACATAGAAAATAGGTGCAGGACTAGGCCTTCGAGCCTGCACCGCCATTCAATGAGTTCATGGCTGAACATGCAACTTCAGTACCCCATTCCTGCTTTCTCGCCATACCCCTTGATCCCCCTACTAGTAAGGACTACATCTAACTCCTTTTCGAATATATTTAGTGAATTGGCCTCAACAACTTCCTGTGGCAGAGAATTCCACAGGTTCACCACTCTCTGGGTGAAGAAGTTTCTCCTCATCTCTGTCCTAAATGGCTTACCCCTTATCCTTAGACTGTGACCCCTGGTTCTGGACTTCCCCAACATTGGGAACATTCTTCCTGCATCTAACCTGTCTAAACCCGTCAGAATTTTAAACGTTTCTATGAGATCCCCTCTCATTCTTCTGAACTCCAGTGAATACAAGCCCAGTTGATCCAGTCTTTCTTGATATGTCAGTCCCGCCATCCCGGGAATCAGTCTGGTGAACCTTCGCTGCACTCCCTCAATAGCAAGAATGTCCTTCCTCAAGTTAGGAGACCAAAACTGTACACAATAATCCAGGTGTGGCCTCACCAAGGCCCTATACAACTGTAGCAACACCTCCCTGCCCCTGTACTCAAATCCCCTTGCTAAGAAGGCCAACATGCCATTTGCTTTCCTAATCGCCTGCTGTACCTGCATGCCAACCTTTAATGACTGATGTACCATGACACCCAGGTCTCGTTGCACCTCCCCTTTTCCTAATCTGTCACCATTCAGATAATAGTCTGTCTCTCTGTTTTTACCACCAAAGTGGATAACCTCACATTTATCCACATTATACTTCATCTGCCATGCATTTGCCCACTTACCTAACCTATCCAAGTCACTTTGCAGCCTCATAGCACTCTCCTCGCAGCTCACACTGCCACCCAACTTAGTGTCATCCGCAAATGTGGAGATACTACATTTAATCCCCTCGTCTAAATCATTAATGTACAGTGTAAACAGCTGGGGCCCCAGCACAGAACCTTGCGGTACCCCACTAGTCACTGCCTGCCATTCTGAAAAGTACCCATTTACTCCTACTCTTTGCTTCCTGTCTGCCAACCAGTTCTCAATCCACGCCAGCACACTACCCCCAATCCCATATGCTTTAACTTTGCACATTAATCTCTTGTGTGGGACCTTGTCGAAAGCCTTCTGAAAATCCAAATACACCACATCAACTGGTTCTCCCTTGTCCACTCTACTGGAAACATCCTCAAAAAATTCCAGAAGATTTGTCAAGCATGATTTCCCTTTCACAAATCTATGCTGACTTGGACCTATCATGTCACCTCTTTCCAAATGCGCTGCTATGACATCCTTAATAATTGATTCCATCATTTTACCCACTACCGATGTCAGGCTATAATTCCTTGTTTTCTTTCTCCCTCCTTTTTGAAAAAGTGGGGTTACATTGGCTACCCTCCACTCCATAGGAACTGATCCAGAGTCTATGGAATGTTGGAAAATGACTGTTAATACATCCGCTATTTCCAAGGCCACCTCCTTAAGTACTCTGGGATGCAGTCCATCAGGCCCTGGAGATTTATCGGCCTTCAATCCCATCAATTTCCCCAACACAATTTCCCGACTAATAAGGATTTCCCTCAGTTCCTCCTTCTTACTAGACCCTCTGACACCTTTTATATCCGGAAGGTTGTTTGTGTCCTCCTCAGTGAATACCGAACCAAAGTACTTGTTCAATTGGTCTGCCATTTCTTTGTTCCCAGTTATGACTTCCCCTGATTCTGACTGCAGGGGACCTACGTTTGTCTTTACTAACCTTTTTCTCTTTACATATCTATCGAAACTTTTGCAATCCGCCTTAATGTTCCCTGCAAGCTTCTTCTCGTACTCCATTTTCCCTGCCCTAATCAAACCCTTTGTCCTCCTCTGCTGAGTTCTAAATTTCTCCCAGTCCCCGGGTTCACTGCTATTTCTGGCCAATTTGTATGCCACTTGCTTGGCTTTAATACTATCCCTGATTTCCCTTGAGAGCCACGGTTGAGCCACCTTCCCTTTTTTATTTTTACGCCAGACAGGGATGTACAATTGTTGTCGTTCATCCATGCGGTCTCTAAATGTCTGCCATTACCCATCCACTGTCAACCCCTTAAGTATCATTCGGCAATCTATCCTAGCCAATTCACATCTCATACCTTCAAAGTTACCCTTCTTTAAGTTCTGGACCATGGTCTCTGAATTAACTGTTTCATTCTCCATCCTAATGTAAAATTCCACCATATTATGGTCACTCTTCCCCAAAGGGCCTTGCACAACGAGATTGCTAATTAATCCTCTCTCATTACACAACACCTAATCTAAGATGGCCTCCCCTCTAGTTGGTTCCTCGACACATTGGTCTAGAAAACCATCCCTAATGCACTCCTGGAAATCCTCCTCCACTGTATTGCTTCCAGTTTGGTTAGCCCAATCTATATGCATATTAATGTCACCCATGATAACTGCTGCACCTTTATTGCATGCACCCCTAATTTCCTGTTTGATGCCCTCCCCAACATCACTACTACTGTTTGGAGGCCTGTACACAAATCCCACTAACGTTTTTTGCCCTTTGGTGTTCTGCAGCTCTACCCATATAGATTCCACATCATCTAAGCTAATGTCCTTCCTAACTATTGCATTAATCTCCTCTTTAACCAGCAATGCTACCCCACCTCCTTTTCCTTTTATTCTATCCTTCCTGAATGTTGAATAATCTTGGATGTTGAGGTCCCAGCCCTGATCATCCTGGAGTCACGTCTCTGTAATCCCAATCACATCATATCTGTTAACATCTATTTGCACAGTTAATTCTTTCACCTTATTACGGATCCTCCTTGCATTAAGACACAAAGCCTTCAGGCTTGTTTTTTTAACACCCTTTGTCCTTTTAGAATTATGATGTAGTGTGGCCCTTTTTGTTTCTTGCCTTTGTTTACTCGGCCTTCCATTATTGCTTTTTACCTTTCTACCATCTGTTTCTGACTCCATATTACTTCGTCCTGTCTCGCTGCATAGGTTCCCATCCTTCTGCCATATAAGTTTAAACACTCCCAAACTGCATTAGCAAATGTTACCCCCAGGACATCAGTTCCAGTCCTACCCAAGTGCAAACCGTCCCTTTTGTACAGGTCCCACTTCCCCCAGAACTGGTTCCAATGTCCCAGGAATTTGAATCCCTCTTTCTTGCACCACTGCTCAAGCCACGTATTTATTCTAACTATCCTGCTCCCTCTACTCTATTAGCACGTGGCACTGGTAGCAATCCAGAGATTGCTACCTTTGAGGTACTACTTTTTAATTTAACTCCTAGTTCCCTAAATTCAGCTTGTAGGACCTCTTCCCATTGGTACCTACATGTATCACGACAACTGGCTGTTCACCCTCCCTCTCCAGAATGCTCTGCAGCCGCTCCGAGACATCCTTGATCCTTGCATCAGGGAGGCAACATACCATCCTGGAGTCTCGATTGCGACCGCAGAAACTCCTATCTATTCCCCTTACAATAGAGTCCCCTATCACTATAGCTCTACCACTCTTTTTCCCGCCCTTCTGTGCAGCAGAGCCACCCATGTGCCATGAACCTGGCTGCTGGTGCCTTCCCCTGGTAAGTCATCTCCCCCAACAGTATCCAAAACGGTATATCTGTTTTGGAGGGAGATGACAGCAGGGGACTCCTGCACTACCTTCCTGCTCTTGCCTTGTCTCTTGGTCACCCATTCACTATCTGTCCTAACTCTTACCTGTGGTGTGACCAACTCACTAAATGTGCTATTCACAACAGTCTCAGCATCACTGCAAGCTCCACGCAAGCTCAGTGTTATGTCTTGAATAAAGAATCTGACTAGATACTGCAAGCAATGTGTGACCGTAGTCCTTTATTACAGGTCTCCAGAGTGCCTCTCCAGCCTGTGAGGCCTCCATATGTACAGGTGCTCCCAAGGGATTGTGAGATCCCTTGGGACTCCAGGGGATGAGCCCTCTGATGGTTAAACTAGGTATTTACAGGTTTACATACATAACAACAATCCCCCCCGCCCCCCCATCCCCCCACCAAAGTCAATAGTGTAACTATTTACAATGTGAATCGATCTGGGGCTTTCCTTTCCCTGGGTGATCGTCTCGGTGCAGATGCTGGTGTTGGTGAGTCGTTTGTTGGGCCCTCGCAGGGTTGCTGTGCAGCTGGCCTTGCCGGGCTGCTGGGTGTGGTGAGTCCTGCTGGGCTGCTACAGGTGATAGGTTCTGCTTTGTGGTCAACCGTTGGGTCGGTTGCCACTTGTGTGAGTGTTGGGAGGTCGATAAAGGTAAAGTCTATTGTGGGTTGTTCTGGATAGTCCGTGAATCTGAGTTTGGTTTGGTCCAAGTATTTTCTGTAGGTGAGTCCATTTGAAAGTTTGACCAGAAACACCCTACTCCCCTCTTTGGCCACGACAGTGCCAGGAAGCCACTTTTGACCTTGTCCGTAGTTCAGCACAAATACAACATCATTAATCTCGATTTCGCGTGACACATTTGCGCAATCATGATATATATTCTGTTGAAGCCACCTGCTCTCTACCTATTCGTGTAGATCGTGTAGAGAGCCTTGTCTTGTGCCCTTTTCATGAGCAGTTCAGCAGGGGGAACCCCAGTGAACGAGTGGAGTCTTGTGCGGTAACTAAGCAGGACTCGAGATAGGTGAGTCTGCAGTGAGCCTTCAGTTACCCTCTTCAAGCTGTGCTTGATTGTTTGCACTGCTCGCTCTGCCTGACCATTGGACGCTGGTTTAAACAGGGCAGATGTGACATGTTTGATCCCATTGCGGGTCATGAACTCTGAACTCGGCACTGGTGAAGCATGGCCCATTGTCACTCACAAGGACATCAGGCAGGCCGTGCGTGGCAAACATGGCCCACAGGCTTTCAATGGTGGCAGCGGACGTGCTTGCCGACATTATCTCACATTCAATCCATTTGGAGTACGCATCTACAACCACAAGGAACATTTTTCCCAAGAATGGGCCTGCATAGTCGACATGGATCCTGGCCCACGGTTTGGAGGGACAGGACCATAAACTTAGTGGTGCTTCCCTGGGTGCATTGCTTAATTATGAACATGTGTTACATTTGTGTATGCAGGACTCTAATTCTGCATCGATACTGGGCCACCACACGTGGGATCTGGCTATCGCTTTCATCATTACAATGCCTGGGTGGGTACTGTGGTAGTAGTATTAGGCAGTCCCTCGTATCGAGGATGACCCGCTTCCACACCAAAAAGGCTGAGTTCACAGGTGTTTCAATGAAGGACCTGACATTCTAGGTCCTGAACTACATGTTGAAGAGTGGAAGATGCCTGTGCATGGATTCTTTTAACATGTGGTGGCCGTTGCACATCAGCCACCACACGGGCTTGACAGAGCCAGGTCTTGGTTCAGTGGCAAGGGTTAACCAAGACGACTGGAGACCAAGGTCTGCTGCACAGACCTAGTGCGCACGCATGCTCCTACTATCTATGTCTCCAAGATAAGAGGAGACTAATTGATGTCCTGTTTCTGACTGCACCATTTTTGATCGGAGAGGAAGAGCAGTGAGAAATCAGGGCCCAGGAGAATCGTGATTGGGGCCCAGGAGAGGCAAGAGTTCGGGGCCCAGCACCAAGGGTTCGGGGCCCAGAAATGCAAGTGTCCCTGCCCTTTTTTGGCATCACTACCCGATTACCCCATAGGAAGCAGTCTGCCTGTATGGACATTTCATCTCTGCACCGCTGGTACAGCTTTATTTCTTCCTGCATCTCTAATGGGACACTAGACCAACTCTCGTGGAGCGCATAGTTTTTTACTAAGGACAGTGAGGGGTCCTGGCTCGTCCAGGTTCTAATCTGTCGGCTGGTAACAGGTGATTGCTCACTCTCAAATGCTTCCATTACCATAACTAAATTTGCGGGCTGTGCCATCTCCACCCCTGTGGTGGGCAATGGCAGCCTACTGAGAGCATCGGCACAGTTTTCTGTGCCTGACCTGTAGTGGATGGCGTAGTTGTATGCGGACAACGTGAGCGCCCATCTCTGGATGCAGGCCGATGCATTCGTATTTATCTCCTTACTTTCAGAAAAGAGGGATATCAGTGGCTTATGGTCGATTTCCAATTCAAATTAGAGCCCAAACAGATATTGATGCATTTTCTTTACCCCGTAAACACACGCTAATGCTTCTTTTTCGATCATACTGTAGGCCCTCTCAGCCTTAGACAGACTTCTGGATGCATAGGCAACCGGTTGCAATTTCCCAGATTCATTAGCTTATTGCAATACACACCCGACACCGTATGATGATGCATCACATGCTAGTACCAAATGCTTACATGGATCATACAACACAAGCAATTTGTTTGAGTATAACAGTTTCCTAGATTTCTCAAAGGCATTTTCTTGGCTTTTACACCATACCCATTCATCTCCTTTACGCAGTAATGAGTGCAGTGGTTCTAACAGTGTGTTAAGATCCGGTAAGAAGTTACCAAAGTAGTTCAGGAGTCCTAGGAACGACCGTAGCTCCATCACATTCTGTGGTCTTGGTGCGTTGTTGATTGCCTCCGTCTTCGAATCGGTGGGCCTGATGCCGTCCGCTGCGATTCTTCTCCCCAGGAACTCCACTTCAGGTGCCAGGAAAACGCACTTCGAGCATTTTAACCTGATCCCCACACGATTAAGCCGACTAAGAACCTCCTCCAGGTTCTGCAGGTGCTCGACGGTATCCCGACCGGTAACCAAGATATCGTCCTGGAAGACCAAGCTTTCCATGTTCCTCTGGAATATCACCGCGGCTGATCGAATCCTAAACAGGCATCTGTTGTAAATGAAGAGACCTTTGTGCGTGTTGATGCAGTTGAGGCCCTTTGATGATTCCTCCAGCTCCTGCGTCATGTAGGCCGAGGTCAAGTCCAGCTTCGTGAATATCCCAATCATCTTCCTCTGAAAATTTCTCCAGGATGCCCTCGGTTCTCTGCATTGTTGCGGTGGGGTTCATTATCTGTATCTCGTTGCCAGCTGTTATGTCTTGAATAAAGAATCTGACCAGGTACTGTAAGCTCAAAGTAATGTGTGACCGTAGTCCTTTATTACAGGTCTCAGAGTGCCTCTCCAGCCTGTGAAGCATCCTTATGTACAGGTGCTCCCAAGGATTGTGGGATCCCTTGGGACTCCAGGGGATGAGCCCTCTGGTGGTTAAACAAGGTATTTACAGGTTTACATACATAACACTCAGCGTATCAGAACATGACCTGGCTATCCCAAGGACTTTGTTGGCAGATAGACTGTGGTTTTAAAAAGGGGTGAAATATGTTGTGTTCATACTCTATTTATTTGTTACAGTTCACTGGATGGGCATTCGGACCCTGCGGGAGCTATTCACAGTTGCTGTACTCATGCTGGTTCATGCCAGTTTGGGAACTCCATTTTGGGTTGCAGAAAAGTACAGTTAAGTTAAGTTACTTTTCTCCTGGCTCAGTTTGTCAGTTATTTACACGTACACAACATTACTGAGTCCTGGAAGTAGAAGAATAGATAAGATTGTGTAAGGGAGAGCTTATTGCTTAGTTATTGGAAAATAAGCATGCAAGTATACAACAAGACCATCAGGCCCATTAGAGCCACCCTATCCAGATGTGGGGCAAGCACCAATTCCATTTACACAGTCTTTAACCGCACAATCTCGTAGGAGAGGTAAAATAAAACAGAGCACAAAACCTGTAGTCAATTCAGGAAGAACTTGAACCAATTCCTTTCTGACCCCAAGGCAATCTAGCAAGCTCAGGGAATTGTGATAACCCATTACTCAGCTTCATTCCCGCTAACCAACAACTGACCTTTTATAACTGGAAATGTCCTCTTGACTCAGTTCCCTTTTAAATTACTGCAGCAAATCCATACTCACTGCATGATCTGGCTTTCACGGAGTATTCTGATGCCCTTCTCGTGTGCCGACATTTGAACCCGCTGTCAGCAAGTGGCTCGAAGAGTTTTCTTTGTGTCAGAGAGTACTGATGCACCCAAGCACATCTTCAGTCATGTGAAGATCTCCTCGGCTGCCGAACGTACTGCTGTTACGTGAGTCTTCTGACCCTTGGCTCTGAATGTCAGTGAGGGGCAGATTGCAGAGGGGTGCGAACAAAAACGCTTCAGTTCCCTCATCCAGCCAGGAGTTTGATGGGGAAGATAAGCTCCAGAAAGTCATCCTTTAGAGTAGTTCATAAAGTTTAGGAGGCAAATTCTGCCCATCTGCTTGGGGGAACTGTTCAAAGCGCGTGTATGAAGGAAAGGACAACAACAGCAACTTGTATTTATATAGCACCTTTAACGTAGTGAAATGTCCCAAGGCGCTTCACAGGAGTATTATGACATAAAAATTTGATACCGAGCCGCATAAGCAGAAATTAGCGCAGGTGACCAAAGGCTTGGTCAAAGAGGTAGGTCTCAGGATTGCCTTGAAGGAGGAAAGAGAGGTTGAGAGGTGGAGAGGTTTAGGCAGGGAGTTCCAGAGCTTGGGGCCCAGGCAACAGAAGGCACGGCCACCAATGGTTGAGTGATTATAATCAGGGATGCTCAAGAGGGCAGAATTAGAGGAGCGCAGACATCTCGGGAGGTTGTGAGGCTGGAGGAGATTACAGAGATAGGGAGGGGTGAGGCCACGGAGGGATTTGAAAATAAGGATGAGAATTTTGAAATTGAGATGTTGCTTAACCGGCTGCCAATGTAGGTCAGCGAGCACAGGGGTGAGAAAGGAAGAACTTGCATTTATATTCACGACTTGGAAGAAGGGACCGAGTGTAACGTTGCCAAGTTTGCTGACGATACAAAGATGGGAGGAAAGGCAATGTGTGAGGAGGACACAAAAAATTGCAAAAGGACATAGACAGGCTAAGTGAGTGGGCAAAAATTTGGCAGATGGAGTATAATGTTCAAAAGTGTGAGGTCATGCACTTTGGCAGAAAAAAATCAAAGAGCAAGTTATTATTTAAATGGAGAAAGATTGCAAAGTGCCGCAGTACAGCGGGACCTGGGGGTACTTGTGCATGAAATGCAAAAGGATAATATGCAGGTACAGCAAGTGATCAGGAAGGCCAATGGAATCTTGACCTTTATTGCAAAGGGGATGGAGTATAAAAGCAGGGAAGTCTTGTTACAGTTATACAGGGTATTGATGAGGCCACACCTGGAATATTGCGTGCAGTTTTGGTTTCCATATTTACGAAAAGATATACTTGCTTTGGAGGCTGTTCAGAGAAGGTTCATTAGGTTGATTACGGGGATGAGAGGGTTGACTTATGAGGAAAGATTGAGTTGGTTGGGCCTCTACTCATTGGAATTCAGAAGAATGAGAGGTGATCTTATCGAAACGATTAAGATTATGAGGGGGCTTGACAAGGTGGATGCAGAGAGGATGTTTCCACTGATGGGGGAGACTAGAACTAGAGGGCATGATCTTAGAATAAGGGACCGCCCATTTAAAACAGAGATGAGGAGAAATTTCTTCTCTCAGAGGGTTGCAAATCTGTGGAATTCGCTGCCTCAGAGAGCTGTGGAAGCTGGGACATTGAATAAATTTAAGACAGAAATAGACAGTTTCTTAAATGATAAGGGGATAAGGGGTTATGGGGAGCGGGCAGGGAAGTGGAGCTGAGTCCATGATCAGATCAGCCATGATCTTATTGAATGGCGGAGCAGGCTCGAGGGGCCTTATGGCCTAATCCTGTTCCTATTTCTTATGTTCTTATGTTCTAATGTTCTTTCATAACCTCGAACGTCCCAAAGCGCCTTACAGCCAATGAAGCACTTTTGAAGTATGGTCACTGTTGTAATGTAATGTGGCAGCCAACTTGCGCACAGCAAGGTCCCACAAACAGCAATGAGATAATGACCATATCATCAGATTTAACTGTTGTTTGAGGGATAAATATTGGCCAAGGCGCTGTGGAAAACACCCCCTGCTCTTTTCGAAAATAGTGCCATGGGATCGTTTACGTCCACCTGAGAGAGCAGACTGGGCCTCGGTTTAACGTCTCATCCGCAAGACGGAGTTCCTGTGGCTGCCCAGACACATTTGAAGATGAACTTGTCAAGATGCTGGAGCTGCTGTATGAGGAATTCAATGAGGAGCCGCTGGTGTGGCTGGATTGGTCTGGGGAAGCTGGCACCCTGCGCAGGTCAGTGTACATTCTGGCCGGGGTAGGGAAATACTGTCTGTTGTCGATGACTGAAAGCGTTGGGTGTAACAATTACGCTTTGGTATCTGACACCTATCTTAGAACATCTGCTTCCTCTTACAACGTTCCTGGCAAGCAGGTCCTGCTCCGCTCCCCTTCAGCATGGCTTTCAGTTGCTAGGTGTTGCCACTGATATTTTTGCTTCTTTTCTGTGGCTGCGTCACAGAGAAAAGCAAGAGGATTGTTTCCTGTTGTGAATCATGATTCATTTGCTCAAATTTAGCCCGCATCCTCCCAGTAACATTATCTCATCCGTGTAAGTGGAAATACTATCACCTTTCCACTAAACTAGCAGTATTAACTCATTGCCTCCCAGCATGTCAGTGCGATTATATAACATGAGTGCGCACTCTTATTTCACTGAGTGTTAATGTTACATTTGATTTTGAATATGTAATTTAGAGACTGTCCTTTAACTATCAGTAACTGCATCAGTTCAGCAATGGGCTGCAGGCAGATTGCACTGAAGATGGAGTTTTGTAAGCAAAGGCTGAACGACCGAACGCTGGTGTATATAATGGCCCAGTAATTGCCGTCGGAGGCTTCCTGCGGGCAGAAGCCTCCGACCTGAAAAATTTCTACGGACCTACCTGATGGTCCAGGAGGTTTGGCAACGTGCAGTCCTGGGCCTGCATGGAGGCCCACGTATCCCAGGGCCGCAGGTGTTTCGCAAGTGTCCCTGGGATCACGTGGGCCGGCCCAACCAATCGCAGGAGGGGAATTTCTGTTCATACTGTGGTGAGTTCTGTATGTATGGTATCACTGTAAGTATGAATGGGAATACCCCCTAAAACACACAAACACTTAAAATAATTTTCTTTTAAATCACATATTTAAAATTAATCAAAATGGAATTTAGTTAATTATTTAAAACAAAGATTAAATTTTTTGAAAAATAAATGTACATATTTTAAAGTGTCTAAAAATAAACTTACAGGATTTTAAATGTTTAAATTATTGAAAAAAATGTCTTTCACTTTCTTTTAAAAGTCTTGCGCTGATAAAAGCAGGCCTTATGCTTTTATCAGTCGTAAGAATTTCACGGGCATTCACTGGGCAGAAGTTGGGTAAATAGCCCAACTCTCCGCCCGCGGAGGCCCTTTACTTCCAGGTGTGTGCGATCTGTCAGGAGGATTCTCGACAGACCATAAGTTCTGGGTTTAGGCGCATGCGCTTCACATCCCTACACCCGGAACCTGTGGGGCCTCTACGGGCGGGTGTGCACCTCATACATGCCCATAGGGGCCGCAAATTCAGGACCAATAAATAGGGCCAGAAATTCTGTCCACGGAGCTAAAGTTCGAAAAGTTGAAATAGTAGCCAGTTGCTAATCATTCTCTCCTCCTCTCCTCCTGTGACATTCAGTTTTGGTGCTCCAATAGAGAAGTGGAGCGCTAAATCACGTGCTAACTCCTTCTCTTAGTGCGGTAAAGTCTGAGAGCGGGGTGGTGGTAACAGACGCTGACAATTTTGAGCACATTGGTAACGGTATCAGAGGCCGCTTCGCCCACTTAAAGGGAAGGGCCGATGATGCTGCACAAGCTAGTTGTCGGCAGTTCTGTTTTGCAAGGCGATCCGTGCAACTGCCATTACAGCCCCAAACACTGTCACACAGTGGAGGGCTGGGACGTCTTGCACCAGTGAAACATGAAAAGCTTTACGCAGGCACCAGACTGATGCAAATAATAAAGGTTGCGCTGGCTGAAAACCATTCCCTTTAAGTACTGCTCCCCAAGCGGCCAGTTCACAACACCTCCTCTTCCTGCCGTTGCTCACGCCCGGTATGAAGGCAAGGGGCGAGAGTCAGTTTTACATCTGGGTTGATAACGGGATGCGGTGCACTTTATGACGTTATGATCTGCGAGGCGCTCGAGGCCCCGGCACTATGCGTTAGTGCCAGCGTTAAACCGGCACTGAAGTTCGTGGGTGTCGCTGCAGTCACCGTGCCCAGTCGCTAACCCCTTAGCTCCATGTTAGCCCTCCCCTCCCCCAGGCGCTATCGGGAGGGGCGAAGCTAGCTAATTTCTTCACCACAGTGCTTAAAATCTTATATTCCTTTTTAAATCAATCTTGGGTTACAAAGATCCATAAAAAACAAGTTCAAAAATTAACATAACACTTTAAACATATGGAACTCCTCAACTCTGTTGCTTCTGTTCCTCCACTGCATTCTCTTCCTCCCACAATCTGCAGGCTTTTAAAACTCAACTTCTGTATCACTTAGCTGCAACCTGAGTTATCTCATCTTCTCTCCCACACTTTTCAATCTCGGTTGTGCCTTGGCCCGTTACCTCGCTTTCTCATTAAATCTCCTCTGAAGACCCGCTGAATTTATCTTTTGAGTAGCTGAGCTATGTAGACCAAGAAGGCACCAAATTTGGTCTCTACTGTGTTAGCTGATATCGGCTGGCAGTATCGGATGTTACAATTGATGTTAGAGCCCATGGGTTAAGGGAAGGAAAATCAAACCAGGGTTTCAATTCCTGATTGCTGTCCAGTGATTTATGTAGGACTAGATGCCATCTGAGGATAGATTAGGCTCAGCTGTGATACCTTCTGTAGTCAAATGGCCTGCTATCAATCGAATGTTAGTTGCTTGGGTAGAGCACTGGTGGCAGGGGGGTGGGGGGCAGAATATGTGGTGCAAATCCTAGCAAGGAGACAGTGCCCTGAGGGCAGGAATAGGAGAGGAGAAAAATGACAGAGAAAATGTGAAAAAGCAATTGACTGCATTGTGCCCTTACCATCTACTCCTTGACTATCCATCTATAGTCTAGATTTCCTCCTCCTGGTTGTTAACTGTAGCAGTGTAATCTGAGTGGTTAGGAGGGCAGTTCTATTTCACCAGAACATTGCCCATTTTTGTGCCTGCCCTACCTTCCATTGATTGACAGTGCACGTCCATTTGTGGCATGTGAGGCGATGATGTTCAGCTCATGTGGTATCTTCCATTTCCTGTAACTTTCTCCATATTTACTCCAGGTCATGTTCCAGGGTCATGTTCCAGGGTCATGTCCCAGGTTATGTTCCAGGGTCATGTCCCAGGTCATGTTCCAGGTTATGTTCCAGGTCATGTTCCAGGTCGTATTCCAGGCCATGTTCCAGGGTCGTGTTCCAGGCCATGTTTCAGGTCATGTTTCAGGGTCATGTCCCAGGGTCATGTTCCAGGATCATGTTTCAGGTCATTTTCCAGGTCATGTTCCAGGTCATGTTCCAGGCCATGTTCCAGGGTCATGGTCCAGGGTCATATCCCAGGGTCATGTTCCAGGGTCTTGCTCCAGGGTCATGTTCCAGGATCATGTTCCAGGGTCATGTTCCAGGGTCATGCTCCAGGGTCATATTCCAGGGTCATGTTCCAGGTCACGTCCCAGGTCATGTTCCAGGGTCTTGCTCCAGGGTCTTGCTCCAGGATCATGTTCCAGGGTCATGTTCCAGGGTCTTGCTCCAGGGTCATATTCAAGGGTCATGTTCCAGGTCATGTTCCAGGTCATGCTCCAGGTCATGTTCCGAGGTCATTGTCCAGGGTCATGTTCCAGGGTCATGCGCCAGAGTCTTGCTCCAGGGTCATGTTCCAGGTCATGTTCCAGGTCATGTTCCTAGGTCATGTTCCAGGTCATGCTCCAGGTTATGTTCCTAGGTCATGTTCCAGGTCATGCTACAGGTCATGTTGAAGTTTATGTTGCAGTCTGTGTAACACAGATTTTCAGAGTTCTCAGACATTGTAGAAAAGGCTGATGTGAATCTTGTGAGCATACAGAAAGAATGAGAATGAAATAACTTGTATTTATATATCATTTGTACCTCAGCTATATTTGTAGTATTTCCAGAAGCTTTTTTGGGGGACTTTAATTGTTGGGTTTTGTTTGCTGCTTCTAAACACTTTCCCATTTTCTTTTGTGCCATTTGCTGTGTTACTGCCATTTCATCCCCACCCATTCCCATTTACAGACAGGTTTCCATTGAAAATGGAGGGGAAGAACAATATAAGGATTCCAGGCTGGTCTTGCCCCACCGAAGGTGCATGGCACCCACCTACTGGTACTTGAAGTCAGAGTATATCAGCAGTTGTCTCAGGAGCTGGGTATGCAAAGGGTTTGCTTTATGAAGGAAGCTGTTACTGAATACAGGCACAAGCTGCAACCTAACTGTCATGTATGTACTATTGAGATCACTCTCCACTAGATGGCGTCACTGTTGTGTGTGTAGCCCAAGTATAAAAGCCCAGCCATTTTGTATATAAGCACTTTGGGCCTTAATAAAGCAGAGCCAAGTTTATGCCTTTTGGAGTTAAACAGTATTCAGTCTAACAGTTATTGCATACACAACTTTTGGCGACGAGGCAACAAAAACCTTTGCTTGCAAAAATGAGCACAATTGGATTGTTGGAGCGACTTGTGGAAGGAGAAGATTGGGCAGACTTTGTGAGCCATTTGAGCCAGTTCTTCGTGGCCAACAAAATGGAAGAGGTCGGCGACACAAATCAGCGCTGGGCGGTGTTCCTCACGGTTTGCGGTCCAAAAATTTATGGTCTGATAAAGAATCTACTCCTGCCTGTGAATCCAACTGAGAAGACATATGAAGAATTGTGCACACTGGCACAGGACCAACTTAAGCCAGACGAAGGCATTATCATCTCGAGATACAGATTTTATACGCACGTTCGCTCAGAGGGTCAGAATGCGGCAGAATTCGTTGCCGACCTGAGACGTCTAGCATGACCGTGTAAGTTCGGGGCTGTGTTGGCAGACATGCTGCAGGACTTCTTTGTAATCAGCATCAACCACGAGGTGATCCTGTGTAAACTACTGGCAGTGGAGACGTTGGACTTGAACAGGGCCATCACGATCGCTCAGTCATGCATGACAATGGATAGAAGTCTAAAGCAGATATCAGTGAAAAATCGAAACTCAACAAGTTCTGTAAATATGATTGATTCGGCGTTCAGCAGAGCAGCACATGGCAGGGTCTACCCGACTGCGTACACGAAACCTGTGGCTGCCCAAAATCCGCCAGCGGGAATGTATCCAATTTCTCTGTGTTGGCATTGTGGGGGAAATCACCGGCACCAGCAGTGCCGATTTAAGCAATATAGTTGCAAAGGCTGTCTGAGAGTGGGGCATCTCCAGCGCAAGTGTCCGCAGATGAGCAAGCGTGCTGGATGATGGTCAGATTAACCCGGTTCCGGGATACCAGAGGAGGAAGTGTATGGACTGTACTCGTTCCTAACTAAGAGCAAACTAATAATGATCAATGTGAAATTTAATGGGGTGCTGGTATCGATGGAACTGGACACAGGGGCGAGTCAATCGATAACGAGCCAGATGGCATTCGACAAGCTGTGGGATACTAAGGCTGTGAGGCCCAGGCTGAGTCCAGTCAATGCCAAGTTGTGCACATACACCAAAGAACTCATAACGGTGATTGGCAGTGCCACAATTAAAGTGTCGTATGACAGTGCGATTCACAAGTTACCGCTATGGATTGTCCCAGGCAATGGCCCAATGCTGTTCAGCAGGAACTGGCTTGAAAAAAATCAGATGCGACTGGAACGACATCAAGGCATTGTCGTCAGAGGAAGATATGCGTGCCCAAGTACTAAGCAAGTTCCCCTCGCTGTTCGAACCAGGCATCGGCAATTTCACGGGAGCCAAGGTGCAGATCCATGTGGACTCGGATGCAAGACCCATCCATCATAAAGCTCGGGCAGTTCTGTATATGATGCGGGAGAAGGTCAAAATCGATCTGGACAGACCCCAGCATGAAGGGATTTTATCACCGGTTGAATTTAATGAATGTACCAGCCCCATTGTTCCTGTACTGAAAAGCGATGGCACAGTCAGAAACTGGAGACTACAAGGCTACGCTCAACAGGATTTTGAAACAGCATCAGTACCCATAACTGAAGGCTGATGACTTGTTTGCAATGCTAGCCAGGGTGAAGTCATTCACCAAACTGGACTTGACGTTGGTCTACATGACACAGGAGCTGGTCGAGACGGTGAAGAGACTTACGTGCATTAACACGCATAAAGGACTGTTTATTTATCACAGGTGCCCTTTTGGAATTTGCTCGGCTGCAGCAGTATTTCAGAGGAACATGAAGAGTGCACTGAAGTCCGTTCCCAGAACCGTCGTGTTCCAAGATGACATCCTGATCACAGGTTGTGACTCCGAGGCACATCTGAACAACCTGGAAGAGGTTCTACATCGTCTGGACAAAGTGGGACTCAGACTGAAACGCTCAAAGTGCATCTTCATGGCACCAGAGGTCGAATTCCTGGGGAGGAAAATTGCTGCTGATGGCATCAAGCCCACATATGCGAAAAGCAAGGCCATCTAAAATGCACCTAAGCCGCAGAATGTAATGGAGCTGCGTTCGTTCCTGGGTCGACTCAACGACTTCGGTAACTTCCTACCTAAATTGAGCACCTTATTCGAATCACTGCACATGCTGCTAAGAAAAGGTGACAACTGGGTGTGGGATGCATCACAACATAGAGCTTTTGAGAAAGCCACTAATCTGCTTTGCTCTAACAAGCTGCTGATACATTATGACCCATGTAAATGTTTAGTATTGGCCTGTGATGCTTTGTCATATGGAATTGGTTGCGTGCTCTAATAAGCTAATGAGTCGGGTAAACTTCAACCAGTTGCGTATGCTTCAAAAAGTTTGTCTATAGCGGAAAGGGTCGACAGCATGGTAGAGAAAGAAGCACTACCCTGTGTGTATGGGGTTAAAAAGATGCATCAGTACCTGTTTGGTCTTTGGTTTGAACTGGAGACAGATCACAAGCCGTTCATTTCACTGTTCTCTGAAAACAAAGGTATCAATACCAATACTTCATCCCGCATCCAGAGGTGGGCGCTGACATTATCCGCTTATGATTATGTCATTCGCCATAGACCTGTCACCGAGAATTGTGCCGATGCTTTGAAACGTCTGCCGTTGTGGAAACACCACAACTGGCGGACCTATTATTAGTTATGGATGCTTTTGAGAGTGAAGGAACCCTTGTCACGGCTCAACAAGTTAAGACCTGGACCAGCCAGGACCCGATTTTATCGGTGGTGAAGAATTGCATCCTCAAAGGTGATTGGTCTGCCATACCCAAGAAAAGGTGCGAGGAGACCAAACCTTACTTTCGTCGCAAAGACTAACTGTCTATTCAGTCGGATTGTATACTGTGGGGCAATTGTGTTGTTATGCCCAAGAAAGGGAGAGAGAAATTTGTACCTGAGCTACATAGCACACATCCCAGCATTGTAATGATGAACTCCATCGCAGGTCTCATGTATAGTGGCCGGGAATTGATTCTGAGCTGGAATCATGTGTGCATCAGTGCAATACTTGCATGAAGCTCAGCAAAGCACCAGCAAAATCACTGCTGAGACTGTGGTCGTGGCTGTCTAAACCATGGTCCAGGATCCACATAAACTTTTCAGGTCCCTTCCTGGGGAAGATGTTTTTAGTTGTGGATGCATATTCGAAGTGGATAGAGTGTATAATCATGTCATCCAGCACATCCACAGCTACCATTGAGAATCTCAGTGTCATGTTCATGACACATGGTCTGCCTGACATCGTTGTTAACGACAACGGATCGTGCTTCACCAGTCAGGAGTTTCAAGAGCTCATGAAACTCAATGGTATCAAACACGTAAGGTCAGCCTGCACCCAATGGGCAAGCAGAACGTGCTGTCCAAATCATAAAGCAGAGTATGAAGCGAGTAACCCAAGGGTCACTGCAGATCCGCCTGTCATGCATACTGCTTAGTTACAGGACAAGACCACACACGCTTACCGGGGTCTCGCCTGCTGAACTAATGATGAAGAGAGGTCTCAAGACCAAGCTATCTCTTGTATACCCTGACTTGAATAATCACGTTGAATATAGCAGACAAAGTCAGCAAGGGTATCACGATCACGCAGCTGTGTCACGCAATATTTCTGTAAATTATTCTGTATATGTTCTGAATTATGGTCAGGGTCCCAAGTGGATCGCTGGTACTGTCATGGCCAAGGAGGGCAACAGAGTATTTATTGTCAAGCTCAAAAATGGGCAAACATGCAGGAAACATATGGATCAGACAAAGCTGCGACACACAGACGAACCGGAACAGTCAGAGGAAGAGACAATCGACGTTCAACCAACCTACCCCCAATCATCAGAGGACTCAGTGGTCATCAGTGAATCGGGACTTTCAATCACTGACATGTTCAATGAAAATGGACTTTCAATCCCTGACATGGCCATTGCCACTCCCACCAGGTCAGCCACCCAGCCACCAGTCACAACAGATTCTGACTCTTACTCAAGGCTGGAGTTGAACTGAGACGGTCAACCCGGGAGCGTAAAACACTGGACTGTCTCAATTTGTAAAAGACTGTGTTAATATCTCAGAGGGGGCTATTGTCATGTATGTACTTTTGGGGTCACTAGCCACTAGATGGCGTCACTGTTGGAGGCCATTGGGCTGCATGCACGCGTGTGCAGCCCAAGTATAAAAGGCCAGCCATTTTGTAGATTGGTCACTTTGGGCCTTAATAAAGCAGAGCCAAGGTCATACCTCTTGGAGTTAAACAATACTCAGCCTAACAGTTATTGCATACACAACACTAATCTTGATCCCACAATCACCACAAATATTTTAGGTCCACCTGCGAGGGCAGACGGGGGCTCAGTTTAAAACCTCATTCCTGGAGTGGGACTTGAACCCATAACCTTCTGGCTCAGAGGTGAGGGTGCTGCCCACTGAGTCACGGTGGGCAGCCAATGAAGGGCACACATTCAAAACGCTGTCATCTGTCCGATTGACCTGCTGCATATGTCCAGCAATTTCAGTTTCTATTTCAGATTTTCAGCATTTTCAGTGTATCCATGTCATTATACCGGACTATCAGTGGCAATGAAGGTCACAGGCAACCCACAGCTTTTATGCTGCGGATCATTCGATGGTGCCACTGAGGACATCACTGCCATTAACCAATCAGCGGTGAACAGATGCATTAAGCAAGTCACTGATGCATGGTTTTCCAGAGCAAGTAATTTCATCTCCTTCCCCATGGACAACTGTGTCAGCATGACAGAGTGCTGCAATTTTACAGAGTGGCAGGATTCCCAAAGATCCAAGGAATCATGGTTTGAAGCCGTGTGGCCAGACATGCTCCTGCAGTCTAAGTCACCACAAAAGCCACCTCGAAAAGATGACAGCGTTTATCACGGTGATGTCTCAACAGCACTGCACCATACAGTAAATACGCTGGCAGCTGCCACCGTGCCTTTGTTTAAGCAGTCCTGCGTGTCCACTTTTCCAAGCTGATGGAGAAGTTGTGGGATAGACTCTGTGAGATCAAGGCCATCCATTGTAGACTGGGTTGTATACACCTGTGTGGCACCCCAGGGCATGAGCTGAACAGCCTTAGAAGAAAGACTTGCATTTAAATAGCACCTTTCCTGACCTCAGGATGTCCCAAAGCACTTTACAGCCAATGAAGTAGTTTTGGAGTGCAGTCACTGTTGTAATGTAGGAAATGCGGCAGCCAATTTGCACACAGCAAGCTCCCACAAACAGCAATGTGATAATGACCAGCTCATCTGTTTTAGTGATGTTGGTTGAGGGATAAATATTGGCCAGGACACCGGGGATAACTTCCCAGCTCTTCTTCAAAATAGTGCCATAGGATCTTTTACGCCCACCTGAGAGGGCAGAGGGGGCCTCGAATTAATGTCTCCATACAGTCACCAGAATCATAAATAAGGCCAAGGGTGCTGAGGTTATAGATAATGAGAGGGTTAAATTAGAATCTGTATTACGTGGCATTGCAATTTTATATTCTGAGCGATTACAGTTCTGGCCATGTATGTGTCCATTGTTCTTGTCATTTTTTCATCTGTTTTTTCATTTTTGTTTTACTGCTTAAGCATAACCATGAAATAATGTCCCCATAAAATAACAGAGAGGAGTTTCAGACAACACATTAGGCTGGATTGTCAGGTCTTCTGTGCTCCGGGTTTTGTCCCGGAGTGGCGGTAACAGTGGCGGTGAGGTCCTGCGCCCCGCCACGATCCTCGCGTCCGGTTTGGCAGTGGCGCGGAGCAGCACCACCGGGAAGAGCTGTGCCGGGTGTGTAACACCTCTGGTTGTGACACTGGCGTGAGTTTTAACTCCTGCCCAACCTGTCCGCCCGGACGTGCGCCATGCACTGCCCGCCTGGGAAATCAGGGTGGTCCAACCATCCCGTCGGCAAAGAGGTGAGTAACGGACTCCCAAGGTAAGTGTGATTGTTTTTTTTGTTAAATGTTTTTAGTGATTTGTGTTGTGCTGGCATGAGCAATGTTTTGGGAATGTTTTTGTGGGTTTTTTGGGTTCCCCTCCGCCCCCCCCCCCCGCTCCCCCCAGGCGTCTCTCAGAGCGCTCCCAGCCCGGCTCTTTAGTTCGGGAGTTTCCCATCCTAACGCCCCAAGAGAGGTGTACAACGCCTCCCTTAGCGCTACGCCCCCTGACTCAGGGCCCAGCTGCCCAAACTTACCGACTGAGGCGCAAAGTATTCCCAGGCACTAATTTTCCCGCCCCACCGCCATTATCGCCCGAAAGCATCAAAGTCTAAAATCCAGCCCATGAACGGTTTATATGCTAGCATCCCGTTAGATGATTTCAGGCCTCAGTGTTCTGAGGGTTAAACTCCCAACATTCCGGAATTGGGGGTGGGGAGGGGGAGGGGGGCGGAGGCAGGGGAGGTCAGTTAAACTCCCAGTCTGCTGAGAGTTAAATTGTCACTGCGTGAGGGATGGACTGAGATTTCGTTTCTTCAGTCGGTTCTGTACATTCCTTTTTTCTCTTCAGGCAACGTCTAAATATTCAGGCCGTCACTTATCGCTGTCTGGCAGACTTGCAGTGCCCAGTGTACTGTACTTCAGAAGGACACTGTCCAATTTTCTTGTCACTCTATGCCAGCTGTATTTAAAAATTGATTAAACATAAAAGCTGAGAACTTTGTTTTATCAGTGCAATTCCATTTGGGTAAAAAAACCCTCAAATATTAAGGAAAATGTGTTGCTTGTGAATCCTTAAAGAAAGATACTGACTGGCTTCAGTTGAATCATAACAGAACAAAATGCTCCTGAAAAGCACTTTTGATTTAAGTTAATAAATAAATGAATTAAAATACTGGATCTCAGCTGGGACAGTGAGAGCTGCAACAGTGCCTTGGGGCAGAATAATGTAGTGGCATAAGGACATAAGAAATAGGAGCAGGAGTAGGCCATTTGGCCCCTCGAGCCTGCTCCGCCATTCAATAAGATCATGGCTGAACTGATCATTGACTCAGTTCCATTTCCGTGCTGACTCCCCATAACCCTTCACTCTCCTATAGTTCAAGAATATGTCCATCTCAGCATTAAATATATTCAATGACCCAGCCTCCACAGCTCTGTGCGGAAGAGAATTCCACGGATTCACAACCCTCTGAGAGAAGAAATTCCTCCTCATCTCCATCTTAAATGGGTGACCCTTATTCTAAAACGATGCCCCCCTAGTTCTAGATTCCCCCATGAGGAGAAGCATCCTCTCTGCATCTACCTTGTTGAGCCCTGCCAGAATCCTATACGTTTCAATAAGACCACCTCTCATTCTTCTAAACTCCACTGTGTACAGGCTCAACCTGCTTAACCTTTCCTCATAAGAAAACCTGTTCATCCGAGGAATCAACCTAGTGAACCTTCTCTGAACTGCTTCCAATGCAAGTATATCCTTTCTTAAATAAGGAGACCAAAACTGTTAGCAGTACTCCAGGTGTGGTCTCACCAACACGCTGTACAGTTTTAGCAAGACTTCCCTACTTTTATACTCCAACCCTCTTACCCCTTACAATAAAGGCCAACATTCCATTTGCCTTCCTAATTATTTGCTGCACCTGCATGCTAACTTTTTGTGTTTCATGTACGAAGAGCCCAGATCCCTCTGTACCGCAGCATTCTGTAGTCTCTCTCCATTTAAATAATATTTTGCTTTTCTATTCTTCCTACCAAAGTGGATAACCTTACATTTTCCCACATTATACTCCATCTGCCAAATCTTTGCCCATTCACTTAACCTATCTACATCCCTTTGCAGACTCTTTGGGTCGAAATTGCCCCTTTCCCTTAAGGCCTGTTACCGCCAGAAATCGGCGGCGGCCACGCTGCGGAGTGCAATGGACGCCGATTTTCTGTGTAATGGCCGCCATTTTGAAAATTCGCTCCTGTGGTATCCCGCCAGTGCCCTGCTCCCCCCATATTGCTATTAAGAACTCATTGGTTTATTAGCAAAAGGTTTAACACTACACATTCCCAGTTTATCCACCAGACTCACAACCACCTGCCTCTTCGTGGATCCCCTGAACCCAATTGGCTGGGGTTTTATTGAGTCTTGTGAACATCATGTGACTGGCTAAGCTACTCCCACCTCAACAGCTCTACAAACCTGTGAGCATTCAGGCAGATGGGACCTTCAATTATCGTCTCATTCGAAAGAAGGTATGTCTGACAATGCAGCACTCCATCAATACCTCAGCGAAGTGTCATCTTAGATAATGTGCTCAAGTCCCGGAATGGGGCTTGAACCCACAACCTTCTGACTCAAAGGCAAGTGTGCTATCCACTGAGTCAAACTGAGAAAAGAAACCCGAAGCAGGCTGGATGGGAGGGATGTGGGAGAATGGAATCTGGCTGCAGATTGGTTGAAGCTGTGGTTTCCTAAACAGGTGGCTACAGATTTAAGGGGAAAAGAGGAGAAATATAACAAATTTGCAAAATGGGAACTGATATTGGGGCTTTGGGTGCACCCAATTGAACAGCAACTCACCCGGGCTAAGAATTGGACATGCTGATCTCCGAGTCTGAAACCCTGATATATGCTCCCATCCAATGAAGCTCTGCCCCATGAACACCAGATCGTACAATTGATTGCTGTTGCCCTGTCTTAGAAGGAGTAGGCAGTGAAGCGATAGGCCAGTAATCGTAGCTACATAAAATCATTATCTCCACAAATTTGCTGTTCATTTTCTTTCAGGTTCTGACTGGAGGAAATGGTCCAACAGATGGCGATCCAATTGGATATTGTATTCAGCACTTAGCTGATAAGATTGAGGAATCTGTCAATAAATTGTGACGCGTTGATAAATGTGTCATCAGATGTAGATACAGTTCGTATAATTGGAGCAGTCACTCTACATATTGAAGCCAATTGTTACTTGTATATTCATAGATTTCAAATCTCTATTAGTAATGGCATATATGGGCCACAGGGTATTTACAAATACACAGAGGTAGGTTTACAGATGGCTGTGCACAGTTAGTTCAAGCATCTCTCCAGCACTTAAGCAGATAATCTACGCTGACATTCCAGTGCAGGACTGTGACAAAACATTACCTGTTCTAACTACTGCCTGAATTCAGATCTTTCTCCTACACCCTCTCCTTATTCTCTTAGTGACAATTTTAAATTGATGATCCTTTGTCTGTGACTCCTCAACCAGGAGAAAATAGTGCCTCCTTAATTACTCGATCAAAGCTCTTCATAGTTTTAAAAACCTTGATTAAATCTCCTCTTAGCCTTGCCTGTTCCAGTGGAAATAGTCGCAGAAACTTAAGTCTTTCGGCATAACTCTAGTTTCTCATTCCTGGCACCATCCTGGTGAACCTCTGCTCTATGGTCTTGAATGCTTTAAAGGGGGCAAAATTACCCTGCGCCCCGATTGGGGGCGGAAACCATCTGGGGGTGGGACTTCCTGTGCCCGGTGCAGAAGTCCCGCCCCCGCCCGCTGAATTGGGCTTACCGCCCGTCGAAGGAAGTGGAGTGCAATCTCCTGCGCTCCACTTCCTTTGGGGGCAGTAACCGGGGTGCTACTGGGGCGGTGAGTCAAGCACTACGTGGATGCTCTGCGTAGCGCTGATGCGTTTCAACACCCCTCCCCTGCGCTTAAAGGGGAGGGCCGCTGCGCACTCTGCACGGCCTCTGATGACCTCCACTGGGCCATCAGGGCAGCGTGGGACCAGGCCAGCAGCCCGGCAACCAAAACGGATCACCGGGCTGCAAGCTGGCGGTCCAGTCCACGCTAGAGCCGCCATCCTGGAGCCGACCCAAGAGTCGGCCCTGGGCGCTGGCACCTTCCCCTTTAAGCAGCGACCCGAGAGCGGATGTCATCCAGCTTAGCGACCCGTAAATTGCAGTGTTAATTAAAGGGTTGGTGCGGGCCTTTGAGAGTTCAGCGCGCACAGAGATGATGTCATCGGCAGTTGTGCAGCGGCCCGGGGCACTAACCGTGATAATGCCTCCGCATACTCCTGGGCAATTTCCCAGAAGACGGTAGCAACCCCCTCCCCTGGTTGAAAATCTCCTCTGTCCCGTTAGCGCCCCCTGGAAGCGCTAACAGGCCTCTAAAAATAGGGTCAATTTCACCCCCTTAATGTCCTTTCTATAATCTAGAACCTGAAACTTCACAGTACTATGCCCTAACCAGTATTTTCTAATACATTGGGCTAGAAATTTGTTATAGCCAAGGAATGGGCAGTATTTAGACTATAAAAGGTTAAGTAGCGCCACCAGAAAATCGCCTACAATGCACGCAAAATTTGTGCTCGCCCCTCATTAAAATAATTGCAGTCATGATTCGAGTCTAAAAACCCAAGCTCATTGGCGTTATACTGAAACGATGGACCAAACGGGGGCAGTCTAATTGCAGTCACGGTCACTACAGGCTCTTTTCACTCCTTAAAGGTAAGGTACACTGATGTTGAAGCACCTCATTCTCAGCATTGTTGGCTGTGCAGCTGCCCCAAAAGCAAACCAAACATCAGCTAGAAGACATCTGTAGGAATGATGGCAGACCAGAGATGCAAGGAGAGAGCCCATCGTGTAAGTGGCTTTGCCCTTGATGGTTTCGAATCACCTCCCTTACAACAGTTCTAGACCCTGGGAATTAAAGTAGTGAACAGAATACTCAGTTATAGACAGATCTTTCGGTCTCAACTGTCACAATGCTTTTATTCAAGTACCCAGTAAAACACACCCTGGTGGTGTGAAACAAACAAACACAGTACAACAAACACTGGCCCATCTGAACAGGCCCCTATCGTGAGGTACCTATGACTAAAACACCCCTGATTGGTTCAATAGGGCACCACTGAATCTGTCCAACTGTGCGTATGCCTATGATCCGCGCAAAAACCTCCCCACTAAACCCCTAAGGCTTGGTTGGGACACACGACACCCGTTCACACTATGCGGTGGTCTAAAGGATGCGTGGGCTGGGATAATGCTCACCAATTACCCCTCTGGCTTACTCGCTGATTCTCCCGATGAGGCATATCTTCTGGTTCCGTACCAATCTGTGGTTTCCAAATCCAGTCTCAAGGTCAGCTTCCCAGTTGAAATAGCAAGGCTCTCTTTGCTCACGGATGGCTTCTTTGCTCCGTCCCAGAAGGAGTGCTCGGTCTTTGTGTCATGTTTGTAACTACAATGTAACACCACTGTATTACTGCATACACTAGATGCACACCTTGACCACAGAGGGTGAACTTGTGGGAGACATTCCTTACCTGACCACACAGGTATATAAAGGGAGGTCCCATGCAGGGTCATGACTTCTGTAGTCCTGTAATAAAGCGTTGAGGTCACAGAGTGGCCTTATCCCTGGAATGTGCCGCGTGTGTTTTCATGCTGTCGAGTAAAGACTTTACATTGGCGAAGAGAAACGGGAATTCATGACCCACGAGAATGGCCACCGGTAGCACAGAGGAACGGTACTGTGTTGGGGAAGACTGGGACAATTTTGTCGAGAGGCTTCAGCAAAGCTTCGTTACTAAAGACTGGCTGGGGATGCAGCGGCCGACAAGCGACAGGCGGATCGCCTGACCAGCTGTGGGCCAAAGACTTATGCACTCATGAAGGACTTACTGGCACCCGAAAAACCGTCAGACAAAACCTTTGAAGAGCTTAGCAAATTAATCGGGGAGCACCTCAAACCAGCGAGCAGCATACAAATGGCTCGACACAGATTCTACACCCACCGACGTCGTGAAGGACAGAGCATATCGGATTTTGTAGCGGACCTCCGGCATTTGGCCAGCCTCTGTAAGTTCACAGACGCCTGCAGGGGGGAGATGCTAAGGGACTTCTTCATCGAGGGTATCGGTCATGCAGGAATTTTTCGCAAGTTAATTGAGACCAAGGACGTGACCTTGGAAGCGGCAGCGTTGTTAGCTCAAACTTTCATGACGGGGGAGGAAGAGACGAAAATGATTTACACGCGCAATTCTGCCTCTAACATGGCGATGGATCTGGGAGTCAACACCATCAATGCTACTCAGAGCCCCGCAGGCAGGCAGGGGCAGTCCGACATTTACCAGGCAGCAATAGACCCCAGAGCAGGACCTCAACAGAGACAATGACAGGCTGAGAGGATGTTCACTCCATCACTGTGGACAATGCGGCCCGGGATGACATCCACTAATAGGGTACTTAAGAGCAGTCAAAGGGACAGTCAGTGCGGAATTCCTGGCCATAGCCACTTTGTCCCCAACAATGGAAACTTTAACTCGTGCTGGAGGTGTGGGGGAAAACACTCAGCCAGATCCTGCAGATTCCAACAGTTTGTCTGCAGAAACTGCAATTTCAGTGGTCATTTAGCTTGAATGTGCAGAAAACCTGCAATCAGACTAATATATGAGGCAGATGGACCAGAAGAAGGTTCTGTGAGGCAGGATGATTATTGGGGCAAATCGATGGACGCCGAGGTTCAGCGGGTCCATGTGGCGAATATTCACAATTCATACACCAAAACGCCACCAATGATGATGAGGGTTTTGTTGAACGGCATCCCAGTACGGCGTGGAGCTGGACACGGGCCAGCCAGTCACTCATGGGAGTTCAGCAATTTGAGAAGCTATGGCCACTCAAAGCCACTAGACCCAAATTAGAACATATTGAGACACAATTACGGACGTACACCAAAGAAATCATTCCGGTGCTAGGCAGTGCAATGATGGCTGTCACACACAATGGGTTAGTGAACCGGCTGCCACTCTGGATTGTCCCGGGCAATGGTCCCGCACTGTTGGGGAGGAGCTGGTTAGCCGAGATGAACTGGAAATGGGGGGATGTTCACGCAATGTCCTCGGTGGAGCGAGGTTCGTGCTCACAACTCCTACAGCAATTCGAGTCACCATTCCAACTGGGCGCGGGACTTTCAAAGGTAGTGATACACATCACCCCGGAAGCCAGGCCAGTGCACCACAAAGCCAGAACGGTGCCGTACGTGATGAAGGAAAAAAATCGAGAGCGAATTGGACCGGCTGTTGCGAGAGGGCATCATCTCGCCTGTTGAATTCAGCGACTGGGCGAGCCCCATCATTCCCATTCTAAAAGCGAACGGCTCTGTCAGGATCTGTGGCAACTACAAGGCCACAATCAATCGGGTGTCCCTACAAGACCAATACCCACTCCCAAGAGCGGAGGACCTCTTCGCCACGCTGGCAGGCGGCAAGCTGTTCACCAAGTTGGACCTCACTTCAGCCTATATGACCCAGGAACTGGCCGACGAATCTAAACTACTGACCACCATCACCACGCACAAGGGACTGTTTGCTTATAACAGGTGCCTGTTTGGCATTCGATCAGCGGCCACGATTTTTCAACGTAACATGGAAAGCCTGCTTAAATCCATTCCGGGAATGACCTTATTCCAGGACGACATCCTCATCACGGGTCGAGATAACGAGGAACACTTCCACAACCTGGAGGAGGTGCTATGCCGACTGGACCAGGTGGGCCTGCGACTCAAGAAGTCTAAATGCATGCTTTTAGCTCCTGAGGTTGAGTTTCTGGGCAGGAGGGTTGTTGCAGATGAGATTCGGCCCACCGAATCCAAAACAGAGGCGATTTGACAAGCACACAGGCCCTGCAACACATCGGAGCTGCGTTCATTCCTGGGACTTTTGAACTATTTCGGGAACTTTCTGCCAAACTTGAGCACGTTGTTGGAGCTGCTACACGTGCTCCTGAGTAAGGGTTGCGATTGATTTTGGGGGGATTGTCAGGAACGGGCTTTTGATAGGGCGTGAAACCTACTTTGTTCAAACAAGTTGTTGACCCTGTACGACCCCTGTAAATGTTTAGTTCTGACATGTGATGCATTGTCCTATGGGGTTGGGTGCGTGTTTCAGCAGGGTAATGCTGAGGGTCAGCTACAACCTGTGGCTTATGCCTCCAGGTTGCTCTCTCAAGCAGAACGGGGATATGGGATGGTCGAGAAGGAAGCGCTTGCATGTGTCTATGGTGTAAAAAAAACGCATCAGTACCTCTTCGGTCGGAAGTTTGAATTAGAGATGGACCACAAGCCACTCACATCCCTGTTGTCAGACAGCAAGGCTGTCAATGCCAACGCATCAGCTCGCATGCTAGCTGCTTATGACTACTCCATCCGGCACCGGCCCGGCACTGAAAACTGCGCTGGCACGCTCAGCAGGCTCCCACTGGCCACCACTGAGGGGACAGCTGAGCAAAGCGCTGAGATGGTCATGGCTGTCGATGCCTTTGACAGTGCAGGCTCCCCTATCACTGCCCGCCAGATCAAAGTCTGGACAAACAGAGATGCCCTCCTATCCCTGATTAAGAAATGTGTCCTGACTGGGGATTGGGCGCCCGCACACAGAGCATGCCCTGAGGTCAGACCGTTCCACAGGCGGATGGATGAGCTCTCCAACCAAGCCGACTGCCTACTATAGGGCAGCCGGGTAGTCATGCCCCAGAAGAGCAGGGAGGCATTCATCAGGGAACTCCACAGCGAGCACCCAGGCATTGTGATGATGAAGGCCATTGCTGGTCACACGTTTGGTGGCCTGGAATTGACTTAGACCTAGAACACTGTGTTCGCAGGTGCACGACCTGTGCCCAGCTGGGTAATGCCCCCAGGGAGGCCCCCGCTCAGCCCGTGGCCCTGGCCCACCAAGCCATGGTCACGCATTCACGTTGACTACGCGGGCCCTTTCATGGGGAAGATGTTCCTCATTGTAGTAGATGCGTACTCGAAATGGATTGAGTGCATCATCCTGAATTCATGCACGTCATCCACCACCGTGGAAAGCCTACGTGCGATCTTTGCAACCCATGGCTTGCCGGACACCCTGGTTAGTGATAATGGCCCGTGTTTCACGAGCTATGAATTCCGAGAGTTTATGTCGGGTAATGGCATCAACCACATCAGGACTGCACCATTCAAGCCGGCCTCCAATGGCCAGGTGGAACGGGCAGTCCAAATCATTTAGCAATGTATGCTCAGAATTCAAGGACCCTCCCTACAATGCCGCCTATCGCGCCTCCTGCTGGCCTTTAGATCCTGCCCGCAGAGCTACTCATGAAACGGACACTTAAAACTCGGTTGTCCCTCATCCACCCAGTCCTGACCGACATAGGTTGAGGGCAAGCGCAAGTCACAAAACGAGTACCATGACCGTAACTCAAGGGGGAGATGTATAGAAATAAATGATCCTGTATTCATCCTCAATCACGCCATGGGCCCAAATGGCTTGAGGGTACTGTAATTGACAAAGAGGGGAATAGGGTCATTGTGGTAAAACTCAACAATGGCCAGATATGCCGTAAGCATCTGGACCAAGTAAAAAACAGGTTCAGCATAGACACGGAGGAACCTGAAGAAGACCATGAGATGGAGCTCACACTACCGCCAGCGAACGTGCAACAAGAGCAATCAGAAGAATGCACAGTCCCTGAGGTCAGCCCGGACAGGCCGGAATCACCACAGGTGACAGACACTCATGTCAGTGTCCAACAACCAGAGCCCCAACTGTGGTGCTGCACAAGGGCGCGTAGACCACCTGAAAGACTAAACCTATGATCCCAGTAAGACTTTGTGGGGGGGAAGGTGATATCATGTTTGTATCTACAATGTAACACCACTGTATTACTGTATACACTCAACTTAGATGTACACCTTGACCACAGGGGGTGAACTTGTGGGAGACACTCCTTACCTGACCACACAGGTATATAAAGGGAGGTCCCACGCAGGGTCATGACTTCTGGAGTCCTGTAATAAAGAGTTAAAGTCACAGAGTGGCCTTGTCCCTGGAATGTGCCTCATGTGGTTTCATGCTGTAGAGTAAGGACTTTACACTTTGAACACGTTGAACGAAGCAAGCAAGCATAGAAGAGGAGAGAGAGAAATGGCAGCAAAACTGCTGTCTCTTATCGCTGAAAAATGCTTGCTGAATCTTCGTGCCAAAAACCAGTCCTTTGCCTGAGGCAGTCCAACTAAAGATCAATGAATCACATCTTCGGCCTGTGCCTTTGTTACTGGGCTTTTCCTGGGGATAAAGGCTCCAACGAGTCTGGGTGGCCAAACAGCTTCCTTTGTCCTGAGGTTCCCGCGCTCTGGGGCTCTCAGTCATTTCGATGGCTTGAGCACTGACCAGTTTACCTGATCTCACACTGATGGGTTCCCATTACATGACAAAAGGGTCCTCCATCTGCTTTCAGCCATCCCAGACTATCCACGCCCACCTGACGTGTATTCCTATGGATCATTCCTGGGCCTGTCCCAATGTCAGCCCTTCTGAAATATGAAAAAGCAATGTCCAAAACTTAAAGTCCAAAATGTTTACGCCGATGCTGTCGATGTTTATGCCGATGCTTACAGTAGGGTCTCGGATCAAGCTCTTGAGGCGTTGGTTTTCATGGTGGAGAAAGACAGACGGCCCTCTACCTGCCAACTGGTGGGAGGTCCTCACCACAAATCTCCCGCACTCCTTGGAGGGAGATAGCAAACCACGTCATGGGCAACACTCTGGACCCCAAGATCCACACCCAGTGCAGGGGAACTTAACAACCTCACACAGGTGGTCAGCCGTTCAAAAAAGGAGTAAAGATAAACCCAGCAACTACAGGCCAATCAGCTTAACCTCGGGAGTGGGGAAGCTTTTAGAAAGAGTAATCACGGACAAAATTAACAGTCACCTGGGTAGGGGTGGATTAACTAAGGAAAGCCAGCATGGATTTGTTAAAAGCAAATCGTGTTTAACCAACTTGGTCGAGTTTTTTGATGAGGTAACAGAAATGGTTGATGCGGGTATTGTGGTTGATGTACTGTACATGGACTTTCAAAAGGCGTTTGACAAAGCCCACTTTGAACAGCTGAGCCAGCTGGAGAGTTGAGCGCTGGTGGTCAATGGGTGCCAGGTGGTGGGCGCCATGGCCACCGGCGACGTAGGCCCCCTTGGGGACAACAATGGCATGTTCATGCCTACTCGTTCTTCTCACAAACCCACCTCCCCCTCATCCCACACATGTTACACAGCTACTTACACTGTATGGGTGCATTTTCCCCTTCCTGCCCCCTCCCCTCACCATAACCCGACTCTTGTTCCTTTATGCTTTCAGATAATCAGCAAGCACCTGCACAGCCTGTCCCTGAGGGCATCGATCAGCGCGAGGGGGGAGAAGAGGAGGAGGAACACTCTGCGTCACTGCATCTTCGACCACTGGCATCCGCTCAGATACTGGCACTGCGCATTCTTTAGAGGCTAGTATAGTAGCGGGATCGGCACAGGATGAGGTACTGGGGACGAGTGGGCTGCAGCAAGGCCGGGGGGAAAGGCTAGCTCGTGGACCAGCTCCCCAGAGGCCGAGTTCACGTGCAAATTCTGCTGCACAGCACTCAGACGAGGACCTTGATGAGGAGGCCTTCAGAAGCAGGGTGATGGGCATGCACACCAAGATGATAGGGCAATGGTAAGAATGCCCGAGAACCTCTCGGCAATGACAAGGAGCATGGAGGAGTTGCTTCCAACATTGGACAATGCCCTGCGTGGAAAATGGAGCCCATCGTTTCCAGTCTGCAAATGATGGTGCACTCCCAGAGAGAGCGTGGCAACCCAGACATGATGGCGCGCATGATGAGCGATGTTGCAACTTCCAGTGCAGCTCAGGCGGAAGCGACCCAATGTTTTAGTACTGCAGCGGAAGCTCAGACTGCTCTCATGCAGTCTCGGTGTGCTATTACCCAAGCTCTGACTGCTGCCATCGTAGCCGGGTCTTCCACTGTCAACTGGGGCTTTCGCGATGTCGCAGCAGGCCAGCAATCTGTGCTCTAACAGATTGCTCGGGATGCTGGGGTGCTGCCCCGGGGGAGTGGCTGTGGGTCAGAGGAGCAGGAACCTGCTGTCCTCTCTCAGGAGGATGGCCTTCCTGCTCCCACCACTCTGCCATTGCCCTTGTAGCTGCCTGTCATCCAGCTAGCCCAGACTGCTGCCACACATGCCGAGGTTGTGCAGTCTACAGCCGGGCCATCCAGGTCCAGAGCTGGTCGAGGATGTCCTGCAAGACCATCTGAAGTCTCCCGCACGGACACTCAGCAGCGTTCCACCAGCCCTGCTGTAGCCACTGCGGAGGAGCACTCGAGTAGGAAAAGGCACACGACCGGCATGTACTACGCGATTGCACAAGGATGATTAGTTAATAGTGTTGATGCAATATGTGTGATATGTGTACAGATAAGTTTATTCATTGTGTTTGGAATCTTTTGTGGTGTCACTCATTTCAGCTTTGTGCCCAGAAGGACATAAGAACATAAGAAATAGGAGCAGGAGTAGGCCATACGGCCTCTCGAGCCTGCTCCGCCATTCAATAAGATCATGGCTGATCTGATCATGGACTCAGCTCCACTTGCCGACCCGCTCCCCATAACCCCTTATTCCCTTATCGTTTAAGAAACTGTCTATTTCTGTCTTAAATTTATTCAATGTCCCAGCTTCCACAGCTCTCTGAGGCAGCGAATTCCACAGATTTACAACCCTCTGAGAGAAGACATTTTTCCTCATCTCTGTTTTAAATTGGAGGCCCCTTATTCTAAGATCATGCTCCCTAGTTCTTGTCTCCTCCATCAATGGAAACATCCTCTCTGCATCCACCTTGTCAAGCCCCCTCATAATCTTATACGTTTCGATAAGATCACCTCTCATTCTTCTGAATTCCAATGAGTAAAGGCCCAACCTACTCAATCTTTCCTCATAAGTCATAGAAACATAGAAACATAGAAAAAAAACCCTTATCCCTGGAATCAACCTAGTGAACCTTCTCTGAACTGCCTCCAAAGCAAGTATATCCTTTCGTAAATATGGAAACCAAAACTGCACGCAGTATTCCAGGTGTGACCTCACCAATGCTCTGTATAGCTGTAGCAAGACTTCCCTGCTTTTATAATCCATCCCCTTTGCAATAAAGGCCAAGATTCCATTGGCCTTCCAGATCACTTGCTTTACCTGCACACTATCCTTTTGTGTTTCATGCACAAATACCCCCAGCTCCTGCTGTACTGCTGTGATATGGACTGCGACACGGATAGAATGATGGCATTGTGGTGAGCAACGGGAATCTGGAGTTTCATTCATTCGCACGGAGTGTGATGAGCCGGTCACGGATCGCCCATCCGGAAGGCTGATTTTCTGGCTGCCTCCTGCCTCCCACCTGTTCTTCTCCCTCATCCTTGTCCTCCTCATCCTCCTCTCCCTCATCCTCCTCTTTAGGTGGTCCCGCAATCCCTGGTAGCAAGGGTGGCACCCTAATGACGGCCAAGTTGTGGAGCATGCAGCAGACCACCACGAGTGATTGGTGAGGGTCCCTTTAAATAGCATCGCTGGAGCCAGCTTCCTGCTGCTGCACGCCAACTCAACCTGCCATCGCTTTCTCCAGCCGGTAAGTTCAATGGCCAAATCAAAGTTGGGAGATTGGGAATCAAGTGAGCATTGCACACTCACTGGCGTCATGATCTCTGTGATTGAGGTGACCGTGGTGATCGAGTTTACCAGCAGCACTACTGGCAAGATGGATATGGCGTGTGGTGTGGGAACCAGCATCAGGTGCGGTTAGAGGTCTCAGCGGTGTTTTAGTGCCAGCTCATGGCGCTAACGTGTGGCACTAAACACTCGTATTTCTAGCCCATTTTCTTTACTTCTTTACTTTTGTATTGTGTGCCCCAGTTAGATAAGTTTTGTTGGGGTGGGGTGTGCTGGGCTCAGTGTTGGGATTACGACTGTTTCTAATTTATATCAATGATATGGACTGAGAAATCTTCAATGCAAATTAGTCAAATTTGCAGATGATGCCAAACCAGATGGGGCAGTGGAATTGAAGGAGGCAGCTCAGGAATGATGGAATTAATTGGAGAAAATATGTATGTGGGCAGAAAAATGGCAGATGAAACTTAATGCAGATAAATACAGCAGATAGGAAGTAAAATTGTGTTGAAATCACTAGGCATGATGTTGAAATAGACTTAGTAGATTGGATGTTCAACATGTTCATTCAATGCAGTGCAATAATCCACAAAACCAATAGAACCAGCGGAACCTGTCAGAGGAAGACATAATTAAACTGCACAATGTTCTGGTCAGATGGCACCTTACAACTGTGCCCAGTACTGGTTGGCATGACACAAGCACTCGAGGCCGAGCAGGGAAGAGATACAAGGCTGCTGATGTCTTGTATAAAAGATCCGAGCTATGAGGAAAGACTGAAGAAATTTCAGCCTGGCATTGAGCTGCTTGAGAATTGGTTTTAGAGAAATCATAAGAACATAAGAACATAAGAAATGGGAACAGGAGTAGGCCATACAGCCCCTCGAGCCTGCTCCGCCATTCAATAAGATCATGGCTGATCTGATCATGGACTCAGCTCCACTTCCCCATAACCCCTTATCCCCTTATCATCATAGGCAGTCCCTCGAGTTGAGGATGATTTGCTTCCCACCAAAAAGTTCACAGGTGTTTTAATGAAGGACCTAATATTCCAGGCCCCGAACTACATGTTGAAGGGTGGAAGATGCCTGTGCGTGGATTTTTTTAACGTGTGATGGCCGTTGACAGAGCTAGGTCTTGGTCCAGTGACAAGGATTATCCAAGACGACTGGAGACCAGCTCTGCTGCATGGACCTAGTGCGCACACATATTGCAGTGTAGGCTGGTCCTTGTTGCCCCTGGGCCCTCGTCTCTTCTGGCCCTGAACACTCGCCTTTCCTGGGCTCCGATCACGTCCCTCTACAATCTCTCACCACTCCTTCGCCCCGACCTCGCCGCTCCTGCAGTACCTGCTCACGTTCCAATCACCGACCTGGATCTTGGTGATGTCCAATCCAGTCGCCCTCTTCACTGCCATTGCTCTCCTGCTCCAGCACGTGCTGCTCCCTGGAGTGGTACGCCGCCATGCTACTCCTTCCGCTCCCCGGCCTGCTCTGATGGTGCTCGGAAGGAGCAGTGTAGTGGCCTGGCCCAGCAGTCTGTGTGGCCCCTGGCCTGCGAGCACCATTGGAGCAGGCCGGGGAGCGGAAGGAGTAGCGTGGCGGCCTAGCCCAGCAGTTTAGAGAAATATCTGATAGATATGGAAAAAATAAACCTGGAAAATTATTTTAAAATATAAATTGCGAGAGTCGGGCAAGGCCCAAAGCTTCAAACTGGTATGAAGGAAGTTCTTCTCATCACAGAGTGATCAACATACAGAATGGACTGCCAGTTAAGAGTAGTAGAGGCAAAGGTCCTTGAATCATTTTGAGAAACAATTTGATGCTGCAATCAGGGGAATGTTGGATCTTTCTCGATGAGAAACTAAGATGGGCCAAATAGCCTCCTCATCTGTCATTAACTTGCGAGTTAACTAGCGGGTAACACTCTCTGTATGGGAGCATAGTGGTTATGTTCCTGGACTTGTAATTCAGAGGCCGGGACTAATTATCCAGAGACACGAATTCAAATCCCAGCATGGCAGCTGGGGAATTTAAATTCAATTAATCATTTAAAAAATCTGAAATTAAACAAAAAGCTAGCATCAATAATGGTGATCATGAAACTACCGGATCGCCGTAAAAACCCATCTGGTTCACTAATGTCCTTTAGGGAAGGAAATCTGCCGTCCTTACCCGTGACTCCAGACCCACAGCAAAGTGGTTGACTCTTAACTGCCCTCCAAAATGATGGCTCATCACCACCTTCTCGGGCAGTTAGGGATGGGCAATAAATGCTGGCCTTGCCAGTGACGCCCACATCCTATGAATGAATAAAATTGGACTGAGAATGAGATGAATTGTTGGGTCCAAGAGGTTATTCTGCAGATTACTAAGATTGACCAGAGTTTCTTACAGTATACATGACTGTATTCCAGTGCCTGCTTCTGTACATGGACATAACACATTGGCTTAAAAACTGACAGCTTATGTTACTTATGCATGTGTCAGAGTTGTTCTTATACATGGACATGGAATACCAGGTAAAAGCTGGTGTGCAGGTCAGCTTGGTTGAGTTGGCACCAATCTGACCTTTGAGTCGGAAGGATGGGTGAAGCCCCACTCCAGGACTAACGCATATGATCGACAGTGATACTCCAGTGACGGGGTGCTGTATTGTCAGACCTGCTGCCTGACTGCTCACTACATTAGATGGATGGTAAGATCTCAAAAGCAAGAAGTTCTCCTCGTGTCCGGGTCAGCATTGCTCCCTCAATCAGCACCAAGGAAATATATTAACTGCTCATTCATTTCATTATTATTTGTGGATTCTACTGTGTGCAAAATGGCTGCTCCATTTCTCTCCATAAGAAAACATTGGCATTTATCTAGTGCCTTAGATATCCTAAAGTGTTTCACAGTGAATTAATAACCTTTGAACTCCAGTGATTGTTGTAATGTAGGCAAATGTAACAGTGAATATGCGCAAAACGAGGTTCCACAGACAGCAACAATGACCAATCTGTTTTTTTTGATGGTGTTGTTTGAGGGATGTGTGTTGGCCTTGACACTGAGTGATCCTGGCTGTTCTTCAAAAAAGTGTCATAGAAATGTTTGCGTCTACCTGAACCAACAAATGTCTAAACCGAAAGACAGTGTATCTCTGACATTGCAGCACTCCATCGATATTGGATTACAGTGTCAGCCTAAATAATGTGCTCAAGTTCCGCAGTCGGGCTTAAATTCACAATTTCTTGATTTATAGCCAAGAATTCATTGTACGTGAAACAATTTGAGATGTTTCTGAGATGATAAATGATAACGTTTTTCTTTCAGTTCATTCAGTTGTACTATATGGGTCAAATATGTCTCTCTGGGATGACTCCTGTAAAATATTCACCTGGGCAAATTTAAAGTTCCTCCATATCGTATACCCCGTGGCCTGTGTATCTTCAACATTAAGAAGGGTTTTGATATTATATGGGGGCAAACTGTTCCCACTGGCAGGAGGGCCAGTAACCAGAGGACACAGATTTAAGATAATTAGCAAAAGAACCAGGAGGAGATGGAGAGCGAGTTGTGATCTGGGATGCACTGGCTGAAATGTTGGTGGAAGCAGATTCAACAGTAACATTCAAAAGGAGATTTGGATATATACTTGAAAAGTAAAATATTTCAGGGCTATGAGGAAAGAACAGGAGGTGTGGAACTAATTGGACAAATCTTTCACAGAGCCTCCTGTGCTGTACAACTTGATGATTCTATAACTCACTGTCATATCCCTACATGTATAATGTGAACTGGGTAAGTGGTATGCTTGCCATAGGGGAAGAATTGCACTTAAAAGCTGCATTGTTGACAAGAAGGACTCAATATTCATTTGCTAAAATCCCTGGTGCTTTTGCAAACTATATAGATGTGGGTGTATGCGTTCTGTGTGGTGGACAGCTCCCTTGGGATACGCATGTAATATGTAGATAATATACATAACCACTGTCAGAATTTAGACAGCACTTGTATTTAGGCTGCAAACCGTTATTTCTTAGGGGAAACAGAATACAGAGGTGTGTACAAATTGGCACTGCAAGTGGTTGAGGCTGTGCCTCAGAATCTCTAACACAAGGCAGGCTTGTGTCAGCAGCATTGCGTCTCATCACCTCTCCTTATGCATCAACAGTCTGCAGTGACTTGCTACGATAAGCAAAGTCCGCCATGCCACTTCTGTGCTCGTCAAAAACTGGCATGTTACCATAGTAACACTATGTTTAATATTTCAATCACTCTGTTTTACGAAAAGATATTCTGTAAGAAAACTTCCACTCCCTCTTGTTCGCCAATGACAAGGCAAAGCAATGCCCTGTAGACGATTCCAGCCTTATAGCCCAAGATCCCAACAATATTTTAGAAACTGAAGCTAATTTTAGCAAAAACGAAAGTGTAGACAAATAATGTTAGTAGAAAAAGGGGACTTTTGTCTGTATTTAGCAGTGCTCTGAGAAAATTTCTAATCCGCCAGAAATGCATTAGCGCACATTAGCGGAATTGGCCACTTGGGTGAGATACAGCGGCAGAGCCAACAGCTGTGGAAGCAAAACATTAAAAGAGCCAATGTTAACCCTGCACACCTGCCACTCGAAAGTCCATTTTGACTTGTTACGGTCACGTCAACCTCATTATGGACAAATGCGAGCAGCATTTTGCAGCTGCACTGTCAGGCTGAGCAGTGAGTGTTTTACTCCACATCAGGCCTGCAGTTAATGCCCCAGGTTAAAACGGGAGGCCGGAACATCTGAACCAACGAGAATAATAAAGGAGAAGACTTCAAAGAAATGTACTGGTCTAAATGCAACTTTTCCCTGCAGCTTTATTGGTAACGATGCCCACTGCGAACAGATCCAGAATCCAGTGCCTTGGGTAAAGTTGGGAAAATCAGAACTTCTGAATCAACAACAACAACAACTTGTATTTATATAGCGCCTTTAATGTAGCAAAATGTCCCAAGGCACTTCACAGGTGTGTTATAAGACAAAAAAAAAATTGACACCAAGCCACATAAGGAGAAATTAGGGCAGATGACCAAAAGCTTGGTTAAAGAGGTAGGATTTAAGGAGTGCCTTAAAGGAAGAAAAAGAGATAGAGAGGCGGAAAGGTTTAGGGAGGGAGTTCCAGAGCTTAGAGCTGAAGGCATGGCCACCGATGGTTGAGCAGTTGTAATCAGGGATGCTCAAGAAGGCAAAATTAGAGGAGCGCAGATATCTCGGAGGGTTGTGAGGCTGAAGGAGATTGCAGAGATAGGGAGGGGCGAGGCCTTGGAGAGAGTTGTAAACAAGGATGAGAATTTTGAAATCGAGGCATTGCTTAACCGAAGCCAATGTAGGTCAGCGAGCACAGGGGTGATAGGTGAACGGGACCTGGTGTGAGTTAGGACATGGGCTGCCAAGTTTTGGATGACCTCAAGTTAGCATATGTGGGAGGCCAGCCAGAAGTGCATTGGAGTAGTCAAGTCTAAGGTAACAAAGGCATGGATGGGGGTTTCAGCAGCAGATGAGTTAAGGCAGGGGTAGCGACAGGCAATGCTACGGAGGTGGAAATAGGTGGTTTTAGTTATGCCACAAATTTGTGGCCGGAAGCTCATTTCAGGGTCAAATATGACACCTAGGTTGCGAACAGTCTGGTTCAGCCTCAGAAAGATGCTCAGGGGAGGGATGAAGTCAGTGGCTAGGGAAGGCAGTTTGTGGCGAGGACCAAAGACAATGGCTTCAGTCAAGAACTTTGGAGAGGAAAGGGAGATGGGAGATGGGGCGGTAGCTTGCAAGAACAATGGGGTCAAGGGTTGTTTTTTTGAGGAGAGGGTTGATGCAGCAGATTTGAAGGAGAGGGGGACAGTATCTGAGGAGAGAGAACCGTTAACAATTTCAGCTAACATGGGAGCCAGAAAAGGAAGTTGGGTGGTCAGCAGTTTAGTGGGAATAGGGTCAAGGGAGCAGGAAGTGGGTCTCATGGACAAGACTAGCTTGAAGAGGTCAAGAGGGGAGATCAGAGAGTTCAGGGCTCGGGCAGGGGGGAGCCTCAGAGGAAGTTTGGCCCGGTGGGCTAGGGGAAGGAAGGGAAGTGGCTGAGGCAGCTGATCGGATGGTATCAATCTTTGAGACAAAGAAGTCCATGAGCTCCTCACATTTGTTGTTGGAGGTGAGTGTGGGGAGACAGGGGAGAGGGATTTAAGAAGATGGTTAGCTGCAGAGAATAGTAGCTGGGGGTAATCTTTGCATTCCAGAATGATCCTGGAAAAGTGAGAAATCTTGGCAGACGAGAGCAGGACCCGATAATGCTTTATGTGGTCCAGCCAGATCTGGCGGTGAATGGCTAAACCAGTTGTCTGCTACATCATTCAAGTCTGTGCCCCTTGGACTTGAGGGAGCGAAGATGAGGGCTGTACCGGGGGAATGGTTTTAACAGGGACTAGAGCATCAAGGGTGGTGGTGAGGGTGTGGTTGAGCAGATTGGTGGCTGCTATGGTGAATGGAGGGCGAAAGGCTAGATAGATTGGAGTTGATAAGTGCAGTTGTAAGAGAGTTTGGAGAGGGTCTTTTCTAGGGACAGACGCAGAAGGAAGTAGGATTGGGTGGGGGAAGGAGGATGTGGTTGGAGGGCGATACAAGGAAATGGTCAGAGATGGCCTTATCTGCAATTGACATGGTGGGTATAGTGAGGTTAGATTGATTTAGATATTTTAAACTCAAGTCTCTCACATTGGAACATTCCTCTCTCCTGATATGCGAAACATACGAACATATGAAATAGACCAGCTGGTCCATCAAGCCTGCCCCACATCCTGATGGGCCGGAACATCATCTCTAAACATTTCCCCACACTCTCCCACCTCCCACCCACTCTCTCCCAGCCATGTAATTTCCTGATTAATCACAGAGAAAAAAAACAGGACCAATAAGATAATAAATACTCTAGTAAATTCCTCACCGGTACCCTCAGGCGATTACAACCAGTGCAGGAGATCACACGGACTGAGTGTTATCTGTAAGGACACTTACCTTCTATATGATACAATCTCTCCCCCAGTCAGGAACTGGTCCAGCTCCAGCTTGAAGGCATACAGAGAGTCAGCACCCACCGCACCAGCCGGCAATTAATTTCAGAGGCCCACCGCTCCCTGGGAATGAAACCTCCTAACATCCAGTCTACTCCTACTGTTAGATAGTTTAACCAAAATACAGAAAATTACACAGTGGGGAGGAGATATGACAGGGACCAAACTGAAATCAAATCACACTCAGTATCTGTCCACGTGTTGGGTTTACATCAGGGGCAGGGAGTTAGTGCCAGAAATAGGCAGGAGATTTATAACACTATAATAGTGTGGTGCAAGAGACATAATTTAGAAGTCAATGCCATTTCCTAGAATACACCACTTCTTAACACCTATCATGTAAATTGGCCATTAAAGGAACAACTTGCTCATTAACATATGGTTTTCAATTGCTTATTGTTTCCATACTTGCGTTGGCCAAATGAGTAGCCAAAGGAAGTTTGTTGCATGAGTTCTGGGCTACGTTTTTTTTGCCACCTATTCTCTTAATGATAGCTGACAATGAATGAGCTTAGGGTCTAATGAGTCCAAAACTAGATAGAAGATAGTCACCGGTAAACCCAGTAGGGAATTCAGAAGAAATGTCTTTATCTAGAGAGTGGTTAGAATGTGGAACTTGCTACTACATGGAGGAGTTGAGGCCAATAGCACGGATGCATTTAAGGGGAAGCTCGAAGTACAGGAGAGGGGCAAGGTGTTATGTATGTAAACCTGTAAATACCATATCTAACCAACAGAGGGCTTATCCCCTGGAGTCCCAAGGGATCACACAATCCCTTGGGAGCACCTGTATATAAGGAGGCCTCACAGGCTGGAGAGGCACTCTGAGATCTGTAATAAAGGACTACGGTCACACCTTACTTTGAGCTTGCAGTATCTAGTCTGACTCTTTATTCAAGACATAACACAAGGGATAGAAGATTATGCTGATAGGGTGAGATGAAGCAAGGTGGGAGGGGGCTCATGTGGAGAATATACACCAGATGGGCCAAATGGCCTATTTCTGTGCTGTAAATTCTATGTAATGTGTTTCTATACAAATTGGACCAATTGGTGCCCCTATGGAAACCCCTCTGTACTGATCTTGTTTGAAGGGAGGTGAGGGGAAATGACATCACAGGAGGACTGTTCCCGTCCATTGTAAACCTCTAAACAATGGACTGTCAGAGGAAGAGTCAATGCGCAAGGTAAGCTTCACTGGGGAGAGTGTAGCTGAATTGTTCCACATGCTGCAATGTGAACTGCAACCAAACTCCAGGATAAGGGCGACTTCCCGCCAAAAACACAGGCCGCAGCTTTAAACTGGGGCTGATAAGTCAGGGATGGAATTTGAGATGAGAATAAGAAAGACAGAAACATTCTTAAACTGAAACATAGAGGGCTGATTTGAGTGTCCAGAATCAGGTCCCCGCTGAGAGTTGCCATTTGCCTCAGGAGATGAAATAAGTGGGCTAGAGTCCGCGAAAGGACAGAAGGAAAGATTTGCATTTATATAACAAGCCATGCTGTCTCAGAAATGCGTCAACGAGCTTCACATACAATAAATTCCTTTGAAGTGCACTCGCTATTGTGATGTGGGCAAATGCAGCAGCCATTTCCCGCATAGCAAGATTCCGTGTCCAGCACAGAACTGGCACGGGACGGCCAATCAAATCTGTTTTCGATGGTGTTGATTGAGGGAGGAATGTTTGCCAGGACACCAGGAGAGCCCCATGCTCTTTTTTGAATGGTGCCGCGGGATCTTTGACATCCAGAGGAACAGGAAGGGATCGATTGCACAGGGTCTTTAGGAAGAGGTCTTTGGTGCCTGAAAAGTGTTTTTGTTCATCTGCACTTTCTTATGTTCCTTAAGAAGGAGAGAGGGAGATAAATAGGGAGAAAGAAAATATATTATATGTGCTGCTTGTAAGGTGGAAAGGCTAAGCAGGAGAAAACCTCTTTTTGATGAAAGCAGAATTTGCTAAGTGTAATTTCCATGAACACTGTAAACCCTGCTTCTCATTCTATTCAGAAAGATTGCAGTGGGGCTTAGTAAAGACACAGACAATCTAATTGATGATTCGAGCAGGGTGCCACACTGGGAAAGCGTGGAGAGGAAACTAGCCTGCAGTGGTTTGAAAGTTAATTCTTAAGGGGAAGAAACTCTCTGAAGAATTAGTGATTTGTGACTGAAGTGATATTTATAATTCCCATCCTCCCCGCTCCCACCTCCCGCAGCCGTAAATCAAGAGTGACAAAGCTGAGACCAAGCTGCACTGACTGGATCATTGCAAATTACTTCCCGCAGAGACAAAATGTGTCATTTTCCGGCCTTCTGCTGACAGTTGGGAGCCTCTCGCACCGAGACTGCGTATCAGAAATATATGGTGCACACTTTTATGATCCATTATTTCAAATGGTTGAAAAATCAACGCAAGTTGTTGTTGAAGTTCCTAGTTCAAGTTTCTGAGACATTTTCACTTGGTGGGAGAAGCTCCAATCTGGGAGCTTGGAAGTGCGAGGTTGGAGAATTTGCCCTTATGTACCTGGGAAAGCTCCAATCCCATTACATGCTATTACATGGAACGTACAGCACATAATCAGGCCATTCGGCCCAACTGGTCTGTGCCACTGATTGCACTCCACACAATTCTCCTCCCACCCTGCGTCATCTCATCATCATCATGGGCAGTCCCTCGGAATCGAGGAAGACTTGCTTCCACTCTTAAAATGAGTTCTTAGGTGGCTGAACAGTCCAATACGAGAACCACAGTCCCTGTCATAGGTGGGACAGATTGTCATTGAGGGAAGGGGTGGGTGGGACTGGTTTGCCGCACGCTCTTTCCGCTGCCTGCGCTTGATTTCTGCATGCTCTCGGCGTTGAGACTCGAGATGCTCAGCGCCCTCCCGGATGCACTTGCTCCATTTAGGGTGATCTTTGGCCAGGGACTCCCAGGTGTCAGTGGTGTGATATATTCACAGAGCACAAGCACACACAGCTTTCTAACATGGCAGGCAACTCTCAGAAGCCTCCGGAACTGCCTGGTTCTGTTTAATTATTAACTCTGTAGTTGCAGTATGCAATATGTCCACATCCAAAGTGTGGAGCTACAAACATTGCAAGCTTAGAGACATTACATTTTTCCCTCCTTAATGAAGAAGTAATTACAACAACATCATACATAACTTGCATGTTTTTACATAACACAGGATATAGACTCATTTTTTTCCCATATTTCCAAATTTAACTTAACCACTTGTTTTCTGTTTCGAAGAGGATACCTTCACTCTCGAACAGAACCTTCCAAACATAGGCTCCAAGTTTCCACACGCGGCGAAAAAGGCGCACCTCCGAGCTGGGCGCCTGTTTTTCGCGCCGAAAACGGCGCCTAAAAAAAAATCCGATATTCTCGAGCTCCTTGGAGCTCGATGTCTGCTTGGCGCGGCGCACAGGGGGCAGAGCCTACCACTCGCGCCGATTTTGTAAGTAGGAGGGGGCGGGTACAATTGAAATGAGGCTTCTTGGTGCCGGCAACCCTGTGTGTGCGCGTTGGAGCGTTCGCGCATGCGCAGTCTGAAGTAAACATTGGCACTCGGCCATTTTTAAAAGTGCTGCAGAAAAAGTGAAGATTTGTTTCTTGGACCCCTGCAAAGGCTTGTATTTTAATTTTCTTGATATTTCTGTGTGTGAGGGAGTGCTTTTAGCAGCACTGCTGAATAAATCACCTGCTGAAATCAGTGAGTTCAGCTTTTCACTGCTAAACTTGCAGAACCGGTGCCTGTAAATTAAGGACTGTGTGTTTGGAGAAATAAAAGTGCCAATTCAACTTTGCAATGGATCAACTTCCACCAAGAACAAAGAATTTCCTGCATGAGGAAGCAAACCATTGCATAATATGTGGTGCACCCATTCTGCAAATTTAAATATAAAGATGTCGATGTGGCTGCCTCTCCCTGTCCAAATGGCCTCAGTCAGTCCCCCTCGAGAACAGCTCGAAGGCTGCTGCTGTTCTTTCTTCAGCTCCCGACCAGCTACTGACGCCGCTGCAATCCCATGGCCGAATGGTCTCACGTCCGCTCCTGATTCTTCGGCTGCATTCGAGCCACTGACGCCGCCCCATAAGCGTGGCCGAACGGCCTAAAGAATTTAAAATCTGCAGCTGCGTGTGTCCTGTGTTCATTCTTCGGCTCCCGACCAGCCACTGACGCCGCTGCAATCCCATGGCCGAATGGCCTCAAGTCCGTCTGGGTGCTGCATCTTCGCGGGGAATGAAGGCCTGCCTCAAGCACTGCAGCTCAGCTCGAAGGCTGCTTGCTGCCTGCCGCTGCCGTCGAGACACTGACGCCACACCGCTGCCTGAAAGGCCTGCCTGAAGCACTTCCACACAGGTAGGAACATGGTTTATTTACTCTTTTCTTTGCTTATAAATTTTTATTCAGGTTGGATTAATTTGTATAATATTTGTATAAGTATAACTAAGGATTGATTGTAGAATTTAATGACTTCCCTTCCCCCCGCCACCCCCCCACCTCGTTCCCGATGCCTAATTTGTAACCTGCGCCTGATTTTTTAAAGTGTAGACAAGGTTTTTTCAAGCGTACAAAAATCTTCACTTACTCCATTCTAAGTTAGTTTGGAGTACGTTTTCACTGTGGAAACTTTGAAATCAGGCGGTCAGTGGCCGGACACGCCCCCTTTTGAAAAAAAAATTCAGTTCCAAAGTGAAACTGTTCTACCTGACTAGAACTGCAGAAAACTAAATGTGGAGAATTCCGATTTCTAAGATACTCCGTTCTATATCAGTTGCTCCTAAAAATCAGGAGCAAATCATGTGGAAACTTGGGGCCATAGTGTTGAATCTAAACTCCTTCGAGGCTCAACCTGAGGAATGTTTTCCTCCACGGAATTTCTTTGATTTTCATTTGAACTCACTCGACCTTCAGGCTGTTTGTTTTCCTGACTCGGACTCAGACTTTCATTCTGATTTTCTCTTGGATTTGTTTCCAGTACATTGGATTTAGAATTTGCTACTGGTGTATCAAAACTATCTGATGAGTCAGAAATAATTGAATCATTCCACCCTTCAACTCCTTCCATGTCTGTAGGCAAAATATGATCAATATGAACAAATCTAACCTGTCCATTATCAAACATCTTTATCAAATATGTGCGAGGACCACATAGCTTCACCATTCTTCCTGGTAACCACTTCAACCATTTATGGTGATGGTTCTTCACTCTCACCTTCTGGTTTAATTTCACACTTCTCTCCTTTACTCTACCTCTATCATGATTCTCTTTCTGTCTTAATTGTGTCTCTTCTACGGACTGTGCCAAATTTGATTTTAACAATGAGAATCTGGTTTGTGGCTGTCGTTTGAGAAGCAACTCTGCTGGTGTTCTACCAATAGTTGTGTGAGGAGTATTATGATACATAATCAGAAAATTAGCCAATTTGTGATCCGATGACAACTGTTGTTTCTTTGGATTTGGATTAACATTTGTTTTCTGAGGGCACGTTTTATAATTTGTACAGTGCACTCACCTATACCATTTGAGGTAGGGTGGTATGGCGGAACCTTGATATGTTTCACACCATTTTTGCTCATGAACTGTGCAAATTCTTCGCAATGAAATTGTGGTCCATTATCCAAAACAATTTCTTCTGGGAGGCCAAATGAAGAAAATAAACTTCGTAAAATGTCTAATGTTTTACTTGTTGTTATTTTCCATATTGGAAACACCTCAACCCACTTCAAATGGCTATCAATCACAATGAACAATTGTTGTCCTTCTGGCTCAGCAAAATCAATATGTAGCCTTTGCCATACCCTGGGAGGCCATTTCCATGGCTGTATTGGTACTGGTGGTGGTTGCTTGCTTACCGATTGACATGTCGTACACTGACTCACGATGTACTCAATATCTTTATCAAGACCTGGCCACCATAAATAACTACGTGTAAAACTCTTGGTCAAGCACATTCCCAGGTGCTGGTCATGGAGGTCTCCTAATAATTTGGACTTGAATTTATTTGGTATAACCACTTTTGCACCCCACATGATACAATCTTTATCGACTGATAATTAATTCCTTCGAATGAAGAATGGATGAATATCTTTGTCTGTTACATGGTTTGGCCATCCATTTACAATATAATCATACACCTTTGACATCACTGTGACACGTTTGGTTGCTCTACCAATCTCTTCAGCTGTGACTGGCAGTTCATCAATGTATGAAAAATAGAACAATTCTTCCCTATCGGGTGCAACTTGTGATGGGGAAGGCAATCTAGACATTGCATCAGCATTACTGAGATCAACTGATCGTCTGTATTCAATATCATATATATATATAGGCTGACAAAATCAAAGCCCATCTCTGCATTTGGGCTGCAGCTAATATTGGAATTGGGGACTTTGGATGGAGGATAGCTGTTAGGGGCTTATGATCCGTAACGATGATAAACTTACGACCATACAAGTAGTTGTGGAACTTCTTGACCCCAAAAATTAATGCCAAAGCTTTCCTTTCAATTTGCTCATAATTGCTCTCACTGGCACTGAGATTGCATGAAGCAAAAGCAATTGATCTCTCCTCCCCACTACGTGATACATGAGAGATCACTGCTCCAACTCCATATGGAGAGGCATCACATGCTAGCTTAATCTCCTTAGATATGTCATAGTGAACCAACATGGTGCTCTCTACCAATTTGCTTTTACACTCCTTGAATGTTGTATCGCATTCTTTTGACCACTTCCAATGGACCTGTTTTTTCAATAGTTAATACAGTGGATGTAATACTGCAGCCAAATTTGGTAGGAACTTCCCATAATAGTTCAAAAGACCCAAGAATGAACGAAGTTCAGTGACATTCCTGGGAGTGGGTGCATTTTTAATTGCATCCAGCTTTCCCATGGTTGGATGTAAACCGTCTTTGTCTACTCTGTACCCTAAGTTTTCCACTGAGTTTTTAAATAACTCACACTTACGAGCACTCATACTCTGTGCTTCTCTAGCCGTTTGAGGACTTCATTCAATATGTTATTATGAATTTGCCTATTTGATGCTGAAATTAGTATGTCATCCAAATAACATACTACCCCTTCAATACCTTGCAAAATCTGGTTCATCACCCCTTGGAATATGGCAGGGGCGGAAGACACTCCAAACAGTAGCCTATTAAATTGATACCGGCCTAGATGAGTATTTATAGGCAAGCATGACTTGGACTCCTCATCTAGTTCAAGCTGTAAGTAGGCATTCGTAAGATCCAGTTTTGAGAAAATCTGTCCACCTGTCAGTGTTGTGAACAAATCTTCCATATTCGGCAATGTATTGGGGACATTACCTTCTAGAACCTGGTTTATGGTTACTTTAGAATCACCACAAAATCTTACCTTACCATCGAACTTAGGTACAACAACAATGGGTGTAGCCCAATTACATCGATCTATCTTAGAACTAATGTTCTCAGTCTCTAGTCTTTTGAGTTCTTGCTCAACTTTCTCCTTGAGTGCATATGTTACGGAATATGGCTTGTAGTAAACCGATCTAGTGTCCTTCTGTACCCTGACACTCGTCTTGAAGCCTTGGATCGGACTGCCAGTTTCGCAGAACACCTTCGGATACTTCTTGATAACATCATCCGTTGATGCAAATCTCGCTTCCACACGAAAAATCTCACTCCATTCCAGCCTCAGTGATCTCAACCAGTTTCTTCCTAGTAAGGCAGGCTTGTCTCCTTTCACTACTATTAGAGGCAAGTTCTGAAATTGATCTTTATATTTCACCGGTATGGTGATACGACCTACCACAGGAATTTTCTCTCCCGAGTAGCCTCGCAGCTCCATCTTGGGTTTCTCCAATGGGAAATCCTGCAATTTGTCGAGGTATAGCGACTCCGGTACTATACTCACGGATGCACCCGTGTCGATTTCCATTAGTATCTTGAATCCCGCAACATCTATGTGGATTTTGATGCTTTCCGAATTGCCGTCTGTTAACCTCGTGCTCCTGATGACGTGTAACTCTAACACCTCCATGTCCTGTTATTGTTCTTCCATGCTATGTAGTCTCTGGGGATTTCTACTCATAGCTTTAAAAGCTGGTTTACCCTTCAGTCGGCATGCCTTCGCAAGATGCCCAATCTTTCTGCAGAAGAAACACTCTGCCTTCACATATGGACAACTTTGAGCAAAGTGTTGTCCCAGGCACCTATAGCATGACTTTGACGCTCTGTTAGAATTTCCAGTTTCTGAGACTTTGGGCCCCCCGCTGTCTTTTACTTTGAACCCGCAGGCGATTCACCTCGGTTGACTGACGACTGTAATTATTATGTAATTCTCGGGAATATTGTTCGGCCATGCCCATCGACCTCGCTGTCTGACAAGCAATCTCAAAAGTCAAGTCATCCATCGTCAATAACTTTCTTCTGATTTTTTACCCCACAAACAAAACAATCCCGCAATGCTCGGTTTTGAAAGTTTCCGAAATTACAGTGAATAGATAGCTTTTTTAATGCTACGATGTAATCACTGATACCTTAATCAGCCTTTTGATTTCATATACCAAAACGATAGCTTTCAACAATTTCTAACAGTTTGGGGTTATAGTGCTCTTTAAGCGTTGTGTCCTTTGGCTCGCCAGGCACAAGCAGAGTTACCAGGGTTTCGTACAATTCAGATCCAGCTGCAGATAAGAAAATCGCTCTCTTACGTTCCAATATCACCTGATTCTGGACTGCATTCCCTGGAACTTCGATTATGTTATTTGCAGTGAAATACATTTCTAGCCGATCCACAGTATGCTTTAAAACATTCCCGGTCGTGTCTATATTCATCCAAGTGTCCCATTACACCTGCAGGTGCTGCCATTTTAATTTCTAGCTTCTTTCTGTTGGCTGGCTTAATCCTTCACCAACAAAATTTCAGCTTTAAATCATCAAAAAAATCCCATCTCGCTGCCAAATGTGATATATTCACAGAGCACAAGCACACACAGCTTGCTAACATGGCAGGCAGCCCTCAGAAGTCTTCGGAACTGCCTGGTTCTGTTTATTATTAACTCTGTAGTTGCAGTACACAATACATCCACATCCACAATGTGGAGCTACAAACATTACAAGTTTACAGACATTTTCAAGGAGGCTTTGAGGGTGTCCCTGTAACATTTCCTCTGCCCACCTTTGGCTTGTTTGCCGTGACGGAGTTCCAAGTAGAGTGCTTGCTTTGGGAGTCTTGTGCCTGGCATGCGAACTATGTGGCCTGACCAGCGGAGCTGATCAAGTGTGGTCAGTGCTTCAATGTTGGGGATGTTGGCCTGGTCGAAGACACTAATGTTGGTGCGTCTGTCCTTCCAGGGGATTTGTAGGATCTTGCGGAGGCATCGTTGGTAGTATTTCTCCAGCGACTTGAGGTGTCTACTGTACATGGTCCAGTAATCTAACCCTATTAGCATATCCTTCCTTTTTCTCTCATGTGTTTATCTCATCATCATAGGCGGTCCGTCGTATCGAGGATGACTTGCTTCCACGCTAAAAAGGGATGAGTTCGCAGGTGTTTCAATGAAGGACCTAATATTCCTAACAATACATGTTGAAGGGTAGAAGATGCCTGTGCATGGATTTTTTTAACATGGTGTGGCCGTTGCACATCAGCCACCACATGGGCTTGACAGAGCTAGGTCTTAGTCCTTAGCTTCCGCTTAAATGCATCTCTGCTATTTGCCTCAACCACTCCATGTGGTACCGTGTTCCACATTCATCACCATTCTCTGGTAAAAGATTCTTCTAAATTCCTTATTCTTTATGAAAGCATGCCCTGATTTTAACTTGCGGCAGGAGTAAGTGCTGGGGGGGCTGATGCGAAACTGGTTAGCCCTCCGCAGTATGAGGCCTGGGAAATTTTAGTCCCCATGTCAGTCCCGCCCCCCCCCCCCCGCACCTGGCGGGAAGAGCCAGCTAGCCGTGGGCGGGAGCAGAATTTCCAGTAACAAGTGGACAGGGTTAAAATGGGCTTTGCTTCCACAGCTGATAGCTGCTCCGCTGCATCTCAACCAAGTGGCCATTCTTCATGTGTGAGAGAGTGTCGACAGGAATTCAACCATGGGTGGCATCACAGCCAAGCCCGATCCTGCCCTCATCCATCTTCAACATTCATGCATTTTCCAACAGGGAACCACTGGTTCACGATTCCTAAGCCAAGCGTGCTGAGGCCAATTATTATTTATTTACTGCTTTTCAAAGTGATTAATTGTATGTGGAGCACTTTGGAGCACTGGGTGCCAAAGGGTAAAGGTCCTTCTGTTTTGCCCAAAACAATTTGGCTCAGCTCCAGTCTCACAAGTGGATTCTCAACTGCACCAGAGGGAACATCCATTTTCCACCAACAATCCTCGTGGCCTTTCGCAGAGGGATTGCTAATTGGCTCAGATCCTTTCCGTAAACGGTGTCTGCAACAACTCCATGAGAATGGAATCATTTGAATAAAGGTGAAATTGTAAATTTCCCCTTTGTTCTTCGTGGGGAAACAGTAGATTGCGGAATTAAAATGTAATTCTTTCACTGTCTTACCAAACACACAGAATTGGGATTGGCGTAGTAAACTCGAACAGGCAAATTGTGCCTGAAATTCCTCCCTGCCCGGTATAAATCCATTTTAGAAGATGTTTATTATCTTCTACATTGCATTTGTTAGTTGTCTAGGTTCATTTCCTTCACCTTCTCTCTCAATCACTGCATCCTTCTGAATTCCCAAGGTGAACAATGGTTATTTGAACTGTTAACTGAGTTTCATTAACACGTTGGAGAGGTTATTCTGCGTTACCAAGGGAGCCTTGACCCTCATTACTTTGATAAAGCAGCAAATTGAAGTCATGGCTAATTTCAATTCCAACTGAAATTCTCAGACTAAAGCTTGGTGAGCTGCTTTCCAGACAGTTAATGACGTTCCCCAGAGCAAAGCGCTCAGCTCTAAGTTGAAGCCGTAAAGTGGACAGTGACAACTCTCCCACCTGTCCCACTCTTGCAATGAGCAGAGTTTGGGGATTTGGAGCAGGAATAATTGACCCCAAATCTCTGCTCCAATAACTGGAAGGAAAGAGTAGGCTATCCACAAAAGAATATTTTGGAGTCAAGATCCGGAGGCGACATGAGGGAAAGCTTTTTTACGCAATGAGTGGTTAGGATTTGGAATGTACGGCCTGATAGGGTGGTGGGTACAGAATCAATAGTAGCCTTCGAAAGGGAATTGGATAAATACTTGAAGCAGAAAAATATGCAGGGATATGGGGAAAGAACAGGGGAGTGGAACTAACTGGATTGCTCTTCAAAAGAGCCAGCACCAACTCAATGGGACAAATGGCCTCCTTCTATGCTGCACTATTCTATGATTCTAAACATAGGAACAGGAGTAGTCCATTCAGCCCCTCGAGCCGTTTCTGCTGCTCAAGGCAAGCGCTCTACTCGGAACTCCTACATGGCAAGCGATCCCCAGGTGAGCCAAGGAAATGTTTCAAGAACTCCTTGATAAATTGCAACATCCCCACCGACACCTGGGAATCCCTGGCCAAAGACTGCCCTAAGTGGAGGAAGAGCATCCGGGAGGGCACTGAGCACCTCGAGTCTTGTCGCTGAGAGCATGCAGAAACCAAGCGCAGGCAGTGGAAGGAACGTTCGGCAAACCAGTCCCACTCACCCTTTCCTTCAACCACTGTCTGTCCCACCTGCGACAGAGACTGTAATTCCCGTATTGGACTGTACAGTCACCTGAGAACTCACTTTTTGAGTGGAAGCAAGTCTTCCTCGATTTCGAGGGACTGCCTATGATGATGATGATGATGAGATCATGGCTGATCTGTGATTAGCAGGAGCTGCATGGGAAGTCAGTTCTAGAGCCATAACTGGTTCTTTTTATTACGTTCAATCAGTAAATGAGTCTATTTCTTGTCACAAATACAACTAAAATTTAAGTTTCATTGCTGGACAAAATGGCTGATAACTAAAATCGGATCCTCCCAAATCTTTGACATACTAATCCTGCTATTGTTCTGAATCCGATGTTATGCCAATATGTCTCAGTGTCAGCTGTGGCTCAGTGGGTAGCACACTCGCCTCTGAATCAAACGGTTTTGTGTTCAAAGCCTACTCCAAAGACTGGAGCACAAAAAATTTGAGGTGAACACTCTAGTGCTGTGCTGTTGGAGGTGCTGTCTTTTGGATGAGGCGTTAAACCGAGTCCCTGTCCACTCTCTCAGGGAGATGTAAAAAAATCCCATGTCACTATTTCGAAGAAGTACAGTAGAGTTATTCTCGGTGTCTCTGGCCAATATTTATCCCTCAATCAACATAACAAAACCCGTTTATTTGGTCATTATCACATTGCTGTTTGTGGGAGCTTGCTTGTGTGCAAATTGGCTGCCATGTTTCCTACATTACAACACTGCAAAGCTACTCCATTGGCTGTAAAACACTTTGAGACATCCGATGGTCATGAAAGGCGCTGTATAAATCTAAGACTTTCTTACTTTATGTTTGCAATGTTTCAGGAATTGCCTCCAAGCAGGCAATAACCCAGCTCAGTAGTAGTCTCTCAGTTTGAATCAGTTGGCAGCAGTCTAAAGCTTGGATTCAAGCTGCACACTTCGACTTGGCTCATAATCTAATCTGACCCTCAGGGGGCAATCTCCACCTCTAATACTGAGGGATTACAAAAATTGTCAGATAAAATGTTGAACTGAGGTACTATCTATTCAGGTAGGTGTTTACGATCCCATAGCACTGTTTGAAGGAGAGCAATGATTCTATTGGTGTCCTGGCCAAAATTCCTCCCACATTCAACACCACCCAAGAACAGATTGGCTGGCCATTCATGTCACTGATGTGTGTAGAATGTTTCTGGCACAGAAGGGTTGTTGTGCTTGGCCACAGAATAGTCAACACACTCCAAAAGTAATTCATTGGGTAGGATGCTTTGAGACATTTGGATTGTTATGTATGTAAACCTGTAAATACCATGTCTAACCACCAGAGGACTTATTCCCTGGAGTCCCAAGGGATCCCACAATCCCTTGGGAGCACCTGTATATAAGGAGGCCTCACAGGCTGGAGAAGCACTCCGAGATCTGTAATAAAGGACTACGGTCACACCTTACTTTGAGCTTGCAGTATCTAGTCTGACTCTTTATTCAAGACATAACAACTGGTAATGAGATACAGATAACGAACCCCACCGAAACAATGCAGAGAACCATGAGCATCCTGGAGAAATTTTTGGAGGGAGATGATTGGGAAACCTTTGTGGAGCGACTCGACCAATACTTTGTGGCCAACGAGCTGGAAGGAGAAGCGAACGCTGCCAAACGAAGGGCGATCCTCCTCACCGTTTGGCCTCAAGAAAAACGTGCTTGCTCCAGCGAAACCCACAGACAAGTCATACGATGAGTTGTGCACACTGGTCCGGGACCATCTAAACCCGAAGGAAAGCGTTCTGATGGCGAGGTATCGGTTCTACATGTACAAGAGGTCTGAAGGCCAGGAAGTGGCGAGCTACGTCACCGAGCTAAGGCGCCTTGCAGGACATTGCGAATTTGAAGGACACTTAGAGCACATGCTCAGGGACTTCTTTGTACTTGGCATTGGCCATGAAGTAATACTTTGCAAACTTTTGACTGTAGAGACCCCAACCTTGAGTAAAGCCATAGCGATAGCCCAGGCGATTATCGCCACCAGTGACAATACCAAACAAATTTCTCAGCACACTAGTGCTGCTGCAATTACTGTGAACAAAGTAACGTTGTTTTCAAATCGAAATGTACATGGCAGGACTTACACACCTGCAGCTGCACGTCCACAGATGACTCAGAATCCACCATCAAGGGTGGTGAATACAAGGCCATTAACACCTTGTTGGCGTTGCAGGGGTGATCATCGTTTCCATTCATGCCACTTCAAAGGATACGTTTGCAAGGGCTGTGGAACAATGGGACACCTCCAACGCATGTGCAGGCGAGCTGCAAACCCTGCTAATCCTGCAAACCACCATGTTGCAGAAGAGGATAGATCAATGGTGTATCACGATGAACCAGAGCCTCAGACCGAGGAGGCAGAGGTATGTGGGATGCACACATTTACCACAAAGTCTGCCCCGATAATGCTCAAGGTTAAATTAAATGGACTCCCGGTGTTCATGGAGCTGGACATGGGCACAAGCCAGTCCATAATGAGCAAAAAGACTTTCGATAAATTGTGGTGCAGCAAGGCTTCAAGGCCACTCCTGGCTTCCATTTGTACTAAACTGAGAGCGTACACAAAGGAACTGATTCCCCTAATTATCAGTGCTACCGTAAAGGTCTTCTATGATGGAGCGGTGCATGATTTACCACTCTGGGTAGTACCGGGCGATGGCCCCATGCTGTTCGACAGGAGCTGGCTGGGAAAGATAAGCTGGAACTGGGACGACATCCGAACGCTTTCGTCCGTTGACGACACCTCATGTGCCCAGGTCCTAAGCAAGTTCCCCTCACTGTTCGAACCAGTCATCAGGAAGTTCCAAGGAGCGAAAGTGCAGATCCATTTGATTCCAGGGGCGCGACCCAACCATCACGGTGAGAGCAGTACCTTACATGATGAGAGAGAGGGTGGAGATCGAGCTGGACAGGCTGCAGTGAGAGGGCATCATTTCGCCAATCGAATTCAATGAGTGGGCCAGTCCGATTGTTTCAGTCCTCAAAGGAGATGACACCGTCAGAATCTGTGGTGATTACAAAGTAACTATCAATTGTTTCTCACTGCAGGATCAATACCTGCTACCAAAGACAGATGACATATTTGCGACACTAGTGGGAGGGAAAACGTTCACGAAGCTAGACTTGACCTCGGACTACATGACGCAGGAGCTGGAGGAGTCATCGAAAGGCCTCACCTGCATCAACACGCACAAAGGTCTCTTCATTTACAACAGATGCCCATTTGGGATTGGATCGGCCACGGCGATATTCCAGAGGAACATGCAAAGCATGCTGAAGTCGGTCCTGCGCACCGTGGTCTTCCAGGACGACATCTTGGTTACAGGTCGGGACACCGTCGAGCACCTGCAGAACCTGGAGGAGGTTCTTAGTCGGCTTAATCGTGTGGGGCTCAGGCTAAAACGCTCGAAGTGCGTTTTCCTGGCGCCTGAAGTGGAGTTCCTGGGGAGAAGAATCGCGGTGGACGGCATCAGGCCCACCAATTCGAAGACGGAGGCAATCAAGAACGCACCGAGACCACAGAACGTGATGGAGCTGCGGTCGTTTCTAGGACTCCTGAACTATTTTGGTAACTTCTTACTGGGTCTTAGCACATTGTTAGAACCCCTGCACTCTTTACTGCATAAAGGAGATGAATGGGTATGGGGTAAGAGCCAAGAAAATGCCTTTGAGCAAGCTAGGAAGCTGTTATGTTCAAACAAATGGCTTGTGTTGTACGATCCATGTAAACGTTTGGTACTACCATGTAATGCATCGTCGTACGGGGTCAGGTGTGTATTGCAACAAGCTAATGAATTTGAGAAATTGCAACCGGTTGCTTATGCATCCAGAAGTCTGTCTAAGGCTGAGAGGGCCTACAGTATGATCGAAAAAGAAGTGTTAGCATGTATTTATGGGGTAAAGAAAATGCATCAATATCTGTTCAGGCTCAAATTTGAATTGGAAAGCCGCTGAAATCCCTCTTTTCCGAAAGTAAGGGGATAAATACAAATGCATCGGTCCGCATCCAGTGATAGGCGCTCACGTTGTCCGCATACAACTATGCCATCCGCCACAGGCCAGGCACAGAAAACTGTGCCAATGCTCTCAGGAGGCTGCCATTGCCCACCACTGGGGTGGAGATGGCACAGCCCGCAGATTTAGTTATGGTAATGGAAGCATTCGAGAGTGAGCAATCACCTGTTACCGCCCGGCAGATTAGAATCTGGATGAGCCAGAACCCCTTATTGTCCTTAGTAAAAAACTGTGTGCTCCACGGGAGTTGGTCTAGTGTCCCGTTAGAGATGCAGGAAGAAATAAAGCCGCACCAGCGGCGCAAAGATGAAATGTCTATACAGGCAGACTGCCTCCTATGGGGTAATCGGATAGTGGTGCTAAAAAAGGGAAGTGACACATTCATTAGTGATCTCCACAGTACCCACCCAGGCATCGTAATGATGAAAGCGATAGCCAGATACCACGTGTGGTGGCCTGGTATCGATGCAGACTTAGAGTCCTTTGTGCACAAATGTAATACATGTTCCCAGTTAAACAATGCACCCAAGGAGGCGCCACTAGGTTTATGGTCCTGGCCCTCCAAACCGTGGTCCAGGGTCCATGTTGACTATGCAGGCCCATTCTTGGGAAAAATGTTTTTAGTGGTTGTAGATGCATACTCCAAATGGATTGAATGTGTGATAATGTCAGCAAGCATGTCTGCTGCCACCATTGAAAGCCTACGGGCCATGTTTGCCATGCACGGCCTGCCTGATGTCCTTGTAAGTGACAATGGGCCGTGCTTTACCAGTGCCGAATTCAAGGAGTTCATGACCCGCAATGGGATCAAACATGTCACGTCTGCCCTGTTTAAACCAGCGTCCAACGGTCAGGCAGAACGAGCAGTTCAAACAATCAAGCAGAGCTTGAAAAGGGTAACTGAAGGCTCACTGCAGACTCACTTATCCCAAGTCCTGCTTAGTTACCGCACAAGACCCCACTCAATCACTGGGGTTCGTCCCACTGAACTGCTCATGAAAAGGGCACTCAAAACAAGGCTCTCATTAGTCCACCCTGATCTACATGAACAGGTAGAGAGCAGGCGGCTTCAACAGAATACATATCATGATCGCGCAAATGTGTCACACAAAATTGAAATAAATGATCCTGTATTTGTGTTGAACTATGGACAAGGTCCCAAGTGGCTTGCTGGCACTGTTTTGACCAAAGAGGGGAGTAGGGTGTTTGTGGTCAAATTCGCAAATGGACTCACCTGCAGGAAACACTTGGACCAAACCAAACTCAGATTTACGGACTATCCAGAACAACCCACAATAGACTCTGCCTTTTTCAACCCTCCAACACACATACGAGTGGCAGCCGTCCCAGCGGTTGACCACGAAGCAGAACCCATCATCCACAGCAGCCCAGCAAGGCCAGCTGCGCAGCAGCCCAGCGAAGGCCCAACAAACGACTCACCAACACCAGCATTTGCACTGAGACGATCAACCAGGGAAAGGAAGACCCAGATCGACTCACATTGTAAATAGTTACACTATTGACTTTGCGGGGGGCGGGAGGGGGGGGGGGGTGCAGTATTGTTATGTATGTAAACCTGTAATTACCATGTCCACCCACCTGAGGGTTTATCCCCTGGAGTCCCAAGGAATCCCACAATCCCTTGGGAGCACCTGTATATAAGGAGGCCTCACAGGCTGGAGAGGCACTCTGAGTTCTGTAATAAAGGACTACGGTCACACCTTACTTTGAGCTTGCAGTATATAGTCTGACTCTTTATTCAAGACATAACATGGATGACATGGTGAAAAATCATATAAAAGACAGTATTATTAACATCTTGCTAAATTCTCGAGAACTTTTTTTGATGAAGTTTAAAGTGAAATTTAATGAAATCTGAAGGTGAGTTTTCGCATCCATAAAACTGATGAAGTGTATGGTGCCCTTGGATTGCTGGCCATTTATTCATCCTGTCACACGCCTGTAGGTGAAATCTATAATACTGGTCGTACTACCTCGCACTGCCATTTGTGAATTATAGGAGACATTTTGTACAGTGCATTGATGTTAAAACAGGCTACTGCATATCACAATGGTTTGACCGTGCTCAATACAATGCGTCATTTCGCTATTCAGTCCAGCAGTTGTTCAGTATTGCACGTGAACTTAACATGGAGATACTCTTATCTCAAGATCAGAAGATTTTAAAGCCCTCTAACAGGAGTTTGAGCACATTATCTAAGTTGACACTCCAGTGAGGGAGTTCTTCATTGTCAGAGGTTCTATCCTTTGAATGAAACATTAAGCTGAGGTCCCCTCTGCCTGTCCCTGAGGTTCAGATGGATGTTAAAGATCCCATCACACTACTCAAAGACCAACATTCCCCCCATTGCCAACAGCAGATCAAATGGACATTCATCCCATTGCTGTGAATGGGGTTTTGCTATGTGGAAAATGGCTGGTATGATTGTCCTCTGATTGAGACTGGTCAAATGCCAGTTATTCATGGCACAGATCGATCAGAACCGAACTGAGAGATCGCACAAAAGGGCGACAGGCTCGGTATTTAGGGCACTTCTCACATGGAATAACATCGTGAACTCAGCACAGCACCAACATTTCTCAACCACTCCCCAGGCGCAGACTTGATAAAGGAGAGTTTTCATAGAATTATAGAAATTGCTGCACAGGAGGTGACCATTTGCCCTCCCAGTGCCTGTGTTAGAGCTTGCAATTCAACAGAAAGTCTTTCCTCTAATACCATTTTCCAAATCCGTTTCAATTACTTATCTCATTCCCTTTAAAATTATGTTCTAGCCTCTGCCCCAATAGCCACTTGTGCTGAAGCGATCGGTGTGGAAACGTTCCTTCTCCTTTCACCTTGGTTCGTCCAGTGAGAATCCCATTCCTCAGTCTCTGACGCCTTATTCCCCATTTGCCTACCAGTGGAAACAATCTGTCACTATTTATCCAGAGTGAGGTCCCCAGGTTTCACTCAGCCCTTTACTGACTCCTCCCTCAGCGCCTCACCCACTCAGCTCTTTACTGACTCCTCCCTCAGCGCCTCACGCAATCAGCCCTTTACTGACTCCTCCCTCAGCGCCTCACCCACTCAGCTCTTTACTGACTCCTCCCTCAGCGCCTCACGCAATCAGCCCTTTACTGACTCCTCCCTCAGCGCCTCACGCAATCAGCCCTTTACTGACTCCTCCCTCAGCGCCTCACCCACTCAGCCCTTTACTGACTCCTCCCTCAGCGCCTCACGCAATCAGCCCTTTACTGACTCCTCCCTCAGCGCCTCACCCACTCAGCTCTTTACTGACTCCTCCCTCAGCGCCTCACCCACTCAGCCCTTTACTGACTCCTCCCTCAGCGCCTCACCCACTCAGCCCTTTACTGACTCCTCCCTCAGCGCCTCACGCAATCAGCCTTTTACTGACTCCTCCCTCAGCGCCTCACCCACTCAGCTCTTTACTGACTCCTCCCTCAGCGCCTCACGCAATCAGCCCTTTACTGACTCCTCCCTCAGCGCCTCACCCACTCAGCTCTTTACTGACTCCTCCCTCAGCGCCTCACCCACTCAGCCCTTTACTGACTCCTCCCTCAGCGCCTCACCCACTCAGCCCTTTACTGACTCCTCCCTCAGCGCCTCACGCAATCAGCCCTTTACTGACTCCTCCCTCAGCGCCTCACCCACTCAGCTCTTTACTGACTCCTCCCTCAGCGCCTCACGCAATCAGCCCTTTACTGACTCCTCCCTCAGCGCCTCACGCAATCAGCCCTTTACTGACTCTTCCCTAAGTGCCTCACCCACTCAGCCCTTTACTGACTCCTCCCTCAGCGCCTCACCCACTCAGCTCTTTACTGACTCCTCCCTCAGCACCACGCCCACTCAGCCCTTTACTGACTCCTCCCTCAGCGCCTCACCCATTCAGCTCTTTACTGACTCCTCCCTCAGCGCCTCACCCACTCAGCTCTTTACTGACTGCTCCCTCAGCGCCTCACCCACTCAGCCCTTTACTGACTGCTGCTCCCTCAGCACCTCACCTACTCAGCTCTTTACTGGCTGCTCCCTCAGCACCACACCCAATCACCATATTGTGGCACGCTGCCCCAGGCTCTGCAGGAAATTCTGGAAGCCCAGTATGGGACTGAATAGGGTGTCAAGATTGTTAACAGTCTGGTTCAGCCTATGACAGTCGCCAGGGAGGGGATGGCATCAGTGGCAGCAGTGCGGAGGCAAAAGACCATGGCTTCAGTGTTCTTGGTGCTCAACTGGATGTGGAGTAGTCTGACTACATGCGCAGGAGGGGTCAGGAGAGGTATGCCTGTGGATAATCTCGCCAAAGGGCAGCATGTAGATGAAGAAGAGCAGGCTCCCAGGATTGATTCTTTGGGACTCCAGGAGTGTGAAAGGAAGGCATTGTTGAAGATGCTCTGGCTACGATCATATAGGCAAGACTGGTACCGAGCATGGGCAGTCATACTGAGCTGGAGAACTGAGAGGTGGCATTGGAGGAGGACGGTGTGGTCGACAATGTCAAAGATTGTAGAGAGGTCAAGGAGGACAAAGACAGACTGTGACCATCACAAAGGATGTCAGTTGTGATGGTTCTGGATGTTTTGCTGCTTTCGCAGGGATGGTTACCTGATTGGAGAGATTTAAACATGGAATTGCAGGAAAGATGGGCACGGATTTTGGAGGTGACATGTTCAGGGACTTGAGAAGAAAGGCTGGTTGGACATGGGGCAGTAATTTGCAAGGACAGAGCAATCAAAAGTGTGTTTCTTGAGATGGGGGGTGGGGGGGCAGGGGAGATGATGATGAAGGTTTAAAAGGGAGGGAGACAGTAGCTCTGGAGAGGGAACCATTGACAATGCAAGCTAGCATAGGGATCAGGAGGAGAGATTGGGTGGTCAGCAGTTTAGTGGGAATGGGGGTCAAGGGAACGAACGATTGGTCTCATAGACAAGGCGAGCTTGGAGAGGGCACACGAGGAGATGCTAGAGAAAGACATGGGATCAGGACCACGGCATGGAGGAGCCATAGTGTGAGGTCTCTCTGATAGAAATTGTTTATCTGATGACCCTGTGGTGGAAGGAAAGCAGAAATGGTGGACCTGTGCCCAAACCAGGAGCTCCAGAACTTCTCATCTGAAGATTTGGCTCTAAGGATGACAAAAGCAATGAAGGGGAATAGGATGAAGCTCAGAAGGCATAAGGTTAATGGACAGATTGGGGGTAATATATTAGCGTGGTTAGAGGATTGGCTAACTAACAGAAAACAGAGATCCCAGGATAAATACATAATTTTCCAGTTGGCAAACTGTAACTAGTGAGGTGACACAGGGATCGGTGCTGGGGCCTCAACTACTTACAATCTATATTAATGACTTGGATGAAGGGACCGAGTGTAATGTAACCAAATTTGCTGACGATACAAAGATAGGTGGGAAAGCAAATTGTGAAGAGGATACAAAGGATCTGCAACAGGTTATAGATAGGTTAAGTGAGTGGGGGAAAAATTTGGCAGATGGAGTATAATGTGGGAAAATGTGAGATTATCCACTTTGGTAGGAAGAATAAAAATGCAAATTATTATTTAAATAGAGACTACAAAATGCTGCGGTACAATGGGATCTGGAGGTCCTTGTACATGAAATACAATAAGTTAGCATTCAGGTACAGCAAGTAATTAGGAAGGCAAATGGAATGTTGGCCTTTATTGCAAGAGGGATGGAGTATATAAGTAGGGAAGTCTTGCTACAACTGTTGGTGAGACCACACCTGGAATACTGCATACAGTTTTGGTCTCCTTACTTAAGGAGGGATATACTTGCATTGGAGGCAGTTCAGAGAAGATTCACGAGGTTGATTCCTGAAGATAGGTTGAGCAGGTTAGGCCTATACTCATTGGATGTTTACAAGAATGAGAGGCGATATTATTGAAACATATAGGGCTAGACGTTCCTATCATTTTCGGCGAGTTCTCAGTGATTTTCTCGGTGGTACAGCTCTTTTTCCATCCGGCAAAAGTTTCCCCCTTAGTTTTTTTAATGGTAACGCCCACATCTGAACACACCCGCCGCGACCAAACTGCTGATGGGCAACGCTGAGAAAAATCGCCAGGGCGTAAGTCTGGCCTCAACAGAAGCCCGTCCAGATCGCCGAGGGAACCACCCTGTGAAAGCTGCTTAAAAGGTAAGTTAAAGGTTCTTTATTTATTTCTTTTTAATTTTAAAACAGCGATTAGGTGTAAAAGTGTCTTGGGAATGCTTTTAATGTTTAGATTTTTAAAAAATTAAATTTAAAAAAAGTTTCCCCCCCTCCCTAGGCCCAACCTCAGCCTCAGACTAAATTTTAAATATTTACCATCCAATCCGGTAAGAATCGCCCATTTTACTTAGTTTCCGCTTAACCGCTGAGAAAACCGCAACCATAAAGGTGCAACGCCCATTTTCTCACCGGGCGATTAGTTTTAATTAGTTTAAACATAAAAGTGGAAATTCTCGCCAGCGTTACTCGCATCAAACGTTAGCGGTTTTTCGGAGCGGTCAATCGGGCGTTGAGGGGCTCATACGAAAGTCTAGCCTATAAAATTCTGAGGGGGCTTGACAGGGTAGATGCAGAGAGGATGTTTCCCCTCGTGGGGGAATCTAGAACTAGGGGGCCATAGTTTCAGAATGAAGGGTCTCCCATTTAAAATGGAGATGAGGAGAAATTTCTTCTCTCAGAGGGTTGTGAATCTTTGGAATTCTCTGCCCCAGAGAGCTGTGAAGGCTGGGTCATTGAATATATTTAAGGTGGAGATAGACAGATTTTTGAACAATAGGGGAGTCAAGGGTAATGGGGAGCGGGCAGGGAAGTGGAGTTGAGGCCAAGATCAGATCAGCCATGATCTTATTGAGTGGCAGAGCAGGCTCGAGGGGCCAAATGGCCGACTCTTGCTCCTATTTCTTATGTTCTTATGTTGTTATGGCAGATTAGTTATAATTAACGCACTCAGAGGATGGCGAATGTTTGGACTGGACTGAGCAGAACGACGATTGAGGCTGAGACCATCAGGAATATTAAGAGGTAGGCAGTTGATGCAAGAGGGACTGGAAGGATATAGGAAGTGAACTGTATACTGTGTTATTGAACTTTGGGACTGGCTAAATAGACTGGAGTGGTCGCCTCCGGACCGGAGCATTCCTACATTCTAAAAATATCACACTTTAATCATTTTAGTTTCAGGCTAGGTTCTATTTACACAATTTGAAACACTTTGACACATGAATTATTTCTCAAAACATACTCTTCCATCACTGTATGGAGCACTGGGTTGCACTTACTGGATTACTCCCTAATAGATGGTGCAGCAGTGTTAGCATTCAGAATAGTTCTTGTTGTGTCTCAGACGAGCGGACCTCCCCCTCCCCCAAGTGTTACTGTGCCTCCTGACTATCGCTCTCCCAGCCGTGTTTGGGGGGTCAGGAGGCATTGATGCATGATTCTGTATCATTATAAATATTTAACTAACGCCTTCAGCTGCCCCTAGTTCCGCAATTTTTCACAGCCCATGCGTTGGAGATTTTAAAATATTTTCTACTCTGGTGTCACTTCTTATGAAGATGTTGAAGTTTTTGCAGCAGAGGTCAGTTTACACGCCACATATGCTTTGGAACTGGGCTTCTGCCAAATCACAGAAATGGAACCCAGGCATGAAGACTCAGGGTCACTTGCAATAAATACATAAAGCACACCACAGTAAAACACTCCTCCCTTGTAAGAGCATGAATATCGCTAAACAATGTTAGGCAGAATATGCATATTTATTTCACGGAAACGCCTGTCTTAGTACAGATAAAGTATTCTTGTGTTCTGATTCCCTACAGCTATGGCTTGACGAGTTTATCCGGGGAATGCCTGAGCTGCACAGACCAGGTAGGTGTATTGTACAATCTCTCGTCTTTGCCAAGTCAGCTGACCTCAGCTTAGATGTCAGTAATTTTTTTTTACTTGTTCCTGGGATGTGGACTTCGCTGGCAAGGCCAGCATTTATTGCCCATCCCTAATTGCCCTTGAGAAAGGAAGTGGTGAGCTGCCTTCTTGAATCGCTACAGTCCATGTGGTGAAGGTACTCCCACAGTACAGAGCTTGATTAATCCTTGCCACTGGACCAAGACCTAGCTCTGTCAAGCCCATGTGGTGGCTGGTGTGCAACGGCCACCCCACATTAAAAGAATCCACGCACAGGCGTCTGCCACCCTTCAATATGTATTTTGGGACCTAGACTGTCAGGTCCCTCATTGAAATAACCTATGAACTCATCCCTTTTTGGCGTGGAAGCAAGTTATCCTCGTTTTGAGGGACGGCCTAATACTATACTAATACTAGGGAGCGAGATCCAGGATTTTGACCCAGCGACGATGAAGCAACGGCGATATATTTCCAAGTCAGGATGGTGTGTGACTTGGAGGGGAACGTGGAGATGGTGGTGCTCCCATGCGCCTGCTGTCCTTGTCCTTCTAGGTGGTAGAGATTGTGGGTTTGGGAGGTGCTGTCGGAGAAGCCTGTACTACAATTTGCCTCAGCTCCCTCTGGGTCCGGGAGAGGAAAATCAGCCAGGGTCCATATCCTTAATGGTTGCCTGACAATCTCTGGTGGAAGTGGTTGTGTGGGAGGGCAGTGGATGAGGTCAACAGAGATGCTTCCCATAATCGAATACACTGCTGACGCCCGTGGTCATGAGTAATGGTTACTGCGAGTGGAGGACATTTGATACTCATAGCACAACCGCTCGTAAACCCATTTAGAAGGAGGCAGGCGGGAGGGGTGTGAATTGGCAGAGAAACTAAAAATAAAATGGCAGTTATGAGCCACCAAACCAGTAAGCTGAGCTTTTATTTGTTCTCTCCAGTTTATTTAATACATTTTCAGTGGAGCTTTTCACTGGGTGTAGCTTAGTCTTGTTTTGCTTCTGAAGAGTACTCCAAAGCACAAATACACATGTCCCAATTCAGGTATTAAAATGGGAGGCAAATTGCAGGCTCGTGAATACAGAGGCAGAACGCCCCGAACCAGAATATTTACCCTCTGTTCAACCTCAAGAATACACCTTTAAGAGTTGGGTTCCTACTTTTAAGGAAAAAGCTTGTGAAATGTTGCTATTTCTCTGTACACTAGATTCATGGACCCTTCAGGAGTGCAGCCAGCTAAGTCGTGATCTACAGTAAGGCTTGTCGGAGAAGTTGGGTCAGTGGGAGGTGAGCATGGATTGGGCACTGGGGACCGAGGCTTTCAATCGGATGAGAAATAAGCAACGAGACCCGACGTCTTCACGAGCCCATGGAAAGAGCATTGAAAGATGAAGCAAAAATGTGCCATTGGCAGGGGTGGCATTGTCACTGGGGCGTGGGAGGGATGCTGCCAGCTTTTGGGGTACGGAGCAAGCATCGTTAATGGGCCTGGAACTTCCACTGGGTACACACTGAGGAAGTGCAAGATTTGGGAGAGCAGCACCCAGGTAAAGAGCACTGTAGAAGATTGTGAGCTTGAGTGGCGCAGTCCTTTGATCGAATGGTTATGGTTCGGTGATTTGACGTACTCGAGTTAAAACATCTTGAACTGAAGACCCACACTGGAATTTCCTGTACCTGGGTGGGTTGGATGCAGACAGTTGCTGTGGCGGGTCACAATCCCGTTCCTCATTCCATGTCGCTCCTCTGATCGACTTTCCATTACCCAGCCCAATTAAATGGTGCGGGTCTGGTGATGTCAGCAATGACGCCTTTCCAGCCGCGACACTTAAAGGAGCCATGGCCACATTGCATTTGAAGGTGATACGCTCATAATAAACCTTGAAACTGAGTACTGTGAGCAATGAGTAAGTGTGACCTTAGATCCTTTATAAAGACTCCAGAGAGCAGGTACCTCGTGAGTGGCCTGCTTATATACAGTGCTCGCAAGGGATGCTGGGATTCCTTGGGACTCCAACAGGTAGGTTCTCTGCTGGTGGTGTGATACAGGTTGCAAGGGGTTAAATACATAACAGAAGATACAGATTTAAAAAAATTATTTTCACCACTTTCCAGTCATGGACAAAGTTATGTGCAGATTTGGAAGTAGCTTAGTGAATGGTGAGACATAACTTTACCTTCAGCAATGGTGGACAATGTGAAAGGAGTGACTTTGTCATTGTAAGGATGCTTTATGATGTTGCCTGCGCCTCCTGTGGCACAGCTGCTCAGTCATGTTGAGGAAGCTCATCCTCTGTCTGTATACCCTGTGTTGGGGTGTCACCTCTAGCATAGTGCAGCCCTGTGCTGATGCCCTCTGTCCTGTGTAGCATCAGGTGGTTGAGGAGAAGGTTGGTGGTGCTGTTGTTGGTGCTGCTGGTGTGCCTGGTGCTGCTGGTGTTGGGGCTGATCGTGGTCCGATTCTGATGGCATCCATGCTGATGGAATAGATGGTAGGTCAAGTAGAGATGACAGAAGCAATCTGTCAATGGTGAGAGAGATCTTCCAATGAGGTGACACTGGATGCCGACGTTGCTGGAAACACTTGTAACCTCTAGACAGCTAACTAAAAACAGAAAATACTGAAAATCTCAGCAGATCAAGCAGCATCTGTGGAGAGAGAAACAAAGTTACCGTTTCGGGTCTGTGACCCTTCATCAGTACTGGAAAAGTTCGAGTTGTAACAAATTCTTAAGAAAGTGCAGAGGCACTGAAAGGGGGAGGGGAGGAAAGAACAAAAGGGAAGGTCTGTGATAGGGTGGAAGGCAGGAGAGATTAGAGAGACAAAGGGATGATGGGCAAAAATGAGCTGGCAATGGAACAAGTTAAGAAACAAAAGATGAGTCTAGATGGAGTGTGAATGGCGGAATCATCACCAGCTGCCTCGGGAAAGAGAAAAAAAAGGGGGTTGTAAAAAAAATAGAGAAGAGGGATACACATAGGGGCAGAGGTTATGACCAGAAATTGTTGAACTCGATGTTGAGTCCAGAAGGCTATAAAGTGTCTAAACGAAAGATGAGGTGCTATTCCTCGTGAGCAGCGAATACAGTACAGACTGAATGTCCAAAATCCAGAGTTCCGAAATCCATTATTTCCGGAATCCATACTCCTGACCGATTGGTGGCAGGGTCGTCAGGAATCTGTAAAATGTTCCAGAATCCGCCGACCCTGTCGACCTCGAGGCCCTGCTGCTGCTCGCCTCACCTGCCACCACTGCCCTTACCTCGGGGCCTCCTCACCAGCCTGCCCCAACACCTCCTCTGCGATGGGGCCCACCAGCCCGAACACTTCCTTGGAGGCGGGGCCTGCCTGAACAGATCCTGGATGGCGGGGCCCGCCCGAACATCTCCTAGGCGGCGGGGATCTGCCCGAACAATTCATCGGCGGTTTGTCGGGTGTTTCCAGATTCGTGTCGTCAGAAAGACATTCCAAAGTCTGGAAAAACACAAAAACCGGCTCGGCCTCGGTCCCGAGGGTTCCAGATTCAGGATGCTCAACTGTATGAATTGAAAGAAGTACAAGTAAATCGCTGTTTCACCTGGAAGGAGTATTTGGGCCCTGGATAGTGGGAAGGGAGGAGGTAAAAGGGCAGGTGTTGCATCTCCTGCGTTTGCACGGGAAGGAGCCGTGGGAAGGGGAGGGGTGCTGGGGGTGACTGCGGAATGGAGCAGGGTGTCACGGAGGGAGCGGTTCCCTCGGAATGCTGAGAGTGAAGGGAAGGGGAAGATGTGATTGGTGGTAGGATTACGCTGGAGGTGGCAGAAATGGTGGAGGACAATCCATTGAATGTGGACATTGGTGGGGTGAAAGGTGAGGTCAAGGGGAACCCTGTCATGGTTCTGGGCGGGGGGGGGGGGAGGGGTGAGAGCAGAATTGCAGGAAATAGAACAGACGCGGTCGAGGGGCATGTTAATCATGGCGAAGGAGAATCTTCTGTTGAGGAAAAAGGAAGACAGATCAGAGGCATTCGTATAGAAGGTGGCGTCATCAGAACAGATGCAATGGAGACAGAGAAACTGGGAGAATGGAATGGAGCCCTTACAGGATGCGGAGTGGCAGGAAATGTTGTTCAGGTAGCTGTGGGAGTCAGTGGGTTTATAGTGAAGGTTTTTCAATAGTGTATCCCCAGAGATGGAGACGGAGAAGTCGAGGAAGGGAAAGGAAGAGTCGTAAATGGACTATGTGAAGGTGAATGCGGATGCAAAGTGGATGAAATTTTCTAGTTCGGGGCGAGAGCAGGAAATGGCACTGATACAGTCATCAATGTACAGGAAAAAGAGGTGAGAGAGGGGACCCGAGTAGGACTGGAGCAAAGAATGTTCAACATATCCCATGAAAAAGCAGGCATAGCTAGAAAGCTAAATCTGTGCTGACAATGCAGTCAGCAACAGTATCTTCCTCAGGAAAGTGACCACCTGTCAGGTGGTGTTGTTATTGTACTTTTCATGCTTTGCACTAATCAGCTGGATCAATGGCCACTCAACTTACGCCTCAGGTTCACAGACGTGGTTCCTAAGCTGTGCGATTCCCGGGCTCATCCAGGGAAATTTGAAAGGTAGGGTGAAAAAGGCGCTTAATGGTCTGACAAGCACCTCTGCTGTTCAGGTTGTTGCCGCGCCAGAAAACACGCCCGAGGGAAAGGTGGCATGATGGTGTGTTCCCAACCCGCTGTAAGATAGTTCAAATATCCCACCTGACCCACCTCCAATCACGTCTGCACGGAGCCCAAAAGATTCCGGCCCAAGTTTCTTTTTCTCAGGAAAATGGAGTTGAATTTAGGGTGGATAGTTGTCATGGAACATAGTCATAGCCACGTATTTTATTAGGAAGAGACCTGCAGCGCACCTAACCTGCTAGGAGATGGGAGCTGCCAGCTCCCCCAGTCAAGTGGCTCTTTCAGCATCCACGTGGGCCTGGAGGCCCCCCAAGCCAATGAACCAAGTGCCCGCTGCGGCTCAGTGGGTAGCAGCGTCTAGGCAAGAGGGGCCAGAGTGAGCAGGTGCTTCTGGTTGTTTGATTACTGCTAGGATGCGGAGCGAGTTTGTAAAAAGTTGGCGGTGGGTTTTCGGGTTGTTTTTTTTAACAGATTTTAGGGCCTTTCTGGCCTATAAACAGTAGCTAGATGGCTACATAAGGGCCAGGAGTGCTGGGCCCCTCAGAGGACAATGTTCCCAGGACGAATTTAATCAGGGGAGAAATGTTGGGGGAAGGAAGAATAAAAGGGTCAAAGATTTGGGCCGGGAAGTTTGGAAAAGAAAACTCGGTGGTGGTTCAGTGCGAGGATAAGGAGATACTAGCTTGGGATATTATCCAGCCAGTACATGAGGACTGCGGTGAGGGAAAATGCTTTGCCTGCCGACCAAAGCTGAATGTTGGGTTCGAGGTGACGACCACTGGCCGAGAGGAGGTGGAAAGTCTTTTACTGAGCTTGAAGGTTGGTGATAAAATCTTGGATGTACCTCCGCTGTATTCTGAAGAGGTGGTGGTCTCATTCTTAAACCTGCCGGTTTATGTTGAGGATGATGTGCTGATAAAAAAGTTGGAGTCGTGAGACATTAAAATTTGCTCGGCAATAAAGAGGAGATACGATCCAGGAACCCGTTATGTCAAGGTGCGATTCCCAGAGGGGGTCAAGTCATTACCTACAGCATGAAATTTGAGAAAATGGAAGAGTGCAGTCCTGCATGATAACCAGGTGAAGGTTTGCTATTATTGTCTTGGACACGAGCATCTTGTAAGAAGCTGTCCAGACCTGTATTGTTATAACTGCGGCGAGTCTGGACATATTGCTTGGAGCTGCAAGGCAGAGCGCTGTGGGGTGAGTCACAAAGGCCCCACCCGCTGTGAGTGTGAGACAGAAGGAAGCCCCTTGAGTGACGAGGAGATGGGAGAAGAAGCAGGAAGTGTAAATGGAGTGGCCGGAGGAGCGGAGCACACGGAGGACACAGTCGGCGAACGGAATGAGAAAAGAGTGCAAGAAGAGGCAGAAAATTGCGGAGCAGAGAACAGGATGGAGATGGTGGAAAACACATCTAGTATGATGGAAAAGGACAAAGACAGCAGAGGAAAGCACGGGTCGAGGACAGAGTCGAGCCATAATATGGCTCGGCTCTCCCTAAAGAATCGGGTGTCTGTGGAGGGGGCGGGGGGAGGGGGGGAGCGGAGGCAGGAGTCGGGTGCAGTGTAAGTGTAAGTACTCCAAAGAAATACGGGAATCGGACATCTCGGGGAGCAGGAGGGGGCAAGACAAGGCGCGGGTGCAAGAGGCAGGAGCCTTAAAGGGGCAGCAGTACGGGAGCGGGGAGACAAAGATGCCAAAAGGGAGCAAGATAGGTGAAGATGCGCCATTGTCCCAGAGAGAGAAGAAACAGAGAACAAGGGTCAGCGGTGGAGATGAGGCGAAGAGAGCGGCACTGTTGGAGAAACCATGTTACCAGGAGGACTCTCTCAGGGAGATTATGTATCTGACCGGGAGCAGGGACGGATTACAGAAGAGCTCGAGAGTGAGAAGTCCGAGGGGGATGGAGACGTGGAAGTCGGGGGTGGGGGGTGGCATCATGTGGAAAGGGAAAGGTTCGTGAGGGGCAGAAGGAGGAGAAGGGGCAGCTCCTCGGCTTAAACCTAATGTAAGGAAGAGGCTGAAACTCCAGGGAAGGTTCAAACAGGAGGTGAAAAAGAGCCGGAGGCTGCAGGAGAAAGCAGCAGCTGTCTGAAAAGTTGGGAAGGAGCATGAGAGGAGGGAAGGGCCGGAGATTAAATGATGGGGGGCATTATCAGGCACACTTCTTTTATTAGGAGCCATGATTACATTGGTCTCGATTAATGTGAACGGACTGAGGGAGGAGAAGAAATTGCAGCAGTTGTTGCAGTGTTTTAAAGGCACGGACCTGTTGTGTCTGCAAGAAACCTTTTGGGATGAAGATATCCTAGAAAGGGTACGGAAGGTTTAGTTCTGATTTATTTTTAAAGTACAATAGATTAATATATGTTATGGGAGACAAATTAAACTTCGGGTTTTGATGTTAATATGTGTTGGAGGAACGGCTGTGCAGAGAGGCGGAATGGATTTGTAGGATACAATGGAATGATCACGATGTTGTAAATGTTTTAATGTTGAATAAATAAAAAAAACAGTGGGCAGCACACTCGCCTCTGAGTCAGAAGATTGTGGGTTCAAGTCCCACTCCAGGAACTTGAGCACATAAAAAATTTAGGCTGACACTCCAGTGCAGCGCTGAGGGAATGCTGCACTGTCGCAGATGCCGCCTTTCGGATGAGATGTTAAACTGAGGCCACGTCTGCTCTCTCGGGTGGACGTAAAAGACCCCATGGCATGATTTCAAGAAGAGCAGGGCAGTTAGCCCATGTATCTTGGCCAATATTTATCCTTCAATCAACAATATAAAAAACCCCAGATTATCTGGACATTATCACCTTGCTGTTTTGTGGGAGCTTGCTGTGAGCAAGTTGGCTGCTGCGTTTCCCACATTACAACAGTGACTACACTCCAAAAGTACTTCATTGGCTGTAAAGCGCTTTGAGATGTCCGATGGTTGTGAAAGGTGCGATATAAATGCAAGTCTTTCTTTCTTTATTTTTTTCCTCCCACCCCAACCAGCCCTGATCTCCAGCCCCTCCTCCCCCAGCCCCAATCTCCAGCCCCTCCTCCCCAGCCCCTCCTCCCCCAGCCCCGATCTCCAACCCCTCCTTCCCCAGCCCCGATCTCCAGCCTCTCCTTCCCCAGCCCCGATCTCCAGCCGCTCCCCCCCCGTGCCCGATCTCCAGCCTCTACCCCCAGCCCCGATTCCCAGTTCGCACCCCCCCCGCCGCCAGCCCCGATCTTCAGCCTTTCCCCCCCCCCCCCAGCCCCAATCTCCAGTATTACCCCCCCCCCCCGCCCCCCCAGCCACTCTGATCCTAGGCCTCTATACCCCGCTTCCGGATTGCCAGGGTCCATCCCCAAAGGTCTCTCGACGCCTCCACTATCTCTCATTTGTCTCGCTGCTTGTCCGACATCCAGTCCTGGACCAATAAAAATTTCCTGCAACAAAATGTTGGGAAGTCCAAAGCCATTGTCTTTGGACCCTGCCACAAACTCCGTTCCCCAGCCACCGACTCCATCCCTGTCCCTGGTGCTGTCTGATGCTGAATGCAACATTGATATCCTATTTGCTCCATCATCAAGACTCCCTACTCCACCTCCTGCCTCAGCTCATCTGCTGTTCAAACCCTCATTGAGGCTTTAGTTACCTCTAGACCTGATGACGCCACTGCTCTACTGGCCGGCCTCCCATCTTCTACCCTCCATAACTTGAACGTATTCAAGACTCTGCTTCCCGCATCCTAATTCGCACCAAGTCCCCTTCACCCATCAGCCCTGTGCTCACTGATCTACATTGCCTCCCGGTCCAGCAACCCTTCATTTTTAAGATTTTCATCCTTGTTTTCAAATCCGTCCATGGCCTCTCCCGCTCTCTATCACTACAACCTCCTCCAGCCCTACAACCCTCTAAGGTCTCTGCGCTGCTCCAACTCTGCCCCTTGCTAATCCCCAACTTTAATTGCTCCACCATTGGCGGCCGTGTCCTCAGCAGCCTGGGCGCTGGAATTCCCTCCCTAAACCTCACTGTTGAGACCTTTCTCCTCCTCCTTTAAGACGCTCCTTAAATCCGACCTGTTTGACCAAGCTTTTGGTCATCTGTTCTAATATCTCCTTATGTGGCTCGGTGTCAAATGTTGTTTGATAATGCGTCTTGGGGCGTTTTACTATGTTAAAGCTGCTTTATAAACGCTGCACACGATGCGGTCTCCTCTACATTGGGGAGACCAAACGCAGATTGGGTGACTGCCTTGTGGAACGCCTCCGTTCAGTCTGGAAGGATGACCCCGAGCTTCCGGTTGCCTGTCACTTTAATTCTCCGTGCCACTCCCACTCTGACCTCTCCGTCCTCAGCCTCTTACGCTGTTACAACAAAGTTCAACGTAAGCTTGAGAAACAGCACCTCATCTTTCTATTAGGCACTTTACAGCCTTCTGGGCTCAAATTCGAGTTCAACAATATCAGACCATAACCTCTGCTTCTATTTCATCAGATGCCAGCTGTTGATGATTCTGCTATACCCATTTACATTGCCTCTAGACTTAACTTTTGTTTCTTTACTTGTTCTATTACCATTTCCTTTTGCTTTGTACAATCATACCTATTGTCATTTAATCACTCCCGCCTTGCACCCCATCTCAGACCTTCCCTTTTGTTCTTTCCTCCCCTCCCCCCTTCCCCTGGTCCCCTGGTCCTGATGAAATGCATCCCAGGGTATCAAAAGAGATGGCAGAAATTATAGCAGATGCATTCGTTATAATCTACCAAATTTCTCTGGACTCTGGGGAGGTACCAGCGGATTGGAAAGCAGCTAATGTAATGCCTCTGTTTAAAAAAGGGGGCAGACAAAAGGCAGGTAACTATAGGCCGGTTAGTTTAACATCTGTAGTGGGGAAAATGCTTGAAACTATCATTAAGGAAGAAATAGCGGGACATCTAGATAGGAATAGTGCAATCAAGCAGACGCAGCATGGATTCATGAATGGGAAATCATGTTTAACTAATTTACTAGAATTCTTTAAGGATATAACGAGCATGGTGGATAGTGGTGTACCGATGGATGCGGTGTATTTAGATTTCCAAAAGGCATTCGATAAGGTGCCACACAAAAGGTTACTGCAGAAGATAGAGGTACGCGGAGTCAGAGGAAATGTATTAGCATGGATAGAGAATTGGCTGGCGAACAGAAAGCAGAAAGTCGGGATAAATGGGTCCTTTTCGGGTTGGAAATCGGTGGTTAGTGGTGTGCCACAGGGATCGGTGCTGGGACCATAACTGTTTACAATATACATACATGACCTGGAACAAGGGACAGAGTGTAGTGTAACAAAATTTGCAGATGACACAAAGATTAGTGGGAAAGCGGGTTGTGTAGAGGACACAGAGAGGCTGCAAAGAGATTTGGATAGGTTAAGCGAATGGGCTAAGGTTTGGCAGATGGAATACAATGTCGGAAAGTGTGAGGTCATCCACCTTGGGAAAAAAAACAGTAAAAGGGAATATTATTTGAATGGGGACAAATTACAACATGCTGAGATGCAGAGGGACCTGGGGGTCCTTGTGCATGAAACTCTTTTTGGAGTTTATCTGCAAAACAAAACACATTAAACCGTGCCACCCGACCTGGGTGACACACCAATCCTTGTGCATGAATCCCAAAAAGTTAGTTTGCAGGTGCAGCAGGTAATCAGGAAGGCGAATGGAATGTTGGCCTTCATTGCGAGAGGGATGGAGTACAAAAAGCAGGGTGGTCCTGCTGCAACTGTACAGGGTATTGGTGAGGCCGCACCTGAAGTACTGCGTGCAGTTTTGGTCACCTTACTTAAGGAAGGATATACTAGCTTTGGAGGGGGTACCGAGACGATTCACTAGGCTGATTCCAGAGATGAGGGGGTTACCTTATGATGATAGATTGAGTAGACTGGGTCCTTACTCGTTGGAGTTCAGAAGGATGAGGGGTGATCTTATATGAAAGGGATAGACAAGATAGAGGCAGAGAGGTTGTTTCCACTGGTAGGGGAGGCTAGAACTTGGGGGCACAGCCTCAAAATACGGGGGAGCCAATTTAAAACCGAGTTGAGAAGGAATTTCTTCTCCCAGAGGGTTGTGAATCTGTGGAATTCTTTGCCCAAGGAAGCAGTTGAGGCTAGCTCATTGAATGTATTCAAGTCACAGATAGGTAGATTTTTAACCAATAAGGGAATTAAGGTTTACGGGGAAAGGGCGGGTAAGTGGACCTGAGTCCACGGCCAGATCAGCCATGATCTTATTGACTGGCAGAGCAGGCTCGAGGGGCTAGATGGCCTACTCCTGTTCCTAATTCTTATGTTCTTATGTTCTTCCCCTGCCCCTGCACTTGCTTAAAATCTGTTACATCGCTAACTTTTTCCAGTTCTGATAAAAGGTCATCGATCTAAAACACTGACTCTGTTTCTCGCTCCACAGATGTGGCCTGACCTGCTGAGCATTTCCAGCAGTTTCTGTTTTCATTTCAGATTTCCAACATCCGTAGTATTTTGCTTTTGTATATAAATGCGAGCCGCTGTTGTTTTAGATATATTTTGAGATGCATCTCGCAATGCAGGCATCGTCCTGTGTTATATTTCAATAAAAGGGAAAGAAAAGCAATCGTTTTCAATCTGCAGCGAAGCTTCCTCAGCAACATAAAATGGCTTGTCATTGATTCAAGGCCTCCCTCAGAGCAATTAGCCACTAACCGACCTCTGAACATTGCAGCAATTAGACCATGTGGCCTGACAGAGATGGGTCAGGTTACACACAGCTCCCTGTGTGCAACACACTAATACATTGCATGCCACGTGGAGCCAAACTTCTGCCTTTTTAAGACGGCATGTTATCGGACTGGCGTCAAGGAATGCCACATCAGATCTGCTTTGCAGATAGCAGGACCCTGTCTATTTTGAAACTCCTTACAGTTTCCCGTTTGGTCACCTGCCCTGGTAGTTTGTTCCATTTATTGATCTCCTACAAAATAAATTCTGACTGGAGTGGCCATTTGCTTTAGCTTACCTTATTTTGAATTTATGTCCTATCGCTCTGAAAAAAACATCTCTGCCTCGGCTCAGTGGGCAGCACACTCGCCTCTGAGTCAGGAGGTTGTGGGTTCACATTCCACTCCAGGAACTTGAGCACGTAAAAAAATCTAGCCTGACACTCCCAGTGCAGTGCTGAGGGAGCGCTGCACTGTCGGAGGTGCCGTATTTTGGATGAGATGTTAAACCGAGGCCCTGCCTGCCCTCTCAAGTGGACGTAAAAGAGCCCATGGCTCCATTTCAAAGAAGAGAAGGGGAGTTCTCCCCAGTGTCCTGACCAATATTTGTCCCTCAATCAACATAACAAAAAAACAGATTATATGGTCATTATCACATTGCTGTTTGTGGGAGCTTGTTGTGCGCAAATTGGCTGCCGCGTTTCTCACATTACAACAGTGACTACGCTCCAAAAAGTACTTCATTGACTGTAAAGCGCTTTGGGACGTCCAGTGGTTGTGAAAGGCGCAATATAAATGCAGGTCTTTTTAACTGATTGAATTCCTTCATACACTGAGAGGGCAGATGGGCCCTCGGTTTAACTTTTCATCCTATGGAATATCCTCTCCCCAACCGGGTGGGGTGTGTAACGGTTGGCCAAGCTGTTTTCGCCTAGTTCACGCTATAGCCAATTTCATGCCCAATGTGTCTGAATCACAAAATACGCAATGACATATACACCATGTATTTGCTTTGGAGGCAGTTCAGAGAAGGTTCACTGAGTTGATTCCGGGGATGAGGGAGTTGACTTATGAGGAAAGGTTGCAGCCCGTGATTGCCGATGTCTCAGCTTCCATTGCAACACAATCATAATGCCACTCAACCTCTGAGTGCTGCAGTGGAAGCTCTGACTGCTCTCATGCTGCTCTCAGCTTGCTGCCATGCAAGTACCGACTGCTGCCATCATGGCTGGGTTTACCAGTGTGGAAAGGGACTTGCAGGGTGTCACAGCAGTCCAGCAATCTGTCCTCCAACAGATGGCTAGGATTGCTGAGGTGCCGCCCCAGGGGAGTGGCTGTGGCTCTGTGGATGATGAACCTGCTAGTCCTCTCTCAGGATGACAGCATTTGGCCTCCCACCACTGTCACTCTGCCAGTGCCCGACCTGTTGCCTGCCAGCCAGCTGCCACCCATGCTAAGGTGGTACAGTCTGCTGCTGGGCCATCTAGGCCCAGACTGCTCAAGGTCGTCCTACAAGGCCATCTGCAGTCTCACCCACTGAAAGTCAGCAGCCTTCCAGCAGCCTTGCTGCACCCACTGGGGTAGCACTTTGTAAGAGAATTAGAACAGGCATATGAACACAGAAGACAGAAATTAAGGGAGTACACAAGGGTGATTAGTCGACTTTGATATGTACCATTTGATTGATTGATGGATGCATTTTGTTTGGTATGTTTGTTTTGTGTTGGCTTTCATTGCAGGACTTTAGCCAAGAGGAAACTGTGACGGTTTGGGACAGGGGGATGATAAGATGGGGAAGTGGTGAGCAACGGGGCTCTGGGTTTTAAGTCAGGGGTACCGGGGTCTGATGATCCGTTCATGGATGGCCTATCCTGAACGTGGATTGGCAGGCTGCCCCCTTCACTCCTCCTCTTCCTCCTCCTCCTGAGGTGGTGGCGCAACCCGTGGTGGCAATTGCTGCGCCCTCATGATGGTCAGGTTGTGGAGGATGCATCAGGCCACCACGAATTGGGACAGCCACGCCGGCGATTACTGGAGAGCTTCTCTCGAGCAGTCAAGGCAGTGGAACCAATGCTTGAGCACCCTGGCGGTCTGCTCCATGGGGTTCTCGTTGCAACATGGCTGTCATTGTTGCTGGCCACGAGTGGTGGGGTTGCGGAGGGGAGTCATCAGCCAGGCATAGAGTGGTAGCCCTTGTCGTTGAGCAGCCATCCTTGGGTTTGGCATGCTGGCTGGAATATTCCTGGCACACCGGTCTGCCGCAGGATGGTAGCATCATGACTGTTGCCAGGATGGCGGGTATTCGCCAGCGTGATATGCTGGGCGTGGTCACTGGATGTTGAACATTTCAGAGTCTGGTGCTGCAGATACCACTGTAAACTGGATTGGACATCATCAAGGTCCAGTTCGCTGACTGGAGAGTGGACAGGTACAGCAGGAGTGGCGAGGTTGGGATACAGGTGAGGTGTGGGCCCAGGGGCAGCACGGGTCAGCCCACACTGTGATATGTGTGCACACTATGTCCGTGCAGCAGAGTTGGTCCCTCGTTGTCTTGGTTAATCCTTGTCACTGGATCAAGTCCTAGCTCTGTCAAGCCCATGTGGTGGCTGGTGTGCGACAGCCACCACACGTTAAAAAAATCCACGCACAGACATCTTCCACCCTTCAAGTTGTAGTTCAGGACCTGGAATATTAGGTCCTTCATTGAAACACCTGTGAACTTATCCCTTTGTGGTGTGGAAGCAAGTCACCCTCGATACGAGGGACCGCCTATGATGATGATGATGTGCTGGGCACGGTCGCACACTGACTGCACGCTAAGTGAATGGTAGCCATTGTGATTGTGGTACATCTCAGCATGTGTGTGCAGTCGATGGCTCCCTGCACCATGGGGAAGCCTGTTATCCCGGCAAAGCCATGTGCATGCTTCTCCTGTATCTATCTGTTTAGAGAGCAGCCAATGGAGTCCCTTCTCCTAGCGTACAGAGCCTCTGTCATGTCCCGGATGCAGCGATCGATGGCAAACTTTGAGATATTAGCTCTGCCACCTGTTCCAACCTTGAAGGATCCACTGGTGATGAAATTTAGGGCCACAGTCATCCTGAGGGCCTCTGACATCTCCGAACTCGCCCTGCTTCGAGGCGCCAGGTCTGGGTTCAGGAGGTGGCAGAGTTCTGTGACCACCTGCTTGGCGAAGTCGAGCCAACGAACACACTGCTCCTGGCTTAGGTGCAGGTAGGAGAAATGCTCCCGAAAGACCCTCGGTGGGTAAGGCCTCTCGCTGAGAGCCCTCCTGGCCCTCCTCCCTCTCTGGGCAGCTTGTCCCCTTTGCTGCCTCTGCTCCATCTCCATGTCATGCTGTATCCCCAGGGGGACGGCAACTAGTGTCCCCAGGACTGGGAGCAAGTGGTGTTCTCAGAGGCCTTCCTTTAAAAGCCAACACCTTGTAAATATCCAGTGGCACTCCCTGCACACTTTAACAACTTTTTAAATGTCTTACACCAAACGACTGCTCAAATAAACTGTACAGGAACCAGTACAAAAGGAAAAAGCAACTCACCTTAAAGTTACATGTGTTCTTTTAAGTAGCGGTGGTGGGGGGTGGGGGGTGCGTCGTACAGCTGAACACACGGTTAGCTGTGCGCGTCGAGGAGAGGGCGTAAAGTGGAACAGCGACGTCCAATATTGCAAGTCGTGCATCAAACCAGCGTTACCTGCTGATTGACGTCACAACCTGGCTCATTTGAATTCTTCCGGTATATCCAGGCAACGGCCGCGCTATCGCCCTTCCCAACATGGTGGCCAGCGCGACCCGCGCCTGGAGTCACCGGAAGCATGGCAAGCCCCACTTGTTCTTCAAACCGGCTATAACAGCTGGCGCTAAGCACAGGAATTTCACGGCCCAGGAACCCGACAACAACTGAACTCACTGATAATGACAAAAGCACTTCAAAGGGCTCAGTGGTTTAAAAAGAAAAAGAAAATCTTGCATTTATATGGTGCCTTTCATGACCACCCGACATCTCAAAGTGCTTTGCAGCCAATGAACTCGTTTTGGAGTGTAGTCACTGTTGTAAAGTGGGAAAATTGTGGGAAAGTTGTTAAGAAAAATGACACTGTATCAAACTATTTGATCTTATTGATTGCTCACAGAGGTCAATGCGGCACCTCCTGTTATAGAATGGTTGTATATTGGAATGTGCTGCACAGAATGCCTAATCCTGCTACCACTTAATGGAAGCGTCTGTTTGTGCAGCCCGCGGCATTCTATTAATCAGCACAACTGGCCACCGACCAGATACCAAGTGTGTGCTGTGATTCTATCTGATGTTAATACATTCGGAGATAATACCGAGCCCAATGTTCTGTCCAAGTGCAGATTTTGAATAATTCACTTGAATTGTATTAGCCGCTCACTGACTTTTTCGAGAGGAGCTGTATCGCGATGGAATTGCACAGCTGTAAACAAAAAAAGTGAATTCAACAGATGCTTTTTAAAAGAGATGATCCTTGAGTTTTGGGAAAATTGGTCACAAGCTCCGCACAGAAATAAAAGATAGAAGTGAAATCCAACTCATAAGCTTTCCAAAGGGAGTAACCGGTCTGCCCAGTTGTAGCTGTACCTCCACCCTCCTCAAAGATGGATCACTCCATGACCTTGGGGCAGTTCCATGCAAATGGGATGTCTCTGGTGCCTTGGCCAAGTTTTTAAAAAATTTATTCGTTCATGGGATGTGGGCATTGCCCATTCCTAATTGTCCTTGAGAAGGTGAGAAGGAGCCATTTTCTTGAACCACTGTAGTCCGTGTGGTGAAGGTACTCCCACAGTGATTTTTGTCGTAGCGGTTTGGTACAACTGAATGGTTTGCTGGGCCATTTCAGAGGGCAGTTAAGAGTCAACCACATTGCTGTGTGTCTGGAGACACATATAGGCCTGACCAGGTAAAGAAAGAAAGACTTGGATTTATATAGCGCCTTTCACGTCCACCGGACATCTCAAAGCGCTTTACAGCCACTGAAGTAATTTTGGAGTATAGTCAGTGCAGGACATTAGTGAACCAGATGGGTTTTTAATGACAATCCGGTACCTTTGCTGATACTAGCGTTTTTCTTAAGTTCCAGATTTATTTAATTAATTGAATTTAAATCCCTCCTAGCTGCCGCGGTGGGATATGAACTCATGTCTCCGGATTACTACAACAACACAAAAGCAAAATACTGCGGATGCTGGAACCTGGAATAAAAACAGAAAATGCTGGAAATCTCAGCGGGTCAGGCAGCATCTGTGGAGAGGAAGCAGAGTTAATGTTTCGAGTCGATGACCCTTCGTCAGAACTGGAGAGTGTTCGGAAGGAACGGATTCTTAACAAACACTGAAAGGAGGAGGGGAAGAAAGAACAAAAGGGAAGGTCTGTGATAGGGTGGAAGACAGGAGAGATTAGAGAGACAAAAGGGCAGATGGCCCAAAATTCAAATGGTAATGCCAGGAGCTAGAAAAACATTAGTCAAGATAGAGTGTGAATGGCGGGATAATGACCAACTGCCATTAGAGACGAGGAGAAAATAAGAAAGAAAGAAACAGGCTCTGGGGGGGAGAGAGAGGGAGCCAAAGATTGGCAGTGGCTACGCTGTGAAATTGTTGAATTCAATGTTGAGTCCAGAAGGCTGTAAAGTGCCTAAACAAAAAATGAGGTGCTATTCCTCGAGTTTACGTTGAGCTCCATTGGAACAGTGCAGGAGTCCGAGGATGGAGATAACAGAGTGGGAGTGGAGTGGAGAATTAAAGTGACAGGCGACCGGAAGCTCAGGGACACACTTGCGGACTGAATGGGGGTGCTCCCCAAAGCGGTCACCCAATCTACGCTTGGTTTCCCCAATGTAGAGGAGACCACATCGTGAGCAGTGAATACAGTATACTAAATTGAAAGAAGTACAAGTAAATCGCTGTTTCACCTGGAAGGAGCATTTGGGGCCCTGGACAGTGGGAAGGGCGGAGGTAAAAGGGCAGATGTTGCATCTCCTGCGTTTGCACGGGAAGGTGCCGTGGGAAGGGGAGGGAGTGCTGGGGGCGACTGCGGAATGGACCAGGGTGTTGCGGAGGGAGCAGTCCCTTTGGAATGCTGAGAGGGGAGGGAAGGGGAAGATGTGATTGGTGGTGGAATCACACTGGAGGTGGCGGAAATGGTGAAGGATGTTCCGTTGAACGTGGAGGCTGGTGGGGTGAAAGGTGAGGACAAGGGGAACCGTGACATGATTCTAAGAGGGAGGGGAAGGGGTGAGAGCAGAGGTGCGGTCAAGGGCCATGTTAACCATGGCGGAGGAGAATCCTCTGTTGAGGAAAAAGGAAGACATGTCAGAAGCACTAGCATGAAAGGTGGCGTCGTCAGAGCAGATGCGATGGAGACGAAAAAACTGGGAGAATGGAGTGGAGTCCTTACAGGATGCGGGGTGGGAGGAAGTGTATCCAGGTAGCTGTGGGAGTCAGTGGGCTTATGTGGATACTGGTCAAAAGCCGATCCTCAGAGATGGCGACGGAGAAATCGAGGAAGGGAAGAGTCGGAGATGTACCACGTGAAGGTGAGGGAAGGGTGGAAATTGGATGCAAAGTGAATGAAATTTTCAAGTTCAGGGCAAGAGCAGGAAATGGCACCGATACAATCATCAATGTGCCGGAATAAGGGGTGAGGGAGGGGACCCGAGTAGGACTGGAACACAGAATGTTCCACATATCCCATGAAAAGACTGGCATAATGAGGACCCATGTGGATTGCCATAGCAACACGCTTAATTTGGAGGAAGTGAGTGGAGTTAAAAGAGAAGTTGTTCAATGTGAAAACAAGTTCAACCAGGCGGAGAAGGGTGGCGGTGGATGGGGACTGGTTGGGCCTCTGCTCGAGGAAGAAGTGGAGCGCCCTCAGGCCATCCTGGTGGGGGATGGAAGTGTAGAGGGATTGGATGTCCATGGTGAAAAGGAGACGGTAAACTGGAAACTGTTAAAGTGACGCAGGGCATCGGAGGAGTCGCGGATGTAGTTGGGAAGAGAATGGACAAGGGGAGAAAAAAATAGAGTCGAGATAGGAAGAAATAAGTTCTGTGGGGCAAGAACAGACTGAAACGATGGGTCTATTGGGGCAGTCCTGTTTGTGGATCTTGGGAAGGAGGTAGAAGCGGGCTGTGCGGGGCTGGAGAACTATGAGGTTTGTGGCTGTGGAGAGAAGATCTCCAGAGGAGATGAGGTCAGTGATGGTCTGGGAAATGATGGCTTGATGTTCAGTAGTGGGATCATGGTCCAGGGGGAGGTAGGAGGAGGTGTCAGAGAGTTGCCGATCAGCCTCTGCAAGGTAGAGGTCAGTTCGCCAAACAACAACAGCGCCACCCTGGTCAGCAGGTTTGATGACAAGGTTGAGGTTGGATCTGAGCGAGCGGTGTGCTGCAAGTTCAGAGGGAGGAAGGTTGGAGTAAGTGCGGGGAACAGAGAAATTGAGATGGCCGATGTCCCATCGGCCGATTGCAATGAAGAGGTCTGGAGAGGGTAATAGGCCAGAGGGAGGGGACAAGGTAGAGCGAGAAGTCTGAAAATGGGAGAAAGGGTCAGCTGTGCAGGGGGACGACTCCTGGTCGAGGAAGTGGGCATGGAGGCGAAGGTGGCAGAAAAAGAGCTCAGCATCGTGGCTAGCTCGAAATTCATTGAGGTGGGGGCGTAAAGGGATGAAGTTCAGGCCTTTGCTGAGGACTGATCATTCGGGGTCAGGGAGGGAAAAGTAAGAGGGGATAGTGAAAACACGGCAGGGGGTGAGATTGGAAGAAGGGATGGGATCGGAGGGAAGTGTGGGGGAAGAAGGTTCCTGAGGGGCGTTAAATGGAACTGAGGACCAGGACAGCTGAGAGATAGAGTGAGTCAGTGCTGCTGAAGAGAGAGGATGAGAATGTGCATGTGGCAGCACATAGCGTTGAGTGTGGATCCCAGGATGTGGTGAGAGCAGTGATTGGAGGAACGTTGAATATCTCGGAGATATCTGTAATCTTGGGTGGATCCAAAACATGAGGGGTGGCATTTCAGTTGGAATCCGCATGGATTAAATCTGAGGCGGAGGCAGTTACGGATTACTGGTGGGGTGAAAGATGAGTTCAAGAGAAACCCTTTCATGATTCTAAGAGGGAGGGGAAGGGGTGAGAGCAGAGGTGCAGGAAATAGAACAGACACGGTCGAGGGCCATGTTAACCATGGCGTAGAGAACCCTAAGTAGTCATTATTCATTTGTAGGCTTACTCTGTAAGTGATGGCTGGATATTTGACACTGCTGGTCATTCTCATTGAGCCTGATCTAATCCAAAATCCATACCTTCAAGCGAGAGCTGGAGCTGTTTCTGGTTGGGGCAGACATCACCTCGTACAAAAGATAGGTACAATATGACTTCATCAGGGCCAGAATGGTCTTGTGGACTAGTTTCGATCTCCTAATGTTTTCCTACATTACAACAGTGACTTACACTCCAAAAGTACTTCATTGGCTGTAAAGCGCTTTGAGACTTCCGGTGATCGTGAAAGGCGTTCGATAAATCCAAGTCTTTTTTTTAAGGGGTAGGGAGAAATGTTTTCAAGATTTTCTTCCCCCTGATTGGCCCAGGTTTTTATCAAGTTTTTTGCCTCTCCCAGGAGGTCACATGGCGATCGGAAGGGACGGGGGTGGGTGTGTACTGTGATGCACAATGATATCACAGTTATGTGGGACAGGGAGCTGAGGGTCTGTTCCTGTCGTGTTATTGTTCGTGTACACAGGCACTTTTCTGCAGGAAGCACTGGGCAGTGAACAGGTTTGTGAACCAGTCTTAACTTTTACCCTTCTCATCCAGGAATGCTGCATTGTAGCACCTCTGAACTAACTTAGCAATAAAGAGGAATCAAACCTGGGACCTTCCAATCTGCGTGGCTCAGTACCATGCTGGGTGTTGTTTTCACCAAATAAATCATCAAGTAACATTTCAGATTTTGAATTGGATGTATTTAACATTTAATTAGGATAGTGAATCACCAGCCATCTGTTACCTATAAAAAGCTGACTCATAATAAATATGTGGTATACCAATCGATTTCCCGTGACGTTGCACACTGTAAATATTACAATATGGTCTCTCTCTTATCATTCACTGCTGTACTTTGCTGCCCGTGTCCTAACTCGCACCAAGTCCCGTTCACCCATCATCCTTAGGTCCCAGTTAATTAATGCCGTGATTTTATAATTATCGTCCTTGTTTTCAAATCTCTCCATGGATTCACCCCTCCCTATCTCTGTAACCTCCTTCAGTCCTACAACCCTCCGAGATCTCTGCGCTCCTCCAACTCTGGCCTCTCTCTTACCCCCGATTTTAATCGATCCATCATCGGTGGCCGTGCCTTCAGCTGCTCAGGCCTCAAGCTCTGGAACTCCCTCCCTAAACCCGTTTGACTCTCTACCTCTCTTTCTTCCTTTGAGACGCTCCTTAAAACCTACCTCTTTGACCACGTTTCTGGTCATCTGCCCCAATATCTCCTTATGTGGCTTGGCGTCAAATGTTATTTGATAACGCTCTTGTGAAGCGCCTTGGGATGTTTTACTACATTAAAGGCGCTATATAAATGCAAGTTGTTGTTGCTGTGTTGATTCTCCCTCTTTTCTACACTTCTGCTTCCGTCACTCTCTTTCTCTTACCTTGTCTCTCTATCCACTTCTGCTTCTTAGGTGTAGCACTCTTACCTGAGTCAGAAGGTTGTGGGTTCAAATTCTACTCCAGAGCTTTGAGCACAAAATCTAGGCTGACATTCCAGTGCCATATTGAGGGAGTGCTGCACTGTCGGAGGTGCCGTCTTTTGGATGAGACATTAACCGAGGCCCCGTCTGCTCTCTCAGGTGCACGTAAAAGATCCCATGGCACTAATTCGAAGAAGAGCAGGTCAGTTCTCCCCGGTGTCCTGGCCAATATTTAACTCTCAACCAACATCACTAAAAATACAGTTTATCTGGCCGTTGGCTGCCAGGAATTGGCTGCTGCTTTTCCTACACTTCAAAAATGCAGCTTGCCCCGAGGCCCTCCAGTCTGCACTGGTTCAGGGGCAGGCCACAGCGTCAACTTCTCTCTGCGACTGAAATAGAGTCGGGGGGCAGGGAATTCCCGCTCCCACCTCACATGAAAGGTTCTGTCTGGCCTGTGCCTTCTGTGGGTGCAGACCAGGCTCCACCGCACGGAAAGCCCCAGGAACCCGGGTACAGCATTAAAGGGGCACAGGCCTACCACCCCACATCCTGCCCTTGTGCCTCCAGAATGTTTGTCTCCTGGGCACTAGGACCAGGAAAACTGGGCCGGTTAAAGAGAGAATTAAAATTGACAGATCTTTGCACTGAAATGTACTTAAATCATTCAGTTAACCAATTGAAACAGTGTACAATAAATTGAAGGATATCGTACACTGAAATGCCAAGCATAAAATTGCTAATAATGAGGGAGCTGTCTTTCAAACATTTTTTTTGCGAATCAAGATGAAGGATGTTAATACTGGGGAATACAATGCATTCCATTTCAGGATCAGCATCAGGCAGTTCTAGGTCAATGAGATGCAGACTAAAAGGGGACGAAATTGGTCCTTTTTATAGCCCTGTTAGCGCCTCTGGGGGGCAGTTTCCGCCTGGGGGAGGGGGGTCCTATCGCCTCCTGGAAAATTGCCCTATTATGAATCTAAGCTGACACTTGAGTGCAGTTCTGAGAGAATGTTGCATTATTGGAGGTGCGGCCTGTTGTAAGAGACCCAGGCAAACTTCCAGTTTGGGTGGGTGTAAAAAATCGGGACTCGAATTTCTGCTTTGGGTGCAATAGGGAAATTTTTGCCCAAAACACGCTCATAATTGTGCTGGTTATTTCACAGTTCAAGATTCCCTTCGAGTAATTTGCATAACCACCCTGTGATCTTCCATGAGCCAGTACAATTGGGCAGTGAGAACCATAACATAGTGGTTATGTTACTGGACTAGTAATCCAGAGGTCTCGACTAATGATTTGGGATATGAATTCAAATCCCACCACAGCAATTGTGGAATTTAAATTCAGAAAATTCAATAAATCTGGAATAAAAAGCTACTATCAGTAATGGTGACCATGAAACTATCGTATTCATGGCAGATGCGGTATAATGTGGATAAATGTGAGGTTATCCACTTTGGTAGTAAAAACAGGAGGACTGATTATTATCTGAATGGTGACAGATTGGTAAAGGGGGAGTTGCAACAAGACCTGGGTGTCATGGTACATCAGTCATTGAAGGTTAGCATACAGGTGAAGAAGGCAAATGGCATGTTGGCTTTCATACTGAGAGGATTTGAGTATAGGAGCAGGGAGGTCTTACTGCAATTGTACAGGGCCTTGGTAAAGCCACACCTTGAAAATTGTGTACAGTTTTGTTCTCCGAATCTGAGGAAGGGCATTCTTGCTATTGAGGGAGTGCAGCAAAGGTTCACCAGACTGAATCTCGGGATGACAGGACTGACATATGAAGAAAGACTGGATCGCCTAGGTTTGTATTCAATAGAATTTAGAAGAATGAGAGGGGATCTCATAGAAACATATAAAATTCTGACGGGATTGGACAGGTTAGATGCAGGAAGAATGTTCCCGATGTTAGGGAAGTCCAGAACCAGGGGTCACAGTCTAAGGATAAGGGATAAGCCATTTAGGACCGAGATGAGGAGAAACTTCTTCACTCAGAGAGTTGTGGCCATGTGGAATTCTCTCGCACAGAAAGTTGTTGGGGCCAGTTCGTTAGATATATTCAAAAAGGAGTTAGATGTGGTCCTCACGGCTAAAGGGATCAAGGGGTATGGAGAGAAAGCAGGAATGGGGTACTGAAATGCATGATTAGCCATGATCATATTGAATGTTGCTGCAGGCTTGAAGGGCACCTATTTTCTATGTTTCTATGTTTCTATGTATTGTCTTAAAACCCCATCTGGTTCACTAACGGCATCCTCCTGAGGTCCCCACCATCACAGAAGCCAGTCTAAAGCCAATTCGATTCACTCCATGTGATATCAAGAAGTGGCTGAGCGCACTGGATACAGCAAAGGTTATGGGCCCTGACAACATCCTGGCTGTTGTGCTGAAGATTTGTGCTGCAGAACTAGCTGCACCTCTAGCCAAGCCGATCCAGTGCAGCTACAATACTGGCATCTATCCGACAATGTGGAAAACTGCCCAGGTACGTCCTGTCCACAAAGAGCAGGACAAATCCAATCTGGCCAATTACTACCCCATCAATCTACTCTCAATCATCAGCAAAGTGATGGAAGATGTCGTCAGCAGTAATATCAAGTGACCCTTACTAACCTGCTCACCTCACTGATGCTCAGTTTGGGTTCCACCAAGAACCACTCGACTCCAAACCACATTACAGCCTTGTTCCAAACATGGACAAAAAAGCTGAATTCCAGAGGTGAGATGAGGTGAGGTGAGCATGACTGCCCTTGACTTCAAGGCAGCATTTGACCGAGGGTGGCTTCAAGGAGCCCTGTTAAATTGATGTCAATGAGAATTAGGGGGAAAACTCTCCACTGGCTGGAGTCATACCTAGCACAAATGAAGATGATTGTTGATGAAGGTCAATTATCTCAGCCCCAAGGCATCGCTGCAGGAGTTCCTCAGGCAGTATCCTAAGCCCAATCATCTTCAGTTGCTTCGTCAATGACCTTCCCTCCATCATAACGTTAGAAGTGAGGATGTTCACTGATGATTGCACAGTGTTCAGTGCTATTCGCCAGTCCTCAGATAATGAAGCAGTCCATGTCCGCATGCAACAAGATCTGGACGACATTCAGGCTTGGGTTAATAAATGGCAAGTAACATTCATGCCACACAAGTGCCAGGCAATGACCATCTCCAACAAACGAGAGTCTAATCACTGCCCCTTTATATTCAATGGCATTACTATCACCGAATCCCCAACCATCAACATCCTGGGGTTCGCCATTGACCAGAAACTTAACTGGACCAGCCGCATAAATACTGTGGCAACAAGAGCAGGTCAGAGGCTGGGTACTCTGCAGCGAGTGTCTCACCTCCTGACTCCCCAAAGCCTTTCCATCTACAAGGCACAAATCAGGAGTGTGATGGAATACTCTCCACGTGCCTGGATGAGTGCAGCTCCAACAACACTCAAGAAGCTCGACACCATCCAGGACTGAGCAGCCCACTTGATTGGCACCCCATCCACCTCCTTCAACATTCACTCCCTCCACCACTGGCGCACCCTGGCTGCAGTGTGTATCATCTACAAGATGCAGTGCCGCAATTCGCCAAGGCTTCTTCGGCAGCACCTCCCAAACCCACAAACTCTACCGCCTAGAAGGACAAGGGCAGCAGGCACATGGGAACACCACCACCTCCAAGTTCCCCTCTGAGTCACACACCATCTTGACGTGGAAGTATATCGCCGTTCCTTCATCGTCACTGGGTCAAAATCCTGGAACACCCTCCCTGACAGCACTGTAAGAGAACCTTCACCACACGTACTGCAGCGGTTCAAGAAGGCGGCTCAGCACACCCTTTTCGAGAGTAATTAGGGGTGGCAATAAATGCTGGCCTTGCCACGTCCCATGAATGAATAAAAAAAGAAAGACTGTAATTGTTTGTTTTTCTTGCCATATAAAACATATTTTGACGTGGTTAAGATTTGTAACCTGGTCCAGCTTTATTGGGCTCAATTTTCCCCAAAGCTGTTTTTTGGCGACCATGAAGAGTTACGCCCGTTTTGGGGCCCAAATATGCCAAAAAAATCATTCAAGTTTCCCCGTTTGATTTCTTCATTTTGGCGCTGCCTCGGCTGTCATTTAGTTTTGGGGGTGGAGCCTTGATCTGCGCCAAAAAGATCGGGTTGCCATGGTAACTAAGGACACAATGCGGGCTGGAAAGTGAAACATACAGCCAGCTCACAGCAACCTGCACAAGCACCTTACACATTGCAGCAACTTACCTCCATTAAATTATTAAAGTGTAATGGCAAAAGTCTATCACCCCCCCCCCCCTCCCGATGCCAGTCCCGGTCCCCGCTCCTATCCCAGGCCGAATGGCCTCCTCTCTCCCGGTCCCCGCTCCTATCCCAGGCTGAATGGCCTCTCCCCTCCTGGTCCCTGCTCCTATCCCAGGCTGAATGGCCTCTCCCCTCCCGGTCCCTGCTCCTATCCCAGGCTGAATGGCCTCTCCCCTCCCGGTCCCTGCTCCTATCCCAGGCTGAATGGCCTCTCCCCTCCCGGTCCCCACTCCTATCCCAGGCTGAATGGCCTCTCCCCTCCCGGTCCCCACTCCTATCCCAGGCTGAATGGCCTCATCTCTCCCGGTCCCCGCTCCTATCCCAGGCCGAACGGCCACTCCCCTCCCGATCCCCATTCCTATCCCAGGCTGAATGACCTCTCCCCTCCCGGTCCCCGCTCCTATCCCAGGCCGAATGGCCTGCCCCCTCCTGGTCCCCGCATCTATCCTAGGCGGAATGGCCTCCTCCCTCCCGGTCCCCGCTCCTAACTATACCCGAAAGGCTACCCTCCCACCTCTCCCCTACTCTCTCTCACCTCTCTGCTGCTGCTCTCGGGGCGTCTGCTGCGCTGATTTACTTACCTGCGCCGATTTTCTTAACTCACCGGAAGGCTTTTCCACAGAGGCCACATACACCGCCCAAGGAAGAATTGGAGTAAGTTGGAGCTGGCCAAACTTGCTTAAATGGCCAGAGTTGGCATGGGTGGCAGGTTACAAAAAAAAGCTAACCTAAAAAAATCGTAACCTCTGAGTTACGCACATTGATTGGGGAAACTTGTATTTTTTAACTTGGGCCAAAAAACGTGCTAATCACAGGGGAAAATTGAGCCATTAATACTGTACAATTGAAAATGGGTTTATCAGCAAAAATAAGCATTTTTAATCAGAGTGTTCAGTCTTCCACTTGTGAGTAACCTGATTTAAAACTATACTGAGCCACTTAATAGTTTCATTGATGTGCCCGAGTCAGTTTCTTGCTAAATTAACTATTTTGTGATATGAAATCACTTTAAAGCATGCCGTCTAATGCCTGTGTGCCTAAGAAAATGAGCTCAAATTGAAGAGCCTTCCCGAACCAGTGCAATCGGCAGAATCCCACGATGTCGACCTGTGAGCATGGCCAGTTTTGTGGGCCGGGCCTGATCCAGGCAAATTGAATCTTAAACCAGATCGTGGAAAACACGAGCGCTGGTGGTTTTGGGTGTAATTCATTTGCGTTTAAAATGTTCCAATTATTTCGCTGATGCGACCGATGCTGCCGGAAATGTGCTGATATTACTGGCGGGAATGAGTGCAACCTCTACCCCACTATGACACCGTTCAAGGAAGAGCAGGGAATGTCCCAACCAACATTCATCTCCCAGGCAACACGACCTCAGCTCAGGTTTGCTGCTGTTTGGCCCTGGCTGCTGATATCGTCTGAGTAATGAGCAATGACCAGTAATCATCGGCTATAAAGCACTTTGGGAAGTTCCAAGGAGGTGACATGGCACTATATAAAAGTAAGGTTTGTTTTTAACACATCAAACACTGTTGTGCAGATTAGATGTAGAATAATCCCCCTGCCATCAGCTCTCATCGAAAATAATCTAATTAAGCCTTCCGAGATCAAGTGTACCGAACCCCATCAAGCACTCTCGGGCAACGTGCAGCATGGGTTGGATGCAGAGCAAAGGCCTTGCTGCTTTGCACCAACAACTTGCCTCAGCCCCATCACTGCACTAATGTGCCATTGTTCCCTTTCCCACACCATTCTGTGCCCAGTGACTGAGACTGCCAACTTAGTCCTGAATGAATGATCATGTTATACGTGGAACCTGTTTTACTTGGACGAGGGACTGTATATACCAGAAATGAGTGGGAAGAGGTCAAGGCATGTTGGAAATCCTTGTTTTGTTTGGAATGATACTGGAATCAGGCCCATGTGTGGATTTAGCGTTGAGTGGCTGCTCATAGCTCCCTTTGAACAGATTGTCATTAAAATCGTTTTGGTTCTCACTATCTTTTCCTTTTCTCATTGGCTCTCTCCCCCCCCTCGCCTGATGTTTATCATCCTCTTATTGGGACAGTGTGCTTGCCACCCTCTGATTTCTCATTCAAGTGAATATTAGTCCTGTGTGAGCCGTGAAGTTGAGTGTCAGGCTATTCAACTATTTGACTACGGGAGCCTCACAGCCTAACCACATCATGTCTTTGTCCAATGCCCACACATGTGTGCACTTTCCTGCAACAGTTGCTGGATAGCAATCAGGAGCAGGAGCCTTGGCCAATTTTCTCCACCCTAACCTAGGGCCATTTTCTGACACACTACCACCTCCCCAGCTAAAACAAATTAACTTAGCACAGCCGGAGATGAAGCCAGGGACTCTCCAGGCCTTTATGGCTCAGCTATTCATTGCATAATCTTGCTGGGCCATCGTAGTAGTGCATTTGTTTTTAATGAGCACAGATGTCATTTCTTACAGAAGCGGCGTTTTAATGTACATGAAGAGATGCAGACACCCTAACCTTTCTCTTCCCCCCACCCCACTTTAAATGCCGACATCTGCACAAGCACCACTTGCTGGAGGGATCTCCTTCTAATGTCTGTGCCTACAACTAATAGCTTCTTATTGCTAAAAGTACTAAGAAGAGTTTAACTCGTATTATCTAGTGACTTGATGATTCACTTCCGTTCTTTTCAGCTGCCTGTCAACAACTGAAGCGAAGGATCTGGGAGAGAAGCTGTGGATAGAGCGGGATTAATGGGCTCTGGGTTCGAAAGCTCATTGCTCTGTTCTTTTTAGTTTTTGAAGATGAATAATAGCACGGCAGGCTCCAGTGGTTTGGCCTGGCTCCAGCAAGCAAAGCTGAGCCTCTACCTCCTGATCAAACTTGCTTCGAACTCTTGGCAAGTGCTCCTTGGACTGGCAATAGATAGTTCCTCTCTCGGAATTTGCTTGCTTCATCGTTTCCTTCAACGAAACAAATAGAATCAAAGCATGGTGGAAAAAGCCAGATCATCAGTCGGAGCGGAGCCATTCGCTGAAACCAGATGCTAATTAATGATCACAGGATACCCGCACAAGGATCGACCATGAGGTACAAGAAAGAAAGATTCGGATTTATATAGCGCCTTTCATGACCACTGGATGTCTCAGACGCTTTACAGCCAATGAAGTACTTTTGGAGTGTCGTCACTGTTGTAATGTGAGAAAGGCGGCAGCCAGCTTGCGCATAGCAAGCTCCTACAAACAGCAAGGTGATACTGACCAGATAATCTGTTTTTTTGTTATGTTGATTGAGGGATAAATATTGGCCAGGACACCGAGGATAACTCCCCTGCTCTTCTTCGAAATAGTGCCATGGAATCTTTTATGTCCACCTGAGAGAGCAGACGGGGCCTCGGTTTAATGTCCCATCCGAACGACGGCACCTCCGATAGTGCAGCACTCCCTCGGCACTGCACTGGAGTGCCAGCCTAGATATTTGTGCTCAAGTCCCTGGGGTGAGATTGAACCCACAACCTTCTGACTCAGAGGCGAGAGCGCTACCCACTGAGCCACAGCTGACAGTAGAGGTCTCTCAAGAGTCACCGGGTTTCTCTTGTGTGCTTCCTGATCTTGTCTCCTCCTCAACTTACATCAATATTGGGATCACTTTCGGAGTCCTCCTTGGCCAGCTGCGATTCCTGTGAATATTGGGAATTTTTGGAATGGAGAGTTGTAGGCGGTCCATAGCTTCCCGATGTGGTCAGCCAGTGGGCAAGGTGACCTTCCAGCCAGCACACTTGGACAATGGCCCTCTGGTTTCTCACACGCCTATCGGGTGTTGGCTACTAATATCATGAAAACTGACAATTCATTTCAATCAGGTTTTAGTTTGGATTTCTCCTCTGTCTCAGTGGTAATTTTCCTTTTGTTTATCTGCAAGCTCCCATCACAGAAGGACTTGAATTTATGATCTGTATCACATCTCTCCGAAACATCTTGAGGCACTTTGAAGAGCGGTGACTACAGTGAAACACAGCAGCTACTTTGCTTACAACGAGATTCCGCAAACAGTAATGAGATGAACGCTCAATCAATCTGCTGTTGGTTCAGGGTGACTGGTGCCCAGGACAAAGGGCTTCTTGCTTTTCTACAGATAATGCCATGGAATCTTTAATGTCTACCAAGGAACATAAAAGCAGGAGTCGGGCCTGATGCATTCATAATAAAGTACAGTGTGTAATGAGCAAGTGTGACCTTAGCTCCTTTAATAAGACTCCAGAGTGCAGGTACCTCGTGGTTGGCCTCCTTATATACAGTGCTCCCAAGGGATGCTGGGATCCTTTGGGACTCCAACAGGTAGGCCCTCTGGTAGTGATGTGATACGGGTTGCAAAGGATTAAATACATAACATCACTCCCTCGTAACGTTAATAGTACATTTATTTATAAGGTGAGACGATCTGGGGCTTTTCGCTCCCTTGTCGATCGTTTTGGTACAAATGCAGGTGTGGGCGAGTTGGTTAGTTCTTCACTGGGCTGCTGGGCAGCTGGCCTTGCCAAGCTGCTGGGGATGGTGAGTTCGGCTTCGTGGTCAACCATGATGTTGGTTGCCACTTGTGTGTGTGTGTTGGAGGGTCAAAGTTGGTGGTGTCTTCTTCGGGTTGTTCATAGCAGTTGGTGAACTGCAATTTGATTTGGTTCAAATGTTTTCTGCACAATTTGACCTGAAACACCCTACTCCTCTCTTTGGCTATGACTGTGCCAGTGAGCCATTTGGGACCATGTATATAGTACAAACACAGGGTCATTGACCTCAATATCGCGTGACAATATAGCATGGTCATGGTACACACTTTGTTGATGCCGCCTGCCCTCCACGTGATCATGGAGATTAGGGTGGACAAGAGAGAGCCTTGTTTTGAGTGCCCTTTTCATAAGCAGCTCGGCTGGGGCAACCCCGGTGAGTGAGAGAGGTCTGGTGCGGTATCTGAGCAGCACGCGGGATAGTCGGGTCTGCAGGGAGCCTTCCGACACACGTTTCAAGCTTTGATTGATGGTCTGGACCGCCTGTTCTGCCTGGCCGTTGGATGCGGGCTTGAACGGGGCAGATGTGACGTGCTTGATCCCATTGCGGGTCATGAATTCCTTGAATTCAGCACTGGTGAAACATGGCCCATTGTCGTTGACCAGGACATCAGTCAGGCCATGCATTGCAAACATGGCTCAAAGGCTCTCAATGGTGGCCGTGGAGGTGCTTACAGACATTATTGCACATTCAATCCATTTTGAGTAAGCAACCACGACAACCAAGAACATTTTGCCGAGATATGGGCCCGCATAGTCCACGTGGATCCCCGACCATGGTTTGGAGAGCCATGACCACAAACTTAGCGGTGCCTCTCTGGGTGCATTGCTCAGCTGAGAGCAAGTGTTGCACTGGTGTGTTGTGTATCTGTAAAGCATGCGGGCCCCGAAGGACTGTTCCTCACTCTGGAGTGTCTTAATAAAGAGTGAAGGTCAGGAAGTGGCGAGCTACGTCGCTGAGCTAAGGCGACTTGCAGGGCAATGTGAGTTTGATGGCTACCTGGAGCAAATGCTCAGAGACTTTTTTGTACTGGGCATTGGCCACGAGACCATCCTACGAAAACATTTGGCTGTAGAGACACCGACCCTCAGTAAGGCCATTGCGATAGCACAGGTGTTTATGTCCACCAGTGATAACCCCAAACAAATCTCTCAGCACACAAGTGCTAGCAATATTCATAAATTAACTGGAACTGTGTTTGTGAGCAGAAACCACGAGTCTGCAACTGCCAGCAGGCCTCAGGTGACCCAGATGACTCAGAGTCCGCAACAAAGGATGAATGCAAAGCAATTCACACCTTGTTGGCATTGTGGAGGCTTCCATTCAGCCTATTCATGCTGCTTCAAAGGGTATGTTTGCAAGAGCTGTGGAACAATGGGGCACCACCAATGAACACCTGGCAGAGGAAGATCGGTCCATGGTGGATCAAAGCAATTTTGAGCCTCAGAGAGAGGAGGCAGATGCTGAAGTACACGGGGTGCTCACATTTTCGACGAAATGGCCACCTATAATGCTAAATGTAAAACTGAATGCCTTACCTGCAGCCATGGAACTGGACACTGGCGCTAGCCAATCCATCATGAATAAAAAGATGTTTGAAAGACTGTGGTGCAACAAGGCACTCAGACCAGCCCTGAGCCCCATCCACACGAAACTGAGAACATACACCAAAGAGCTTATCACTGTCCTGGGCAGCGCCATGGTCAAGGTCACCTACGAGGGCACGGTGCATGAACTGCCACTCTGGATTGTCCTGGGCAATGGCCCCACACTGCTTGGAAGGAGCATGCTGGGCAAAATTCGCTGGAACTGGGATGACATCCAAGCGCTATCACATGTCGATGAGGCCTCATGTACCAGGTTCTTAACAAATTTCCTTCCCTTTTTGAGCCAGGCTTTGGAAACTTTTCCGGGGCGAAGGTGCGGATCCATTTGGTCCCAGAGGCACGACCCATTCATCACAAGGCGCGAGCGGTACCTCACATGGTGAGGGAGGGAGAGAGTGGAAATCGAGCTGGACAGACTGCAACGTGAGGGCATCATCTCCCCAGTGGAATTCAGCGAGTGGGCCAGCCCGATTGTTCCAGAACTCAAAAGTGATGGCATGGTCAGTATTTGCGGCGGTTATAAAGTAATTATTAATCGTTTCTCGCTACAGGACCAATACCCGCTACCTTAGGCAGACGACCCATTTGCAACGCTGGCAGGAGGCAAGACGTTCACCAAGCTCGACCTGACTTTGGCCTACATGACGCAGGAGCTGTAGGGGTCTTCGAAGGGCCTCACCTGCATCAACACGCACAAGGGACTGTTCATCTACAACAGATGCCCGTTTGGAATTCGGTCGGCTGCAGCGATCTTCCAGAGAAACATGGAGAGCCTACTCAAGTCGGGACCATGCATGGTGGTTTTTCAGGACGACATATTGGTCACTGGTCGGGACACTGTCGAGCACCTACAAAACCTGGAGGAGGTCCTCCAGCGACTGGATCACGTAGGGCTGCGGTTGAAGAGGTCGAAATGCGTCTTCATGGCAACAGAAATTGATTTTTTGGGGAGAAAGATCACGGCAGACGGCATTCGGCCCACAGACACCAAGACAGAGGCCATCAGGAACGCGTCCAGGCCACAGAATGTCACTGAGCTGCGGTCGTTCCTGGGACTCTTCAACTATTTTGGTAACTTCCTACCGGGGTTAAGCACCCTCTTAGAGCCCCTACATGTGTTATTGCATAAGGGTGAGAACTGGGTATGGGGAAAAAAACAAGTACTTGCTTTTGAGAAAGCCAGAAACATTTTATGCTCCAACAAGCTGCTTGTATTGTATAACCCGTGTAAAAGACTTGTGCTAGCATATGATGTGTCATCGTATGGAGTCGGGTGTGTATTACAACAAGCTAACGTTCCGGGGAAGTTGTAACCTGTCACCTGTGCTTCCAGGAGCTTGTCTAAGGCCAAGAGGGCCTACAGCATGATTGAGAAAGAGGCATTAGCGTGTGTGTTCGGGGTAAACAAAATGCATCAATACCTGTTTGGCCTCAAATTTGAGCTGGAAACCGATCACAAGCCCCTCATATCCCTGTTCGCTGAAAACAAGGGGATAAATACTAATGCCTCAGCCTGTATACAAAAGTGGGCACTCGCGCTATCAGCGTATAACTATACCATCCACCACAGGCCAGGCACCGAGAACTGTGAGGATGCTCTCAGTCGGCTACCATTGCCCACCACGGGGGTAGAAATGGCGCAGCCTGCAAACTTGTTGATGGTGGCGCAGCCTGCAGACTTATAGATGGTCATGGAAGCGTTTGAAAATGATAAATCATCTGTCACGGCCCGCCAGATTAGGACTTGGACCAGCCAAGATCCTCTGCTGTCCCTAGTAAAAAACTGTGTAATGCATGGGAGCTGGTCCAGCATCTCAGTTGAAATGCAAGAGCCAATCAAGCCGTTCCAGCAGCGAAAGAACGGGCTGTCCATTCAGGCAGACTGCCTGTTGTGGGGTAACCGCATAGTGTTACCCAAAAAGGGCAGGGAAACATTCATCTCGGATCTTCACAGCACACACCCGGATATAGTAATGATGAAAGTGATAGCCAGATCCCACGTGTGGTGGTCCGGTATCGACTCTGACTTAGAGTCCTGTGTACGGCAATGCCGCGTGTGTGTTCAGTTGAGCAACGCACCCAGAGAGGCACCACTAAGTTTGTGATCCTGGCCCTCCAGACCATGGTCAAGGATCCATGTCGACTATGCGGGCCCGTTTCTCGGTAAAATGTTCCCTGGTGGTAGTGGATGCTTTTTCAAAATGGATTGAATGTGAAATAATGTCGGGAAGCCCTGCCACTGTCACCATTGAAAGCCTGAGGGCCATGTTTGACATCCACGACCTGCCTGACATACTGGTCAGTGACAACGGACCATGTTTCACCAGTGCCAAATTTAAAGAATTCATGACCCGCAATGGGATCAAACATCTCACCTCGGCCCCGTTTAAGCCAGCCTCAAATAGGCAGGCAGAGCGGGCAGTACAAACAATCAAGCAGAGCCTTAAATGAGTCACAGAAGGCTCACTCCAAACCCGCCTGTCTCGAGTACTGCTCAGCTACTGCACGAGACCCCACTTGCTCACAGGGGTGCCCCCGACTGAGTTACTCATGAAAAGAACACTTAAAACCAGACTCTCTCTGGTTCAACCCAACCTGCATGATCAGGTAGAGAGCAGGCGGCAGCAACAAAATGTAAATGATGGTCATGCCCACTGTGTCACGGGAAATTGATCTGAATGACCCTGTGTATGTGCTAAACTATGGACATGGTCCCAAGTGGATCGCGGGCACAGTGATAGGTAAAGAAGGGAGTAGGGTGTTTGTAGTCAAACTCGACAATGGACAAATTTGCAGAAAGCACCTGGACCAAACGAGGCTGCGGTTCACAGACTGCCCTGAACAACCCACAGCAGGCACCACCTTTTTCGAGCCCACAACATACACCCAAAGGATTAACGACACCACCCCGGACCAGGAAATCGAACCCATCACGTCCAACAGCCCAGCAAGGCCAGGCTCACCCAGCAGCCCTGCAGGGCCAACAACACGCCAGCCCAGCGAGGGCACAGCCAACACACCAGAACAGACATTTGTACCGAGGCGGTCCACCAGGGAAAGAAAGGCTCCCGACCGCCTCACCTTGTGAATAGTTTTCACTTTGACTTTGGGGGGGGGAGTGATTTTGAATATCTGTAAAGCATGCACTCCCATGTTCCGCCACCAGTGAGTGCATCCCCTGAAGTCCCAAGCGATCCCAGCACCCCTTGGGATCATTGTATATAAGCCGGCCCCTAAGGCCTGTTCCTCACTCTGGAGTGTCTTAATAAAGACTGAGGTCACTGTTACTTTAACCTTCCTGTGTACAGTCTCATCTGTGTTAGGAACACAATATAGCGCAGGCATGATTCTAAATCTGAGTCGATGCTGGGCCACCACACATGAGATCTGGCTGTGGTTTTCATCATTACGATGCCTGGGTGGGTGCTGTGCAGTTCACAGATGAACGTATCTCTGCCTTTCTTGGGCAAGACCATGCAATTACCCCACAACATACAGTCCGCCTGCAAGGACATTTCAACTTTGCGCCTGTGGAACGGCTTAATCGCCTCCTGCATCTCTGCTGGGATGCTGGACCAGCTCACATGGAGCTCACAGTTTTTTACCAAAGACAGTAAAGGATCCTGGCTGTTCCAGGTCCTGATCTGGCGGGCCGTAACGGGGAACCTCTCGTTCTTGAATGCCTCCATGACCATGAGCAAGTACGCAGGCTATGCCATTTCCACCCCAGTGGTGGGCAATGGTAGCCGACTGAGAGCATCTGCGCAGTTCTCTGTGCCCGGTCTGTGGCAGATTACGTAGTTGTATGCCGACAGCGTGAGTGCCCATCTTTGGATGCGGGCAGAGGCATTGGTGTTAATCCCTTTGCTCTCAGAGAACAGCGATATGAGCGGCTTGTGGTCAGTTTCAAACTCAAACTTGAGGCCAAATAAGTACTGGTGCATTTTTTTTACCCCGTAAACACATGCCAGAGCCTCTTTTTCAATCATACTGCAGGCACTTTCGGCCTTAGACAAACTAAGTGACCGGTTGCAAAATCCCCGATTTGTTAGCCTGTTGTAACACACACCCATTCCCGTATGACGACACATCGCAAGCTAGCACTAATCATTTACAAGGGTTTTACAGGACAAGCAGTTTGTTAGAACACAACAGATTCCTGGCTTTCTCAAAGGCAGCCTCTTGTGAATTCCCCCATATCCAGTCGTCTCCCTTGCGCAGTAGCACATGTAGGGTTTCTAGCAAGGTGCTTAACCCAGGTAGGAAGTTACCGAAATAGTTCAGGAATCCCAGGAACGCAGCTCCGTCACATTCTGTGGTCTCAGCGCGTTCTTGATGGCCTCCGTCTTGGCGTTGGTGGGTCTGATGCCGTCTGCTGCAATTCTCCTTCCCAATAACTCGACCTCCGGCGCCAGAAAAACACACTTCGAGTGTTTCAACCTGAGTCCCACGCGATCCAACCGACTAAGAATCTTCCAGATTCTTCAAGTGCTCAATGGTGTCCCGGCCTGCAACCAGTATGTCGTCCTGGAAAACCACGGTGCGAGGAACCGACTTTAGCAGGCTCTCCATGTTCCGTTGGAAGATTGACGCGGCCGACCGAATCCCGAACGGGCATCTATAGATGAACAGACCTTTGTGCGTGTTGATGCAGGTGAGGCCTTTCGAAGACTCCTCCAGCTCCTGCATCATGTAGGCCGAGGTCAGGTCCAACTTGGTGAACGTCTTTCCTCCAGCCAGGGTCGCAAATAGGTCGTCTGCCTTGGGTAGCGGGTACTGGTCCTACAGCGAAAAATGGTTAATCATTACTTTATAGTCCCCATAAATTGTGACCGTGCCGTCCTATTTAAATACCGGGACAGTTGAACTGGTCCACTCGTTGAATTCCACTGATGCAATGATGCCTTCTCGCTGTAATCCGTCCAGCTCAATTTCCACTTTCTCACGCACCATATATGTACCACCCGTGCCTTGTGGTGGATGGGTCGCGTACCGGGAACCAAATGGATCTGCACTTTCGCCCCCGAGAAGCTTCCAATGCCTGGCTCGAACAACGATGGAAACCTGCTCAGAACCTGGGCACATGAGGCGTCGTTGACGGACGAAAGCGCTCGGATGTCATCCCAGTTCCAGCGGATTTTTCCCAGCCAGCTTCTGCCAAACAATGTGGGGCCATCCCCGGCACAATCCACAGCGGGAGTTCGTGTACTGCTCCATCATAGGAGACTTTGACTTCTGCACTGCCAATTACAGGGATTAGTTCCTTGGTGTAAGTCCTTAGTTTGGTGTGAATTGGGCTGAGCTTGGGCCTGTGTGCCTTGTTGCACCACAGCCTGTTGAAGGCCTTTTTACTCATTATGGATTGACTCGCACTCATGTCCAGTTCCATAGATACTGGAATTCCATTCAGTTCAACTTTCAACATTATTGGACATTTCGTGGTGAGTGTGTGTACCCTGTACACTTCTGCATCCTCGGTATGAGTCTCCAATTCAGCCTGATCCACAGTGGATCGATCTTCCCCTGCAACATGGTGGTTTGCAGGGTTTGCAGGGTTTGCAGCTCGCCTGCACATTCGCTGGAGGTGTCCCATTGCTCAGCAGCCATTGCACGCATAGTGTTTGAAGCGGCATTGATGGGGCCGATGATCACCTCCACAACACCAACAAGGTGTTAAATGCCTCGCATTAACGATTGATGGCGGATTCTGGGTCATCGGAAGTCGTGCAGCAGCAGCCGGCGTGTATGTTCTGCCATGTATATTCCTGCTCGAAAACGACGTTACTTTGTGCACAGTACTGGTCCAAACTTCTTTACTCTGTGAAATCTGTTTGGTGTTGTCGCTGGTGGACAGAAATGTCTGGGCTATCGTTATGGCTTTGCTTAGATTTGGAGTTTCAACAGTCAACAGTTTGCGAAGGATTACCTCATGGCCAATGCTCAGTACAAAAAAGTCTCTTAGCATTTGTTCTAGGAATCCCTCAAATTTGCAATGTTCTGCAAGGCGCCTTAATTCAGTGACATAGCTCGCCACTTCCTGGCAATCGTTAACATGTGTAGAACCGATATCTCGCCATCAAAACGCTTTCCTTAGGGTTTAGGTGCTCCACGTTTAGTGTACACAATTCTTCATAGGATTTAACTGTTGGTTTTACCGGAGCTAGAAGAGTCTTCATGAGGCCATAGGTTGTTGCCCCACAGACAGTAAGGAGGATCACCCTTCATTTGGCAGCATTCTCGTCCCCTTCCAACTCGTTGGCCACAAAGTATTGGTCGAGTCTCTCCACAAAGGCCTCCCAATCGTCCCCTTCTGAGAACTTCTCCAGGATACCAACTGTTCTTTGCATTTTCGTGCAGTTGTTCATTACCTCGTCGCCAATTGATGCATTCATAATAAAGGATGAAACTGAGTACTGTGAACAATGAGCAAGTGTGACCTTAGCTCCTTTAATAAGACTCCAGAGTGCAGGTACCTTGTGGGTGGCCTGGTTACATACCGTGCTCCCAAGGGATGCTGGGATCCCTTGGGACGCCAACAGGTAGGCCCTCTGGTGGTAGTGTGATACAGGTTGCAAGGGGTTAAATACATAACAGGGCCATTGAGCCCCTCGGGCCTTTTTCGCCATTCAATGCAATCATGGCTGATCTACAACCTAACTCCCTCCTTTGCCCCCTGCCCCCTAATACCCGTGGTTAACAAAAATCTATCAAACTCAGTTTAAAAATTAACAATTGTTCTAGCATCAACTGCCCTTTGCGGAAGAGAGTTCCAAACTTTTTCTGCCCTTTGCATGTAGAGCTGTTTCCTAACTTCACTCCTCAAAGGTTTGGTTCTAACATTTAGGTTTTGTTCCCTAGTCCTAGATTCCCCAACCAGCGGAAATAGTTTTTCTCTATCTACCCTATCCGTTCCCCTTAATATCTTGAAAACTTTGATCAAGTCACCCCTTAACCTTCTAAATTCCAGAGAATACAACTCTAATTTGTGTAATCTGACCTTGTAATTTTACCCTTGGAGTCAAGGTAACATTCTGGTAAACCTACGCTGTACTCCCTCCAAGGCCAATATATCCTTCCTAAGGTGTGTGCCCAGAACTGAACTCAGTACTCCAGGGCTTTGTATAGCTGTAGCATAACTTCTCCCTCCTTCTGTACCCTACCTGAAATGCACAGATGGGTTTAACATATTTTGCCAATGTCTCATCCGAAAGGAAGCATCTCTAATAATGCAGTAATCCACAGTATTACGTTGAAGCATTAACCGAGATTATGGGCTCAAGTTCTTGATTGGGGCTTGAGGCCACAACTATCTGATTCAGAGACAAGAGTGCTACCAGCTGAGCCAAGCTGACAATATGGGGTTGATTTTAACACCCAGCAAAATTTCAGGTGGGCATGGTGAGTGAAAAATGCACTGGCAGGCCCAGATTTCAGGACTGGCAATTTTAACTGCTGGACCTGATTTACATGCTGCTGGTCCGCTGCCTGCCCAAAATGGCAGTACTTTACCAGGTACTTTACCTCAAGACAAAGCAAACAGAGTCCAGTACAGTTCCACTTGATGGACTACTGCATCACCTAGTGGACTACTGTGGTAATGCAGCCATTGCTGTTTACAACAAGAATAATAAAGGAATGGAGCCATTTTGGAGTCCTGTGTGTGTTGTGAGGTCATATAGAATATATCACATTGGCAATGAAGGATAAAATAATCAGATTCCCCAGCTGAAATTTGTGTTGGTGGATGATTCCAGCTAAATAACAGAGAGACTAGAGAGGTCCTTTGAGTTGCAGAACAGCTAAAAATCCAAGATAAATTACCAGCACACTTGGCTGAACTGTCAGAGTCCAGATAGCCACGCCTATGGGAATAATAGGGCGCTTGGGTGAATTCCACCGCGATCATGAGACTTTTGGAACATACATCGAGTGGCTAGAAATGTTTTTCACCGCAAAATGTATATTCGAAGTCCCCAATGATGACAACCGTAACCGAGTGGTGTTGGAATGAAAACGGGCTATTTTCTTGACTGAAGCAGGCCCCGAGGTGTATGAAACCCTGAAACTGTTGCTTGTTCCCGTCAAGCCAAAGGATACATCACTTATGGAGATTCTAAGGAAGTTAGAACAGCACTACATTCCGGAGCCCTTGGAAATTGCTGATCATTTTGGGATACGAGATCAATTAACTGACGAGAGTATCAGTGAGTACATTATAGCTTTAAAAAAGCTATCCATTCACTGGCATTTCGGAAACTTTCAGGACCAAGCAGTGCGTGACCGCTTTGTTTGTGGGATGGAAAATGAAGCAATCAGAAGAAAGTTGTTGAGAACCCCTAACTTGACTTTTGATTTAGTTTGTCAGACAGCTATGTCAATGAATATGGCTGGCCAGTACGCCCAAGAATTTCAAGTCATTTCCAGTCATCAGACAACTGAGATGAATTGCCTGCAGGTTAAAAGTAAAAGACAGTTGGGCCCCAAGGTCTCAGCAACTGGCTAAGGTAACGATACATTGAAGTTGAGCTATCGGTGTCCGGGAAAACACATTGCTCAAAGTTGTCCATATGTGAAGGCAGTGTTTCTTCTGCAGGAAAAATGGGCATCTTGCGAAAGCATGCTGACTGAAGAGTAAACCAACTTTCAAGGCTATAAGTAGAAATCCCCAGAGACTACATAGCATGGAAGAAAAGCAACAGGATAAAGAGATTCACATCATCAGGAGCACGAAGGTATCTAACAGTGATTCAAAAAGTATCATCATCCAAGTAGATCTTGCAGGAACCAAGATACCCATGGAAATCAACACTGGTGCATCCGTGAGCATAGTACCGGAATTGCTATATCGCGACAAATTGTGTGATTTCCCAAGATACAGCTGCGAGGCTACTTAGGAGAGCACATTCCTGTGGTAGGTTGTATCACCGTACCGGTGAAATACAAGGATCAATTTCAGAGCTTGCCTCTATTAGTAGTGGCAGGAGACAAGCCTGCCTTACTAGGAAGAAATTGGTTGGGATCAGTGAAGTTGGATTGGAGTGAGATTTTTCGTGTTGAAACGAGATTTGCATTGGAGGATGATGTCATCAAGAAGTATCCGAAGGTGTCCTGTGAAACAAGCAGTCCGATCCAAGGCTTCAAGGCGAGTGTCAGGGTACAGAAGGACTCTAGACCAGTTTGCTGCAAGCTACCTACCGTACCATATGCATTCAAGGAGAAAGTTGAGCAAGAACTCAAAAGACTAGAGACTGAGAACATTATTTCTCAGATAGATCGATGTAATTGGGCTACACCCACTGTTGTTGTACCGAAGTCCGATGGTATGGTAAGGTTGTGTGGTGATTATAAAGTAACCGTAAACAAGGTTCTAGAGGATAATCTCCCCAATACATTACCAAATGTAGAAGATTTGTTCACAATGCTGACAGGTGGTCAGATCTTCTCAAATGCCTACTTACAACTTGAACTAGATGAGGAGTCTAAGTCATGCTTGCCTATAAATACTCATCTAGGCCTAGATCAATTTAATAGGCTACCATTTGGAATGTCTTTCGCCCTCGCTATACTTCGAGGGGTAATGAACCAAATTTTGCAAGTCATTGAAGGGGTGGTATATTATTTGGATGACATACTAATTTCAACACCAAACAGGCAAATCCACAATAACATATTGAATGAAGTGCTCAAATGGCTAGAGAAGCACGGAGTATGAGTGACTGCTCGCAAATATGAGTTATTTCAAAACTCAGTGGAGTACTTAGGGCACAGAGTAAACAAAGATGGTTTACATCCAACCAAGGGAATGCTGGATGCAATTAGAAATGCAGCCACTCCCAAGAATGTCACAGAACTTTGATCATTTTTTGTGTCTTCTGAACTATTATGGGAAGGTCCTACCAAATTTGGCAACAGTGTTACATCCATTGAATGAACTGTTGAAAAAACAGGTCCATTGGAAGTGGTCAGAAGAATGCGACGCAGCATTCAAGGAGTGTAAAAGCCAATTGGTAGAGAATAACATGTTAGCTCACTATGACGTGTCTAAAGAGAATCATGATAGAGGTAAAGTAAGAGAGAGAAGTGTGAAATTAAATCCGAAGGTGAGAGTGAAGAACCATCACCATACATGGTTAAAGTGGTCACCAGAAAGAATGGTGAAGATATGTGGTCCTCGCATATATTTGGTCAAGATGTTTGATCACGGACAGGTTAGGTTTGTTCACATTGATCATATTTTACCTACAGATGTGGAAGGAGTTGAAAGTTGGAATTATTCGATTATTGCTGACTCATCAGATAGTCTTATTACAAGTAGAGTACCAGTAGCATATCTTTCATCAAATGTACCAGAAACAAATCCAAGAGAAAGTCAGAATTTAAGTCTGAGTCCGAGACAGGCAGACAAACCATCTGAAGTTGTAGAGAGTTCAAATGTAGATCAAGGGCATCCCTTGGAGGAAAACTTTCCTCAGGATCACCTAGAATGAGTCTAAGTTCGACCCCATGTTTGGACAGTTTTGTTCGAGAGTGAAGGTATCCTCTTCGAAACAGAAAACCTGTGGTTAAGGTTGATTTGTAAATATGGCAAAATAAGTCCATGGGCTAGATTTTCCATTCTTTTTGCATGCATAATGCCCACTTAACATCCATTTTAATGCTGAAATGATGCAGGGATCAGTGCTGAGACCCCAATTATTTACAATCTATAAATTTAAGACAGGAATAGACAGTTTCTTAAACGATAAGGGAGTAAGGGGTTATGGAGAGCGGATAGGGAAGTGGACCTGAGTCCATGATTGGATCAGCCATGATCATATTAAATGGCGGAACAGGCTCGAGGGGCCATATGGCCTGCTCCTGCTCCTATTTCTTATGATCTTATGTTCTTATGTAATGCCTAGATATCGCCCATTTAGCCACAAAATGGAAACTGATGTCCATTTCTCGATCATTTATTGGCGAGCATTACTTTCCGCATGTGCGTAACGCCGAGAAAAAAAATAGCGCCCACCCACTTTTTTTGGGCGGCATCACCAGAATGGGCGATCCCAATGTCCATAATATCGCCCAACTTTATGTTCGGCACGTAATTAGCACCGAGATTTAATAATACCGCCTGACCACCGTCTTTTGTCGTAAAGATCACATCTACTGAAACTAACGCCCAGTATATCGCTCATCCTTACTTTCGGCACCTCGCACACATCTCGCCCACAATATCGCTCGGCGAAAAAACTGCCAGGAGAAAGTGGAATTAACCGGAATTACTCACAGTGGTATGGACGCCATGTTCGAAATCAAATGTCGCATCATTTAAATGTCTGCTCTGCATCAACCTCGGGGGAGTTCGGATGTACTCTGGAGGTCTTTGGATGTGATGTAAACACCTGAACAAACATCTTATTATACTGTGGACGATTGGAATTAAATAGGTATCTTAGTGGGGACACTCATTCTTTGTGAACATTTTGTGGAACACAGATAGCTATTGGAATGGGGCCTGTCCTTTCTCACCTTCTCTTGATGACCAATTACATGCTGCAGACTCGAGATTGCAGAAGGTATGCTCGACAGCATCATGTGCCCAATGTAAGACATGACAGACTGATGAGGAGGACCAGACGTTACACCCCCTGCAAGTACAGGGAAAAGTGGTCTTACCTCGACTTGCCCGACACCACCTGCCTTCGGAGACTGCGCTTCCACAAAGAGGTTATCAGTGAGATATGCCAGCTCATCAGGGGAGATCTGCAGCCTGCCAGCACCATCAGGACCGCACTGTCCGTTGAAGTCAAAGTCACCATGGTACGTTGGGTTCTTTTCAGGTCTCAGCTGGTGACATTTGCGGTATGTCTCAACATGCCACACATTGCTGCATTAGACAGGTCACTGAAGCCCTGTACACACGCAGGAGGGATTTTATCAGCTTCCCTATGACCAGGGAGGCTCAGACTGAGAGGGCTTTAGGATTCTACCGAATTGCTAACTTCCCCAAGGTGCAGGGTATAATAGATTGTACGCACATCGTGAAACGGGCACCTTTTCAGGATGCAGAGGTTTTCAGGAACTGCAAGGGATTCCACTCCCTGAATGTGCAACTCGTTGTCAACCACCAGCAAATTATTATGGCAGTGAATGCTAAATTTCCGGGCAGCATCCATGATGTTCACATGCTGTGCAAGAGCACTGTATCTGACTTGTTTAACAATCAGCCACAAGGTCAATGCTGGATGCTTGGTGACAAAGGATATGGCCTCACCACCTGGCTGATGACCCCCCTGGGTGACACCCACACCGAAGCCGAGAGGCGATACAATGAGAGCCACAGAAGCACTCGCAATATCACCATTGGAGTGCTTAAGCAGCGCTTTAGATGCCTGGACCACTCAGGAGGCGAGTACCCTGAGCAGGGAGCTCACTTCATGGTGGTGTGCTCCATGCTGCACAACTTGGCCATCAGGAGGGGACAAGATTTGCCAGAAGGGTGTGATGGTCCACCTCAGGAGAGAGAGAATGAAGAGGACGAGGAGGTGGACACTGACCTTGGGCCATACAATGGCTGAAGCCATGCCCCTGCTCCTCTGTAGACCGCAGGAAAGGGCCCGTGATGGCATCATAGCTGCAAGACTCTTACGTCAGGAGCCCATAAATGAGCGCTTTGCCTGAAAGAACGTTGGTGGTATTTACAAGGCTGACACACTGCTGGGTGTGCAGGTCATACATCAATGGTGGGCATCACCTTGGTGACAGTTAAAGTTTAAGTTGATTGAAGTTAAGTGTAATTATATCCTTTGATGTTAAGGAATCACCAGCGTGTAACGGTGCAGCTATTTGAGCCAATGCGCAACAAAAAACATTTAAACTGACCATTTGTCTGAAATCACAAGTATATCTGTAAAAACCAACCCTCCCCCACACCCCCGCCGCTTCTCATCCTCACCTCAACTCCTTCCCCTTCCCCTCCTGACTCCATGCCGCCTGGCCAAGGAACTCCTCAGGCGCTGCTTCATTGGGGGAGGCGGGGATGATGGCAGAACCGCTGATGGACGGATACGGGAGTGGACGGTCCCGAGGTGGGAAAATGCTCCGAGCCAGAAGCAAAATGTTGCTCCTGACTCTCATGTGTGATTGGAAATAGGGGTGTGGCACCTTGGGGTGCAGTGCCATGCTCCGGACCACTGGGAGCCCTCAGTGTTCCTGGCTAACAGCTCCAGGGCCTCCTTCATCCCTTTCGTGTTAAATATTATTTGTTTGACAGAAACCCGGTGCCAACTATGTTCTTGGTGCTTAGTAGGCTTTTTGCTGCTGGTGAATCTCTCTCGTGCGTCCCACAACAGCCAAACAAGCACACACCACACCCACACACGCTTTCAGTCCCTCCTGCTCCCTCTCTCTCTGTCTCCTCTTCTGCACATGTAATGATGACCCCTGACCTCCTGAATCATGGCCATTGCTAAGGACGGCGACACTTTACGGCAGAAGGTCAGAGAGACTTAACGCTAACACCAATTTCAGATCGCTTGTGGTAACGCCCAATTTTTAAAATGGAGACCAGGGACTTTGAAAATTGGTGACAAGCCAGTGATCTGAAAACCCATTTTTACCGCCCATGCCAGAAATACCGCCCATTTTTGGGCGATCTGCACAAAAGTGTAAAATCTAGCCCCATATCTTTTGTTATGTATAACCATGCAAGTTATATTTGATGATTGTTTGTTATAATTACTTCTTCATTAAGGAGGGAGAAGTGTAATATAGTTCTACCTTATGGACTACTGCTTCATCTAGTGGACCACTGTGGTAATGCAGCCATTGCTGTTTACAACAACAGAATAATAAATTAACGGAGCTATCTTGGAGTCCTGTGTGTGTTGTGAGGTCGTACAGACTATATCACACAGACGGTGTTGAAATCCCTCCATGGGCCCTATCTCTGCAACATCCTCCAATTCCCTGAACTTTTCATTCCCAACTCCATGCTCTTCTGCCTCCCAACTCCAATCACCTCACCATTGGCAGCCATGAGTGAGTCCCACTTTGGGGAATTCTCTCCATATAACGCTCCACTTCCCTAGCTTCCCTTAAAACCCTTCTTGAGACCTCTCCGACCAAACCTTTGGCCAATCCTCCAAATTTCTCCTTAGGGTCGACACTGTTTTTCTGGAGTGCCTTGCGATGCTTTTGTACATTAAAGGCGATACAAAGGGAAATTGTTGTTTCGTGAAGTGACTTCTGCTTGCTTTGCGATCAACATGTATTTGTATAGGAACAGTGTCTTTGAACTGACCTTTTGCCTGCCAGACTGCAATGTATATCCTCTCTAGCCTGGGGAAAACAGCAAATTTGAAGTGGCTCATTTCGTGGATAAATGTATATTTTTTATATGGTTCGATATCCAATGAAACACGCTATTTGTCACAGCAGCTTTAGCAATGAAGGAGATGAGGAGGTTCAGATTGAGGCCAAGAATGTTGATAGATGAAATGTCCAGTGGCTGACACTCCCTCGAACAATTTTGCCTCATACAACATGACTATTTTGTCTGGTGGAGCAAGATAAATGGTCCTGAAACATCTCAATTATCATTATGCTGCAAACTGTGATCGTTTCACCAGTCACAGTGACACCCTGTACGTGCTGGAAATGCTGTCTCCAAGTATTTCATGCACAGGTTCCAGGAGCTGCATGCATTTACACGGGAGATGCACATCGCTCGAACACGCCCTGATGCTTCATTCCGTTTATTCAGCTGCTGAGCTGTCAGACAAATGATTCTGAGGTTTTCCCCATCACCAACACAGCTTGTCCTGCTCTTCAATATCAGCTCTCCTCCACTGTGCTGAGCAAACAGCTTAAACCAGTTCACAGCACACATGTGCTGGAGTCACGGAGTACCAGGTGCGAGCAAACTGTCTGCCTTCACCCGCTTTCTGCTGTATTTATCCTTGAGTTACGAAGTATCTGAGAAGAGAATGTGCCATGGAACCTGGATGGTCACATACTGAAACCTCACCAAAAACAGAAATAGTCAGTATTTACTGAACAATTGCAGCCCACTATTGTCTCACACACAGCCAAGTGCCTGCTTGGTTATTTTTCAACGTCTTTCGTTTGCAATGGCCTCCAGCTTCTTTCTCAGCATTTCCACAAACACCTTTGCAGAATTGTAATCTGCCTTTATTGTAATGACAAGCAGAGCCGTTTGATGCTGTGCGTGTGGCCGGGAGCAGGGTCACAGCAGTGCTGGCTAGATTTTACATGACACCACTCAGAAACCATTTTCCAAGCATATCGCTCTTGCCTGCTAAGCCTATCGGCTAACAATCTCTTCATTTCCCCACCAATTATATCATCTACTTTTTTGGAGGCGTTGACTCTTGTGCATTACAGGGTCCTACTTGACCAAGTGGCCAATCATAGGGCTCAATTTTCCCCAATTATCCACGTCGTTTTTTTGGCATGCACCATTTTTTTGGAGTAAATAAAAATCTCCAAGTTTACCCAAAGTTTCTGCGGCAGCGTAATTCCCTTGGGTACGATTTGTTTAAGTTACGATTTTTTGCATCATAAGAGGCGTAACCTGATGTCTGCACCAGTTTTTCAGATTTAAGCAAGTTTGGCCAACTTACATTTTTCCTAGGATGGCATATGTGACCACTCCCAGAAAACCTTCTGGGCACTTAAGAAAAATCAGCGCACATTACAAAATCGGCGCAGAAAGACGCCATTGTTTTTAGCTGAAGTTTTGGAGGGAGTCAAGAAGGCAGAGAATATGCATCATAAAGCTTCATTTTACAAAGTCAAAAGGGAGAAATTGGAAGTCCAAAGCAATTCTTGAATGATAGATTTTTTTCAAAGTCCCACCCCACCACCGAGTGTCTCCTCACCGGGCTCGAGGGTCGGAGCGTCGGCCAGCAGAATCGCTCCCTCGCCTGGACACAGAAGGACACAAAAGAAGCCTGGAGGCGGGGGGGGGGGCAGGGGGAGGGGGGATGGCGGTGGGGTGGAAGCTCAACTGAACTGCCAGCCACCTATATTTCTTATATAAGGAATGAGAACCCTCAGGCTATAAATGATCAATATCTAAAAGCTCCGTTTTTTATCCTCAATACTGTCCACCTTTGCAGCTTCAAAAGAAGCCCAGTGCCAAAGGGAGGGGGGTGGAAGCCGAGTCCTGTGTCCGGGCGAGGGAGCGATTCTGCCAGCCGACGCTCCGACCCTCGAGCCCGGTGAGGAGCGGTTCGGTGGTGAGGTGGTACTTTGAAAAAACTCTATAATTCACGAATTGCATTACACTTTGTTGCCCCAAATATCTTCGCTTAATGCCGAGCTTCCCATTGTAAGCAAGCCTATTGCGCATGCGCAGACCAGGATCTAGTCCATACTAGGACGTGCACCTTGGAGAGAGAGAGGAAAGAAGAGGTGTGAGTGCTTTGTCCTGCTGTTTTGAGGTTGTTGCAAAGCTACAATTTAATTATTGGCGCAATATTGACAATGCCATTCCTCGTGCAAGCCTTCTGCATGATGGTGCAGCACAGGAGAAGATTGATTAGACAGCAGCACCTGAGGAACCTCAGAGCGCTTAGGAGGATGGGCAAGAGACCTTACCCACATCGGGTACATCGAGACAGGCACCTGAATGAGACAGACTGTGTAAGAAGGCTGCGTTTCTGCAAAGAAGTTGTAACCGAGATCTGCGAGTTAATAAAATCAGACCTGTACCCTAGAAGCGTCAGGACTGCTTTGCCAGTTGAAGTGAAGGTTACAGCTGCACTTTCATTTTATGCACCTGGATCATTCCAGGACACAACTGGGGATGTGTGTGCCATTTCTCAACATGCATCACTAATCTGCATTCAGCAGGTGACTGCTGCACTATATGCCTGGAGGAACGAGTACATAAAGTTCCCCATGACCACCCAGGCAATGCGTGACAGGAATGTGGGCTTCTCCAGGATTGCTGGCTTCCCAAAGGTACAGAGCTACATTGATTGTACCCACTATTGCGAGCACCTTTGGAAGATTCCGAGATGTACAGGCACAGAAAAGGCTTTCACTCCATTAATGTGCAGCTCGTGTGTGACGACATAAGAACATAAGAACATAAGAAATAGGTACAGGAATAGGTCATACGGCCCCTCGAGCCTGCTCCGCCATTCAATAAGATCATTGCCGATCTGATCATGGACTCAGCTCCACTTTTCCGCCCGCTCCCCATAACCCCTTAACCCCTTATCGTTTAAAAAACTATTTCTGTCTTAAATTTATTCAATGTCCCAGCTTCCACAGCTCTCTGAGGCAGCAAATTCCACAGATTTACAACCCTCTATGAGAAGAAATTTCTCCTCAGCTCTATTTTAAATGGGCAGCCCCTTATTCTAAGGTTATGCCTTCTAGTTCTAGTCTTCCCCCATCAGTGGAAACATCCTCTCTGCATCCACCTTGTCAAGCTACCTCATAATCTTATACGTTTCGATAAGATCACCTCTCATTCTTCTGAATTCTAATGAGTAGAGGCCCAACCTACTCAACCTTTCCTCACAAGTCAACCTCCTCATCCCCAGAATCAACCTAGTGAACCTTCTCTGAACTGCCTCCAAAGCAAGTATATCCTTTCGTAAATATGGAAACCAAAACTGCACGCAGTATTCCAGGTGTGGCCTCACCGATACCTTATATAGCTGCAGCAAGACTTCCCTGCTTTTATACTCCATCCCCTTTTCAATAAAGGCCAAGATACCATTGGCCTTCCTGATCACTTCAAGATACCATTGACCTTCCTGATCCCACAATCCCTTGGGAGCCCAGGTATTTAAGGAGGCTTCACAGGTTGGAGAGGCACTTTGGAGACCTGCAATAAAAGATTAAGTCACACTTTACTTTGAGCGCACAGTGTTAAGTCTGACTCTTTCTCCATACACAATAACTGGCGACGAGATGCAGATAGCGCACCCAAAGATGCAGAGAACAGTGGGCATCCTGGAGAAATTCTCGGAGGGAGATGATTGGGAAACTTCTGTGGAGCGACTCGACCAATACTTCATGGCCAACGAGCTAGATGGGGAAGAGAGCGCTGCCAAACGAAAGGCGATCCTCCTCACCGTCTGTGGGGCACCAACGTATGGCCTCTTGAAGAATCTGCTCACTCCAGCGAAACCCACGGAGAAATTTTATGACGATTTGTGCACACTGGTCCGAGAGCATTTGAACCTGAAGGAAAGCGTTCTGATGGCGAGGTACCGGTTCTATACCTACAAAAGGTCTGAAGGCCAGGAAGTGGTGAGTTATGTCGCCAAGCTAAGATGCCTTGCAGGACATTGCGAATTTGAAAGCCATTTGGAGCACATGCTCAGAGACTTTTTCGTACTTGGCATTGGCCACGAAATCATACTTTGGAAACTTTTGACTGTAGAGACCCCAACCTTGAATAAGGCCATTGCCATAGCCGAGGTGTTCATTGCCAGCAGTGACAATACGAAGCAAATCTCTTAGCACACAAATGCTGCTACAAGTACTGGGAACAAAGTGATGTTGTTTTTGAATTGTAACGTACAGAACAGGTCACACATACCTGCAGCTACACATTCGCAGATGTCTCAGAGTCCACTATCAAGGGTGATGAATGCAAGGCCATTAACACCTTGTTGGCGCTGCGGGGGTGATCATCATTTCCATTTATGCCAATTCAAAGAGTATGTTTGCAAGGGCTGTGGAACAATGGGACACCTCCAACGAGTGTGCAGGTGAGCTGCAAATCCTGTTAAACCTGCAAAACACCATGTTGCAGAGGAGGACAGATCAATGGAGGATCACGATGAACCAGAGCCTCAGATCGAGGAGGCAGAGGTACATGGGGTGCAAACATTCACCACGAAATGTCCCCCGATAATACTGAATGTTGAACTAAATGGACTCCTGGTGTCAATGGAGCTGGACATGGGTGCGAACCCTTTGGAAAGGTTATGGTGCAACAAGGCCTCAAGGCCAGTCTTTACTCCTGTTCGCATGAAACTAAGAACATACACGAAAGAACTGATTCCTGTAATCGGCAGTGCTACCGTAAAGGTCTCCTACGATGGAGCGGTGCACAAGCTACCACTCTGGGTGGTACCGGGCGATGGTCCCAAGCTGCTCGGCAGGAGCTGGCTGGGAAAGATACGCTGGAACTGGGACGACGTCCGAGCGCTATCGCCCACTGATGACACTTCGTGTGCCCAGGTCTTAAACAAATTTCCTTCGAACCAGGCATCGGGAAATTCCAAGGAGCAAAAGTGCAGATCAACCTAATTTCGGGGGCGCGACCCATCCATCACAAGGCGAGAGCAGTACCATACATGATGAGATAAAGGGTAGAGATCGAGCTAGACCGACTGCAAAGAGAGGGCATAATTTCCCCGATCAAGTTCAACGAGTGGTCCAGTCCTATCGTCCCAGTCCTCAAGGGAGACGACACCGTCAAAATCTGTGGCGATTACAAAGTAACTATCAATCGTTGTCCCTGCAGGACCAATACCCACAAGCAAAGGCCAACGACCTCTTTGCAACGCTGGCGGGAGGAAAGACGTTCACGAAGCTGGATCTGACTTCAGCCTACATGACGCAGGAACTGGAGGAATCATCGAAGGCCCTCACCTGCATCAACACGCACAAAGGTTTTTTTTAATAACAGATGCCCATTTGGAATCCAATTGGTGGCGGTGATTTTCCAGAAAAACATGGAAAGCTTACTGAAGTCAGTCCCGAACACCGTGGTCTTCCAGGACAACATCTTTGTCACAGGTCGCAACACAGTCAAGCATCTGCAGAACCTGGAGGAGGTTCTTAGTCGACTCAACCGCGTAGGGCTCAGGTTAAAACGCTCAAAGTGCGTTTTCCTGGCACCTGAAATGGAGTTCCTGGGAAGGAGGATTGCGGCGGATGGTATCAGGCCCACCAACGCGAAGACAGAGACAATCGAGAATGCAGCGAGGCCACAGAACGTGACGGAGCTGCGGTCATTTCTGGGACTCCTGAACTGCTTTGGTAACTTCTTACCGGGTCTCAGCACACTGCTAGAACCACTACATGTCTTACTACGAAAAGGGGACGAATGGGTTTGGGGCAAAAGCCAAGAAATTCCTTTGTAAAAGCGAGAAAATTGTTATGCTCAAACAAATTGCTTGTGTTGTATGATCCATGTAAGCGTTTGGTACTAGCATGTGATGCGTCGTCATATGGCGTCCGTTGTGTATTGCAACAAGCTAATGATTTCGGGAAACTGCAACCGGTTGCTTATGCATCCAGGAGTCTGTCTAAGGTTGAGAGAGCCTACAGTATGATTGAGAAAGAAGCGTTAGCGTGTGTCTATGGGGTAAAGAAAATGCATCAATACCTGTTTGGGCTAAAATTCGAATTTGAAACTGACCATAAGCCACTTATATCCCGTTTTCCGAGAGTAAAGGGATAAATACCAATACATCGGCCCACATCCAGAGATGGGCGCTCACATTGTCCACATACAACTATGCCATCCGCCACAGGCCAGGCACAGAAAACTGCGCCAATGCTCTCAGTAGGCTGCCATTGCCCATCACGGGGGTGGAAATGGCGCAGCCCGCAGATCTAGCCATGGTTATGGAAGCATTTGAGAGTGAGCAATCACCTATCACTGCCCCGCAGATCAAAACCTCGACAAGCTAGGACCCCTTATTATCTCTAGTCAAAAGCTGTGTGCTTCCTGGGAGCTGGTCCAGTGTCCCAGTGGAAATGCAGGAAGAGATAAAGCCGTTCCAGCGGCGCAAAGGTGAAATGTCTATACAGGCAGACTGCCTTCTGTGGGGCAATCGAGTAGTAGTCTCCAAGAAGGGCAGAGACACCTTCATCAATGACCTCCACAGTACCCACCCAGGCATTGTAATGATGAAAGCGATAGCCAGATCCCACGTGTGGTGGTCCGGTATGGATGCGGACTTAGAGTCCTGCGTTCACAGATGTAATACCTGCTCGCAGTTAAGCAATGTACCCAGGGAGGCGCCGCTAAGTTTATGGTCTTGGCCCTCCAAACCATGGTCGAGGGTCCATGTCGACTATGCAGGCCCGTTCTTGGGTAAAATGTTCCTTGTGGTTGTAGATGCGTACTCCAAGTGGATTGAATGTGAGATAATGTCGGCAAGCACGTCCGCTGCCACTACTGAAAGCCTGCGGGCCATGTTTGCCACACACGGCCTATCCGATGTCCTGGTGAGGGACAATGGGCCATGTTTTACCAGTGCTGAGTTCAAAGAATTCATGCCCCATAACAGGATCAAACATGTCACATCTGCCCTGTTTAAACCAGCGTCCAATGGTCAGGCAGAGAGAGCAGTGCAAACCATCAAGCAAGGCTTGAAGAGGGTAACTAAAGGCTCACTGCAGACTCGCCTATCCCGAGTCCTGCTTAGCTACCGCACGAGACCCTACTCACTCACTGGGATCCCACCTGCTGAACTGCTCATGATAAGAGCACTTAAGACAAGGCTCTCGTTAGTTCACCCTGATCTACATGAACAGGTAGAGAACAGGCGGCTTCAATAAAGTGCATGCCATGATAGCACAAATGTGTCATGCGAGATTGAAATCAATGATACTTTATTTGTAGTAAATTATGGACAAGGTCCCAAATGGCTTCCCGGCACTGTCGTGGCCAATGAGGGGAGCAGGGAGTTTTGGGTCAAACTTTCAAATGGATTCATTCACCGGAAACACTTCAACCAAATCAAACTCAGATTCACGGACTATCCTGAGCAACCCACCTTGAATCGTACCTTTTTTGATCCCCCAACATACACACCAGTGGCAACCGGCACCACGGTTGACCACGAAGCAGAACCCATCATCCACAGCAGCCCTGCAGAGCCCAACACACCAGGCAGCCCAGCAAGGCCAGCTGCCCAGCACCCCAACAAATGATTCAACAACACCAGCTTTCACACTGAAGCGATCAACCAGGGCAAGAAGGGCCCCAGATCGACTCACATTGTAAATAGTTACACCATTGATTTTGAGGTGGGGGCAGTGTTGTTATATATGTGGACTTGTATTTACTCTGTACAGCCACCAGAGAGCTCATCCTCTGGAGTCCCAAGGGATCCTATAATTCCTTGGGAGCACAGGTATTTAAGGAGGCTTCACAGATTGGAGAGACACTCTGGGGACCTGCAATAAAAGACTAAGGTCACACTTTACTTTGAGCTCACAGTGTTCAGCCTGACTCTTTCTCCATACACAACACTATTCTTTTGTGTTTCATGCACAAGTACCCCCAGGTCCCGCTGTACTGCAGAACTTTGCAATCTTTCTCCATTTAAATAATAACTTGCTCTTTGATTTTTTTCTGCCAAAGTGCATGAACTCACACTTTCCAATATTATACTCCATCTGGCGAATTTTTGCCCAATCACTTAGCCTATCTATGTCCTTTTGCAGATTTTTTGTGTCCTCCTCACACATTGCTTTTCCTCCCATCTTTGTATTGCATCATGGCAGTTGATGCAAGGTGACCTGGCAGCGCCCATGATGCTTTCATCCTGCGCGAGAGCGCTAAATCTGCCATGTTTCAGCAGCAGCCAAAAGGGCAGAGCTGGCTGTTGGGGAACAAAAGGTACGGCCTCGCCACCTGGCTCATGACACCCCTACATGTAACCCGGATGGAAGCTGACCGGGAATACAACATGTCGCACATTGCGACGTGCAGCTTAGTAGAGAGGACCATTGGCATCTTGAAGCAGCGTTTACAATGCCTGGACCATTCCGGAGGCTATTTGCAATACTCCCCGGAGATTGTCGGGCAGTTCACTGTTGTGTGCTACATGCGGCATAACTTAGCCATCATGAGGCAGCAGCAGCTGGTAGTAGAAGACCCACCTGAGGTGAGAGTGGCTGATGATAACGATGAAGAAGATGCAGATGACGAGGAGGAGGAGGAGGACGTGGATGAGGAAACCATGCAACTACCTGAACTCGGAGCATGACGGCGGAGGAGGGCGGGCCATCGTGCCCCTTTAACGATTGCTCGAGTTTTGCGCCAGCAGCTCATCCGTGAACGCTTTGCTGCCTGATGGCTCAGCGGTAACTATTCCACATGGACCATGTTTACTGTTTGGACCTGTTCCATAATATTGTGTTGTGTTAATAATGGAACAAATAATGGAAATGATTCAATTATAATTTAAAATATATTTTATTCAAAATCTTAACACTTGTTTGCAATTAACTTAACTTTAATAAAAATATTCTTGTATCAAACTTTAAACTATTCAGTTAAGATCACTTACAAACTTTAATATCACTTACAAACTTTTAAATTTGTAAATTTACACGAAGGAGGACACGAACAACCTTCCGGTTATAAAAGGGGTCGGGGGGTCTAGTAAGGAGGAGGAACTGAGGGAAATCCTTATTAGCCGGGAAATTGTGTTGGGGAAATTGATGGGATTGAAGGCCGATAAATCCCCAGGGCCTGATGGACTGCATCCCAGAGTACTTAAGGAGGTGGCCTTGGAAATAGTGGATGCGTTGACAGTCATTTTCCAACATTCCATTGACTCTGGATCAGTTCCTATGGAGTGGAGGGTAGCCAATGTAACCCCACTTTTTAAAAAAGGAGGGAGAGAGAAAACAGGGAATTATAGACCGGTCAGCCTGACATCGGTAGTGGGTAAAATGATGGAATCAATTATTAAGGATGTCATAGCAGTGCATTTGGAAAGAGGTGACATGATAGGTCCAAGTCAGCATGGATTTGTGAAAGGGAAATCATGCTTGACAAATCTTCTGGAATTTTTTGAGGATGTTTCCAGTAGAGTGGATAAGGGAGAACCAGTTGATGTGGTATATTTGGACTTTCAGAAGGCGTTCGACAAGGTCCCACACAAGAGATTGATGTGCAAAGTTAGAGCACATGGGATTGGGGGTAGTGTACTGACATGGATTGAGAACTGGTTGTCAGACAGGAAGCAAAGAGTAGGAGTAAATGGGTACTTTTCAGAATGGCAGGCAGTGACTAGTGGGGTACCGCAAGGTTCTGTGCTGGGGCCCCAGCTGTTTACACTGTACATTAATGATTTAGATGAGGGGATTAAATGTAGTATCTCCAAATTTGCGGATGACACTAAGTTGGGTGGCAGTGTGAGCTGCGAGGAGGATGCTGTGAGGCTGCAGAGCGACTTGGATAGGTTAGGTGAGTGGGCAAATGCATGGCAGATGAAGTATAATGTGGATAAATGTGAGGTTATCCACTTTGGTGGTAAAAACAGAGAGACAGACTATTATCTGAATGGTGACAGATTAGGAAAAGGGGAGGTGCAAAGAGACCTGGGTGTCATGGTACATCAGTCATTGAAGGTTGGCATGCAGGTGCAGCAGGCGGTTAAGAAAGCAAATGGCATGTTGGCCTTCATAGCAAGGGGATTTGAGTAAAGGGGCAGGGAGGTGTTGCTACAGTTGTACAGGGCATTGGTGAGGCCACACCTGGAGTATTGTGTACAGTTTTGGTCTCCTAACCTGAGGAAGGACATTCTTGCTATTGAGGGAGTGCAGCGAAGGTTCACCAGACTGATTCCCGGGATGGCGGGACTGACCTATCAAGAAAGACTGGATCAACTGGGCTTGTATTCACTGGAGTTCAGAAGAATGAGAGGGGACCTCATAGAAACATATAAAATTCTGACGGGGTTAGACAGGTTAGATGCAGGAAGAATGTTCCCAATGTTGGGGAAGTCCAGAACCAGGGGTCACAGTCTAAGGATAAGGGGTAAGCCATTTAGGACCGAGATGCGGAGGAACTTCTTCACCCAGAGAGTGGTGAACCTGTGGAATTCTCTACCACAGAAAGTTGTTGAGGCCAATTCACTAAATATATTCAAAAAGGAGTTAGATGAGGTCCTTACTGCTAGGGGGATCAAGGGGTATGGCGAGAAAGCAGGAATGGGGTACTGAAGTTGAATGTTCAGCCATGAACTCATTGAATGGCGGTGCAGGCTAGAAGGGCCGAATGGCCTACTCCTGCACCTATTTTCTATGTTTCTATGTTTCTATGTTTCTATGTTTCTATGAGTGCAGATACAACAGTAACAACAATAGTAATAACAATAGTCGGAGATAGTTGATACATTCCCTCCCTCATGTTCACCGACAGTGTATCAACTATCTCCGACATTCCCTCCCTCATGTGCACCAACAGTGCAGCAGCTACCTGCGACATTCCCTCCCAAATGTTCACCGACAGCATATCAACTACCTGCAACATTCCATCCCTCATATGCCCGGACAGTGTTCCCATTTCTCGTGAGTGTTGTTCCTTCTCCCGACAGTCCCGATACCTCATCACCCGCCCCACTGATGGTGTCCAGGAGTGAACACGTAAGGTCAATGCTCTCCACACTCATTGCCATCATCTGAACCACATCTGTTAGATCCTACACCTCAGGAGAGAGCTGACGAGCTCTCCTTCCCCTCCTCACCCTGGGTGTGGCTCGCTGCATTCCAGTGGGACCCACAGCCTCAGACTGCGTGAAACCAGGAAATGTCCCAACACTCGTACCACTCTGGAAAGGGGCTGGCACCTCAATGGGCGGCACCAGCACCTCCTCCAGAGTGAGTACAACAGTGGGGGTATTATCATACAACATTTGACACTGTGCCACATAAGAAGATACTGGAACAGAGCTTGGTCAAAGAGGTAGGTTTTAAGGAGCGTATTAAAGGAGGAAAGAGAGGCGGAGAGGTTTCGGCATGGAATTCCAAAGGGGATGAATGAGCCTTGAATCTCAGAGGAGCTGCGGCCTTGCAGGCTGTGGCAGAGGCCCAGGCCTACACAAGGTGGTGAGTAGGAGCCCATATTGAGGGAGAGAAGGCCTCTAATACACCACCTCCGTCCATATCCTTACCTTGGGGTCACTACCACCCTGGGCCGACTGTACCTTCCACGTGGTGGTTCCGGGAAGCAGTGGTAACTGGAGTGGTTGGGAGGGAAATGGGTTGGGGACCCAGGCCCTCGCCAGCACTTGCATGCAACAAGTGGGGAAGGAGCGGCAAACCTAGTGGCGGCGGTAGAAGGGAAATTGAGGTTGGGTTGGTGAGATGACAGTAGTCCTCAGCACCAGATCTTAGCTCATTCTCCGCCACCATCCTGCCCCATTACGGGTGGGATCGCCGCAGAGAATCTAGCCCTTTCTGCCAGCCTGAATCAGCAGAACTAACAGATAGGACATTAATTTAAACTCATCTAAAAGATGTTAGTATGACCGTGCAGAATTCTGTCAATACTGTGCCGTTTCTCCAACGATTTCCATGCATCTTCCGCTGACCTTACAGTGCACGATCGGGAGATGTCCCACAAAAATTAATGGTGAAAATACTTAAATTGTGTACTGGTGGTACATGGGTTAGACACCGTTCTTTGACCTCTGGGGCCTGCTTTCAAATCCAGCCTCGATGGGCTGAAGTCCTCTCTCTCGGATAGCTGTAGGTAATATGTCCTTACTATACAGTACAAATGCACTCGAGGCCCATACTCGAGAGAAGGTCACTCTGTGACCAGTAACCTTTATTAGCCAGCACTGAAGTGGAGAAGATGGGTGGAGCTTCCCCTTTTATACCTGAAAGTCCAGGTTAGGAGTGTCTCCCACAAGTTCACCACCTAGTGGTCAGTGTTCTCATGGTATGCAACTTAGGTCAGTTATACATGGATTACAATGACAGTTGAATACATGACATCACCTCCCCCTCCCCCCAAAGTCTGATTGGGATCACAGGTTAAGTCTCTCTGGTGGTTTATGCTCCCTTGTGGAGTGCCTGAGTTGGAGCTCCGGTTGTTGGGCGCTGGCCTGAGTGTCTGCTGTTTGCGGTGCCTCATGCCTGTCTGGACTGCCCACAGTGACTGGGCTCTCCTCCACTTGGTTCTGGTGTTCGGTCACCTGTGGTGGAGTGAACTCTACATCGTGTTCTTCCTCTGCTTCTTCTATGGGGTTGCTGAACCTCCTTTTTGTTTGATCCATGTATTTGTGGTAGATTTGTCCAAAGGTGAGTTTAACTACCAGAATCCTATTCCCCTCTTTGGCAATCACAGTGCCTGCGAGCCATTTGGGCCCTGCAGTATAGTTGAGGACAAAGGCAGGGTCATTGACATCAATACATCACGCCCTCGCATTCCCGTCATAGTAGTCACATTGTGACAGGCGCCTGCTCTCAACAATTTCTTTCATGGTGGGGTGTATAAGGGATAACCTGGTTTTGAGCATCCTTTTCATGAGCAGCTCTATGGGTGGAACCCCTGGGAGCTAGTGTGGTCGGGATCTATTGGGCAACAGGAGGCGTAATAAGCGGCTTTGTAGGGAACCCCCTTGGATTCTGAGCATCCCCTGTTTGATTATCTGCACTGCTCGTTCCGCCTGACCGTTTGAGGCCGGCTTGAACAGTGCCGTTCTGACATGGTTGATACAATTTCCTGCCATGAAGTCCTGGAATTCAATGCTTGCAAAGCACGGGCCAATGTCGCTAACCAAGACGTCCGGTAGACCATGGGCGGCAAACATTGCCCGTAGACTTTCTACTGTGGCAGAGGATGTGCTTGAATTGAAAATGTCACACTCAATCCATTTGGAGTAGGCGTCTACTACAACCAAAAACATTCTTCCCATGAAAGGACCTCCATTGTCCACATGGATGCGTGACCATGGCTTGGCGGGCCAGGACCAGGGGCTAAGGGGGTCTTCCCTGGGTGCTTTGCCCAGCTGGGCACACGTATTGCACCTGCAAACACAAAAGTTCCAGGTCTGCATCTATCCCTGGCCACCAAACGTGTGACCTGGCAATTGCCATCATCATGACAATGCCCGGGTGCTCATTGTGGAGTTCTCGGATGAACGCCTCTCTGCCCATCTGGGGCATGACTACTCGGTTTCCCCATAGTAGGCAATTGGTCTGAATCGAGAGTTCATCCTTGCGCCTGTGAAATGGTTTAAAGTCCTCAGGGCATGTCCCGTACGTGGCTGCCCAGTCCCCATTCAGGACACATTTCTTGACTAAGGACAGTAGCGGGTCTCTGTTTGTCCAGACTTTGATTTGACGGGCTGTCACGGCTGAGCCTTTGCTTTCGAAAGCTTCAACAGCCATGACCATCTCAGCAGCATGTTCGGTTGTCCCCTCGGTGGTGGCTAGTGGGAGCCTGCTGAGTGCATCGGCGCAGTTTTCAGTGCCCGGCCTGTGCCAAATTGTATGGTCATAGGCGGCTAACATGAGTGCCCATCTCTGTGTGCGGGCCAATGCATTTGCATTTATGGCCTTGTTGTCGGCCAAAAGGGACGTTAGGGGTTTGTGATCTGTCTCCAGCTCAAATATCCTGTCAAACAGATACTGGTGCATTTTTTTTACTGCATATACACATGCAAGCGCTTCCTTTTCTACCATCCCGTAGCCCCTTTCTGCCTGGGACAGACTTCTGGAGGCATAAGCCACCGGCTGTAACTGACCCTTGGCATTAACATGCTGTAACACACACCCGACCCCATAGGACGACGTATCGCACATTAAAACAAGTTTCTTACATGGGTCATATAATATTAACAGATTGTTGGAGCATAACAAATTGCGTGTTCTATCAAAAGCCCTTTCCTGGCTGTCCCCCCAGACCCATTCGCGACCTTTGCGTAGGAGCACGTGTAGCGGCTCTAACAGCGTGCTCAATTTGGGAAGAAAGTTACCAAAATAGTTCAGGAGCCCCAGGAATGAACGCAGCTCCGTCGTGTTATGGGGTCTGGGTGCTCTCTCGATCGCTTCTGTTTTGGACGCAGTAGGTCTGATCCCGTCTGCTACTACCCTCATCCCCAGGAATTCTACCTCTGGAGCTAGAAAGATGCACTTCGCCTTTTTCAGTCGCAGCCCTACCCGATCCAGTCTGTGTAGCACCTCCTCCAGGTTGTGGAGGTATTCTTCAGTATCGCAACCCGTGATGAGGATGTCGTCTTGAAAAACCACCGTCCTTGGAATCGACTTGAGGAGACTTTCCATGTTTCGTTGAAAGATTGCGGCGGCCGAGCGAATCCCGAATGGACATCTGTTGTACTCAAACAACCCCTTGTGTGTTGTGATGGTCGTCAGCTTCTTTGACTCATTCACCGGCTCTTGGGTCATGTAAGCTGAGGTCAGGCCCAATTTTGAAAAAAGTTTGCCATTGGCTAGCGTCGCAAAGAAGTCCTCCGCTCTCGGTAGCGGGTACTGATCTTGGAGTGACACCCGATTGATGGTGGCATTGTAATCACCACATATCCTGACCGACCCATCCACCTTGAGCACCGGCACAATCGGGCTCGCCCAGTCACTGAATTCGACTGGCGAGATGATGTCTTCCCTCAGCAGGCGGTCCAATTCGCCTTCTATTTTTTCCCGCATCACGTATGGCACCGCTCTGGCCTTGTGGTGTACTGGCCTGGCATCCGGGTTTATGTGAATCACTACCTTGGTCCTCATGAAAGTGCCAATGCCGGGTTGAAATAGTGAGTCAAATTTGTCCAGGATCTGTGAGCATGATACTCGCTCCACAGAAGAAATTGCATTGACATTGCCCTATTTCCAGTTCATGACAGCAAGCCAACTCCTCCCCAGCACTGCGGGACCATCCCCCGGGACAATCCAGAGTGGCAACCTGTTCTCCGAATCTTTGTAGGTCATGCCTAGCTCCGGAATGATCTCCTTTGTATATGTCCGTAGCTGTGCGTCAATCGGCAATAATTTTGGCCTCCTGGCCTTGGACGCCCACAACTTGTCGAACTGTTTGATACTCATCAGGGACTGGCTGGCCCCCGTGTCTAGCTCAATTGATACCGGGATGCCATTGAGGAGCACTTTCATCATTATCGGTGGCGTCCTGGTGTATGAAATGTATATGTGCTCCACATGAACTCGCTGAACTTCAGCTTCCAGCGATTTCCCCCAGTGTCCATTTGGCCTCGTAGGGCTAAGTGACCGCTGACGTTGCAATTTCTGCAGGTATATTGCTGAGACCTGCAAGTTCTGGCTGGGTGTTTGCCTTCACACCTCCAACATGAGCCGTTGTTGGAAACAAAAGGTCCATTACCAGTCGATCGTCTCTGACTGTCTCTGTAACTGTCTTTAAATGCACCGTTGACAGGTGTTGATGGCCCCATTACTGGCTGCATTGTCCCTTGCGATGGCATGAATCGCCGTTCAGCTAGCCATTGTCTCTGTTGAATTCCCCCTTTGGGTTCGACTGCATGCACGGGCATGTCCGATTGCCCCTGTCTGCCTGGAGAACTATGTGCCGCGTTAACAATGTTGACTCCCTGTCCATTTGCTGCATTTAAACCAAGATTTTTGTCAAACATCATTCTGGTCTCTTCCTCCCCTGAGATAAATGTCTGGGCCATCAAAGCCGCTGTTTCCAGGGTCAAGTCTTTGGTCTCAATCAGTTTCCTGATAACCCCAGCGTGTCCAATGCCCTCAATAAAAAAGTCTCACAGCATCTCCGCTCTGCATGCATCTGGGAACTTACATAGGCTCGCCAGTCGCCGGAGGTCTGCCACGAAGTCTGGAACGCTTTGCCCTTCTCGCTGCCGGTGCGTGTAAAACCGGTGTCTCTCCATGTGCATGCTGCTCGCCGGTTTAAAGTGTTCCCCGATCAACTTACTGAGCTCTTCAAAAGTCTTGTCCGCCGGCTTCTCTGGCGCTAGAAGGTCCTTCATCAGGGAGTACGTCCTGGATCCACAAACCGTCAGGAGATGAGCCCTGCGTTTGTCGGCCGAATCCAGTCCCAGCCATTCCTTAGTGATGAAACTTTACTGTAGTCTCTCAATAAAATTGTCCCAATCATCACCAACACAATACCTCTCGTCTGTGCTGCTAGTGGCCATGCTCGTGTTGTTTAAATCCTAATTTCTCATCGCCAATAATACGTCCTTACTATACAGTACAAATGCACACGAGGCCCACACTAGAGATAAGGTCACTCTGTGACCAGTAACCTTTATTCGCCAGCACTGAAGTGGAGAAGATGGGTGGAGCTTCCCCTTTTATACCTGAAAGTCCAGGTTAGGAGTGTCTCCCACAAGTTCACCACCTAGTGGTCAGTGTTCTCACGGTGTACAACTTAGATCAGTTTATACATGGATTACAATGACAGTTGAATACATGACAATAGGAGTCCCATATAAAATGAGTGCTGGAAGTCTTCACACAATTCTGAGTGAGTGTGAGACCACAGCATGAAATCTTCTATTAACTGTCATGAAATGAGCAGATTCCACTCTGGAGAGACTATAAACCTAGCTGGTTGAGTTCTGATGAGTCTAGGGAGTAGAAATTGCCCTCCGGAAATGGGGCACACCGATCGTTTTTGAAGTATTCTGGGCTACGCAACAGATATAGAGGCCTATCCAGCGAAATTCAGCTCCTGGGGTTTTATTTTCCAGCGGGGCGGAAGTGGATCATCATCTGGGCGGAAGTGGAAGCGGAGTGGAGAACCTGTCACTAGCGGGGTGGGTGCATTGAGTATTCGAGGCTGACAGTCATCAGCGTCGCACTGATGATGTTATTGCGCTGGCGTGTCATGAAGTCTCGCCCCTTCAGTTAAAGGGGAGGGCCGCTGCGAACTCTGCAGCCACTTCAGTGGCAAACACTGGGCCACCAGGGAGGGTTTCGGCTGGGATAGTGGCCCGGTACCCAAGAGGGGGTGCCAGGCTGCATGTTGGCGGCTCGGCCGAATCCAGGAGCATAATCATCGGGCCGTCCTGGTAGACAGCCGACAAAATAAAAGTAACATAGAAACATAGAAAATAGGTGCAGGGGTAGGCCATTTGGCCCTTTGAGCCTGCACCACCATTCAATATGATCATGGCTGATCATGCAACTTCAGTAGCCCATTCCTGCTTTCTCTCCATACCCCTTAATCCCTTTAGCCGTAGGGGCCACATCTAACTCCCTTCTGAATATATCTAACAAACTGGCCTCAACAATTTTCTGTGGTAGAGAATTCCACAGGTTCACAATTCTCTGAGTGAAGAAGTTTCTCCTCATCTCAATCCTAAACGGCTTATCCCTTATCCTTAGACTGTGACCCCTGGTTCTGGACTTCTCCAACATTGGGAACATTCTTCCTGCATTTCACCTCTCCAATCCCGTCAGAATTTTATATGTTTCTATGAGACCCCCTCTCATTCTTCTAAATTCCAGTGAATATAAGCTTAGTCGATCCAGTCTTTCTTCATATGTCAGTCCTGGCATCCTGGGAATCAGTCTGGTGAACCTTCGCTGCACTCCCTCAATAGCAAGAATGTCCTTCCTCAGATTAGGAGACCAAAACTGAACACAATATTCAAGGTGTGGCCTCACCAAGGCCCTGTACAACTGCAGCAAGACCTCCCTGCTCCTATACTCAAATCCTCTCGCTATGAAGGCTAACATGCCATTTGCCTTCTTCACTGCCTGCTGTACCCGCATGCCAACTTTCAATGACTGATGTAACATGACACCCAGATCTCGTTGCATCTCCCCTTTTTCTAATCTGTCACCATTCAGATAATATTCTGTCTTCCTGTTTTTGCCACCAAAGTGCACCCTCCCCTTTAAGGGCGGTCGTTCCACCATTTCACACAGAGACTGTACTTTGGGGGCACTGGCTGGTGGTGGGGCCACTCCCACGGGGCAATTTCGTGAGGAGGTTGATGCGTGCATGCCGCGATGGGAAATCGGGTGGAGCGGTCCCAGACACCGCTCCGCTCCTGAGGAATGGAAATTTCTAAAATGGTGGCCCCTTCACGGAGAATCAGCGGCTATTCCGCGCCACCCCGTGGCTGCTGCTTTCCGGCAGTCTGGGGCACTATCGGGAGGGTCAATTTTAGCCCATAAACTTCTAGACTTCTACTTCTAGACTTGACTATTCCAATGCACTCCTGGCTGGTCTCCCACATTCTAACCTACATAAACTTGAGGCCATCCAAAACTCAGCCTGTGTCCTAACGCACCAAGTTCGACTCACCCATCACTCCTGTGCTCGTTGACCTACATTGGCTCGTGGTTAAGCAATGCCTCGATTTCAAAATTCACATCCTTGTAATCAACGCCACAATCCCACCCCCCCTCCCCCAAGATGCCCTCATGAGCATCCCTGATTATAATCACTCAACCATTGGTAGCCGTGCCTTCTGTTGCATAGGCCCCAAGCTCTGGAATTACCTGCCTAAACCTCTCCGCCTCTCTACCTCTCTTTCCTCCTTTAAGACGCTCCTTAGAACCTGCTGATGATACAAAGATAGGAGGAAAAGCAATGTGTGAGGAGGACACACAAAATCTGCAAAAAGACATAGACAGGCTAAGTGAGTGGGCAAAAATTTGGCAGATGGAGTATAATGTTGGAAAGTGTGAGGTCATGCACTTTGGCAGAAAAAAATCAAAGAGCAAGTTATTATTTAAATGGGGAAAGATTGCAAAGTGCCGCAGTACAGCGGGACCTGGGGGTACTTGTGCATGAAATACAAAAAGATAGTATGCAGGTACAGCAAGTGATCAGGAAGGCCAATGGTATCTTGGCCTTTATTGCAAATGGGATGGAGTATAAAAGCAGGGAAGTCTTGCTACAGTTATATAAGGTATTGGTGAGGCCACACATGGAATACTGTGTGCAGTTTTGGTTTCCATATTTACGAAAGGATATACTTGCTTTGGAGGCAGTTCAGAGAAGGTTCACTAGGTTGATTCTGGGGATGAGGGGTTTGACTGATGAGGAAAGGTTGAGTAGGTTGGGCCTCTACTCATTGAAATTCAGAAGAATGAGAGGTGATCTTATCGAAATGTATAAGATTATGAGGGGGCTTGACAAGGTGGATGCAGAGAGGATGTTTCCACTGATGGAGGAGTCTAGAACTAGAGGGCATGATCTTAGAATAAGGGGCCGCCCATTTAAAACAGAGCTGAGGAAAAATTTCTTCTCTCAGAGGGTTGTAAATCTATGGAATTCACTGCCTCAGAGAGCTGTGGAAGTTGGGACATTGAATAAATTTAAGGCAGAAATAGCAAGGTTCTTAAATGATAAGGGGTTAAGGGGTTATGGGGAGCGGGCATACTCCTGCTCCTATTTCTTATGTTCTTATGTTCTTATTATCTCTTTGACCAAGCTTTTGGTCACCTGCCCTAATTTCTTCTTCTGTACTTCAGTGTCAAATTCTTTGTCTTATACCACGCCTGTGATGCACCTTGGGATGTTTTACAACATTTAAGGTGCTATATAAATACAAAGGCTTAGATTTTTGGCTTTGATGATTTTGGGGCGGTAATGGCGCGGGGCGGTAAAGTTTGTGCCTGAGAACAATTTGCGCCTCAGTCAGCAAAATTGGGCAGCTGGGCCCTGAGTGTGGGGTGCAGTGTTGAGGGAGGTTACACCTCTGTTAGGGCGTTGACATGGGAAACTCCCGAGCGAAAGATCCGGGCCGGGCTCGCTCCGAGAGACGACTGGGGAGAAAAAAACCCTCAAACCACCCCCCCCCCCAACAAAAACATTTCCAATTAAACGCCCACACTACTGCAACATAAATCACAAAAAAACCCCCACAATCTTACTTACCTTACGTCGGCATTACGTACCTCTCTGCAGTTGGTATCGGTTCATTGCCCAATTTCCCAAGCAGTCACTGCGGAGCACTGTGCGAGGCGTACGGGTCGGGCGGGAGTCAAAAAGCATGACGGTGTCACAACCAGGGGCGTTGCACACTGGCGCAGCTCTTCCCGGCGGTACTGCTCCGTGCCACCACAAAACCAGCCCCGAAAACCCCGGCGGGGCGCTGGAGGCTGACTGCTGCCCAGCAGATCCCACCGCCGCCATTGCCACCACTCCGGAGTGAAAAACAGAGCGCAGAGGACCAGAAAATCCACCCAATTTGTTGTTGACGACTCAGTCATTAAATAAGTATCTGAGCCATGTAGACCAGGAAGGTCCTGGGTCTGATCTGATCCCTGGTCTCAGATGAGTTGTTTGGGGCAGTCGTAGGATACAACGTTAATCCTCAGCAGCCTCTAAGTTAGAGACAGGCTGTGCTTCCCCTTCCTGTATTCAGCACTTTACCATATAACAGGAGCATCTATTCAGTATTTTCCCATATTACACAGGAGCACCATTCAGCAGTTGCCCCTGCCGGAAGTGCATGCTGTGGATGTTGAAGAGTTGGCTTAGCTTCTATGTCCTCTTCTTCGGAGAGACCACTGACACTTGTCGGCAAGGTTCACATGAACGACGGCCACTTGAACGCGGTACCAGAGGATGCTCAGTGTCTGCTGATCCGTGTCTTCGCAAGAGGAAATATAGGGGAACAAATTGACAGAGAAAAATTGGGTTGAGAGGTTGGCTGTTGTGAAAATATTCACAGCGGTGCAGTTGGTAGTGTTTTTAGAGGTAGTCGTTAAGGTATATTGTTGGGGCAGAGCACAGGCAACTTTATATGGCTAAGTGCTGAATGCACGCTCCTGTTATATGGCAAAGGGCTGAATACATACTCCTGTTGGAAACTCATGAGCAGAGCGAGTGCCATTTCCTGGTATGGGTTCTTGGTTGGCGAGACTTCACCATGGGAGTAGGCATCCGTCAAATTTACCTGTATATCTGGTTGTGTTATACCGGAGCTGGGTGTAGCTGGCATTAGATAACCCTGTTGTCGCCTCACTGCCCTGACCAGGACTTCCCTCCCTCCACCAGCATCGGCATTGCCTGCTCCATTCCCATCGACTGTGGTAACTCTGACTATTGTCACCCCCACCCAGACCAGGGTGCTTGAGGCTCTCACCATCTGGCCGCGGTCAGCTAACTCAGCACGGACTGAGCATCAAACCTGTTTTCTTTCTGAGCTTCATGGCTCAGTTCTCCACAGGGCAGTTCATGTCCTAACTGAGCCATGGGGAAACGTTCCCATGGGTTCAGTTACTGCAGCCACCGATTGTGATATCTGCCCAGGAATTCACCATTGTTTAGCCTCTTATATAATGACACAATTTAAAAGAAATATGTCCTGTCAGATGTGCCTTAGGAGTTGTATTACAAAGTGGTAATGCACTCTGTCTTATGTCCTCACTGATTTTGGCCTGTACATTATCCAACGTGTCAGGAGTATCATTTGCAATAAATAGCAATGCACCTTTCTGACTCAGTGACCATTGCTCTATTTATCCTTACTTGAGGTCCTGTGCTTCTGGGTCAGTTATGGTATCAATTATAGCAAATCATAGCTCTGAAATTTACCCCTCGGTGCAGTAATTAATGGTTTCATTCACTCAACGCATGAATTGAACATTTGGCTGGAAATTCTTATTATGAAGCCTTGAAAACTGACACTGCTTGCAAAATTCTGCCTATTTTGTTTTGCTTTCCGTGTCAGTTCGCCTGACTGGCAGGATAAGTAGACCCCTGAGCTGAGAGCTGAGTAAAAATGTGGTTTGTGGATTGCCAAAGGATGCGTTAGCAGCCTCTTATCCTGAGTCCAGGCTGCATCCAGAGTGAAACCCATTCCCTCCACAACATCCATCGACTTTGCAACGGGATGGGGAGAGAAAAAAGCTGAAACCTTGCCAAGCTTCAATGGATTTGGTTCTACAAGACCACCCAAGCTTGGGATCCGATCGGATTTCAAAGCTGGGTTCATATTGAACAACAACCCAAAATACTTGCATTTCTATAGCGACATAGAAAAACCTCCCAAAAGGGGGCATGAGGAATAAGGGACGCTGAATGAAAGGAGGGATTAAGATGAGTGATCTAACGCTGGGTCAAAGAGGCGGGTTTTAAGGATGGTCTTAAAGAAAAAGATAGAGGCGGAGGAGTACAGGGATGCAACTTACGGCATGGCAGCTAATGGTGGGACGAAGAGACTAGAATCAGCAGAATGGAGAGTTTGAGAGGATGGGGGTTGTAGGTCTGAAGGTTACAGAAATAGGGAGAGGCAAGACCACGGAGGATTTAAACGCAAGAATGACAAATTTAAAATTAAGGCACTGTGGGGGGGACCAGGAGCCATTTTGTTCAGTGGCAATAGGCAGGTGAGATTTGATACGAGATAGGATATAGGGAATCGAGTTTTGGATGAGTTAGGAAGGCAGCAGCAAGCAGTTAGGAAGGCAAATGGTATGTTGGCCTTCATTGCAAGACGATTTAAGTACAGGAGTAAGGATGCCTTACTTCAGTTATACAGGGCCTTGGTGAGACCACACCTGGAGTATTGTGTGCAGTTTTGGTCTCCTTACCTAAGAAAGGATATACTTGCCATAGAGGGAGTGCAGCGAAGGTTCACCAGACCGATTCTGGGATGGCAGGACTGTCGTATGAGGAGAGATTGGGTCGACTAGGCCTGTATTCACTAGAGTTTAGAAGAAAGAGAGGTGATCTCATTGCAACGTATAAAATTCTGACGGAGTTGGACAGACTGGATGCGGGGAGGATGTTTCCCCTGGCTGGGAAGACTTGAACAAGGGGTCACAGTCTCAGGATAAGGGGTAGGAAATTTAGGACCGAGATGAGGAGAAAGTTCTTCACTCAGAGGATGGTGAATCTGTGGAATTCTTTACCACAGAAGGCTGTGGAGGCCATGGCACTGAATATATTTAAGAAGGAGATAGATAGATTTATAGACACAAAAGGCATCAAGGGGTATGGGGATAAAGCGGGAATATGTTGTTGAGATAGAGGATCAACCATGATCATATTGAATGGTGGTGCAGGCTCGAAGGGCCGAATGGCCGACTCCTGCTCCTATTTTCTATGTTTCTGTTTTTCTATGCGATGAAGTTTACAGAAGGTGGAAGATGAGAGGCTGGCCAGGGTGTGACAATGGCATGTAGGAGGGTTACAGCCATTGGTAAGCTGACGTGCAATGGAGCTGGGTGATGTTACAGAGGTGAAAATAGACAGTCCTTGTAATGGAGAGGATATGAGGTCAAACGATCAGCCTTGGAGTCGAGGTTGTGGACAGATTGGCTCAGTCTGAGACAGCCGGGGAGGGGGATAGACCAATGGTGAGAGTTTCGGGTGGAGTCTACCGATGATAACTTTTATCATAACGATGATACCAATGTTTAGCTGGAAGAAATTATGCTTCATCCAAGACTGGATGTCAGACATATAGTATGACTACATTGAGGCAGTGGAGAAGTAGAGCTGGGTACACGTGGAAGTACATGTGTACATGTAAGTGTACATGTGGAAGCTGACCCCATTTCTCTGGATGATGTTGCCAATTGTGAAGAATTGTGATGTTGTAATTGTGGAAGAGAAACGGGTTTAAGGTTGAATCTTTAGGGGTTTTCAAACCGAGATTAATAATTATCTCAATGAATTCCAATGGAGAAGCATCATCTTTCCAATATTTTCAATGAACCTTTTGATCTTTAGAAATATTCCAACTAGAATTTGGATTGGATGCTCAACAACTGATAGTGGACACAACCTCATGTCTGGTTTGAAGCATGGACTCATATCCACCATGTTTTCTCTTCACCATATTCACCAAAGACAGGGGGCGTATTTTTGGGTCTTCTGCACTCCGTTTTTCGGCCCGGAGTGGCGGCAATGGCGGAGGTGAGATCTTCTGGGTGGGCAATCAGCCTCCAGCGCCCTGCAGGGATCCTCGGGTCTGGTGTTGGGGTGGCACGGAGCAGCACCGCCGGGAAGAGCTGTGCCCGGTGTGCAATGCTCCTGGTTGTGACATCAGCGCAAGTTTTGACTTCAGAGCGATCCGTACGCCCTGAAGCGTGCCCTGCTGTGACCGCCTGGGAAATCAGGTGGTCCAACGATACCGACTGCAGAGATAAGATAAGTGTGATTGTTTTTTCTTTTAATATATTTTGCGATTTAGGTTGTGGTGACGTAGGCAATATTTTGGGAATTATTTTTTTGGGGTACTTTGTTCCTCACCAGCACCTCCTGGAGCGCTCATGGTGAGCTCATTAGCTCGGAAGTTTCCCATGCCAGCGCCCAACAGAGGTGTACAGCGCCTCCCTTAGCTCTGCGCCCCCTGACTCAGGGCCCAGCTACCCAATGTTGCTTACTGAGGCGCAAACTGTTCCCGGGCGCTAACCTTACCGCCCCGCCACCATTATCGCTCCAAAACCATCAAAACCGAAAATCGAGCCCCATATGTATTGGGCCTGAAATCCCGGCCTCCCTGGATATGTATGGAGTGTGTACGGACCCGGGAAGGCAGTGCAAAAGCCGTTTTTTGGCACGCGATGCGCATGCCCCGAGAACTGGCTTTTCCAATCTGTCAAGTCCTGGCAGGCGCATAGCCTCCTTTAACCAGCATAAGAGTTTTAAAACATATAAAAATAAAATTTAAAAATACATTTTTATGTTAAAAACCCTGCCCACTAGGGTAAGTTCATTTTAAACCCTAATTATAAAACTGTAAAAAAATCGGAAAAATATTTTTTTTCCTAACACATTTATTAACTTTAATTTCAATTAATTTTAATTATGTGAGGTGTGTTTTTTATTTTTTATGTGGTGTTTTAGTGTGTTTGTTTTTTTTTCTCATTGATAGCATTGATAGATACAGAGTTCCCTTTGCTATTCATGAGAATACTGTACCTGAGCAGTATGACTGCGTACCACTCCAGGGAGCAGCACGTGCTGGAGCAGGAGAGCAATGGCAGTGAAGAGTGACGTCATCAAGGTCCAGGTCAGTGATTGGAGCATGGGCAGGTAAAGCAGGAGCGGCGAGGTTGGGGCGAAGGAGCGGCGAAAGATTGTAGAGGTGATCAGAGCCCATGAGAGGCGTGAATTTGGGGCCCAGAAGAGGCGAGGGCCCAGGGGCAGCACGGGCCAGCCCACACTGTGATATGTGAGCACACTGAGTCCGTGCAGCAGAGCTGGTCTCCAGTCGTCTTGGTTAATCGTTGCTACTGGACCAAGACCTAGCTCTGTCAAGCCTGTGTGGTGACTGGTGTGCAACGGCCACCACACGTTAAAAAAATCCAAGCACAGGCATCTTCCACCCTTCAATATGTAGTTCGGGACCTGGAATATTAGGTCCATCATTGAAACATCTGTGAACTTTTTGACGTGGAACCAAGTCATCCTCGATTCAAGGGACTGCCTATGATGATGATGCGCCTGATTGGCTGAGCAGTCACACGTGACTGCACCTTCTGCGTGGGAACCTTGAGGATAGGAGCGCACTCTTCAACGCGGGAAGAGAAGGCCTCCCTACCGGAATTGCTGGCGCCTCCGGAACCACCAGGTAATTCCATTAAAATTCTTATGTCGGAGGCATTCATCCAAAAGAAGGAAGCCTCCGACTGGAATTTCAGGCTCATTGGCTTGAGGCAATTTCTGCAGATTGATATGGTAAGAAGATGGGTAGATGGAGTTCTATCAAAAATAAATCAGGCTGTTGGGCCTTTTAGTCGTTTCCAGTTCCTATACATGTTTACTTTTTAACTAAAACCAATGGTTGGATACCCAGCCTGTGTACAGAGAATTTGACCAGATGTGAAATGTTAGGCGCCATCTTTATTAAAAAGAAAATTGCTTTCATCGTCTGCTTCTTCCCCATTCTCCTTTTCGGAAATATCTATACAAACCTTGTGAATATACAAGACACAGTCCTGGAAATGGTTCTTGAATGTCGCAAACCAAAGAGGAAAGACTCACTCAGCGAACAGCCACGAGGAGTTACAAGAGAATTAAGAACAATCCCAAAACCGATAACTATGCCTCGTTTTCCCATGGGTTTGTTTGCACATGGCATCTGTCAGTTTATTTTGCACCGTTGTTTATCCTCCATAATAGCATAATTTGTAAGAATTGTGTGCTGTCAGAACTGCCTAAGGAGTTATATAGAAGATGATAATGTACTCTGTCTTGTATCTTTACTGATTGTGCACATTGATTATTCAACTTGTCAGCACCATAATTTGGAACAGCGAGCAACATCTGTCTCAACCTCTAGAATGGATGGATATTCAGTGTTCGACGATAAATTGTAATGGGTGCTCAACAGTTGGCTACTAGTGGAACCAACCACATACCTTTCATCTAACCCACTTGGAGACATGGACACTTGCCCACCACGAGAAAGTTCACAATTAAGAACGCTCCTCTTCTGCACTAAACTACCAAAGATTGGGTGTATACTGAGCATGTCAAACCCCTCTATATAATAAAAGATCTTGGGGGGAAAAATTTGGTTCCTTAGCGCCTCCTTAGCATCTGGTGGGGGGCAGTAACGGGGTGCTGAGCCAGTAGCGCCGCGGCAAGGCGAATCTAGCGACGCACGACAAATCCGCCCCCCTCTGTAGCGCTGCTGCTGTGAGTTAGCGCTGGGGAATTTCAGCGTAAGGCAGATGGTGACGTCAGTGAGCATGCAACGCTCACTGGGTGCCCGATCTGCAAAATTAATTGTCGCCCCCCTGCCTTAGCACCTCGCCCCGACAGCAACTGGGAGAGGAGGAGTCAAGCAGGTGGATGCCCGCACCAGGGGCGCTACTTAAAGGGATCATGAGTAATGAGTTGCAGCTGTCAGGTTAGTGCTGTTTCACTGCTTCCTTGTCAGTTTGACATTGTGGAACAGTTGTATTCAGCGATTTAAAGATTGTTTAGTTTCTGGAGTGTTGTGGCCATTAAAAATTAGTGACAGTTTTATTCTCACAACATATCAAAGTGCTACACTAGAATGAGATTCAGCAGCATCAATGAACCTCCCCTTTAAGAACTGGAAAGAGCCTATGGCAATGATGACTTACAATTAGACTGCATCTGATATTGCTTAGCGCTTTGAATCTAACACCACTGAGCTAGGCCATTAGTGCTTGATATAGCGCTCCAATCCTTTCTTTGAGCAATGAGACTTAATTTTGTGTGCAGCATCATTCATTAGTGCATGCCGCTAAATCTCAAACTTTTCTAAAGTTATCGCCCATTCCTGGGCTATAATGAATTTCTCCCCACTTGTATATATCGGAATTTCTGAAAGTATATCGTAGCTCCCTATCCCTCTATCTGTCTCTTGTTTTTGTTGTTCTGTACTAAGTACATGTTATAATTGGTCATATTGATCGCAGAGACTGATCGGATTAGAAAATCACTTTTTGGACACCAATCACAGAAAGCAGGTATTACACTTCCGCATGTGAAAGTTTAATGCAGTAAATTCAAAGAACTAAACATGAAAATAATTAGTTCCTATCTGAAATTCCAATTGAAGTTGAACGCCTGGTCCGGGTCAAGCTCTGGGCACCTGGACAAGCCTGGGATTCAATTTATCAGCAAGCCAACTCAGGCCACTGAGGCGCACCAAAATCAAAACATGCCTTTAACTTTACTTGCGAGCATTGCTTCAGTCGATCAATGAGTAAATAGAAAAAATTGGGGCAGATTTTGCAGCGTACTCTGAGAGTGCACCGTCAAACTGTCTTTAAAATTAACCATACGTTTGGGATTCCCGCACGCGCTTGCACATGTGTTAAATCCCGAACTTGCGATCTGTCGAGGTATGCCTTGACAGATGATCTGCACCGAACACCGGCCAGCAATTACGCCTGAAGGTTTTACGGTGAGTGAAAGCAGGCACAGGAGCCTGTTTCAAAACTGTGAAAGGACCTCATTTGAGTGCATCTGAAAGGATTGTTAACCGTTCTGGTATCACTTTACAATAAAATATATGTACCTAGTGACAACATTTCGAAACATTAAAAATATAGAATATGACAATCGGGGCCGAGATTGGCCTGTTGTGTGCCTGCCTCCCAGAGACGATGTTTTCCGCCCGGGCATGGCGATAGGTTCTGAAAAAAAATGTTGTTCACAATTACTCTTTGCAGCTTGCTAACACATAGGCAGAAAGACTGCTGGGCGGATCGCAGCAATTTTGATTTCAAGGACTGTTCTGCCTCCTAACTATTCCCCTGTATCATTCAGGGTAGATTTCAAATCACAATATTTTTCTCATTTCATGAGGGCTGTGTTGGCACTCGACCTCCTGCTCTGATGTCATCGTCGGAGGATTCTTAGGCGGAGACAAAGGTGGAGACAAAGGCAGAGAGAAAGGCAACAAAATGTGGCCAGAGGGAGAAGGCCCCACAGGGCTGGCAATAGGAGACCTTACCCTCCCAGGGCATTCCAGCAGCAGTTCTCCTACATCAATTTCACTGAGGAACAGTCTGTTCGAAGGCTGCGCTTCAACAAGGACATGGTCACAGAGCTCTGTCATCTGCTGCAACCAGACCTCGAGCCTCAGACCAGGGTGAGGATGGCTCTCTCAGTGGCCGTCAAGGTCACCATCATACACAATCTCTACACCAATGGATCCTTCCAGGGAGCAACAGGAGACATCCCCAACATCTCCTTGTTTGCCGTCCGTTGCTCCATCCGCGAGGTCACAGATGCTCTGTACAGACGGAGGAGGGACTACATCTCCTCTCCATGACTAGAGAGAAACAGCACGTGTGTGCATGTGGCTTCGTCAGAATAGCGAGCTTCCCCATGGTGCAGGGTGCCATTGACTACACCCACGTCGCTTTGCGGGCACCACATCACAATCCTGAGGTTTTCCGTAATCGCAAAGGCTACCACTCACTGTGCAGCTAGTGTGCGACCACACACGCTGAATCCTCACCGTCAATGTCCGCTATCCTGGCAACAGCCACAATACCTTCATCCTGCGCCAGACCGGTGAGCCAACTCTCTTCCAGCCACCACATCAAGCTTGCGGCTGGCTGTTCAGAGACAAAGGCTATCCGCTATCTACCTTGCTCCTGACTCCCCTCCTTAATCCCACCACCCCTGCCCAGCACTCATAAAATGAGAGCCATGCCGCCACCAGGAACATCATGGAGTAAGAACATAAGAAATAGGAGCAGGAGTAGGCTATATGGGTCCTTGAGCCTGCTCCGCCATTATATAAAATCATGGCTGATCTGATCTTGGCCTCAACTCCACTTTCCTGCCTGTTCCCCATAACTCTTGACTCCGCTTGGGAGGAGTCCAGCAGTACTCACCTGAGCGGGTGTCCCTATTTTTCGTCATCTGCTACATGCTGCACAACCTGGCCATCATGAGGGCACAGCCATTGCCACCAGGCATAGCCACACCACCTGAGGAGGAGGAGGAGGAGGACGAACAGGAACAGGAGGAGGAGGAGGAGGACGAACAGGAGCAGGGGGAGGAGGAGGAGGAGGAGGACGAACAGGAGCAGGAGGAGGAGGAGGAGGAGAAGGACGAACAGGAGCAGGAGGAGGAGGAGGAGGAGGAGGAGGAGGAGGAGCAGGAGGAGGAGAAGGAGGAACAACAGCAACGGAGGAGGCAGCGAGCCCATCGCGATTCTGAAAGGGCGATCTGCAACCATCTCATCAGAGTTCAGTTCCAGTGAATTCCATCCTACTTCCTGGTTCCTCTGGATGTCTCCATGACCACACCCATTTTCCCTTCTATTCCAAAGTCCCAAAACTGAAATGACAGACAACAGCAACGAATAAACATTCCAATCCAAATTTATATCACACTAACAAACGCTAACGTAATGTATTTACGAATCACCCTTGTGCATTTCCTTATATCCCCTCTTTGCTTTAACTAATCTAGTGCTCTGCCACACTGTGCCCCCTGTGGCTGCAGCACGGCTGGTGGAAGGCTGCTGTGTGTCAGGGTTAGACACTACAGGTGGCATTGCAGGATGCCCTTGACCAGCTCTGGGCCTGGAAGGCCCGGCTGTAGACTGCACCATCTCAGGCTCGGCGGCGGCAGTCTGGGCTGGCTGGGTGACAAGTGCAATGGCGGAGTGGCAGTGGTTGTCATGTATCTCACACTACTGTACACAACTGTATCTTACCATGCTATACATGACTGTAACTAGACATGACCTGTAACCACAAGCTTACCTTACCACCAGGGGTGCACTTGCAGGAGACACTGCATACCTGTTCCACACAGGTATATAAAGGCAGGTCTCAGGCAAGTGTGGCTTTCGAGAGCTGAGAAATAAAGGTGCAGGTCCTGAGTGACCTTGACTTCAACATGTGCCTCGTGTGAGTCTGTACTGCAGGGACAGGACTTTACAGTGGTGGGCTCAGGAAGGTTATCATCCTGAGAGAGGACAGCAGGTTCCTGCTCCACTGACCCAGTCCACTCCCCCGGGGCAGCACCCCACTATCCCTGCCAATCTGCTGGAGCACAGTTTGTTGGGCTGCTGCGACACCATGACATCCCCGGTGGTCTGTGGTGGACCCAGCGGCGATGACACCAGTCAGACCATGCGTGGCATCAACCTGAGTCTGCATAAGAGCAGTCTGAGTTTCGATGCCACCGACCACTGTCTGCATTACACCACTAAAATGTTGAATTCTTTCTGCCTGTGCTGCAATGGAAGCTGCGATATCGCCCATGACACGTGTCATGAGGTCTGGATCTGCACGGTCTCTCTGGGAGTCCACCATCGTCTGCAGACTGGCAATGAAGGGCTCCATGGTGTGCGCAGAGCTCTGTGCAATGCTGGAGGGCGACTCCTCCACTCTACTTACCACTGCCGAGAAGATCTCGGACACCCTTGCCATTGCACCTATGATGTCAGAGTGTATGGCCATCACCCTTTGTGTGAATGCCTCCCCATCGAGGTCCTCATCTGATTCCTGTGGAGCAGAACTTGCACATGAACTCGCCCTCTGGGGACATGGCTCCCGAGGTTCCCTTTCCCCTTGGCCTTGCTGCAGCCCGCTAGGCCCTGGTGCATCACCCAGTGCAGTGCACTCTACTAACCTAGCCTCGAAGGACCACGTAGTGCCAGTGTCTGAGCTGGTGCCTGCGGGTGAGAGAAGCAATGATGCATTGCTCAGCTCCTCCTCCTCCTGCCCCTCCTCCTCTTCCTCTCCCTCCAGAATCTCTTGTGGGTGGGGGGTTCAGGTGCAGGACGGACAGCCTCTGCCTGGTTATCTGAAAGCATAAATGGCACAAGCCTTGCAGTGGGGCAGGAATGGAGCAAGGAATGCAGACAGTATCAGGAGCTGGAAAGTGATAACGCATTCTGATGTGGGGGGAAGTGGGATGAGAAAAGGAGAGGGGATTGGAAAGTGATAAATCCTTCAGGTGTGGGGGGAAGTGGTAGTAGAGAAGGAGAGGGGATAAAGATACTGTTGTTGTCCCCAGTGGGGTCGACATCTCTGCCGGCCACGGAGCCCACCACCTGCGGGCTAATGAGCCGCAGCACTTGCTCCTCCAGGTCAGAGAGGGGCCGCAGTTCAGGTTCCCCTCCTCCAGGCTGTTCCCGTCTGTTACGTGCCACCTTAGCCTGCAAAAGAAAGGCACTCGTGTGAGTAAGAGTCCAGTATTGTATGTGGAAGATATGCCTGCCGTGGTTGAATAGCTGTGAATGTAGGCAAGGTGTGAGATGAGGATGTGAGTGTGAGTAACTGCAGATGCTTGGTGGGTGAGTGGTGGGGAAGTGGTGGTTTGCACAGTGTGCGCAGACAGAGGTTGAGAGGCTGGTATGGAAGGGGTGAGGAAGCGTACTCACCTTCACCACCCGACTGAGGTCGTTGAATTTTTTGTGGCACTGGGCGAGGCTTCTCTGCATCTCAGTGCTGGCTGACACCTCCTGGGCCACAGCTTGCCACAACTGTTTTGGTATAACTTTAAATCAAGTTCCCCCTTTTGTAAGGGCACAAAAACCCACAAATTAACTAATAAACATTAAAGGGAACCATGACAAATCAAATTACAGCAAACTCTCGTTTGCCTGGATACGAATGTAACGGAAAACCCGCCGTAACGGAATTTAAAATATTGCGAGGTTCGGCAATTTAACTGTCACACACGTGAATATCTCGCTCACTTCAACTATCGCAAACGTGGCCAGGTTGCTCAATTACACATAAATTGACGCAGACGTGGACTTCTTGCTCACTTTTCAACTGTCACACACATTGAAAGCAGTTCATTGCAACGCATCAGTCTGGCGAGTGTACTTGTTCAAAACACCCTGAAATCAAACAATTTAAAATGCCTTCTGACAGCACTAAAAGCAAATGCAGCATTAGGAAACGAAAAGTATTGAACATTCAGCAGAAATTAGAAATTGTAAAGACGTCTGAAGCTGGCAGAAGTGTGCGTACTTTGATGGACGAATATGAAGTTGGATCACCAACAATTTATGATATCAAGAAGCAAAAGAAAGATGGATCAGGGTGTCATACAAAACTTCAAGTGCCACTATAGGAATAACATCATGCACAAACTAATTAATAGCAATCAATCAATCTCTGATTTCCAGAGAGCATACAATATTAAAGATGCCATCTATGCATGTTTGCTGGCATGGAGAGAAGTAAAAAACGATACATTGAAGAGGTGTTGGCGCAAGTTGTAGCCTAATATTTGAAGACAGTGCTTCTAATGACAAAGAATTTGAAGGTTTTCATGTACGGGCTCATAAAAAACAGGCTGTAAAAGAAATCGTGGAGATTGTCAGCAGTGCACATGGAAACATAGAAACATAGAAAATATGTGCAGGAGAAGGCCATTCGGCCCTTCGAACCAGCACCACCATTCAATATGATCATGGCTGATCATGCAACTTTAGTACCCCATTCCTGCTTTCTCTCTATACCCCTTGATCCCTTTAGCCGTAAGGGCCACATCTAACAAACACGAAACAAACGCATTTCAATCCTTAGCAGAAGATGACATTGCTAAATGGATAGATGCTGACATCGAAACAGATGTAACACAAACTTATACTGACGAGGAACTTATTGGCATATTTTGTTCCCTGTTGAAATGATGCACCGCAGTCCCTCCGGAGCCCATCTCTCATGGAAGGCTGCGAACGTACCGTTGGACACCGCGTGCTCCATCTCCAGGGACACCCTGGCATGAACATAACCGCGGAAGAGAGGCAGGCAGTGGGGTTGAACGACCCCCTTGACTGCCCGCTGCCTGGACCTGTTCACCTCTTGCCACATGGCATGGAACACCTGCAGTGATGGCCTCCTCCCAGATGCAGGGAACAGGGACTCCCTCCTGGTCTTGTGTGCCCTCCACCAATGCCTTTAGAGCCACATCGTTGAATCTTGTAGCCCTATCACTTGAAGTGGAATTACCAGCAGCCATTTCACAAACTTCCTCAGTTCCAGAGATGAGTGACTGAAGTCCAGCAATGCTGAAAATGAGCAGCAACAGGCTTAAATGACCTCCTCTTTAAGAACCAGATTGAGGTGGAGTTACGGATTGAAGGCTGATTGCTGAATGGAACTCAGCTGAAATTGGGCAAGTGGCTGTGAGTAGCGCCCCTGCAGCGTCCAGCTGAGACCATTAGCGCCTCATTTACCGCCCCACTCCTGGAGCGAAAACGCCCAATTTTCCACAATTTGTCAAGGCATCTCGCCGGACACAAAATTTTCTCAAATTAGAAAACTATCACCCCAAATGGGGTGCTATCGAATTTTGCCCCCTTAGTATTTAAAACGATCAATATTTTCTGCACTCCAATTGGTTGATCAAGAATTGGGCATTCAACACAGATCATTTCCACTTCCTCAAAATCTATGAAATAAAACCGTCTTGCTATTTAATTATTTTATATAATACCTTTAAAGCTGCCCACAGCTGGTTTGCTATGTGCATGGTGCATAGTAATTCAAAAGGATCATTGCCAATGCCTTTCAGTGCTGTTGAATCACAGTCCGTCATAATGGACCTTTGGCGGGGTATTAAATGCTATCCTTAAAAGAATAAAAAACTTAGCTGATTTACATAAAATAAATCCAAACACATTCTTAATTTAACAAGCTGAGATGTTTGAAATAAAACACATGTATTTCTTTGGGCGAGCCAAACACTCTACAATGTGCTTATTGCAAATAAGACAAAGGACATGTTTCTTAGTATGAAATATAAATAACGTGCTGTTTAATACACTTCCCAAGTGAGAGAAACTGTTTTAACCTGAATAGAAGCTTGAAGAGCTAAATGATTTGTTTCACTTTGGTAAATGGTCAAAGGACGAGAATCTTTCCATTGACCTAAAATTAACATTTTTAACCTTCAAGTGGAGAACCAATGCTAAATTATTGTTGGTATTTTCTTGCATAATTTTAACAAAATGCTGATATATGAAATAAGTCCAAGTACCGGCTTAATTCTGTAAGGGGTGGTTTTCAGGGGGTCAGCTTTCCCTTCTAACCTTATATGAGCAGTTCCGAATCGCTCCCACACCCTTGGTTCGAGACACTGGAATTATGAAGGGACTGTGACAGACCTGGACAGACAATCGGTTTCAAGGTAGGAAGCAGGCATGGCTTTATTGTGTCTAAAAATAAGTAAAAGACACACCTTTAATAACACACACAGAATATTAATACCAATACACACTGAGGGGTACAACACATTGAATAAAATGTCAAAATACATCTTGTGGGGAAAAGAATACAGCTTAAACTCTAAATGGGGTAAAGAGGAGACTGCAACTACATTTACACAGGTTATCCCAGCCTCCCCCTCCCAATTCCCCTAACTAACTAAGTTATAGCTCTGGGGTTTCAGGGGCCATGCTCACCAATCCCCTTTTGACAGTTCCAACTCCGGGGTTCGCCTTAGTTGTCCACGTTCTGTAGTCTGTACCCCTTGGTAGTGTAGGACCAGCTTGTAGAGTGGAAAATCTTCGGTTCTTCTTCGGTTTTGTCGGGTTGGTTCCGGTTGACTGTTTGGTTGGTCGCGATGGCCTGCAACTTTCCGATAGTCATTTTGAAAGCCTGTTTGCTGCCGTGGTGCTGTCCTTCTGGGTTTTAGAGATTCCTTTCGCTGATGTTTCGGGGTCCCACTTTTCGAGGCTGGTGTAGAACTTATGCAACGAGACTGCTAATTTAATAGTGTCTCTAGAAGCACCCCTAACTGCCAGAACAGGCCTTCAATTATACTAAAACAGGCTTCCTTATCTTTGCGTCAAATCAGTTCTTGGGCTTTGTTTAAACTGTTCTGTCCATTGATTTTCAAATGTCTCCTTTGTCAGTGTTTTTGGTGGGCTAGTCAGCAGTAAATTGATTAGGGTGTGATAATGTGCTATCACTGGTTTTGCATTGTTTTAGGATTGTCCAGTTTCCTGACCATCTAGTTGGGCCCATGATTTCCATTGTGCTTGATTGGGTAATTTGATTATCTCTTAGGGGGTGAATTGGTGTTGCATAGTTCCCCCAGACAGTCTGGAATCCTTAATATACGAATTTGCTTCACAGAGGCTAGCCCCACCTCCTGTATTCGGTAACTCTTTTTCGCAGCCAAAATGTTGTAGCATCTTAAAATTGATATGCTCCTTCCTATAGATGTTTAGGGGATCTCAGGCTTCTGTAATTTAGGTCCATTTTGAATTCTCTTTTCAAAAAGTCCAAACACTGGGGGGGGGGGGGGGGTGGGTCTCCATGAATGCATCCCCTTTTATCCCCTGCAGGCTTCGTCTCCCCCTTTAAAACTCATTTTAAAAGTCTAGAAAGGGGTTCTTCTCCTCTGCAGGGGAAAGGTACCAGGAATCTTTGTGAAATATTGGTAAATTCTACAATTCAATGTTTTTAAAATGTAATTTCAATGGAAGAGACTAAAAGAAGTTTCTGTGGGCGCGGCTTAGTTGTGACAGATTTTGTGGGTGTGCCTACCCTTACGCATAGGCTGTATGCTACGTCCTGGCCCCCCTGATGTCAGGCACTGCACAGAGCTGACATGTCGACATGTACACAGCAAGTTCTAATTCTTTCCATGGGTTGCTGCGTACTCTGTTGCTATGCCGTCGATCGCAATTTTTGGGCCAAAGTGTATTTCTTGTAAAACTGGCTCTGTTGTCAGATTCCAGGCGTAGATGCCAAATTCACTGCCTCCTGTTATAACAGCAATAAAGTAATGGCAGAAAACAACTATTCCATTGTGCACATGCCTCACAAGTGCATTTGCTGTTGTAATGTGGGTTCTGCACCTTTTCAGTTTGCCTCTCTTAGGACATGGTCTGATCCCCTTTTTGTTACCAAGCGCTGGGCAGGGGTGGATAAAATTAAAGCAGTTTATTGAGACAGAGTAGGTTGTGAATCAGTTTAGGAGGACATATCTCAGGCTGGAATCAGACGTGGTGATGCACACACATTTCAGCCTAACTCAGCAGGCTCCATTCAGCATTCAGCGGATCAAGCAAATTTCATGCCACTAAAATTTCTCTTTCCTGTCCAGTAACATCAACATTTTCTGGGTACTTCCACGTGTTATGAAGTGACAGATGACTGGTAACAGTGCACAGATTCTTACTAGCAGGGAGGAAATGTGGCCAACTGAAGGGATGGGTCTGTAGTAAATAGGGTGTTTTAGGAACATAGGTGTAATATACGCACTTGTGAGGATGTTCACAGGTTTCTAGAGTGTTTTCTTTGCCATCCGGAGGAGGCGGGGGTCCCCAATGGAGTACACTCTACGTGGGAGTCCTCCCACTATTTATTGGGGACTTGGCCTGGAGGGTGTTGCACGGAGCAGTGCCATGCAATAAGTTTTTAGAAACATAGAAACATAGAAAAATAGGTGCAGGAGTAGGCCATTCGGCCCTTCTAGCCTGCACCGCCATTCAATGAGTTCATGGCTGAACATGCAACTTCAGTACCCCCTTCCTGCTTTCTCGCCATACCCCTTGATCCGGTTCACGGGCTCCCAGGTCGCCTGTAATTTTTGCGGTCTGGAAGAGTCCGTGTTCCACGTTTTTATGGAGTGTGCGAGGTTGCAGCCCCTGTTTCATTATTTAAAGGTGCTGCCCCTCAATTTCTGGCTGCACTTCAGTCCCACACTCCTGATCTTTGGGCACCCTGTGCGGAGGGGAGCGGGTAGGTCCGAGGGCCTCCTCGTAGGACTGCTTCTTGGCACGGCCAAGGCTGCCATCAGCCGGTCCAGGCAGCGGGCGGTCGAGCGGGTCGTTCAGCCTGACTGCCTGCCTCTCTTCCATGCCTACATCCGGGCCAGGGTGTCCTTGGAGATGGAGCACGCGGTGTCCACCGGTACGCTCGCGGTGTCCACCGGTACGCTCGCAGCCTTCCGTGAGAAGTGGGCACCGGAGGGACTGGAATGCATCATTACCCCCGGCAACCAAATTTTTATTTGATTTTATATGTTTTAAAGTTTAATTTGTTTTAATTGCCGGTTTTAGTGTCCCCCTCCCCTTTTATAGGGGGCACTCATAAAATATATGGTTTTAATGCCCCCCCAAAAAAATCACAAAAAACCCCCACAAAACCCCCCCCCCCCAAAAAAAAAAGGCTGTTGAAAAGTGTCTGGAGTGTCCCCCGGATCGGGGGGCACTTGATTTAATGTTTATTATGGTTTACTCCAAAAGAGTTCCAGAGTGTTTTCTTTGCCGTCCGGAGGAGATGTGGGTCCCCAATGGAGTACACTGTACACGGGAGTCCTCCCTCTACTTATTGGGGACTTGGCCTGGAGAGTGGTGCATGGAGCAGTCCCGTGCAATAAGTTTTTAAGTCGGTTCATGGGCTCCCAGGCCGCCTGCAATTTCTGCGGTCTGGAAGAGTCCATGTTCCATGTTGTTACTGAGTGTGTGAGGTTGCAGCCCCTCTTCCAATATTTGAAGGGAGTGCTCCTCGATTTTTGGCGGCACTTCAGACCCAAGCTCCTGATCTTTGGGCACCCTGTGCAGAGGGAAGCGGGCAGGTCGGAAGGCCTCCTCGTAGGACTGCTCCTGGGCCTGGCCAAGGGGGCCATCAGCCGGTCCAGGCAGCGGGCGGTCGAGGGGGTCGTTCAGCCCGACTGCCTGCCTCTCTTCCGCGGCTACACTCGAGTCAGGGTGTCCCTGGAGATGGAGCACGCGGTATCCACTGGTACACTCGCGGCCTTCCGCGAGAGGTGGGCGCTGGAAGGACTGGAGTGCATCATCACCCCCGGCAACCAAATTTTAATTTGATTTAAGTTATTGCCTAAAGTTTAATTTGAGTAACTGTGTCAGATTTAGTGCCCGCCCCCCCCCCCCCTTTAATTAGGGGGAACTTGTATAATTTGTGTTTTTAGTGCCCTCAAAAAAAACCCAAGAAGGCACTTGAATGAAAGTTTTTAGAGTGTGACCCCCCTTTAATCAGGGGGCACTTGTTTATTGTCATCAACAAAATAGTTGTCGAGTTGTTGCACTCTGAGTGGCTCAGCAATCATGTGATGCTCACAAGACTCAATAAAACCCCAGTCATTTGGGTCTAGGTCATCCACGATGAGGCATGCAGTTGTGAGCCTAGTGGATGAACTAATAATGTGTTGTGTGATTGTTGAAGCTTTGTTAATAAACCAACTAGTTCTTAATAGCAATGTGTTGCTATGAATTCTAAAGCAAGAACCCATGATTCAATAATACCGACCGCCCACTTTTTTTTGTTGTAAAGCTCACATTTGCCGAAACTAACGCCCAGGCGATCGGCCAGCATCACTTTCACCATCTCGCACAATCTCGCCCATAATATCGCTCGTCCCAAACACCGCTCAGAAAAAGTGGAACTGTTCTGAATGAGTCACAACGGTGTGGGCGTCATTTTTTAAATCACACATCGCTTCATTCAAAAGGCTGCTTCAACTTCGGGGGAGTTTGGATTGAGTCTGGAGTTCTTCTCAGGTGAAGTGACCATCTCAATAGACATTTTTTCAGACTCTGCATGATTGGGGTTTACTGTAGGTGTATTTTAGTGAGGAATTTATTGGTTCTGATCAATCGTTATTATACTTTCATTGGAATGGGGCCAGCCATTTCTCAGTCTGCATCGATTAATACGCAGATACTGCAGAATGCCAATGGCTCACCGTCGAATGCACATCATTATGTGCCCAATTTAAGATGTGCAAGAATGAGGAGGAGGTCCAGGTCATACACACCCTGCACTCACAGGGAGAAGAGGTCTTACCTTGATGTGTCCGAGCACATCTGCCTTTGGAGACTGCGCTTCCACAAGGTGGTGATCAATGAAATATGTGAGCTCACCAGGCCAGATATGCAGCCTGCCATCAGGACATCAGTGTCGATCGAGGTCAAGGTCACTACGGCACTGTCTTTCTATGCGGCCGGTTCCTTTCAGGCCTCCGCGGTTGAGATTTCCCCTCTGTCTCACCATGCCACACATCGCTGCATTAGACAGGTCACAGAGACCCTGTCGCACGTAGGATGGACTTTATCAGCTTTCCCATGACCACGGAGGCTCAGACTGACAGGGCTGGAGCATTCTACCGCATTGCTAAGTTCTCCAGGGTGCAGGAGCAATGCAATGCACTCACATCGCCATGCGGGCACCTTCTCAGGACCGATAGCTTTTTCGTAACAGAAAAGGATTTCACTCTCTGAAGGTCCAATTAGTTGTCGACCACAACCAGATCATAATGGCAGTGAATGCTAAATGTCCAGACAGCTTCGATGAGCCTCACATCCTGCGTGAGAGCGCTGTCTCTGACATCTTTAAGAGTCAGCCACAAGGACAATGCTGGATGCTTGGTGACAACCGATATGGCCTAGCTATGACCCCCCTGCGTGACACCCACACCGAGGCTGAGAAGCGATACAACCAGAAACATAGATAGAAACATAGAAAATAGGTGCAGAAGTAGGGCATTCGGCCCTTCAAGCCTGCACCACCATTCAATGAGTTCATGGCTGAACATGCAACTTCAGTACCCCATTCCTGCTTTCTCGCCATACCCCTTGACCCCCCTAGTAGTAAGGACTACATCCAACTCCTTTTTGAATATATTTAGTGAATTGGCCTCAACAACTTTCTGTGGTAGAGAATTCCACAGGTTCACCACTCTCTGGGTGAAGAAGTTTCTCCTCATCTCGGTCCTAAATGGCTTACCCCTTATCCTTAGACTGTGACCCCTGGTTCTGGACTTCCCCAACATTAATAAGAACATAAGAACATAAGAACACAAGAACCAGGAACAGAAGCAGGCCATCTAACCCCCCGAGTCCTCCCGCCACCCAACAAAACCACGGCCGATCCGGCCGTGGACCCAGTCCCACCCACCTGCCTGCTCCTCACAGCCCTCAACTCCCCCACTGGTCAAAAATCTATCTATCTGTGATTCGAACACATTCAATGAGCCAGCCTCAACCGCTTCCCTGGGCAGAGAACTCCACAGATCCACAACCCTCCGGGAGAAGAAATTCCCTCTCAACCTGGTTCTAAATTGGCTCCCCCCATATCCCGAGGCCGCGCCCCCCAGTTCCAGTCCCCCGGACCAGTGGAAACAACCTCTCTGCCCCCATCCCCCGTCCATCCCTCTCACCATCCCAAATGTTTCCATAAGATCACCCCTCATCCCTCCGAACTCCAACGAGTAAAGACCCAGTCCACGCAATTCACCATCACAAGGCAACCCCCTCACCTCCGGAACCAGCCCAGCGAACCACCTCCGCACCCCCTCCAAAGCTAGTACATCCTTCCTCAAGCAAGGCGACCAAAACTGCACGCAGCACTCCAGGTGCGGCCCCACCAACACCCCACACAGCTGCAGCAGGACCTCCCCACCCCCGCACTCCATCCCTCCCGCAACGAAGGCCAACATTCCATTCGCCCCCCCGACCACCCGCTGCACCTGCAAACCAACCCCCTGGGATCCATGCACAAGGACCCCAAGGCCCCCTGCACCGCAGCACGCTGCAACCTCTCCCCATTCAAATAACATTCCCCTTTACTGTTTTTTTTCCCAAGGTGGACACAGAGACACACGCAATGTGGTCCATAAAACAATAACTGTGCTTAAGCAGCACTTTAGATGCCTGGAGCACTCAGGAGGGGAGCTACAATACAACCCTGAGCAAATAGCTCAATTCGTGGTCGTGTGCTCCATGCTGCACAACCTGGATATCAGGAGGGGACGAGAATTCCCAGAAGGGACTGATGGTCCACCTCAGGAGAGAGAGGAAAAGGAGGATGAGGGGCTGGACGCTGACCTCGGACCAGACAATCCGGCTGACTATGCAATCATGTCCATGCCCCCCTCCAGACCACAGGAAAGGGCCCATGGTGGCTACATTGCTGCAAGACTCTTACATCAGGAGCTCATAACTGAACGATTTGCCTGAAAGAACGTTGCTGTGAGTGACAACGATGACACACTGTGTGCAGCTCAGACATCAATACTGGGCATCACTTTGGTGCCAGTTAAAGTTTAAGTTGATTGAAGTTAAGTTTTATTTAACCCTTTCATGTTAAGGAATCACCAGTGTGTAACGGTCCAGCTATCTGAGACAATGTGCAACAAGGTTATGTTGAATTAAAAATATGTTATACGACCATTGGTCTGAAATTGTAAGTATCACGGGCAAAAATACCTCACCCCCACCCCACCCCACTTTTTCAACCATTGACATCAATCAAATGGTCAACATGTCCAGCAACACAGAATACAAAGGCAAAGCAGGAGGGTGGCCCCCTCCTCCCATACATTGCAACAAATTGCATACACCCAGGTGGAGATATAACACAGCCATCACCTGCGCACATGCACCTCACTTTCTTTCCCCCTTCCCTTCTTCTCCCCACCTCTGCCCCTTCCCCTCCTCACTCCACACCGCCTGGCCGAAGAGCTCCTCAGGTAGTGCCTCATTGTGGGGGATGAAGGCAGAGGCGGTGGTTGCACATGTACGGGAGCGCGGGGTGCCGAGGGGGGAACATTCTCTGATCTTGGTCCTGCTTCTCATCTGTCATTAGCAGTGGTGGTGCGGAACCTAGGGGTGGAGTGCCGCACTCCGGGACCACTGGGAGGCCTGTGCCAGCAGTGTTCCTGGCTATTGCCTCCAGGACCTCCGCTATCCGCGGAACATGCTCACTCATGGTGGCCAGCTGTCGGGATATGTCCCCCAATGCATCGAGGATCTGGTCACCAATGCCTACAGTCCTCCTGGACAACTGTACCATCTCTCCGCTCTTATGTGGTGCTCGTGGACCAGACCTGCCGCGTCCACGAAACCTCCGCGAGGTCGGCGCCGCCCTGGGGACAAATGGGGTGCCCTGTGGCGAGGTGCTTGGGCCCGGTACCTCCAGCGTGGAGGTGGGAATGGCCAGAGGAGCACTAGATGGCCTTGGGGTGGAATAGCTTCTGGAGCGTGGCGATGCAGGTTCCTCGAAGTCCATGCTCTGATCCGTAGAGAACCGACTCAGCAGATTGACAGGCGGGAATTGGAGCTCCTCAGCGCTCCCACCTTCTGGCCTCTGTGGTCTTGCCTGGGGCCATGCTGCTGGCTGAGCTGCTAAACACAAATGAGGTTCTTAGAGGATAAGGGGGTGCTAGGGTCACAAGGTGATTCCCGCGCTATATACAGCATATGCACGACAAAAGCAACACCGCTATCAAAATCATCATAGACATCACATTTCATGACCATCAACACATTCTGCATTGCAATGATTTTCATTTGGCCAGCATTATTTATAGAACACTTTTAGAAATCATCTATCATATATGATTGTTCGGATATGAGTGGGTGTGGCATCGATAGACTTTACATGATGTAATGGTGTTAACTTTACTCACGTCGCAACACTTCAGGGTCTGCAGATGCGTCCGTGGCTGTCCGGGATTGCTTCCCCACAAATGTGAGCACCCGCTCCTCCATCTCAGTGATGTCGTTGGGAACTGGTGACCCCCCACCCGTTTGTCTCAGCTCGGACCTCATCGTCAATAGCTTCTTCTGTAAAACGTGACAGGACGACATGGCATGAGATCATTGCGTGATATCATTGCTAGGTACAGTCACAGACACTGATACAACACATAACTGATAGATGTAATCATGATTATTATGATAATTATCATTCTTTATCTAAAAACGTATACCGTGGCCACAGGCTTTGAGTACAACATTCCCGGTAAAAGTGAAAGACCTCACATCTGGTGATAGTCACTCATGACTCCGACAAATCAAATTATATAAATACATAAGTACATGTAAATCAATGTAATACTTACTCGTGCGGATCTGACAAGGGCGTTCCATCGTTTGCGGCATTGGTTGCCCTCATTGGTCGCCGATGAGACCACCTCTGCTATCTCGGCCCATGTCTTCTGGTAGGCCTTTGTGGTGGGCTTCCCACATCCCCCCTGGGTCAAATCACCCCAGCGTAACTCAACCTCCTGCAGGAGGGAGGCATTTGCCTCGTCCGAGAACCTCCTGGCTCTTTTGTGGCCTCCAATGTGCTCCTCTCCCAGCTCACTGCTCTCGCCAGCGTCAGTCTCCACTGTGTGCTGGGTTACCTCGTCTTCTCCCTCCATTATAGGCACCAAATTCGGGAAAATATCTGGCTGGTAACAGGTAATTTTTTTGTTCCAATTTGCTTAAAGCTCTAAACTCTCCCTCCTTCCTCCCAAAGCAGCCACACCACACCCACACACGCCGTCACTCCCTCTCAGCTCCCTCTCTTTGTGCATGTCATGATGACCCTTAACCTCGTGAATCACGGGAATCGAGCGTTGCCATGCTGTTGCTAAGGACGGCGACACTTTACAGCAGAAGGTCAGAGAGATTTAACGCTACCGCCCATTTCATATCGCTCGCAGTAACATCCAATTTCAAAAATGGAGACTAGGGCTTTGAGAATGGGCGACAAGCCAGCGATCTGAAAACCCATTTTTACCGCCCACACTGGAAATACCGCCCATTTTTGGGCGATCTGCACAAAAGTGTAAAATCTAGCCCTATAACTTATACCCTTGCCTAACAAAAATCTAATAATCTCAGTTCTGAAATTTTCAATTGACCCCCAGCATCAAGAGCTTTTTATGGGAGGGAATTCTGGATTTCTTACCCTTCATGTGAAGAGGAGCTTCATGACATCACCCCTGAACGGCCTAGCTCTAATTTTAAGGTTATACCCTCTTGTTCTGGGCTCTCCCAACAGAGGAAATAGTTTCACTCTATCCACCCTATCAAATCCTTCAACCATCTTAAACACCTCAATTAGAACAGCCCTTAATCTTTACAACCCTGTGTATAAAACCTGTCCTCATTAGTTAACCCTCCAACTTACGGTACAGTTCCATAAGGTGAGCTATTCTGCAAGATGCCAGTATGCTGGGTTTGAGGATCACCATAAATGGAGATAGAGGGCTGTGGGTCACATGCTTAAATTCATAACATCCAAAAGAGAAGATTGCATATCAATTGGTTGGTTTCAGGCTGCCTCCGACCAATGAAAGACAAGTGAACAAGCGAAGACTGAGAAACAGCAGTCAGAGTGCAGATGGATAGCTCCCTCTCCTTTTCGATCTTCCTTTCCTGAATGGCCATTTATCATTGTGAACCTGGAGAGTGCACGTTGGCAGACTAATCAACCCTGGGGGAGAGTATGACAGCCAAGCCCGATCCTTTTCTTACCAACATCCACAAAAAGGACATATTCTAGCAGGGGATTCCTGAATAGCAATCAGGAATGGGAACCTTGGCTGATTCCCTGTCCTGTGGATCAACACTGGGAGGCTAATTATTACACCCAAACTGTTCCTTAACAGAGCAACTAACAGCACAGAGAATAGATGGAACCGGGGGTCTTCTTTCCCTGTAAGGTTCAGTACCAACAACAACAAAACGACGACTTGCATTTATATAGCACCTTTAACGTAGTAAAATGTCCCCAGGCGCTTCATAGAAGCGTTATAAGACAACATTTGACACTGAACCACAGAAGGAGATATTAGCACAGATGACTAAAATCTTGGTCAAAGAGATAGGTTTTAAGAAGCATCTTAAAGGAGGAGAGAGAGGTAGAGACTCTAGAGAGGCGGAGAGGTTTAGGGAAGGAATTCCAGAGCTTAGGGCCTAGGCAACTGAAGGCACGGCCGCCAATGGTGGAGCAATTAAAATAGGGAATGCACAAGAGGCCAGAATTGGAGGAGCGCAGAGATCTCGAGGGAACAAATATTTCTCTTTATAAAATTCAATAGAGCCTGATTGATGGGCATGTATTGGGGTTAGTTTGTGACTGGGTCCAGTTGGCCTGAGTAGCTAGAATATCAAACTGATTATAAAACACAACTGGTTCTAATCACCTCAATTTGTACTGCTGTTCTGCAGAGACCCCAGACAAGGGATTGTTTCTTAGAGTGACTTTGATGTGAGAACAACAAAATAATTTAAGCACATATAGAATGAGAAAAGTTATACACCCCTGTTGACCTTGTTATATTTCATCATCATCATAGGCAGTCCCTCGGAATCGAGGAAGACTTGCTTCCACTCTTAACATGAGTTCTTTGGTGGCTGTACAGTCCAATACGCGAACCACAGTCTCTGTCACAGGTGGGACAGATAGTTGTTGAGGGAAGGGGTGGGTGGGACTGGTTTGCCGCACGCTCTTTCCGTTGCCTGCGCTTGATTTGTGCATGCTCTCGGCGACGAGACTCATAGACTGTTCCAAAATTAGGCCCCATGTCAGTGGGTCTAATATCACCATGGATGACACTAATCATGTTGGTATGGTGTAACAAATAATACTATTAACACCCCACCATCCAAGTTCTGACTTGATTAGGCTTGCTTTGATATCATAGAATGATTTCCTCTTAGGCGGTCCCTCATATCGAGGATGACTTGCTTCCACACCAAAAAGGGATGAGTTCACAGGTGTTTCAATGAAGGACCTAATATTCCAGATCCCGAACTATATGTTGAAGGGTGGAAGATGTCTGCGCGTGGATTTTTTTAACGTTTGATGCCATTGCACCCCAGCCACCACATGGGCTTGACATAGCGAGGTCTTGGTCCAGTGAAGACGACTGGAGATCAGCTCTGCTGCACGGACCTAGCGCGCACACATATCGCAGTGTGGACTGGCCCGTGCTGCCCCTGGGCCCTCGGCTCTCCTGGGCCCCGACCACGCCTCTCCTGGGCCCCGACCACGCCACTCCTCTGCTGCTTGCCGCCTCTCCTGCTGTATCTGCCCATGCTCCAATCACCACCCTGGATTATGATTACGTCCAATCCAGTCACCCTCGTCACTGCCGTCGCCCTCCTGCACCAGCTTGCGCTGCTCCCTGGAGTGGTATGCTCCTTTTAAGGTGCCCGACCTGCCGCAGATATTCCTCGCAAGTCGGGGCCACTCGATCATAGAATGATAGAGCACAGAAGACGGTCATTCAGCCCATCACACCTGTGCCGGCTCTTTGAGCATTCGCAATTAGTCCCACTCCCTTGCTCTTTCCCCAAGCCCTGCAAATGTTTCCACTTCAGTTCCCTTTTGAAAGTTACGATTGAATCTGCTTCCACCAGCCTTTGTGGCTTAACACTTGGCGGTTGGAGTAGCCCAAAGCATTTTAGATATATTTATATTTAGTGCTTTCTGGGTTTATTTTTCTATGTTGAGTTTTTGTCAGCCGTCGATAAATGAAATGTGTTGCTCTTTGCCTGAAGCCTGCTGCCTTGTTTGCCTCGCTCTATCTCACTGCTGCAGAGTCCTCGTTCCTCTGTATGTTTCATCATTCTCTTTTCTCTGCTGGAATTTGAGCATTAATTTCATTTTCCTCAGTCTCTTTCTCCAGCCTCAAACAGGCCAACTTACACGACTGGATGAGGGATGCATGCACAGCACACCACACCACCGAACATTCTTCTCATTAGATTATGCTGCAGAAGTGCCCACAAGTATAGCCATGGACCTCTCTGGTCAATCTGCCCAGCGCAGCGTCTCTTCTCTTATTGAAAGGCCGAGATGCAGGATGAACACCTGGTTTGCACCTCCCATTAGCACCTGCGGGGGGCGGTAATGGGGTGCTAAGGGGTTACCAACTGGGCGCGGCAAAATCACCAATGCCTGCAAACTTCCCTGGCGGTTTTGCGCTGGCGCTAACACTTACCGCCTCGATCTCTTGCGCCCCGTAGATCGTGACATCATCCTGTGTGCAGCACGCTGTTACCGCCCCAGATGTACAATTGGCTTCCACCCCCTGCAGCATCGCCGGGTGTCAACAACGACAGCTGCAGGAGGCGTTGTCACCTCGGCTGGCCGCTTGGGGAGCGCTAATTAAAGGCAGTGGTGGCCAGGTAGGGCAAAATTTATTTATGTTTGCATTCTGGTGCCTCCTGATGTCTTTTGCAAGCGTGGTTGCTCAGCTCTGTGCGCCCTCAGAGTACTTGGGGCTGCTATGCGCGTAGCGCAAATGCCGTCGCCTGAGGATTCAATCAACGCAACATTGGCCCTTCCCTTTAAGCGAGGGAAGGAGCCTCTACAGGCAACAACGCTGCCTGGGGCATTGCTCAGCGCTCTTCCGATATCGCCCCACTCACTCCCTATAAGGGAAGTGATAGCGCTTGATTTAGCTTTCCACTTCCTTCTTGGCATGCTAAAGCGGAAGTTCCCTGCAGAATCAAATCTTTACCGTCCTGCGATACTTTGGCGCTCCCTGAAAAGTTAGTGCCCTGAACGGGGTGCTACGTAATTTCTAGCCCCGATAGCGTTAATACTTAATATGTAGTTAATTGGTTGCAAAGTTCTTTGAGATGCCCTGAGGTTGTGAAAGGCGCTATATCAGTGGAAGCCTTTCTTTCTTATTTTCTTCAGTGCAGGAGAACACAAGGTCGTGAACAGAATGCGGGGGAGTAACAACCATCGTACAGGACACTGCAACAGAGAGATAGAACGAGGCAGCCAAGGCAGCACGCTTCAGGCATATAAAATGAAATAGTTTTGGGCCTCCCCCCCACCGACCACCATCCCATTGAAACTGCTCCACCCTTTTTGCTAGCTGCTGCAGTTCTATCATTGGAAACCCCTTCCCCACCTTCTCCCTATACCCTGAATCCCCTTACTTTCCAAGCTACCTCCCCTATAAACACCCCAACTTACCTGGCACTTATGCCCTTCTGGGACTCCAGGGCTGATTTTGACTTGGCCAAATCGGAGCTAAAGAGGCGTCAACTGCCTCAAAATGGGATCAGGAGAGTTACCGCCCCAGCCGCCACCATTTTTAAAGGCCTACTGCTGGTTGGCTGAACGTCCACCTGTTTCAGGCGGTACGCCCTGTCAATATGCAAATCAGTGTCTTTTGATGTACATAGGACCTCGATCGCCATTTTGGAAGGCAACTGGGCAGAACATGCGGCGTGTAAGTTCCAACCAGATCTGTTGACAGTACAGCAGAAAAGACCTCAAGAAGGTAAGTGTTAAATTATTTATGTGCAGACAGGAGGAGCAGGCATTATGTCTACTCCGAGCTCAGACTGATTGGAGTAGATGAGTGTCATGTATGTACTTCTGGGATCACTAGCCACTAGATAGCGTCACTGTTGAAGGCCATTGTGTGCAGCCCAAGTATAAAAGGCCAGCCATTTTGTATATTAGTCACTTTGGGCCTTAATAAAGCAGAGCCAAGCTTATACCTCTTGGAGTTAAACAGTACTCAGTTTAACAGTTATTGCATACACAACAATGAGATAAACCCATCACTCCAAGTTCCACAAGCCCTCTTTTTTGCTATTAATCTGTTGGGAGGCACTTTATCAAACTGCAAGATCTCAAGATAAGTTCAAATGAATAAGACCCATTGGCCTATTTGGGTGCCCCCCTCCTGAAAACCAACCCTACCACCATGCCAATGCAGAGCTTAGCTGCTTCAGCAGTGTCCAGGCCTCAACCACCCTTCATGGCAACCTGCTCCAGCTTTTGTCCACTTTCTGTGTAAAGAAGTATTTCCTGGGATCTGTCCCTCACAACAACTTACATTTATATAGCATCCTCACATCAGGAAAGATATCTCAGACCACTTCACAGATCGGAGTAGAATACGAGCACTGAGCGGGGGTGGAGGGGGTCGGACACATAAGAACTCAAGAACATAAGGAATAGGAGCAGGAGTAGATCATGGCTGATCTTCGACCTCAACTCCAATTTCCCACCCAATCCCCAAATCTCTTGATTCCTTTAAGAGAGAATAGAAGTGGAATTAAGGGATGGGGCTGAAAGAGCAGGAGAAAAAATAGTTTGAAGAATGCATTTTAAAGCAAGGAGGGAGGCGGTAAGGCGGAGAGATTTTTGGAAGGAGTTCCAGAGGGCAGGGACATGGTGGTTGCAAAGTGGCTACCAATAGTGGAGTGATTGGTATGGAAACAGAGAAGAGTATGAACATTCTGAGGAGTGTCAGAGGAGTCAAGGGTACAAGCAGGGACATAGGGCTGAAGGAGGACACTAAGGCAGGGCAAGGCAAGCCCGTGGAGGTACGAGGTTGATTTGGAGATGAAGGGGAGATCGTGGAGCTTGAGAAGAATCAGAAGTATGGATTTTGAGTGGATAAGCAGCACATTGTAAGAAATCGTGGATTGTAAGAAGCAACTTGAGACAAAAAGACTCTTCAGACTGGTGTTAGAATATCTGGGTGAGCACTTAGAATCGGCTTATGTTTTTGATAGAATGAAATAGTTTTGCATAGTTATTGCTACTTGAATAACGTGAACATAAATAACATATAACAAGCAGCTACGAACAACTAAAGGCCAAAAATGGCATGTCTGACTCCAAACTTGGGAGGATAAGGACAGGACAGATAAGAGGAAATCAGTTGGATGGGCCTTCAGAAAGTATAAACAGAAAAGACATGTGAAGAGGAGGGGTTTCACCGAAGAGTTGAGACAAAGAACTCAACGTGTCATTGGGCACTCTGATTTGGGAAGAGCCCACATAGGTTAGATAGCCCTGCCCATATTCAACCCAGGCCCACCCCTAAATAGAGAATAAAAGAAAGACATAAAGGTCTTTTCAGGGCAGACACTGCGGAGAAGAGCTGATTGTGCCGCCAGCTATCTGTCCGATTGGGACCAATACCAGCTACTTGTCATGGTCGTATGTCTATCCTGATTGTGTGTTGTGTTTGACTATATTTGAAGTATGCTCCTTAATAAAACGCCTTATGACTCCTAAGACCATTTTGGGTGATCTGTGTGTGAACTTTGATCCAAATCTTACAACATGTGCAGCGACATTCTGAATGAGCTGTAAATAATGGAGAGTGGAAGTGGGCAGGCTTGTCAGGTCAATATTTGAGGAACCGCACCTCAGGGTGATAAAGATTAGTCTCAGCGGCAGTGAGGGTGAGGTAGGGGCAGAGATGGGTGATACTTCGCTGGTGGAAGACAGCAGTGTTGAACGTTATCTACCTATTCTGCTGCCCTGGTGTATCTGAAAGTGTTGTTCCTGGTTTTTCCTATCCCATTAAATATTTCATATGCTGCTATTAAATTCAACTACCATTTAAAAGTCAACTGCTTAGAAATTTTTTCAGGCCGGTTTTCAGGCACAATATGGATGCCGGGAACGATCCCTGGGGCCCGAAGACTTTGACCCGAGGAGTGTGAGGAATTCGGCCTTCTAAATAATCGTGGTGAGCTGTCGGTGCCTACCGCACCTCCACAGGCAGCTCAGCCGGTGGAAGAACCACATTTTGAGTCGCCTGTCTTGCCGGCTTTAGGGCCCCAATTTCAGCTCGGAGTTTTTCAAGCATCTTTGGGCTTCATTGCACATGAGCTCCAATTTTCTATCCCATCATCATCATCATAGGCAGTCCCTCGGAATCAAGGAAGACTTGCTTCCACTCTAAAAATAAGTCCTTAGGTGGCTGAACAGTCCAATACGAGAACCACAGTCCCTGTCACAGGTGAGACAGATAGTCGTTGAGGGAAGGGGTGGGTGGGACTGGTTTGCCACATGCTCTTTCCGCTGCCTGCGCTTGGTTTCTGCATGCTCTCGGCGATGAGACTCGAGGTGCTCAGTGCTCTTCCTCCACTTAGGGCAGTCTTTGGCCAGGGACTCCCAGGTGATGGTGGGGATGTTGCACTTTATCAGGGAGGCTTTGAGGATGTCCCTGTAACGTTTCCTCTGCCCACCTTTGGTTCGTTTGCCGTGAATGAATTTCAGTTCGGAGTTTTTCAGGCATCTTTGGGCTTCATTGCACACGAGGTCCAATTTTCTATCCCAACATGTACAATGACCCACATCTCCTACCTTCCACCTACTACCATCTGTCTTCAAAGGTCCATTAAATTTGAACAGCGTGCGTTGAATTATTCCCTTGGCCATATTCTAAATTATTTTTATAATTACTGATATCAAGTTAATCAGCCTGCAATTATTCCTAACATGAGGGTATGAGTGCTACAGGCTAACGTGCAGAGAATACTTGAAGTGTTTACACAGGAGGGCATTTTTAATTAGGAAATGTGAAAATTGGAGTTTATCGGTGATTAAATCAGCGAGGGCTTTTCTGCAAGTTAAATGTCGTCCTCATAGAATGGTTACATCACAGAAGCAGGTCATTTGGCCCGTCAAGCCTGTGTCGGCTCTCTGCAATAACACTTCAAATGGTTCCACACCCCCACACTTTCCCCGTAGCCCTGCAATTATTTTTCCTTCAGGTACTTACTCAACTCCCTCTTGAAAGCCACGATTGAACCTGCCTCCACCATCCTTTCAGGCCGTGCATTCCAGATTATAACCAGTCATTGCGTAAAAAGATTTCCCCTCATGCTTTGCTGCCTTTGGTTCTTCTGCCAATCACCTTAAATCTGTGTCCTCTGGTTCTCGAGGCTTCCGACAATGGGAACTGTTTCTTCCTTTCTATGCAGTCCAGACCTCTCATGATTTTGAACACCTCGACAAATCTCCTCTATATCTCTCTGCTCCAAGGCGAACTACTCCAGCTTCCCCAGTCTATCCACGTAGCTGAAGTCCCTCATCCCTGGAGCCATTCTTGTAAATATTTTATGCACCCTCTCTAAGACCTCCTTCCTAAAGTGCGGTGCCCAAAATTGGACACAGTGGCCCTGGATTTGCGGCTCCTATGGGCGTGTACGAGGTGTCCGTGGAGGCCTCGCAGGTTCCGGGTCTAGGGATGTGCAGCGCATGCACCTAAACCCAGAACTTGCGATCTGTCGGAGAATCCTCCTGACAGATCACATGCATCTGCAAGTAAAGGGCCTCCGTGGGCGGAGTGTTGGGCTATTTATTCAATTCCTGCCCAGCGAACGCCCATGAAATTCTTATGACTGATAAAAGCAAGCATAAGGCCTGCTTTTATCAGCGTAAGGTTTTTAAAGAATAGAAAAATACATTTTTTTCAATAATTTAAACATTTAAAATCCTGTTACGGTAAGTTTATTTTTAGACCCTTTAAAATATGTTCATTTATTTTTGAAAAAATATACGGAACTCACCACAAGTATGAGCGGGAACACCCCGACTATGATTGGTTGGGCCGGCCCATGTGATCCCAGGGACATGTGCGAAGCGCCTATGCCCCGCAATACGTGGGCCTCCATGCAGGCCTTCGCGTCGAGGCACAGGACCACAAGTCGGTAGAAATTTTCAGGTTGGTAGCGTCAGCCTCCGACAGCAATTTCTGGACCAATACTCCAGTTGAGGTTGGACCAGTGTTTTATAAAGGTTCATAATAACTTCCTTGCTTTTGTACTCTATGGGGCCGAAATTGCCTCTTTCCTTAAGGCCTGTTACCACTGCAAATCGGCGGCCAGGCTGCGGAGTGCAGTGGCCGCTGCCTTTTCGTGTAAGGGCCGCCATTATCAAAATTCTGCTCCCGCGGTTTCTCGGCGATGACCCGCTCCCCCTACCGCTCCGCTGCTGCCGATCCGTGCTAAGTGCATCATCAGAGTGCGCGCCGCTGATGTTTCCCCCCCCCCCGCCCCCCCCCCCCGCCGACGGTGAAACTCTGCCGAGAAAATCTTCCTCCCGCTGGGTGGTGCCAAAAGCTGCTTTTTTCAGACAGTGCAGTGAGGCTGTGGCCTTCTGCAATGGCGGGCCGACAATTATGCCCCCAGGTTTGGCCAACAGGCAGCCTGGTACCCCCCCCCCCCCCCCTTGGGTGGCAGGCCGCTGGCTTGGCCGAAACCCTCCCTGGTGGTCCAGTGGACCGAACTTTAAAAATCGAGCAGGCTCTCCCCTTTAAATGATGGGGAGAGCTGTGGTGACACAGTGCCGTGATGACTGGCAGCGGCGGACATTACACCCCCATCTCCTGCGCAACTTCTGCCCCTCTAGTGCGTTCACTGTCGCGTATCTGCCCCCTTTATGACCGACTTCTGGTCCGCCGGTTAAAAAAAAGCCAAAGAGCGGAATTTCGCTCAACAGGCCATCTCATCCACCGTGGTAGTAAAAACACTAGAAACGGGATGCATGCACCCCGTTTCCAGTTGTGGTCAATTTCGGCCCCTATACCTCTATTTATGAAGTCCAGGATCCCGTAAGTTTTTTTAACCACTTTCTCAACCTGCCCTGCCACCTTCAATGATTTGTGCACATATACCCCCAGGTCTCTCTGTTCATGCATCCCCTTTAGGATTGTACCCTTTAGTTTATATTGCATCTCCTCATTCTTCTGACTAAAATCTATCACTTTGCACTTTTCTACGTTCACTTTCATCTGCCACGTGTCCGCCCATTTCACCAGCCTGTATATCTTCCTGAAGTTTATCACTATCCTCCTCTGTTCACTATGCTTTCAAGTTTTGTGTCATCTGCAAATTCTGAAATTGTGCCCTGTACATCCAGGTCCAAGTCATTAATATATATCCAGAAAAGCAGTGGTCCCAGTACCGACCCCTGGGGAACACCACTGTATACCTTCCTCCAGTCCGAAAAACAACCGTTCACCACTACTCTCTGTTTCCTGTCACTTAGACAATTTCGTATCCATGCTGACACTGTCCTTTTTATTCCATGGGCTTCAACTTTGCTGGCAAGCCTATTATGTGGCACTTTATCAAATGCCTTTTGGAAGTCCATGTACACTACGTTAACCGCATTGCCCTCAGCAACCCTCTCAGCTAGCAAAGGTGCCACCTCCCCCGCTGTCTTTTTTCTTTCTCTATCCCTCCTGAGTACATTGTAGCCAGGAATGTTTTGTTCCCATTCTTGCCCATGTTTAAGCCAGGTCTCCATTATAGCCACGATATCACAACCCCAACTGGCAACTTGTGCCTGCAGCTCATCAACATTATATGTAACACGCCTCGCATCAACACACATGCATTCAACACCATGCTAGTCAGCTTTGCTTTTCCCCTCCATCTAATTCCTGCTTTTTTCACACAATTCTTTGGTCTCTGGCTGTTTGTCCTCCTTAGTTTTCTATGCATCTTGTTTCTGCTCCCTACTGCTATGCCCCTCCCCTTGCCAAATTAGTTTAAACCCTCCTCCACGGCACTCGTTAACCTCCCTGTGAAGCCATTGGTCGTAGCCCTATTCAGGTACAACACATTGACCTTGTACAGGCCCCTCCTGCCCCAGAACTGGTCCCAATGTCCCAGGAATCTGAAGTTCTCTCTCCTGCACCACTTCTCCAGCCACACATTCACAAACACTATAGTTCTGCTTCTGTACTCACTATCACGCGGCACTGGGAGTAATTATCATCTTTGAGATCCTGTTCTTTAATATTTTTCTCAGCTCCTTAAACACTGCCTGTTGGACCTCAACCCTTTTCCTACCGGCGTTATTGGTTCCAACATGGACCATGACTTCTGGCTGTTCCCCTTTTGCTCACAGAATATCCTGCACCCGTTCAGTGATATCTTTTACTCTAGAACCAGCGAGGAAACCCACCATTCAGGACTCATGTCTGTAATTGCAGAAAAAACTGTCTATGCCCCCTAACTATCGAATCCCCGTATAACAACTGCACATCTACACTTTCGTGTGCCCCCACCCCCATGTGCAGCCGAGTCTCCCATAGTGCCGTGTTCGGACTGCACGTTCCTGAGGTGTCATCGCCTTCACCGGTATTCAACAGTTTCTGAGCGCCGCACTCCTCGGGGATTCCTGCACTGCCTGTCTGCTCCTCCTAGTCTGCCTGGTGGCCACCTACTGCCACTCCCCTTGAACTCTCTGTAGCTGTGCAGTGACCAGCTCCAGAAACGTGCTACCCACAAAGCTCTCAGCTTCCCGTAGTGACGCCAGCCGCCTCTCGAGCTCTGAGACCACGAGCTTAAGCTTGAGCAGTTGGTGGCACTTCCTGCATGTGTGGTTCTCCAGGACACACAAAGTGCCTGGAGTTCCCACTTGGCACAGGGTGTGCATGCGATGTGTCCCAGCTGTCCTCCATGTCAGCTAGCATTTACTTCAAACTGTTTTTTGTAAGCTTTAAGACAACTTAACTATTAAGCTAATACTGAAACACTAACACTGGAATTTCCGCTCGGATGGGCTGGTTTTTATCAGCACAATTCGCCCAAAATCGGCCTAACCAGCGTAAAAGATTGTGGAATTTTAAGCACAAGTGACATCGAGCGCAAATGCTTTAGTTTGAAAAACAACGCGCGAAAAACCGACCCCGCCCACAAAACTGGCCACGCCCCCGATCGAATTAATCACCATGGCGCGCTTCCGCTAACTGCGCCAGTTTGTGGGCCTTTGATGAGACTCTTAAAATTAAGCTTTTTTTTTAGCCACGTGGACACCAATCGGCATGTTTTAAAAGCTATTGGGCCCAAGCTTGGTCAAACCTATGTTCCACCCATGCACCGGCGAAAGGACCGCTAAGAACCTGACAGTACTTTGGGCCGAAGTTTGGTGAAAAAATGTGGGAAAAACTGCCTGGCGGAAAAAATGGGCCTTACACGCCGATTCTGGGTGGCAGCGGGCGGTAGGTCGGATTCTGGCTGGCAAATGCGATCCTTGGCAAAGTACCGCCAAGGACAGAGTCGTGCCCGGGAGGGGGGAACGGGAAAAAAAAATGTTTTCAAAACATTAACAAAAAACTACTACAAATCCTTCAGAGGGCCCCATCCACCAAAATCGCTGCAAAGGAAATGAAGAAAACAATGCACTCACCTTTTCTTGCAGGTCTTCATACTTACCGTTCAGGTAAGACCTGCCTCCACGTGGCCATCTCTTCTGCTGCTGGAGCAGAGGGCCGCCCGGACCAAACTGGGGAGGGAGCGGGCAGGAGGACTTTTGTTGGCGTTGCACGCTGGCGCACGCCAGCGGACGCTCCCCAGCGGTCTTCCCTCCCCGCCGGCGTGAGGGCCTCACCATCGAGACCACCGAGAAAACTCGGCGGCAGCCAACAGCAGGTCCACTAAACTCGGGCCCCTTGAATGTAACTTTTTTTTACATTTATTAAGATTTTTTTTACATTTATTATATAACTATGGAAAATGGTTCTGTATAGTTTTTTTTAAAAGGATTTTCAGTTATTTAAAATCGGGTTACATCATTATCATCATCATAGGCAGTTCCTCGGAATCGAGGAAGACTTGCTTCCACTCTTAGCATGAGTTCTTAGGTGGCTGTACAGTCCAATACGAGAACCACAGTCTCTGTCACAGGTGGGACAGACAGTGGCTGAAGGAAAGGGTGGGCGGGGAGTCTGGTTTGCCGCATGCTTCTTCCACTGCCTGCGCTTGATTTCTGCATGCTCTCAGCGACAAGACTCAAGGAGTTCAGCGTCCTCCCGGATGCACTTCCACCACTTAGGGCGGTCTTTGGCCAGGGACTCCCAGGTGTCAGTGGGGATGTCGCACCTTATCAGGGAGGCTTTGGGGATGTCCTTGTAACATTTCCGCTGCCCACCTTTGGCTCGTTTGCCGTGGACGAGTTCCAAGTAGAGCGCTTGCTTTGGGAGTCTCGTGTCTGGCATGCGAACTATGTGGCCTGCCCAGCCGAGCTGCACAAGTGTGGTCAGTGCTTCAATGCTGAGGATGTTGGTCTGGACGAGGACGCGAACGTTGGTGCGTCTGTCCTCCCAGGGGATTTGTAAGATCTTGTGGAGACATCATTGGTGGTATTTCTCCAGCGACTTGAGGTGTCTACTGTATATGGTCCATGTCTCTGAGCCATACAGCAGGGTGGGTATTACTACAGCTCTGTAGACCATGAGCTTGGTGACAATTTTGAGGGCCTGATCGTCAAACACTCTTTTCCTTAGGTGACCGAAGGCTGCACTAGAGTACTGGAGGCAGTGTTGGATCTCGTCGTCAATGCCTGCTCTTGTTGAGAGGAGGATCCCAAGATAAGGGAAGCGGTCCACATTGTCCAGGGCAGTGAAGAAGATTGAGAAGAGAGTTGGGGTGATGACGCAGCCCTGTTTGACCCCAGTCCGGACGTGGATTGCGTCTGTGATGGATCCGTTGGTAAGGATCACGGCCTGCATGTCGTTGTGGAACAGGCGGAGGATGGTGACATACTTTTGGGGGCATCCGAAACGGAGGAGGATGCTCCTTAGGCCCTTGTGGTTGACAGTGCCAAAGGCCTTTGTAAGGTCGAAGAAAGCCATGTATAATGCGCTGTTCCCTGCATTTTTCCTGCAGCTGTCACGGAGGGGACGAAATCCACATGGTGACTCCGGGAGGAACTGCTCGGCTATGGGGAGAAGATGGTTGAGGAGGACTCTTGCGATGACTTTCCCAGTGGTTGATAGCAGAGAGATTCCTCTGTAGTTGCCGCAGTCAGACTTGTCCCCTTTTTTAAAGATGGTGACGATCACTGCATCTCTGAGATCTCCCGGCATGCTCTCCTCCCTCGAGATGAGAGAGATGAGATCATGTATTTGCACCAGCAGTGCCTCTCCGCCATACTTCAGTGCCTCAGCAGGGATTCCATCCACTCCTGTAGCCTTGTTGTTTTTTAGCTATCTTATGGCTTTTTCTACCTCGTGCAGTGTTGGGGTCTCACTGAGGTGGTGGCGGGTAGCATGCTGCGGAATGGTGTCGAGAACACTCGAGTCCGAGCCAGGGATCACAAGGATGTGCATATCACCCTTGCCACAACAGGAGCTGACAACTGCTGGACAGACCACCACATAATCCGATCCATCATTGGCATCAACATAGCCCCAAAGCGAAGGAGGCAGCAGAAGCAGTTTCGCAAAAAAGTCAATGCCGGGGCACTTAAGGACCCAGCTCAGAAAGCCCTTTACAGTCAGCGCCTCACAGCTAACCTGACGTGTCTTGAAGACCCCGAGACGCAGAATGCCCACAGCACTTGGTCTGCCCTCCAGACCTCCATAACCAGTGCCTGAAAAAAGACACTCAGTCACTCAACCGGGAAACACCAGGACTGGTTTGATGAGAATGATCAGGAGATTCAAGAGCTAATAGATTACAAGCGCAGGGCATTTCTGAGCCTTAAACAGCAACCCAACTCGGGAGCAGCAAAGCAGCATTACAGACGGCTCAAGGCTGAGGGCCAACAAAAAACCCGGGACCTAAAGAGCAGATGGTGGATGGAGAAATTGTCATGTATTCAACGATCATTGCAACCCATGTATAAGCTGACCGAAGTTGTACACCTTGAGGACATTGACCACAAGGGGGTGAACTTGTGGGAGACACTCCTAAACTGGACTTTCAGGTATAAAAGGGAAAGCTTCATCACTTGAGGTCATGGTAATAAAGGTAACTGGTCACAGAGTGACCTTCTCTCAAGTATGGGTCTCGAGTGCATTTATACTGTATAGTAAGGACATATCATTGATGACGAGAAACTGGGATTTAAACCACGCGAGCATGGCCACTTGCAGCACAGAAGAGAGGTACTGTGTTGATGATGATTGGGACTACTTTATTGAGAGACTACAGCAAAGTTTTGTCACTAAGGAATGGTTGGGACAGGATTCGGCCGACAAACGCAAGGCTCATCTCCTGACGGTTTATGGATCCAGAACGTACTCCCTGATGAAGGACCTTCCAGTGCCAGAGAAGCCGGTGGACAAGACGTTCGAAGACCTCAGTAAATTGATCGGGGAACACCTTAAACCGGCGAGCCGCATTCACATGGCGAGACACTGGTTTTACACGCACCGGCGGCGAGAAGGGCAAAGCGTTCCTGACTTTGTGGCAGATCTCCGGCGATTGGCGAGCCTATGTAAGTTCCCAGATGCATGCAGAGCGGAGATGCTGCGAGACTTTTTTATTGAGGGCATTGGGCACGCTGGGGTTTTCAGGAAACTGATTGAGACCAAAGACTTGACTTTGGAAGCGGCGGCTCTGATAGCCCAGACATTTATCTCAGGGGAGGAATAGACCAGAATGATGTATGACAAAAATCTTGGCTCAAATGCGGAAACGACCAGGGAGTCAACATTGTTAACACGGCACACAGTTCTCTAGACAGACAAGGGCAATCGGACATGCCCCAACATGTAGTCAAACCCAAAGGGGGAACTCAACAGAGACAATGGCAAGCTGAACGGCAATTCATGCCATCGCCATGGACAGTGCAGTCATTAATGGGGCCATCAACACCTGTTAATGGTGCGCTTAAGGACAGTTACAGAGACAGTCAGAGATGATTGACTGGTAATGGACCTTTTGTTTCCAACAACGGGGCCTCCAGCTCATGCTGGAGGTGTGGAGGCAAACACCCAGCCCGAGCTTGCAGATATCCGCAATATACCTGCAGAAACTGCAACGTCAGTGGTCACTTGGGGCGTATGTGCGGGAAGCCTGCAGCCAGGTTAATGTACGAGGAGGACGGGCCCGATGTAAGCCCGACAAGGCCAAATGAATACTGGGGGAAATCGCTGGGAGCTGAAGTTCAGCGAGTTCATGTGGAGCACATATACAGTTCATATACCAGGATGCCACCGATAATGATAAAAGTGCTCCTCAATGGCATCCCAATATGAATGGAGCAAGACACGGGGGCCAGCCAGTCCCTGATGAGTATCAAACATAGAAACAAAGAAACATAGAAACATAGAAAATAGGTGCAGGAGTAGGTCATTCGGCCCTTCGAGCCTGCACCGCCATTCAATGAGTTCATGGCTGAACATGCAACTTCAGTACCCCATTCCTGCTTTCTCGCCATACCCCTTGATCCCCCTACTAATAAGGACTACATCTAACTCCTTTTTGAATATATTTAGTGAATTGGCCTCAACAACTTTCTGTGGTAGAGAATTCCACAGGTTTACCACTCTCTGGGTGAAGAAGTTTCTCCTCATCTCGGTCCTAAATGGCTTACCCCTTATCCTTAGACTGTGACCCCTGGTTCTGGACTTCCCCAACATTGGGAACATTCTTCCTGCATCTAACCTGTCTGAACCCGTCAGAATTTTAAACATTTCTATGAGATCGCCTCTCATTCTTCTGAACTCAAGTGAATACAAGCCCAGTTGATCTAGTCTTTCTTGATATGTCAGTCCCACCATCCCGGGAATCAATCTGGTGAACCTTCGCTGCACTCCCTCAATAGCAAGAATGTCCTTCCTCAAGTTAGGAGACCAAAACTCTACACAGTACTCCAGGTGTGGCCTCACCAAGGCCCTGTACAACTGTAGTAACACCTCCCTGCCCCTGTACTCAAATTCCTTCGCTATGAAGGCCAACATGCCATTTGTTTTCTTAACCGCCTGCTGTACCTGCATGCCAACCTTCAATGACTGATGTACCATGACACCCAGGCCTCGTTGCACCTCCCCTTTTCCTAATCTGTCACCATTCAGATAATAGTCAGTCTCTCTGTTTTTACCACCAAAGTAGATAACCTCACATTTATCCACATTATACTTCATCTGCCATGCATTTGCTCACTCACCTAACCTTTCCAAGTAATTCTGCAGCCTCATAGCATCCTCCTCACAGCTCACACTGCCACCCAACTTCGTGTCATCCGCAAATTTGGAGATACTACATTTAATCCCCTCGTCTAAATCATTAATGTACAATGTAAACAGCTGGGGCCCCAGCACCGAACCTTGCGGTACCCCACTAGTCACTGCCTGCCATTCTGAAAAGTACCCATTTACTCCTACTCTTTGCTTCCTGTCTGCCAACCAGTTCTCAATCCACGTCAGCACACTACCCCCAATCCCATGTGCTTTAACTTTGCACATTAATCTCGTGTGGGACCTTGTCGAAAGCCTTCTGAAAGTCCAAATACACCACATCAACTGGTTCTCCCTTGTCCACTTTACAGGAAACATCCTCAAAAAATTCCAGAAGATTTGTCAAGCATGATTTCCCTTTCACAAATCGATGCTGACTTGGACTATCATGTCACCTCTTTCCAAATGTGCTGCTATGACATCCTAAATAATTGATTCCATCATTTTACCCACTACCGATGTCAGGCTGACCGGTCTACAATTCCCTGTTTTCTCTCTCCCTCCTTTTTTAAAAAGTGGGGTGACATTGGCTACCCTCAACTCCATAGGAACTGATCCAGAGTCGATGGAATGTTGAAAAATGACTGTTAATGCATTCGCTATTTCCAAGGCCATCTCCTTCAGTACTCTGGGATGCAGTCCATCAGGCCCTGGAGATTTATCAGCCTTCAATCCCATCAATTTCCCCAACACAATTTCCCGACTAATAAGGATTTCCCTCAGTTCCTCCTTCTTACTCGACCCTCTGACCCCTTTTATATCCGGAAGGTTGTTTGTGTCCTCCTTTTTAATACCGAACCAAAGTACTTGTTCAATTGGTCTGCCATTTTCTTGTTCCCCGTTATGACTTCCCCTGATTCTGACTGCAGGGGACCGATGTTTGTCTTTACTAACCTTTTTCTCTTTACATATCTATAGAAGCTTTTGCAGTCTGTCTTAATGTTCCCTGCAAGCTTCCTCTTGTACTCTAATTTCCCTGCCCTAATCAAACCCTTTGTCCTCCTCTGCTGAGTTCTAAATTTCTCCCAGTCCCCGGGTTCGCTGCTATTTCTGGCCAATTTGTATGCCACTTCCTTGGCTTTAATACTATCCCTGATTTCCCTTGATAGCCACGGTTGAGCCACCTTCCCTTTTTTATTTTTACGCCAGACAGGGATGTACAATTGTTGTCGTTCATCCATGCAGTCTCTAAATGTCTGCCATTGCCCATCCACTGTCAACCCCTTAAGTATCATTCGCCAATCTACCCTAGCCAATTCACGCCTCATATCTTTGAAAGTTACCCTTCTTTAAGTTCTGGACCATGGTCTCTGAATTAACTGTTTCATTCTCCATCCTAATGTAGAATTCCACCATATTATAAACAGTTTGAAAGGTTGTGGGTGTCCAAGCCCAGGAGGCCAAAATTATTGCCAATTGAAGCACAGCTGCGGACATATAAAAGGAGATCATTCCGGTGCTAGGCAGCGCCACGGTAGTCGTGACCCACAAAGATTCGGAGAACAGATTGCCACTCTGGATTGTCCAGGGGGACAGTCCCGCACTACTGTGGAGGAGTTGGCTTGCTGTCATGAACTGGAAATGAGGCGATGTCAATGCAATTTCTTCTGTGGAGCGAGTATCATGCTCACAGGTCCTGGACAAATTTGACTCATTATTTCAACCCGGCATCGGCACTTTCATGGGGGCCAAGGTAGTGATTCACATAAATCCGGACGCCAGGCCAGTACACCACAAGGCCAGAACGGTGCCGTATGTGATGCAGGAAAAGATAGAATGCGAATTGGACCGCCTGCTGAGGGAAGGCATCATCTTGCCAATCGAATTCAGTGACTGGGCGAGCCTGATCGTGTCGGTGCTCAAGGCGGATGGGTCGCGGTGATTACAAGGCCACCATCAATCGGGTGTCACTCCAAGACCAGTACCCACTACCGAGAGCGGAGGACTTCTTTGTGACGCTATCCAGTGGCAAACCTTTTTCAAAATTGGCCTAACCTCAGCTTACATGACCCAGGAGCTGGCGAGTGAATCGAAGAAGCTGACCACCATCACGACACACAAGGGGTTGTTTGAGTACAACGGATGTCCGTTCGGGATTCGTTCGGCCGCCGTGAGCTTTCAGCGAAATATGGAAAGCCTCCTCAAGTCAATTCCAAACACGGCTTTTCAAGACGACATCCTCATCACGGGTCGCGATACTGAAGAACACCTGCACAACCTGGAGGAGGTGCTACGCAGACTGGACCGGGTAGGGCTGCGATTGAAAAAGACGAAGTGCGCCTTCTTAGCCCCAGAGGTAGAATTCCTGGGGAGGAGGGTAGCAGCAGACGGGATCAGACCCAGTACGTCCAAAACGGAAGCAATCCAGAGAGCACCCAGACTCCGTAACACGACGGAGTCGTGTTCATTCCTGGGTCTCCTGAACTATTTTGGTAACATTCTTCCCAAATTGAGCACGCTGTTAGAGCTGCTACACATGCTCCTACGCAAAGGTCGCGATTGGGTCTGGGGGGACATTCAGGAAAGGGCTTTTGATAGAGCACGCAACTTGTTCTGCTCCAACAAACTGGTAACGTTGCATGACCTGTGTAAGAAACTTGTTCTCATGTGTGATGCGTCGTCCTATGGGGTCGGGTGTGTGTTGCAGCATGTGAATGCCAATGGTCAGTTACAGTCGGTAGCTTATGCCTCCAGAAGTCTGTCCCAGGCAGAAAGGGGTTATGGGATGGTAGAAAAGGAAGTGCTTGCATGTGTATATGCTGTAAAAGAAATGCATCAGTACCTGTTTGGCAGGAAATTTGAGCTGGAGACAGATCACAAACCCCTAACGTCCCTTTTGGCCGACAACAAGGCCATAAATGCGAATGCATCGGCCCGCATACAGATGTGGGCACTTATGTTAGCTGGCAATGACTACACAATTCGGCATAGACCGGGCACTGAAAACTGCGCCGATGCACTCAGCAGGCTCCTACTAGCCACCACTGAGGGGCTAACTGAGCATGATGCTGAGATGGTCATGGCTGTTGAAGCTTTCGAAAGCGAAGGCTCACCTGTGACAGCCCGTCAGATTAAAGTCTGGACAAATAAAGACCCGCTACTGTCTTTAGTTAAGAAATGTGTCCTGAATGGGGACTGGGCAGCCACATACGGGGCATGCCCTGAGGAATTTAAACCTTTCATAGGCGCAAGGATGAACTCTCGATTCAGGCCGATTGCCTACTGTGAGGAAACCGAGTAGTCATGCCCCAGAGGGGCAGAGAGGTGTTTATCAGAGAACTTCACAATGAGCACCCGGGCATTGTCATGATGAAGGCATTTGCCAGGTCAAACATTTGGTGGCCAGGGATAAATGCAGACCTGGAACTTTGTGTTCGCAGGTGCAACACGTGTTCTCAGCTGGGCAACGCACCCAAGGAAGCCCCCCTTAGCCCCTGGTCCTGGCCCGCCAAGCCATGGTCACGCATCCATGTGGATTACGCAGGTCCTTTCATGGGAAAAATGATTTTGGTTGTAGTCGACGCCTACTCCAAATGGATTTAGTGTGCCATTTTAAATTCAAGCACATCCTCTGCCACAGTAGAAAGTCTATGAGCAATGTTCACCGCCCATGGTCTACCGGATGTCTTGGTCAGCGACAATGGCCCGTGCTTCACAAGCACTGAATTCCAGGACTTCATGGCAGGCAATGGAATCAACCATGTCAGAACGGCACCATTCAAACCGGCCTCAAATGGCCAGGCAGAACGAGCAGTGCAGATAATCAAACAGGCGATGCTCAGAATCCAAGGGGATTCCTGACAAAGCTGCTTATCACGCCTCCTATTAGCCAATAGATCCCGACCGCACTCGCTCACAGGGGTTCCACCCGCAGAGCTGCTAATGAAAAGGATGCTCAAAACCAGGTTATCCCTTATACACCCTACTATGAAAGAAATTGTTGAGAGCAGGCGTCAGTCACAACGTGACTACCATGACAGGAATGTGAGGGCGCGATGTATTGATGTCAATGACCTTGTTTTTGTTCTTAATTACGCTGCTGGGCCCAAATGGCTTGCAGGCACTGTGATTGCCAAAGAGGGGAATAGGGTTTTGGTAGTTAAAATTACCAATGGACAAATCTGCCGCAAACACTTGGATCAAACTAAAAGGAGGTTCAGCAACCCCATAGAAGAAGCAGAGGAAGAACACGACGTAGAGTTTACTCCACCACAGGTGACCGAACACCGGAACCAAGTGGAGGAGAGCCCAGTCACTGTGGGCAGTCCGGACAGGCCTGAGGCACCGCAAAGAGCAGACACTCAGGCCAGCATCCAACAACCGGAGCCCCAACTCAGGCGCTCTACAAGGGAGCGTAAACCACCAGAGAGACTTAGCCTGTGATCCCAATCAGACTTTGGCGGGGAGGTGATGTCATGTATTCAACTATCAATGTAACCCATGTATAAGCTGACCTAAGTTGTACACCTTGAGAACATTGACCACAAGGGGGTGAATTTGTGGGAGACACACCTAACCTGGACTTTCAGGTATAAAAGGGGAAGCTCCATCACTTGAGGTCTTGGTAATAAAGGTAACTGGTCACAGAGTGACCTTCTCTCAAGTATGGGCCTCGTGTGCATTTATACTGTATAGTAAGGACATATCAGAAAGCACAGGAGATACAGCAGCTGGCCGACAACCATGATGTGCGAGGATTCGTCATCGCAGTTAAGCCCACCTACGGTCCAAACACCCAAGGCCCCACCCCGCTGCTGGCCAAGAATGGGGAAACACTCATTAAGGACACCGAGGCAGTCCGGGCCCGCTGGAAGGAGCACTTGGAAGATCTTCTCAATCGGGTTATTCACAGGTGGTGGACAAGACATTGATTAAAAAGCTTATATTTTGCGGTAAACCCATTTTCAGCTGTATTACTAAAGCTGAACCAAGTTACTACTGTGAAGTATATCAAGCAATATTTTGTAAAGTAAAACTATTTTTTACAATTACGATCTAAAACACTTTCCAATTGTGCTGGTTCATGGCAAATTTTACACGTCTCAAAACTAGCGAAATTTTGGGCCCAATTTGCGGCCAGATCGCCGATTGTGACCAAAGTGGAAACTCCAGGCCCAAGCTCTGCTGCCGCTGTCTCTCTCCCACTGTTTAAATCTTCCTCTATGAGTCTCCCCATGGGCTCTGCTCATCGACCTTGAAACTGCACTTTACAGGGTGAGGTGCATGTGTTGGTGTCCCGGGCTTCCAACGGGCGATGGTGTGGATGGATGGGGGTTCACACCACTAATTCCTTCAATATAGTGCGATCCTGATCTGGAACATCCCATTTAGAGGCTGTCTGCTTACAGGTCTTCTAATGGCTGATTTAAAGAAGACCAGTGCAAGAGATCTGGTAGCCGGAGGTGGTGATGAGACAACAAGCAGTCAAAGAAATATTCATCCCCCATTGTGTAGATGGTATAGTAGCTTAGACACCGTCCTTTCACCCTCTGGCGGGTATGGGGATGGCACAGGGAGTTCGACACTATCCCCTCCTGGGATCTGGGTTTGACTGCAATCCAGACTGATTAGGTAGATCTCCCCCCCTCTGCTGGCTGTAAGGGTCCTTTGTGAACATTAGCTTGAGGCAGTTTTGATTACAGATCTTCATGGGAATGGGCCCTTAGCACAAAACAGTGCCTAATTTGGCACTAAAGGAGCAATCTCACTCAGACAGCTCATAGAATGGCTGGAGTGGTTAATAGCAACGCGCAGCTGTTGGAGCAAAGGATGCCCTTCAGAGGTACAGCCGACCTGGGAATGTTTCATTCCCACACTCAGTTCCTGAACTGGGCCAGTGATCCATTCCCCAGTGCTAACAGCATTCAGTCCAATGAGCATAAAATTCACCAGAACTTCCTGCACCCCAAAAATTCTATGCGCATTATTAGTCTATGAATGCATAATAAATTTGTATGACAATACTTTCACCGAGACTTTATTTTACAAATATTGTCACAAATAGCATCACAAAAATGTTAAGCACATCGAATGAGTTATTGCGATACGTTGGATGATATTCTCTTTTAACCTATGTAACATAATATATTATTTTACTGCTAAGGTGAAGCTGTGTTTAAGTTTCTTTAAGATGAATCATGGAATCATAGAATGGTTATACACAGAAGGAGGTCGTGTGACCCGTCGAGCCCGTGCCGGCTCACTGCAAGAGCACTTCAATAGTCCCACTCCCCCTCCCTTTCCCCGTAGTCCGGCAATTGTTTTTTCTTCAGGTACTTACCCAATCCCTTTGGAAAGCCATGACTGAATCTGTTTCCAGCACCCTCTCAGGCCGTGCATTCCAGACCCGAACCACTCGCTGCGTAAAAAAGATTTTCCTCATGTTGCCTTTGGTTCTTCTGCCACTCACCTCAAATTTGCGTCATCTGGTTTTTCAAAATTGACTTGTTCCTGGGATGTGGGCGTCGCTGGCAAGGCCAGCATTTATTGCCCATCCTGAATTACCCTTGAGAAGGTGGTGGTGAGCTGCTTTCTTGAACAACTGCAGTTTGTGTGGTGAAGGTACTCCCACAGTGCTGACTTTGTTGTAGCAGTTTGGTATAACTGAGTGGCTTGCTCAGCCATTTCAGGGGGAAGTTCAGAGTCAACCACATTGCTGTGGGTCTGGAGTTATATATAAGCCAGACCAGGTGAGGACAGCTGACTTCCTTCCTTAAAGGAACCCAGATGGGTTTATACGACAATCCTTTCATGATCACCATTATTGACACTAGTTTTTTAATTCCAGATTGAAATAATTGAATTTAAATTCCCCCAGCTGGTGAGATTTGAACTCACATCTCCAGATTATTAGTCCAGGCCTTTGGATGATTAGTCCAGGAACATAACCCCTGTGCTACCATTCCCTCAATTTGTTCCATATGTAACACTTTGAGACGTTCTGAGATGTGATAAATCGTCATGCTATTCTTTTTCTTTAAAGATTTCTATTGACATAACCACTATACGACCGTACCCCTCTATTTCTTGACACTTCCGTCAATGGGAATAGTTTCTCTGAAGCTGTGTTTAAGCTGCTCTGTCTCTTTAAGATGAAGCTCTATTAAAGTTGCTTTGTCACTTTAAGATAAAGCTGTGTTTAAGATTCTCTGTCCCTTTAAGGCCACAAAGTTTAACTGCCATAATCAATCAGAGTTTAATTGCTGCATTGTGAAGTAAATTGCAGGTTGGAAAGTGCTTGTAAATTTCTGGTTCCCTCTTTCTCTTTTCTTATATACTTTTAACGCTTTGAAGTGTGATGTCTGAAGTGTGACAAATGCTCGTGAAACTTTTATATTGTTGAATGTCGATTATAATAGGAAGCAAATAACATTGGGGCAAGGATGCTGCTCCAGGTTTATGCTCGCTTACATTGCAGCACTGTCAGGGTATGTACCTTCCTTTGAACTGGATTAACATTGGCTGACTGGGCTTGTAGACAATGCGAAATAACTGGTGCTTGACCACACATTAGATCTTGTGTGCTCCAAGCAGTGCCACATACCCTCATTACACAGAAGGTGCAGCTTTTGCAGAAAATAAAAACAGTTCTCGCGACTGGGGCTCTTTGATCCAGCTGTGAAAATGAATTTTCTATGAGTGGTTTAGAATTTCTTTGAAAATGTTTTATTTTCCCACAGACATGAAACCTGTACAATCGCAGTGTGTTATATGCGTGCTGTGCTGTTTAACCCTTTGCTACCTATTTCCCACCACGTTTGTGACAATGTTTCACATTCAGGAAGGGATGGGACATGACATGGCAAGGGAGGATTCAGAGACTTGGGTAGGTTGGGTTGAGCTAGTTATTCTCCGTCCTCTCCTGCAGATGATGTTACAGGGTCACAGGTGCCAAGAGCTCATTTGTTTGAGCCCAGATGCTGAGGGCGGGAGGGGGATAGAAAAATTCAACTCGATAGTTCGATTCGAACGTGTGACTGGAAGTCCACAGAGCAAACTATCTGCAATTTGGCACGGAATAAAGGGTTGTCATAAAGGTGGGTGATGTGGGGAATGGAAGTGCTTCACTAATGCAGTTGGACAAGTTGGAGGTTGGAGGAATGGAGGCTAGCAAAGTGAGCATTGGCGCAGTTGGATTTGCCATTGACAAAGGCATGTCAAAGGGTTTGAGCAGGGAAGCAGCTGGGTTAGAGGCTGAGGCTGTTAACAATAGGTGGACTTAAGCGGCCTTTGTGGTGTAGAGGATTATGGGGTGTGATACTCGGCTCAGGGTCGAATAGGAAGACAAGGTTGCAAATGGTTTGGTTGAACACAGTGCTGGGGAGGAGGATACAATCAGCGGAGTTTGTGGCAGGCGTCAAGGTTGATGAAGGATTTGGTAAAACAGATAAAGCAGCCAAGTTCATGGCACCATGGGTGGCTTTGCTGCACAGGAGGACAGGAAAAAGAGTGGGAGAGCTATAGTGGTAGGGGATTCTATTGTAAGGGGAATACATAGGCTTTTCTGCAGTCGCAATCGAGACACCAGGATGGTATGATGCCTCCCTGGTGCAAAGGTCAAGGATGTCTTGGAGCGGCTGCAGGACATTTTGAAGGGAGAGGGTGATCAGCCAGTTGTCGAGTTGCATATAGGTACCAACGATATAGGTAAAAAACAGGATGAGGTCCGACAAGACGAATTTAGGGAGCAAGGAGCTAAATTAAAAAGTAAGACCTCAAAGGTAGTAATGTCAAGATTGCTACCAGTGCCACGTGCTAGTCAGAGTAGGAATCGCAGGATAGCTCAGATGAATACGTGGCTTGAGGCGTGGTGCAGAAGGGAGGGATTCAAATTCCTGGGACAGTGGAACCGGTTCTGGGGGAGGTGGGACCAGTACAAACCGGATGGTCTGCACCTGGACAGGACCGGAACTAATGTCCTAGGGGGATGTTTGCTAGTGCTGTTGGGGAGGGGTTAAACTAATATGGCAGGGGGATGGGAACCTATGCAGGGAGACAGAAGGAAGTAGACTGAGGGCAGAAGCAAAAGATAGAAAGAAGAAAAGTAAAAGTGGAGGGCAGAGAAACCCAAGACAAAAAGCAAAAAGGGCCACATTACAGCAACATTCTAAAGGGGCAAAGTGTGTTAAAAAGACAAGCCTGAAGGCTCTGTGCCTCAATGCGAGGAGTATTTGTAATAAGGTGGACAAATTAACTGTGCAGATAGCAGTTAACGGATATGATGTAATTGGCATCACGAAGACATGGCTCCAGAGTAACCAAGGTTGGGAACTCAACATCCAGGGGTATTCAACATTCAGGAATGATAGACAGAAAGGAAAAGGAGGTAGGGTGGCGTTGCTGGTTAAAGAGGAAATTAATGCAATATTAAGGAAGGACATTAGCTTGGATGATGTGGAATCAGTGTGGGTGGAGCTACGGAATACCAAAGGACAGAAAACGCTAGTGGGAGTTGTGTACAGACCACCAAACAGTAGTAGTGAGGTTGGGGACAACATTAAACAAGAAATTAGGGATGCGTGCAATAAAGGTACAGCAGTTATCATGGGCGACTTTAATCTACATACTGATTGGGCTAACCAAACTAGTAGCAATGCGGTGGAGGAGGATTTCCTGGAGTGTATTAGGGATGGTTTTCGAGACCAATATGTCGAGGAACCAACGAGAGGGCTGGCCATCCTACACTGGGTGATGTGTAATGAGAAAGGACTAATTAGCAATCTTGTTGTGCGAGATCCCTTGGGGAAGAGTGACTATAAAATGATAGAATTCTTTATTAAGATCGAGAGTGACACAGTTAATTCAGAGACTAGGGTCCTGAACTTAAGGAAAGGTAACTTCGATGGTTTGAGGCATGAATTGGCTAGAATAGACTGGCGAATGATAACTAAAGGGTTGATGGTGGATAGGCAATGGCAAACATTTAAAGAGCACATGGATGAACTTCAACAATTGTACATCCCTGTCTGGAGTAAAAATAAAACGGGGAAGGTGGCTCAACCGTGGCTAACAAGGGAAATTAAGGATAGTGTTAAATCCAAGGAAGAGGCATATAAATTGTCCAGAAAATGCAGCAAACCTGAGGACTGGGCGAATTTTATAATGCAGCAGAGGAGGACAAAGGGTTTAATGAGGAGGGGGAAAATAGAGTATGAGAGGAAGCTTGCTGGGAACACAAAAACTGACTGCAAAAGCTTCTATAGATATGTAAAGAGAAAATGATTAGTGAAGACAAACGTAGGTCCCTTGCAGTCAGATTCAGGTGAATTTATAATGGGGAACAAAGAAATGGCAGACCAGTTGAACAAATACTTTTGTTCTGTCTTCACAAAGGAAGACACAAATAACCTTCCAGAAACACTAGGGGACCAAGGGTCTAGTGAGAAGGAGGAACTGAAGGAAATCCTTATTAGGCAGGAAATTGTGTTAGGGAAATTGATGGCATTAAAGGCCGATAAATCCCCGGGGCCGGATAGTCTGTAACCCAGGGTACTTAAGGAAGTGGCCCTAGAAATAGTGGATGGATTGGTGATCATTTTCCAACAGTCTATCGACTCTGGATCAGTTCCTATGGACTGGAGTGTAGCTAATGTGACACCACTTTTTAAGAAAGGAGGGAGAGAGAAAATGGGTAATTATAGCCTGACATCAGTAGTGGGGAAAATGTTGGAATCAATTATTAAAGATGAAATAGCAGCACATTTGGAAAGCAGTGACAAGATCGGTCCAAGTCAGCATGGATTTATGAAGGGGAAATCATACTTGACAAATCTTCTGGAATTTTTTGAGGATGTAACTGATAGAGTGAACAAGGGAGAACCAGTGGATGTGGTGTATTTGGACTTTCAAAAGGCTTTTGACAAGGTCCCACACAAGAGATTGGAGTGCAAAATTAAAGCACATGTTATTGGGGCTAATGTACTGACATGGATAGAGAACTGGCTAGTCGACAGGAAGCAGAGAGTCGGGATAAACGGGTCCTTTTCAGAATGGCAGGCAGTGACTAGTGGGGTGCCGCAGGGCTCTGTGCTGGAACTCCAGCTATTTACAATATACATTAATGATTTAGATGAAGGAATTGAGTGTAATATCTCCAAGTTTGCAGGTGACACTAAGCTGGGTGGCAGTGTGTGCTGTGAGGGGGACGCTAAGAGGCTGCAGGGTGACTTGGACAGATTAGGTGAGTGGGCAAATGCTTGGCAGATGCAGTATAATGTGGATAAATGTGAGGTTATCCACTTTGGTGACAAAAACGCTAAGGCCGAATATTATCTGAATAGCGGCAGATTAGGAAAAGGGGAGGTGCAACGAGACCTGGGTGTCATGGTAGATCAGTCATTAAAAGTTGGCATGCAGGTACAGCAGGCGGTGAAGAAGGCAAATGGTATGTTGGCCTTCATTGCTAAGGGATTTGAGTATAGGAGCAGGGAGGTCTTACAGCAGTTGTACAGGGCCTTGTTGAGACCTCACCTGGAATATTGTGTTCAGTTTTGGACTCCTAATCTGAGGAAGGACATTCTTGCTATTGAGGGAGTGCAGCGAAGGTTCACCAGACTGATTCCCGGGATGGCAGGACTGACATATGAGGAGAGACTGGATCGACTTGGCCTGTATTCACTGGAGTTTAGAAGGATGAGAGGGGATCTCATAGAAACATATAAAATTCTGATTCAGAGAGCTGGTAACCTGTGGAATTCCCTACCACAGAGAGTTGTTGATGCCAGTTCATTGGATATATTCAAGAGGGAGTTAGATATGGCTCTTAAGGCTAAAGGGATCAAGGTGTATGGAGAGAAAGCAGGAAAGGGGTACTGAGGTGAATGATCAGCCATGATCTTATTGAATGGTGGTGCAGGCTCGAAGGGCAGAATGGCCTACTCCTGCACCTATTTTCTATGTTTCTATGTTTCTATGTATTCTCAGTGTTGAGCTGCCAGAAGTTGTGACTCATCCAAGATTAGATGTCAGACAAACATTCTGACATCACAGAAGCGTTGAAAGAGGTGGTGGAGAGGTAGAGTTGGATATCATCAGTGTACATGTGGAAACTCAGCCCATGCCTTTGGATGACACAGATGATGTTGCCAAGAGGCAGTATGTAGATCAGGAAGGCAAGGAGGCCAAGGATATATCCTTGGGAGACTTCAGAGATGCTGCTGTGCGGAGGCAAGAGGAGCCATCGCTAGAGATGTGCTGGCTGTATTCAGATAGGTCGGAATGGAACCATATGAGAGCAGTCGTATAAATCTAGTCAACAAAGTATTAGAGGAAGATGGCACATTCAACCATGTTGGATTCTGTGGAGATTGAGGACGATAAGGAAAGATAATACATTATGGTCATTGTCATAATAGGGTGTCATATGTGACTGGTTAAAAAATGAATTGGATAATTAGCTGAAGGAAAATAAATTGTAGGGCTATGGGGAAAGTGTGGGGGAGTGGGACTAGCTGAGGTGCTCTTGGAGAGAACCGGCACGGGCTCATCGGGCAAATGGACTCCTGCTGTGCAGTAATCATTCTATGATTCGGTTCTATGGTTAGAGCAGTTTCGGTTCTGTGAGAAGGGTAGAAACTGCACTAGATAAGAAACTGCAGAAAGATTGGGGTTCAGGGTTAGAGTGGGGGACTGGGGGTTGTGAGGAAAGGGAGAATGCAGCAGATGCAGCTGCATTGATATCTTCATCTTGGAGATGAAGAAATCATGAACACCTCGTACTTGACATTTGAGGGGAGGGTGGAATGGACAGGGGAGCGAAGTTTAAGGAGAATGTACGAATGCTATTTGCCCAGTCCATGCAATGGCCGGTAAATCCACCTGAATGAATCAAGACATCACAGCAGCGATTGACCTGGTCTCACGTTTAACTTATCAGCAAATCTGCATGAAATCTCCATCAGCTGTTCTCACTTTGAACGACTGTGGGAGGCAGTGGGAACTTGGGACATCTGATGTGTTCAAACATGCGATCAGGACAACCTCTGCTACAATGTCTTGGTTCTATTCATGCCTCTTGTGGTTCTGTTTATGTTCCAAAGTGAAAAGTTGATTGGATGCCTCCATTAAAAAAATCAGCTTTTAAAAATGTGTTATTTCGCACAGAATAGTTGGCATGCTTAATACATTAGAAGCAGCATTTTTGTGATTGAAGCCTATAGTGATGACAAAGCATCAGCACACTTTGTCCAATATAGGCAGCTGTCTGAAATAGATACAGACGGTGTTAATGAAAATAAATTCACATCGACTCTAGTAAAGTAAGAGAGACAACTTTATTGCTAACAGAGCTCTGGGAGAAGAGTTGAGGTCCCGCGACCTGCGAATCACCTTCTCCCCGAGTGCCTTGTGCCGCAGGGTTATAAGCAGTTTACAGGAGGCGGAATACAATCATTTAAATTCATTTCCTTACAACCAATCAATCCATATGGCAATGCAATTCATTTACATACAACCAATCAATCCATATGGCAATGCAATTCATTTACATACAACCAATCAATCCATATGGCAACGCAATTCATTTACATACAACTTTTTAGTCCTTGTGAAACCTAATAGCATGGCGCGAGTTTGGGGGCCCTTCTTCTGTATCTTCTTTTGTGGTTAGTTATTCTGTTGCAAAGCTTTCTATGAAACAGTGGCCTGCACCTGGCCAGGAGTCACTTGTTGCTGCAGAGTTCATATCAGGGACAGCAGATAGGCTTCTTGGTACAAAGTTCATTTAGTGATGGCTTACCCCATCCTGCTTTGCTATGTCCGAAAATCCACTCCAACAGACGATATAAGTGGTGGAGGCTTGAACTGGTCATGGGCAATAGGAGCTTCCCGTTATCCTGGCCCTCCAGGATGATTCTGGAATAGTGGATAATTTTGAATCCTGTGTAAAAAGAGTTTAGACGGCCTTAATTTAAGTCCAAGAGAGAATTTAGCACTCCGAGAGGTCACGGGAATAATAAATTCACAGTGATGAAAGAAAGACTTGCATTTATATAGCGCCTTTCATGACCTCAACCCCCCCCCCCCCCCCCAACCTGCTTTACTACCAATGAAGTCATTTTTTGAACTGTAGTCACTATTGTAGATGTTGTGTACATGTCGTGACAGGGTAGATGCAGAGAGGATGTTTCCCCTCGTGGGGGCAATCTAGAACTAGGGAGCACAGTTTCAGAATAAGGGGCCACTTATTTAAAACAGAAATGAGGAGGAATTTCTTCTTTCAGAGAGTCATGAATCTTTGGCATTCTCTACCCAGAGAGCTGTGGAGGCTGGGTCATTGAATATATTTAAGGTGAAGATAGACAGATTTTTGAATGATAAGGAAGTCAAGGGTTATGGGAGCAGGCAGGGAAGTGGAGCTGAGGCCAGGGTCAGATCAGCCATGATCTTATTGAATGACAGAATCGAGGGGCCAAATAATCTACTCCTGCTCCTATTTCTTATGTTCTTATGTAATATAGGAAATGCAGCAGCCAATTTGCGCACAACAGATCAGCCATGATCTCACTGAATGGCAGGACAGGCTAGAGGGGCTGAGTGACCTCCTCCTGTTCCTACGATCTGAGGTTCTGGCTGCGGCACGTTGTCGGGGAAGAGCAGAGGGAGCTTAACTCTGCAGGAAGTTGTGCAGCAGCATAGAGTGGCATTTGTGAGTTTGGTAAGTGGGTGAGTTCGGGCAAGCGGGGGTGGCAGGTGCTGTTTTGTCTTGTTTTTCCTACCAGTGCTGACACTAGAGCAGCTGATAAGGAGTGCGAGAGTAGGAGACGGAGGCCCAGAGACCAGCCCAACCAGCTGCAGACAAAGATAGAGGGGTGAGAAATTGCGGGGGGGGAACAGCGTCAGTGGCAGTCCGGGGTCAGTGGCCTAAAAAGGCCCAGCGGCAGTCAGTGAGCAAGAAGTGCGGGGAGGAGGGACAAGAAATCAAAAAGTGACGTCACAGCCAAGCTGGTAAGTGGTTGGCTGTTTGGCTGATGAATATATCTCTTTGATTTTGTGTTCTAATAGATAAGAGGATAAATTACTAAATAGCTGTTTAGTTTGTGTTTGGGAGTCAGTGTTTTTGCTGGGTAATTTAAGGGTAACTAGTGTGATGGCAGGGCAGCTCGTTCAAACGGAATGCAACATCTGTGCCATGTGGGAATTCCTGGATGCTTCCCGCAACTGGGATGACCACATGTGCAGGAAGTGTCTCCAGCTCCTCCAACTCGAGCGCCGAGTCTTGGAGCTTGAGCGAGGACTGGAGGCACTGAGGAGCATCCGAGAGAACGAGGGGTACGTGGATAGCTCGTTTCAGGCGTTGGTCACCCCACAGATTAAAAGGGTACAGGAGGATAGGGAATGGGTGATCGTCGCACACAAGAGTATGGCAAGGCAGGTAGTGCAGGAGTCCCCTGAGGCTATCCTACTCTCCAAATATTCTGACTACTGGCGAGGGCGGTGATGCCTCTGGGGAGTGCAGCCAGGGCCAAGTCCACAGGCACCGTGGATGGCTCAGCTGCACGGGGGGGAGGAAGAAGACGGGAAGGGCTATAGTGATAGGAGATTCAATAGTTAGGGGAGCAGATAAGCGCTTCTGCGGCAGCAAAAATGACATCAGGATGGTGTGTTGCCTCCCTGGTGCAAGGGCCAATGATGTCACTGAGTGACTGCAGGGCATTCTGGGGAGGGAAGAGGAACAGCCAGTGGTTGTGGTCCACATTGGTACCAACGACATAGGTAGAAAGAGGGGTGAGGTCCTGAAAGCTGAGTTTAGGGAGCTAGGAGTAAGATTGAAAGCCAGGACCTCAAAGGTGGTAATCTCGGGATTACTGCCAGTGCCACCTACTAGTGAGGGTAGAAATAGGAATGCTAGTCAGATAAATACGTGACTGGGGCATTGGTGTAGTTGGGAGGGCTTTAGTTTGGGACCACTTCTGGGGTAGGTGGGACCTGTACAAGTCGGACAGGTTACACCTCAACAGAGACGGGACCAATGTTCTCGCGGGTGGTTTTGATAGTGCGGTTGGGAGGGCTTTAAACTAGCTTGGCAGGGGGATGGGAACCCAGGAGAGGGCTCTGAGCTAGTTAGAGTAGGTGAGAGCTCAGATGAACAGAACCCCAAGAAAGAATGCAAAAGGCAGGAGCAACAGAGCAGAGTAGCACTGGGGTAAGTGTAAACCACAAGGTGATAGGAAGGGACAATATGTATGAATGTAAAGGGCTGCAGGAGGGGTCAAAACTAAAAATAATGGTTTAAAAACTAGTATTAAAACACTTTACCTAAACGCACGCAGCATTCGAAACAAAGTAAATGAGTTGACGGCACAAATCATTACAAATGGGTATGATTTGGTGGCCATTACAGAAACGTGGTTGCAGGGTGGCCAAGACTGGGAATTAAACATACAGGGGTATCTGACAATTCGGAAAGATAGACAAGAAGGGAAAGGAGGTGGGTAGGTCTGTTTATAAAGGATGATATTAGGGCAGCTGTGAGAGACGATATTGGCTCCAATGAACAAAATGTTGAATCATTGTGGGTGGAGATTAAAGATAGTAAGGGGAAAAAGTCACTGGTGGGCGTAGTTTATAGGCCCCCAAATAATAACTTCATGGTGGGGCGGACAATAATCAAGGGAATAATGGAGGCATGTAAAAAAGGAACGGCAGTAATCATGGGGGATTTTAACCTACATATCGATTGGTCAAATCAAATCGCACGGGGTAACCTTGAGCAGGAATTCATAGAATGCATACGGAATTGTTTCTTAGAACAGTATGTTACAGAACCTACAAGGGAGCAAGCTATCTTAGATCTGGTCCTGTGCAATGAGACAGGAATAGTAAATGATCTCCTAGTAAAAGATCCTCTCGGAATGAGTGATCACAGTATGGTTGAATTTGTAATACAGATTGAGGGTGAGGAAGTAGTGTCTCAAACGAGCGTACTATGCTTAAACAAAGGGGACTACAGTGGGATGAGGGCAGAGTTGGCTAAAGTAGACTGGGAATACAGACTAAACAGTGGCACAATTGAGGAACAGTGGAGGACTTTTAAGGAGCTCTTTCATAGTGCTCAACAAAAATATATTCCAGTGAAAAAGAAGGGCTGTAAGAGAAGGGATAACCAAGGAAATAAAGGAGAGTATCAAATTAAAAACCAATGCGTATAAGGTGGCCAAGGTTATGGGAAGCTAGAAGATTGGGAACATTTTAAACGACAACAAAGAATGACTAAGAAAGCAATAAAGAAAGGAAAGATAGATTACGAAAGTAAACTTGCGCAAAACATAAAAACAGATAGTAAAAGCTTTTACCGATATATAAAATGGAAAAGAGTGACTAAAGTAAATGTTGGTCCCTTAAAAGATGAGAAGGGGGATTTAATAATGGGAAATGTGGAAATGGCTGAGACCTTAAACAATTATTTTGCTTCGGTCTTCACAGTGGAAGACACAAAAACCATGCCAAAAATTGCTGGTCACGGGAATGTGGGAAGGGAGGACCTTGAGACAATCACTATCACTAGGGGAATAGTGCTGGACAGGCTAATAGGACTGAAGGTAGACAAGTCCCCTGGTCCTGATGAAATGCATCCCAGGGTATTAAAAGAGATGGCTGGAGTTATAGCAGATGCATTCGTTATAATCTACCAAAATTCTCTGGATTCTGGGGAGGTACCAGCGGATTGGAAAGCAGCTAATGTAACGCCTCTGTTTAAAAAAGGGGGCAGACAAAAGGCAGGTAACTATAGGCCGGTTAGTTTAACATCTGTAGTGGGGAAAATGCTTGAAGCTATCATTAAGGAAGAAATAGCAGGACATCTGGATAGGAATAGTGCAATCAAGCAGACGCAACATGGATTCATGAAGGGGAAATCATGTTTAACTAATTTACTAGAATTCTTTGAGGATATAACGAGCATGGTGGATAGAGGTGTACCAATGGATGTGGTGTATTTAGATTTCCAAAAGGCATTCGATAAGGTGCCACACAAAAGGTTACTGCAGAAGATAAAGATATGCGGAATCAGAGGAAATGTATTAGCATGGGTCAAGAATTAGCTGGCTAACAGAAAGCAGAAAGTCGGGATAAATGGGTCTTTTTCGGGTTGGAAATCGATGGTTAGTGGTGTGCCACAGGGATCGGTGCTGGGACCACAACTGTTTACAATATACATAGATGACCAGGAAGAGGGGACAGAGTGTAGTGTAACAAAATTTGCAGATGACACAAAGATTAGTGGGAAAGCGGGTTGTGTAGAGGAAACAGAAAGGCTGCAAAGAGATTTAGATAGGTTAAGCGAATGGGCTAAGGTTTGGCAGATGGAATACAATGTCGGAAAATGTGAGGTCATCCACCTTGGAAAAAAAAACAGTAAAAGGGAATATTATTTGAATGGGGAGAAATTACAACATGCTGTGGTGCAGGGGGACCTGGGGGTCCTTGTGCATGAATCCCAAAAAGTTAGTTTGCAGGTGTAGCAGGTAATCAGGAAGGCGAATGGAATGTTGGCCTTCATTGCGAGAGGGATGGAGTACAAAAGCAGGGAGGTCCTGCTGCAACTGTATAGGGTATGGGTGAGGCCGCACCTGGAGTACTGCGTGCAGTTTTGGTCACCTTACTTAAGGAAGGATATACTAGCTTTGGAGGGGGTACAGACACGATTCACTAGGCTGATTCCGGAGATGAGGGGGTTACCTTATGATGATAGATTGAGTAGACTGGGTCTTTACTCGTTGGAGTTTAGAAGGATGAGGGGTGATCTTATAGAAACATTTAAAATAATGAAAGGGATAGACAAGATAGAGGCAGAGAGGTTGTTTCCATTGGTCGGGGAGACTAGAACTAGGGGGCACAGCCTCAAAATACGGGGGAGCCAATTTAAAACCGAGTTGAGAAGGAATTTCTTCTCCCAGATGGTTGTGAATCTGCGGAATTCTCTGCCCAGGGAAGCAGTTGAGGCTAGCTCATTGAATGTATTCAAATCACAGATAGATAGATTTTTAACCAATAAGGGAATTAAGGGTTACGGGGAACGGATGGGTCAGTGGAGCTGAGTCCACGGCCAGATCAGCCATGATCTTATTGAGTGGCGGAGCAGGCTCGAGGGGCTAGATGGTCTACTCCTGTTCCTAATGCTTAAATTATAATGTTCTATGCGTGACCTAGGAGTGCTCAGTGCTGACACCGGATCATAAAAGTGGATAAACTATCTCTCGCCTATGGCCTGAAATCCTTCTCCGTGACAAACACAAGAAGTGTTCAGAAAGAAAAAAAAAAATACGCAGTGACGATTTAAAACCAATTCAACCTCTCTGATCCCCTGCGCAATCTTCTGGCTATTTCCCTTTGTGGATGTGTGCCATGATATTGTGGTCGGTAGCCTACTGTGCCCAGCGTTTCAGCAGTAATAGAATATAACTGTGGTGCCTCCAATCATGTCAAGTCTGCTGACATTGACACACTAAAAGGAAACAGGATGGATGACAAAGCATGCGAATTAAATACATTCTCTGGTTTGTAATGCCGTTGTAAGAATCTCGAGGAGGTCTTAACAACTGGAAAATATAGAGATTTCTGCCCCATCCGACCCTACTAGACATAAAACTCTTTATTTATTTATAATGGCTATGGGAAGAATCGAGGAACCAAGTGTAAAGCAGCCATGCTCAAATTATATCCTCAGGCTGTTGTTATCTTGCTTCCACGTCAGCTGTGGCCCTTGGCAGAGCTTCTGTTTTCTGAGCCTCAGAGACTGAATTCAACGTGGCAACCATCAATGGGAATCCGACTGAGCCGTGAGCTACCCCCTCCCCCCCCCCCCTACCCCTTCTCTTTTCTGTGCACTAATAGCAAAAGATTGCTGTTGGAGACTTGGACAGTCCCAGCCTCCAATCCCTTCCCGCAAGACCTCTACTTGGACCCAGACCGACACATTTGAGGGCTGTGCAGAGATCTACAGGTCCAGGTCCCATCACTGTGTGTCGCAGCATTCCTCACACAACTCGTTAGTCGTGACGGGGTGGCAGGTCGAACAAAATGGGCGGTAGCAAGCCGGCCTTTTGTAATAGGCCCCGCCCGATATTCAGCAGCACTGATTGCAATCGCACTGAGTGTCAAGCGGGGAGTATAGCAAGCGGCCAATGTGCTGCTGCCTGCTCCCTGCCACCGGGCCCAAGACAAATCACCACCCCCATAGCTCTTAATATTAGGTGAAAAACACAAGTACAACTATAACAAAATAATGTATTTATATAGCGCCTTTCACGACCATCGGACATCCCAATGTGTTTTACAGCCAATGAAGTGCTTTTTGAAGTGTACTCACTGTTGTAATGTAGGAATCACAGCAGCCAATTTGCGCACAGCAAACTCCCACAAACATCAATAGGATAATGACCAGATAATCCCTGTTTTTTTTGTTATGTTGATTGAGGGATAAATATTGGCCAGGGCACTGGGGAAAACTCCCCTGCTCTTTTTTCAAATAGTGCCATGGGATCTTTTATATCCACCCGAGGAAGCAGATGGGGCCTCGGTTTAACGTCTCATCTGAAAGACGGCACCTCCGACATTCCAGCGCTCCCTCAGCACTGCACTGGAGTGTCAGCCTAGATTTTTGTGTGCAAGTCTCTGGAGTAGAGTCCATGATAGGAAGATTGTGCAAGATCCATCAAAGGAGATTCAATGAGTCAGTAGAATCCATGATATTGCACATAGATGGTAGGAGATTAAATGGGCGGGGTAAAGTAAAAACAGCAAAGACTGGATAGACACAGCTTATCCATTATCATTTGAAAAGTGAGAAGACAGGAACTGAAAGGGGAAAGTAGAAGAGCCCCATTACAGGACCAAACAAAGTGAGGAGGGGAGAATAAGTAGAAGTGTGCTGTAATAGAAGCCGGTTAATAGCCAGCCACACCTACACCAATTCAATCAGGTCGTGAAAATACACTAAAATGTCAAAAAAAGAGGGTTAAAAAAGCCCCCAAATGGATGGGAGAGACAGACAGGAACTTAGGGGAGACGGTACAGATCCTGACCAGTGGCTGGGCCAGTTGTACGCAGTCTGTGGAAGGGTGAGCTTGAATGAGGGGCTGAATGGTTTCTTCCTGTTCCATTCCATCTCCTGTTAGGGTACTAGCCAGTAAAGTTCACACAGCGACACAGATAACAAACCGACGTAACCTATTCATTGTTACTCACAGACAGCTTCTACGGTCTGTATGAAGGATAATATATACACAAAAACCATGATGTATATGTACTTCATATCATAAAGGGCGCAGTTGCAGGTTCAGATTGTAGAAGTTCTCTCCCCCCCCCCCCCCCCTCTACAAGTCAGAATAAATGCTTCCTGGCTTTGTTTCAGAGAGCGGACATGCTCGAATTTAAGTTACGCTGTGTTAATTTGTACTGAAGCCCACCTGCTGAGAATCTGTGCTGTGCAAGGAGCCAACCGGCAGAGGATGGATGAAGTGAAGTGTGATCAGGGAAAAGCAGCGCCTACATGGTCGTCATGGTAACAGGATGCTAGCAACTGTGCGAAGACAAGTTTCATTTAAGAGCATCACATTGTGGTATTCTGTTGCCGCTCTTAGTTCGCGTTGCTGATTATATATTTATGGTTACTTAAGGAGAGAGAAAAAACAGTGCAAGACTGTGATCATTTCATCGCGGCTGAGAAGTATTTGAAACGTAATCTCTGGAGGAAAAGGACCCCGTGGTCCTGACACATGAGAAAACTGCAGAGGAAATGCTGCTGAATACGGCAGTTAGCAAGATTCATGAAGCAAAAGTCTGGAATGGAATTCACAAAGCAATGAAAGTCAGCTTGACTCAGCTGGTAGGGGTTCAAGGCACTTTCCTAGAATTTCAGCACAGTACCTCGGCTGACACTGTCGTGGATGACTGGTCTCTCACCAATTCCATCAAAATACATCAAGTGGTCAGACATTGCATTGGTGTCGTGTGGGATCTTGCTCGGTGCAAATTGGCTGCTGTATTTGCCTACATAACAGCTGTACAGCTGTATCGCATTTCAAAGTCATTTTAAAAAATGTATTCGTTCATGGGATGTGGGCGTCGCTGGCAAGGCTGGCATTTATTGCCCATCCCTAATTGCCCTTGAATGGCTTGTTAGGAAAGTTCAGAGGGCAGTTAAGAGTCAACCACATTACTGTGGGTCTGGAATCACTTTTCGGCCACACCAGGTAAGGACGGCAGATTTCCTCCCCATTAGTGAACCAGATGGGTTTTTACGGCAATCCGGTAGTTTCATGGTCACCATTACTGATACCCTGTACTAGCTTTTTATTCCAGATTTATTTAATTAACTGAATTTAAATTCCTCAGCTGGAATTTGAACTCTTGTCCCCGGATTATTAGTCCAGGCCTCCGGATGACTAATCCAATAACGTAACCAATGTGCTACCATTCCCTCAATTTATTCTATAGGCAACACTTTGAGACATTTCTGAGATGTGATAAATCGTCGTGCAAATCTTTTTCTTTAAAGAGTTCTATTGACTGCTCCATGATATAGTACGAGTGCAGAGCAGATTGACTAGGATAGAGTTGAGGGACAGGTCAGTCTTGCGGGGCTGAATGGCCTATTCTGTTCCTAAGGTCCCTACATTATGAGAGTGAGGAGTTACAGTTATGAAGAGGGGTTTGACAAAGTAGAGTCTTTTCATGAGAGCTAAAAAGGTTTAAGGGTGACCTGATAGGCATATTGAAGATTCTGAAAGTTTTGCATATTGAAGATTGCGAAAGTTTATGATAAGGTAAATGGTAAGACATTGTCCCACTGGCTGCAAACATTGTAATACGAGGGCACACATTTAAGATAATCACAAAATTAAAGGGAGGAGTAGAAAAAAGTCATTACTTAGAGGATGGTTAGAATGTAGTATTCTCTGCCAGAAACCGAGTTCATAAATTCCTTTAAAAGGGAAGGACATAGTTATTGAATAGGGGAATATTAAAGGATGGATGGGCCAACAGGAGGGTAGTATTAGATAAGCTGGTTCATGTGGAGAAAAGCAGTGGCACAGGCTTGATGAGCAGAATGGCCTGTTTCTGTGCTGATTCTATGAATTCTTTGCCCCATGCCCTCCCCAGACCACTGTCACCTTGATAGACCACAGGACTGTGACAGTGGACAGCTTTGTTGGGGTTATCCTGATAACGTTTCATTGGTAGTGGGTAATATTTCCCTGGTCTATTTTGAACTCCAGAATTGACGTCACTACTTCCTTCCCTGCCCCTCCCTTTCCCTCCCTTTTCCTTCCCCCTTCCCTTCCCTCCCTTTTCCTTCCCTCCCTTCCCTTCTTTTCCTTCCCCCTTCTTTTCCTTCCTTCCCTCTTTCTCTCTCTCTCTCTCACTTTGTTTTCTTCAAAATAAGAGCAGGCACACGGGGGTGAGAAGTTTGAATTGGGAGTGTGGAAGGGCCAGGAGGCACTGTAGATCAGCAAGGACAGGAGTGATAGGTTAGTGAGCATTGCCACGTGCTGGGATACAGGCAACAGAGTTTTGAATGAGGTGAAATCAGCAAAGCATGGAGGATGGGCCGGGAAAGCATTGGAATAGTTGAGTCTGGAGGTGACAAAGGCACGGATGAGAGTTTCAGCAGCAGATGGACTGAGGTGGGGGTGTAAGTGGGCGATGTTACAGAGGTAGAAGTAGTGATCTTTCTACTGGAGAAGGTATGGGGCCAAAGGTTCAGCTCAGAGTCAAATGGGATGGTGTGATTGCAAACTGTCTGGTTCAGCCTGAGACAGTGGCTGGAGCAAAGGATGAAATTACCAATAGCTGCTGTCTGAGAAAATGGGAGCGGTGGATACGATCTGAAGTTGTCGAACTCAATACCCCAGCCCCTCCGCCCGCCCTCCTCAACTCAATGTTGGGGCTGGAAGTAAGGCAAAGTTGTGAAGTTCTTTTTGAGGCGCTGGTGCTGGTTCTGCTGTTGACATTTACATCTCCTCTGGACCCATCTTATGTTTCTTTACTTGTCCCAAGGCCATCCCCTTCTGCCTTGCACCATCATCCCTTTCGTTATTTAATCATTCCTGCCCTCCACCCTCCACACAGACCTTCTTCCCCTTTGTTCTCCCCCCTCCCAAACCCCCCCAACCACCCTGCCTTTTCTCTGGCTTGTCTATAGACTGTTAAATCTCTAACCTCTTCCAGTTCTGACGAAAAGCCATCGACCTGAAACATGAACTGTGAACTGTTTCCCTCTCTACTGACCAAACGTGAACTGTTTCCCCCTTTACTGACCAAACGTGAACTGTTTCCCTCTTTACTGACCTGTTGAATGTTTTCATCGGATTTACTGTCTGCTGGTAATTTTTTTTTAAATGACTGTACTTCATCTTTTTAATGTATATAGGTGACAAATCTGCCAATTTTAAGGGGCCCAAGTGCGGCTCAAAGGACCGCCGATGGCCGCTGATACCTGACGGTACTTTGGCCGTGGTTTTCATTGAAAAGATCCTGCAAAGGTTGGTGGGTGGAAAAAGAGGGACTTATGCCGCCAATCTGGGCGGCAGCCGACGGGAACTCCCAATCTCGGCGGCAAAGGCGCTTGCCACCCAAGTGCCACTGAGGATGGAGTCGGGCCCACGGAGGGTCGAAGACCTGAAAAGGAAAAGCATCAAACAAAAAAATAAACCATCGGACGACCTTCAGGGGACCCCATCCAGGTGAGTCCCTGTAAAGAAAAAAATTATAACATGGTTACTCACCTTTTTTTCAGATCTTCATACCTACTGTCAGGGACCGACCGGCCTCCAGCCAGTGGTCCACCCCCATTCTGGCACCAACTCCCACCGACTCCCACCCGCACCAATCTGGCATCTCGGTGGGCAGGAGTCCATTTACGCCACTTGGGCGGTTCCCGGCAGTTCTCCCCTCCCGCCCACTCCAGCCCAAATGGAAAGTGGCACTGGGCGCAACTCGAGGAGCAATGCCGGCGGCAGTGGGCGGTAAGACCATCAATTTTGGGCCCTAAATGTTGAGTCCAGATGTCTCTGTACCTAAGCCAATGCTCGCATTCACTCCCCACCGCCCCCTCCCACGCCCCATAGTTAACTAGTTAGTGTTCCCTCTGTAGTTCTACAGAAAGTCTGATCCATCACATTCTGTCAATAGTGAAGTGGTTTAGCTGTGATCGGGAATGTATTTATAGCTAGCTGGTGGGTGGGTTGATTTTAAGAATAGGAGTAATTATCCAGGGAATCCCCAGCTCACGTACATCATAGACACGATGAGGTTTTTAACAGCATGATGGATGCGGCTTCATAAAGCTGCAGTATCTCAATGTCTGAGATATTTCCTTACATGAGAAACCTCAGTGAATGGCCAAAGCCCATAGTGCACAACCACACTGAGGCTGAAAAGAGTAGAGATGAATCAGGAGGAGGAAAGATTTTTCTCTATAGAAGCCCGATAGGTGCAGTACACATGAGATGTGTTGTGCCTGTGAGGATGCAGCTCCCTATGTATTTTTTTCTCCACCAAGCACGGGAAATGACCTGGGAGAGCTCCTAGTGCAGGACCTCGGCTGGGCTGTGTTATTAAAAGTGACCCAAGAGGCTGCAAACATCATGGACATTTAACCCTTGCTAGAAACCAGAGTCTGATTGTCTTTGGAGGATGGGATTGTTAAATAGAAGAAAGACTTGCATTTATAGAATTGAACACTTGCCTGTGTCATCGTAAGCCTGGCTCCTGTTGCCTCATCAGCAGGGGGCGGGCTGGGGGGCTGGGGTGTTGGGGAGGGGGGTCTGGGAGAAGGCCCTCATGCCAGCTTTCAACTGGCGCCCTTCTGATTGGCCGCCCAACAAGCAGATTTAGAAGAAGGTGAAACGGGAGTTCTGGGATGCCCTTTCCCAATTCATTTAAATGCGAATGCTGGACCAATGCCTACTACAGGTGCAAGCCTGGTTATGTATCCTGCGAAAGGGCCAGGAAATCTTGGGACAGCACAATAAGGAGCGAGACCTGATATAAGGATGCCCATGTTCTGGTCTCCTCTGCCCTCTGCCTGGGGGATGCCAATTCCCAGTTGTGGTAAGGTGAAACCAACGCTTGGGTCTTTAAAAGGCTGTCGATTGAAGGAGAAAGGGAAAGTTGAGGCGATTCCATATTTTTGAGATTCTGGAATGAAAGAGTTAGAGGAGAAGATGAGTGCGATGACACTGGATTTCAATACATGGAGGATCCATGGAAGATGGATTAGAATGTAGGTTGGAAACAAGAACATCCAGTGCATCAAACATCGGAGATAAAGTAGATAAAAGGAAAGAAAGGTTGCCACGAGAGAGAGAGGTTGGATTCGAGGAGAAGAAGAAGACAAGCTTTTCCTTGTATCTGTCCATACATATAGGTGCCTCTGGTAGCATTGGGATAGATGTTGAAATATCCAGCTGACTTGACCTAGACAACAACAACAACTTGTATTTATATAGTACCTTTAATGTAGTGAAACGTCTCACGGTGCTTCACAGGAGTATTATGAGATAAAAAATTTGACACTGAGCCGTAGAAGTAGAAATTAGTGCAGGTGACTAAAAGCCTGGTCAAAGAGATAGGTTTTAAGGAGCATCTTGCAGAAAGAAAGAGAGGCAGTGAGGTGTAGGCAAGGAGTTCCAGAGCTTGGGGCCTAGGCAAAAGAAGGCACGGCCACCAATGGTTGAGCAATTACAATCATAGATGCTCAAGAGGGAAGAACTAGAGGAGCGCAGACATCTCTGGGATTGTGGGGCTGGAGCAGGTTACGGTGATAGGGAGGGTTGAGGCCATGCAAGGATTTGAAAATATGGATGAGAATTTTGAAGTTGAGGTGTTGCTTAACCGGAAGCCAATGTAGATCAGCGAGCACTGGGGTGTTGGGTGAGTGGGACTTGGTGCGAGTTAGGACATGGGCAGCTGAGTTTTGGATCACCTCTAGTGTACGTAGGGTAGAATGTCGGAGGCCAGCCAGGAGTGCGTTGGAATAGTTAAGTCTAGAGATAACAAAGGCATGGATGAGGGCTTCAGCAGTGGATGAGCTGAGGCAAGGATAGAGCCAGCGATGTTACGGAGGTGGAAATAGGCAGTCTTAGTTATGCTGCGGCTATGTGGTCGAAAGCTCATTTCAGGGTCAAATATGACACCAAGGTTGCGAATAGAGTGGTTCAGCCTCAGACAGAAGTTGGGGAGAGGAATGGAGTCAGTGGCTAGGGAACGGAGTTTGTGGCGGGGACCGAAAACAATGGCTTCGGTCTTCGGAATATTCAATAGATCCTTGAAAGTGCCAGCTCTGATCAGAGAGTGAGCCACATGCAAATATATTTTAAATCTATCTTTATGACGGAATTTGTTTTTAATATGCGGATTAATCTAGGATAATCCCCCTGTGGAGCCTTTTTGAGAAGGATTCCTTTGATTTATAAAAGATAGTGAATAGGCATTAATATATTTTTTTAAATTATTATTCACTCATGGGATGTGGTGGTTGATGACAAGGCCGGCATTTATTGCCCATCCCTAACTGTCCTCGAAGATGGTGGTGAGTCACCTCCGTGTGGTGAATATACTCCTATAGTGTTGTTAGGGAGGGAGTTGCAGGATTTTGACCCAGTGACTATGAAGGACCGATGATGTATTTCCAAGTCAGGGTGGTGTGTGACTTGGAGGGGAATTTGCAGGTGATGGTGTTCTCATGCGCCTGCTGCCCTTGACTTCAAGGTGGGAGAGGTCGCGGAATTGGGAGGTGCTGCCAAAGAAGCCTTGGCAAGTTGCTGCAGTGCATCTTGTAGATGGTGCATACTGCAGCCACGGTGCGCCGGTGGTGGAGGGAGTGAATGTTTAAGGTGGTGGCTGGGGTGCTAATCAAGCAGGCTGCTTTGTCCTGGATGGTGTCAAGCTTCTTAAGTGTTGTTGGAGCTGCAGTCATCCAAGCAAGTGAAGAATATTCCATCACACTCCTGACTTGTGCCTTGTAGATGGTGGGAAGGCTTTAAGGAATCAGGTGAAACACTTGCCGCAGACTCTGACCCGCTCTTGTTGCCACAGTATTTATGTATGTGGTCCAGTTAAGTTTTTGGTCAATGGTGACCCCCAGAATGTTGATGGTGGGGGATTCGATGATGGTAATGCCGTTCAGTGTTAAGGGGTGGTGGTTAGACTCTGTCTTGTGTGGTGCAAATGTTATTTGCCACTCATCAGTCCAAGCCTGAATGTCATCCAGGCATGGACTGATCCATTATCTGAGGAGTTGCGAATGGAACTGAACACTGCCCAATCATCAGTGAATATTGCCAATTCTGTCCTGATGAAGGAGGGAAGGGCATTGATGAAGCAGCTGAAGATAGGTTGGGCCTTGGACACTGCCCTGAGGAACTCCTGCAGCAATGACCTGGAGCTGAGATGATTGACCTCCAACAACCACAACCATCTTCCTTTGCGCTAGGTATGACTGCATCCAGTGGAGAGTTTTCCCCCTGATTCCCATTGATTTAAATTTTACTAGGACTCCTTTATGCCACGCTTGGTCAAATGTTGCCTTGATGTCAATCTCAGGGTTTCCCTATTGGTTGAGTAGGTAAGTGCACTATCTATTTTAGTACTATGTCATGCAGACCAGGAAGGCCCAGGTTCAATCTCTGCTCAGGGTTGAGTTAGCTCTGATCTCAGCTTGGACAAGAGTCATCATCATAGGCAGTCCCTCGGAATCACGGAAGACTTGCTTCCACTCTTAACATGAGTTCTTCGGTGACTGTATAGTCCAATATGAGAACCACAGTCTCTGTCACATGTGGGACAAATTGTCGTTGAGGGAAGGGGTGGGTGGGACTGGTTTTCCGCACGCTCTTTCCGCTGCCTGCGCTTGATTTAAGTTCCCGGGCAACTATGGCAGTACGGCATTCCAGTCTGTTGTTGTTGGGTTGTCCACGAGGGTCCTGACGCACCAGGTCTTGAACTTCATGTTAGAGGTGTGTAAGATGCATGTGCATGAGTACTTTTAACATGGGGTGGTCGTTGCACACCGGCTACCACACGGGCTAAGCTGAGCAAGGTTTTGGTCCAGTGACAAGGGAGTCCAAGACGATTGGAGACCAGGCACTGCTGTATGGGCCTAGTTGCTAACGGCGAGATGTTGGCCATAGGCTCGGCGCTGGGTAGCGCCTTTGATCGTAGGTGGTCCAAGGCTTGGTTGGGGGCCAGTGGCCCACTGGGGTTCAGAGTGGGAGGGCAGGGGGGGTCACAGCCATGTTACTCACCATGTGCTGGAGGGGGAGAGGAGGCCAGGTAATCAGTGGAGAAGGAGAGGTGCAGTCATCGTTGAAGGGGGAGGGTGGGGGGTGGTGGGGAGGAGGCCAGCCGACCTGGTCACTGTTGAGGAGATCACTACAAATGGAACCTGGGCTAGGGAATGGAAGATTCGGCCAGGATTCCCCATCATCTACTTATCCAGCTTCCCCTTAAAGGCCTCAAAGCTATTCATGCGCCAGCCTTGGCTCAGTGGTAGCACTCGGACCTCCTGAGTCAGAAGGATGTGGATTCAAGTCCCTCTCTAGAGACTTGAGCACATATTCCATGCTGACACATCAGTGCACCCATACATTTCAGCAGGAAGCACTGCTACAATCAGGATTGCTACTTCTATATTGATCACGCCCTTAACAAGTGCTGTCGGCCTCAACCAGCCCCCTCCTGCTGTCCTTCTTTCTTACCCCCCCCACTGCCCACCCCCCCCCCCCCCATAAATCTCCTGGGACTTAACCTGGGGCCACTGCCAGTGAGAGAAGCAACCAAACTTCAATCCTCCTGAAGGGCAAACTGCCTGTAGGAGGCACGACAGGTGCCTGGAATATTCAGTTGATGCCCGAGGGACAGCTTCTTACCTCTTAGTTCCGCTGCATGTTTGAACAGTGCTGAAACTGTGCCCAAAAACAGGCTTGGATGAACTTCCACCCCTATAAGTATGTATGACCATCACTGGATTAATTGCCTGTATTTTGAAATATGTGTAACAGCAGGCACTCTATACAATAGTCTTTTGCGTCCTCGAATGACCATCCAAAACTCTGCTGCCCGTATCCTAACCAATGTTCCCTCTAATTTTGTTTGACGCCGCGTGGCTTCTTTAAGGGGCTACACAGGCCAAACTAAATGCCGCGCATGTACGTTTTTTGTATTGAAAGGCCGACAAACCCACATGCTCGGGTTCCCTGGAGTGGTGGCCATGCACCCTAACACACACCAAGTCCCGTTCACCCATCACCCCTTTGCTGACCTACACTGGCTCCCGGCCCGGCAATGCCTCGATTTTAGAATTCTCATCCTTTCTTTCCAAATCCCTCCATGGCCTCGTCCCACTCTATCTCAGTCACCTCCTCCAGCCCTACAACTCACTGAGATCTCTGCGCTCCTCTAATTCTGGCCTTTTATGCATCCCCGATTTTAATCATACCACCATTGGCGACCATGCCTTCACCTGCCTAGGCCCTAAGTTTTGGAATTCTCTCCCTAAACCTCTCTACCTCTCTCTCCTCCTTTAAGATGCCCCTTAAAACCTACCTCTTCCGACTGTCCTAATATTTCCTTATGTGGCTCGGTGTCAAATTTTGATTGATAATGCTCCCTAGGATGTTTTACCATGTTAAATGTGCTATAGAAATGCAAGTTGTTGTTTTTGAGTAGATTTATGTTTCCTCAAATCAATGAGGAACATCGCACATTGCAAATACGCATCGGAGAGTCACTGTGATTTTCCAATGTGCCTTCATGATGTGCAAGGTACTTGGTTGCGCGCATAAAATCTGCACCTGTATATTCTGAGAGAGTAAACTTCTTGCAGTAAATGAAATATATAAAGAAAGACGGATAAAGGAATTTGATAGGTGCTTATTGAAATATTTGTTGCTAATATTGAAGTGTAATATATTTATGTTTTGGAAAATACTCCATACCAAACTGCAGGTATTTTACTCAGCTCCTGATCGGTGAGTGCATTTGTGTGGGGGGACGAGATTAATAGCCAGGGAGGAATTGACTGTGTGTAGACATTATGGGATGGGGGGAAATATTCCCATTGAAGGAAGATTTCAATATCACGATGACATCAAATCAGTGACCTTACTCAATGGCACCATAGCACAACTCTATTAACAGTTCTAATGGGAATATTCAGCGGCCTGAATTCTTAGCAGCATTCAAAGCAAAGCAAAGCTTGTGAGTAACGCAGTAAATCAGTGGTGAATCACTCCTCTCCATCTTCTCCATGAAGCTGTAATTTGGAAATGGGCTCGAATGTCACACACTCACAAAGACTGTCTCTGTGAATTTGTGAGGTAAATACGCCACAGCGAGCGGCATGCGAAATGAGAGGCTATTTTTTTTATTGTTCCTGATAGGAGAGGAGACATAAACAGTACAGAGTGCATCAGAGTGCATTAAGGCAAGAGTGAGGGGATTGTGTGGTGTCTGGCCTTGGGAGAATGAAGTCACATTCATCTTAAACAGGAGCCGATAGTCAGGCCCACAGCAAAGCAGCCAAAAGGAGGCTTAAGCAGAATCCCACAAAAACAATTCAAATTCTATGACAAAGTGTTGCTGTTAATTCCCAGCTAGTGCTTGTAAACCAAAATACCAACCGGTGTTTGAAATACAAATTCAAGGGATCCCATGTTGTACACAGGAGATGAGCACTGTTTTGCTTATTATTTCTTGGCAATTTTTTGTGCCAATCCGGGTGAATGTAGTGCCGGGAGAAATAACTCGTCTCCATTCTCCAGTCTCCCCTGTTTCCAACAGCCTTTAGGCTTTTAAATCCCCTTGGCATGCCCGAATCTCCGCGTTTTTCTTTACCTTCTCTCCTCCTTTAGCCTTTTCAATCTTGTGAGCACCCTGCACTATGGGCCCTGAGTTTCAGCTTATTTCAATAACTTGCACACCATGCATCATCCAGCAGGTGCCGTTCCATGGGCAGCAACACTCCTACGCACTGGTCAGGTGGCCATTTTTATTGTGTTAGCTCAGATAGTCAGTGTCAGCAGGCTGTTTCACCTTGGGGCGGGCGGGGGATGGGGAGGAGGAGGAGGAAGAGTGGGTGAGGAGGAGGCGGGGAAGGGGTGGGGGCAGGGGCGGGGGGAGGAGGAGGAGGGGCGGGGGAGGGGTGGGGAGGGGGCGGGGAGGGGGAGGGGCAGGGAGGAGGAGGGGACGGGGGGATGAGGAGGAGGAGTCGGGGGCTGTGTGGGAGCAGGTCGCCTCTCACCAGTACTAGAGAAAGCTGGTCATCTGATGGGCAATTCTCTGCGAACACCCGGCCTCCAGCTTCCCTCTCTGTTGGGGGTATTGCTTCCTTCTCTCTATTAGCGAGCGACCCAATGACCCAATAGATAAACAGGCCATTGGGCCCAACAGGGCTGCACTGCTGGTTTTCTCCACATGAGCCACCCATTTTAATCCAGTCGTCAATGGTGGCGGACAATTAAACAACTAACGGGAGGAGGAGGCTCCATGAATTTCCCCATCCTCAATGATGGAGGAGCCCAGCACATAATTGCATTAGACCAAGCTGAATCGGTTGCAACCATCTTTAGCAAGATGTGCCAAGTCCATGATTCCCATTGGCCTCCTCCTGAGGTCCCTACCAACACAGAAGTCAGTCTTCAATCAATTCGTTTCACTCCACATGATATGAAGAAGCGGCTGAGTGCACTGGATACAGCCCCGACAACATCCTGGCTGTCTTGCTGAAGACGTGCTGCAGAACTAGCCCCGCCTCTAGCCAAGCTGTTCCAGTACAGCTACAACACTGGCCTCTACCCGATCATGTGGAACTCCCTCCCTAACAGCACTGTGGGAGTACCTTCACCACGTGGACTGCAGCAGTTCAAGAAGGTGGCTCACTACCATCTTCTCAAGGGCAATTAGGGATGGGCAATAAATGCTGGCCTTGCCAGTGATGCCCACATCCCATGAATGAATAAAAAAAATCATCAGAAAAGTGATGCAAGGTGTCTTTGACAGTGCTATCAAGTGCACTTACTCACCAATAACCTGCTCACCGAAGCCCAGTTTGGGTTCCGCCAGGACCACTCAGCTCCAGACCTCATTACAGCCTTCATCCAAACATGGACAAAAGAGCTGAATTCCAGAGGTGAGGTGAGAGTGACTGCCCTTGAAATTAAGGCAGCATTTGACCAAGTGTGGCATCAAGGAGCCCGAGTAAAATTGAAGTCAATGGCAATCGGGGGAAAGCTCTCCATTGGCTGAAGTCATGCCCAGGACAAAGAAAGATGCTTGTGGTTGTTGGAGATCAATCATCCCAACCCCAGGACATCGCCGCAGGAGTTCCGCAGGGTAGAAGCTTAGGCCCAACCATCTTCAGCTGCTTCATGAATAACCTTCCCTCCATCATAAGGTCAGAAATGGAGTGTTCGCTGATGATTGCACGGTGTTCAGTTCCATTCGCAACTCCTCAGAAAATGAAACAGTCCATGCCCGCTTGCAGCAAGACCTGGACGACACTCAGGTTTGGGCTGCTAAGTGGCCTTAAGTCCCAGGCAATGACCATCTCCAACATGCAAGAGTCTAATCACCTCCCTTTGATATTCAACGGCATTACCATTTTCGAATCCCCCACCATCAACATCCTGGGGGTCACCATTGACCAGAAACTTAACGCGACCAGCCACAAAAATACTATGCCAACAAGAATGGGTCAGAGACTGGGTATTCTGCGGTGAATGTCTCAACTCCTGACTCCCCAAAACCTTTCTATCATCTACAAGGCACAAATCAGGAGTGTGATGGAATACTCTCCACTTGCCTGGATGAGAGCAGCTCCAACAACACACAAGAAACTCGACACCATTGAAGACAAAGCAGCCTGCTTGATTGGCCAGCGCATCCACCACCTTCAACATTCACTCCATCCACCACAGGTGCACCGTGGTTGCAGTGTGTACCACCTATAAGTTCCCCAACAAGTTACACACCAGCCTCACTTGGAAATATATCGCCGTTCCTTCATAGTCGCTGGGTCAAAATCCTGTAACTCCCTCCCCAACAGCACTGTGGGAGTTCTTTCACCACAAGGACTGCAACGGTTTAAGTAGATGGCTCACCACCACCATCTCGAGGGCAATTAGGGATGGGCGATAAATGCTGGCCCTGCCAGCGATGCCCACATCCCAGAACAATTTTTAAAAAAAATCACAGTCATCTGCCTGCTCAGTAAACTGAGCAAAGAGCAGGAATCAAATGGTGGCTTTATTGGGCCAGAACTTGCAGTTGGAGGCTGCCCGCGGACGCAAGCCTCTGACCAACGAATACGATGCGCACCTACCCACAGTCACTGTGCACACAGAGAATTCCGATTTGAACCGGCAGAGTCCTGGGCAGCGCATGACGTCACGCCGTCCAGGAACGCTGTACGTGCGAAGCCTGTGGTTTTGTTCGTAAAATAGTCCAGCCCACATGTACTTGTGAATTCTCACCGAGGGATAACCCTCGATATGATAACCTTTATGAGACAGAGGACAGCCAACCCGTCTCACCTGGGATTTTTGACCAATTTTGACCTGAAAGGTGCGGACTCGCGTTCTTTAATCAAACCAGAGAATTTATTGAGTATCACAAAGATATACAAAGTTAATACTCAACAAAGGCATAGGTACACAACGAGACTTGGGTCCGATGGTTCCGGCTTCCAAGCTCTCTGGGGCACGATCTTCTGTTCTTTCTGTGTTCTGTTCACCCTATTATAACTTCTTATACTAAGTGTGCCACCGATGTTCTGTAGCCCCTCTCTTTTATCCCTCATCATATTAGGTCATAATAGGGCATGGAGGCCCCGACCTGCATGGGAACATCAGCAGCAGGTCGGGGCCATAAAAGGAGCGGCGAGTGGCCACGGGAGCAGCGTGGCGGTGTACTACTCCAGGAAGCAGCGCGAGCTGGTGCAGGAGGGTGACAGCAGCGAAGAGTAACGTCATCAAGATCCAGGTCGGTGATTGGAACGTGGGCAGATACAGCAGGAGCGGCGAGGTTGGGGTGAAGGAGCGGCGAGAGGCTGTTGAGAGACATGATTGGGGCCCAGGGAAGGCATGAGTTCAGGGCCAAGGGCCCAGGGGCAGCACAGGCCAGCCCACACTGTGATATGTGTGTGCACTAGGTCCGTGCAGCAGAGCTGGTCTCCAGTCGTCTTGGGTAACCCTTGCCACAGGATCAAGACCTAACTCTGTCAAGCCCGTGTGGTGGCTGATGTGCAACGGTCACCACACGTTAAAAAAATCCACGCACAGGCATCTTCCACCCTTCAAGATTTAGGTTGGGACCTGGAATATTAGGTCCATCATTGAAACACCTGTGAACTCATCCTTTTTTAGTGTGGAAGCAAGTCATCCTCATTTTGAGGGACTGCCTATGATTGACTGACTGACTGATGATATTAGGTCAAGGATTGTTGAGGCCGAAATGATTGGATTATGGTCACATTTTGTTCGTTCCTGGCCTCCTAGCATCCCAGTACATACACCTCGTACAGGTAGTTCCTGTTTTCTGCTTTTATAAGAGACTCAAAGTTCATACTTCCTGTAGTACTGCTTGATTCCTGCGGTTTTACAACCGTCTACTCTGAAGCAAATACAGATATATCCCAACCATCTCTACTATTGTTCTTACACAAATGTTGGCATATTATAAATCCTTAAATCAAACTAGGCCAACGACACCTTGGCCTATTTAGCCCAGCCTTCCCATCATGCCTTGCAGTTACGATTGCGTCCTAACAAAGCAAGTAATAACACAAAGTCAGTAACGCAGAGATATTGTTAAAACAACATATGTGAATTTATCAAAACCTACAAGTTAATTTGAATAGGCTACGCCCCCGATTATTTTTAACTCCACAGGTTGCTGTACAGAATAGCCATTACTGTGAATGGGAATACCCCAAAAAGAAAGAAAACACTTTACATCAAATAAAAAAACACCTCACTTAATTAAAATTAATAGAAATTGCATGGTTTAGAGAAAAAAAATATTTATTTGAAATTTTTCAAAATATGTTTTAATAAACTTAACCTTAATGGACATGGTTTTTAATATAAAAATTCGTCAAAATTTATTTTTTCTATCTTTTAAAACTCTTACATTGGTAAATGCAAGATTTATGCCTGCTTTTACCAGGTGTAAGAGTTTTAAAGATGTTCGCTGGGCATGAGTTGAGCACATAGCCCAACTCTCCGCCCGCGGAGGCCCTTTACTTTCACATTCGTACGATCTGTCAAAAGAAATTTTGAGAGCTCACAAGTACTGGGTTTAGTCACATGCGCAGTGTGCACATCGTACGCACCTGGAGAGGCTGCAATTTACGGCCCAATATATCAGTCGGTAGCGTATTTACCCACTGAGGGCAGGGAGAACTTAAAAATACATTTTATTGAGACTATCTGAAAAATGTTTACAACAAAAACGGAGTTGCTCCTGCTGTACCATATCCAATGTCACTTCCAGTGCCAGCCATGGCTCAGTTGCTAGCACCTCATCTCTGAGTCAGAAGGTTGTCCTACTCTAGGCACTTGAGCACAAAAATCTCGGCTGGCACTCCAGCGCAGTACTGAGAGAGCGCTGCACTGTCAGAGGTGCCGTCTTTCAGATGAGACGTTAAACCGAGGCGCTGTCTGCTCTTTCAGATGGACATAAAAGATCCCATGGCACTATTTTAAAGAAGAGCAGGGGAGTTATCCCCGGTATCTTGGCCAATATTTATCCCTCAATCAACATCACAAAAAACAGATTATCTATGTTTGTGGGAACTGGCTATGTGAAAATTGGCTGTCCCTTTTCCTACATTACAACAGTGACAACACTTCAAAATGTACTTAATTGGCTGTAAAACGCTTTGGGACATCCGCTGGTCATGAGAGGTGCTATATAAATGCAAGCCCTTATTTTATGTTAAACAGCACAGACCCGACACTCACTTTTAAACAGCACAGACCCTGCACTCATACTCTTGCCCATTTTCTTGCTCATGACAAGGCATAGTCACAAAATGATTCAGTCCCAGGACTATGACTGGGCATTCGTGCAGAAATTCCAATAGGTGTACGAGTTCTTTCAGAAACAGCACAAGCATTGTTTCAGGTGTCAATTCACATCAGTGTTAGCGATTGCACACTGGGCTCTGGCCCATGGAACATTTGAGCTTGAACAATGAAGTACATGTCATAAAGCACAGCACCTCTGATAGGTACTGTAGCCCATAAGTGAACATTACTTAAACAATTTTTTCTTTAGATTCATGCAAAGGACACTGTGAGTGAGGAACTGTGCTCGTATGAATCACTGCAGAATGCTAAATGGCTTTAATGTACATGCACTCTCAGTTGAAATCTCAGTATGCCCTTAGCTATAATCCGGCTTTTCCTGTGCACTGCACAGCTTGCCTTTTTTTCCTATTTATATTCACAGAACAATGTGGAAACAATGAAGTTGCTGATATATTGGTAACCAGTACAGAAATACAATCTTTTATTTGTGTCCCACGCACTTCATTAGCCAGTGATGGCATCTTAAGGTACCTTGCGGAATCAGACAGAATCAGCACAGAACTAATGGGCTGCCCAGAGCCTCACACTGATGTAGCCAGTCCATGTGTTGCCTTTCCTCTGCTACTTTAAAAAAATACAGGAATCGTGGTCGACATTTGATCACAAGTTGGCCCCTCAATTTGTGTTTCTAAACATTGCTTTAATTTTACTGTAAAGTGTTTGGGGTGGGTGTTGGAAGGTTTATAACAGCCACCATGATTCCCCAGGTGACAAGTCATTGCAGCTGAGGTAGCTGTATGGGACGCAATGAATGTGAGAGGGGCACGAAGTGAATGCAGGAAATTGCCTGCCAGCAGAGAGGGAAGGAAGTGCAATGTGCCTATTTGGGTCATTATCAAGTACTGCTGTGCATTGGCAAAGACAAGTTGCCGACATAGTTGTTTGCCCAGAAGTCCATGTAACACAGTTGAGCATTGGACTTGAAGCAAAGACAGTATTTAGGTTCCAATGTTGCACCTGTCGCTCAGCCTTTCATCTTCTATGTGAGTCAGAGGTGTGAGCGCCACATCTTTGAAAGTAAGGCGGAAACATGAGACTAGCAAACAACCAGGAGAGATAGCACTAGTGTGGCATCGCAACATAGAAACAGGAGTAGACCATTCAGCCGGTTCTGCCAATCAATCAGATCATGGCTGATCTGTACTTCAACTCCATTTACCCGTCATTGATTCATATCCCTTGGTACCTTTACTTAATGAAAATATGTCGATCTCAGTCTTGAAAATTTCAATTAACCCTGTAACCACAGCCTTTTCACTAACCATTGTGTGAAAAAGTGCTTCTTGGGATATTTCTTGCAATTTTTTTTTCAAATTCCCTTTTTACACCTTTCTTTGTATCCGTGTTGCTTTATATCTCCTGGTTGCTTGGCAATGGAAAAGGGTACTGGCAATGGACAAGGGAATCAGCAGCACAAAATGGAGATTGGCCCCTCTCTCTGGTAACTAGGGAATATTATATCTTTCAAAAGAGGAAGACGTTAAACCAAGAGAAACAATGACACATATTGAAAACGGGCTTTAAAGGATACCAATGCACAGAAAATTGCTAATCTGTAAAAATATATTTCTGCTGGTTATTGTTTGAGCTTTGTTAGGATTTCATTGAATTCTTCAGTGGTATTGGGGGTTTACATGACAATATTAAAACAGGACTGCTTTGACCTGTTTCCATGGCTGCAAAACCACCAGGGCACGACTGGCCAAGAAAGGAGAAATATTGTAATAAATGAACCCGCTATAGTGGTGGAATGGTGAAGCCATGCAATTGCGTTTTTTTTGCCCAGCCTCAAGCATAGTGCAAAATCATTGATGGCACAACACAATTTCTCAACTTTTGCATCCTTGCCTTTCTGATGGTCTGATGAAGAAAGCTTGAGCAGGTTGGGTCTATACTCATTGGAGTTTAGAAGAATGAGAGGTGATCTTACTGAAACATATAAGATATTGAGGGGGCTCGACAAGTTGGATGCAAAGAGGATGTTTCTCCTTGTGGGGGAATCTAGAACTAGGGGATATAGTTTCAGAATAAGGGGCTGCCCATTTCGAACTGAGATGAGGAGGAATTTCTTCTCTCAGAGGGTTGCGAATATTAGGAATTAGAGAGCTGTGGAGGCTGAGTCATTGAATATATTTAAGGTGGAGATTAGACCAATTTTTGAATGATAGGGGAATGAAAGGTTATGGGGAGTGAGCAGGGAAGTGGAGCTGAGCCCAAGATCAGATCAGCCATGATCTTAATGAATGGCAGAGCAGGCTCAAGGGGCCAAATGGCCTACTCCTGCTCCTATTTCTTGTGTTCTTATGGTTGATGAAGTAGTCACGTTTTTTTTTTGCAATCCATCTCTTATCTCCCTCTATAAGCTATCAGCATCTTGCAACCTCTTTTAATTTTGGGCAGACAAACAAATCAGCTGTGGACCATTACCTTGACTTGAACACTCCTTTCTTCTCAGTTGGCACATGCCTTTCCTCACTTCCTGTGAGATACTGGGATTCTATTATCCATGTGGTCATCTGTGGCTCAGTGGGTAGCACACTTGCCTCCGAGTCAGAAGGTTGTGGGGTCAAGTCCCGCTCCAGGGACTTGAGCACAAAAAATCTAGGCTGACACTCCAGTGCAGTGCTGAGCGAGTGTTACACTGTCGGAGGTGCTGTCTTTTGGATGTGACGTTAAACCGGACGTACAAGTGGACGTAAAAGATCCCATGGCACTATTTTGAAGAAGAGCAGGGGAGTTATCCCTGGTGTCCTGGCCAATATTTATCCTTCAATCAACATAACAAAAACAGATTATCTGGTCATTCTCACATGGCTGTTTGTGGGAGTTTGCTGTGTGCAAATTGACTGCTGTGTTACCTACATTGCAACAGTGACTACATTCCAAAAGTACTTCAGTGGCTGTAAAGCACTTTGAGATGTCTGGTGGTCGTGAAAGGCGCTATATAAATCCAAGTCTTTCTTTCTTTTCTTTTTTATCCAGCAGCTCATCTGGGGAATGACAAAACCCCTCACATGATATGCATGATTGTCAGGAAGACCTGAATCTGGATTCTAGAACCATCTGATTTCACAAGTACACAGCACAACTGCTACCAAAACTGAACAAGCAAGCTTGGGTTCTGACCAGATTGAAAAGTCAAGCATGTCCATCACAGAGTCAAATTGGGGTTGTCAAAAGCCCTTCATAAGTAGCACTATTGTACATTTTAAATTGCCTCTAAAATCCCGAAGTTCCGTCCTGAATAAAGAAACTCCTTCATTGTAATTCCTTTTTCTCCACCAATAGTCCATTAAAGGCTTCTTATCATCTCACGCTTGGTTCTTAATTTGGTGTCCTTTTGGATTCCAGTTGGTTTGCGAGTCTCTGCAGATCTTAAGGATGAGGACAGGGGTGGATCCTATTCTTCTCTATGGTCTTGCACTACCAAACACATCTTACTTTGATTTATATGCATTCCATCTCACCCTTTGATTGCTCCCCACTGAGGTGGACAATGTGGTCTCTGCTGAGGCTAAGGGGTTGATTTTAACCCTACTTGCACAGCGTAATTGAGCGGATTAGGCAGTTTAGGTGTCTTATCCGTCAATATCCTGCCTGGACCCTGCGGTCTTCAATTTGAACCTGCTCTCCTGAGCAGGTGGCAAACGCACCCGTCTGAAGCTGGTGGGTCTTTAAATATGCAGATCGGGGTCCGATGACATCTTTGGGACCAGTTCATTATTGTAAGTCCGACCTCAGCGGGGAAGTGGCTGCAGCTCTCCCGCCAGGTATCGGCAGGTGAGAAGAGGATGGGAAACAGAATTCAAGATAAGTACTTTATTTTTCTTTGTGGGGCCAGGAGGAGCAGGGTGCAAACAAGGAACGTTTAGGCCTGTCCTGCCAGAATGAACAAGCAAGCTTGGGTTCTGATCAGATTGAAAGGCCAAGCTTGTCCATCACAGAGTCAGATTGGGGTTGTGAAAAGCCCTTCAATAAGTAGCACTATTGTACATTTTAAATTGCCTCTAAACTCCCAAAGTTCCGCCAACTGACCTGAATAAAGAAGCTCTCTCATTTGAATTCCTTATTCTCCACCAATAGTCCATTGAAGGCTTCTTATCATCTCACGCTTGGTTCTTCATTTCGGGGCCCTTTAGGTTCCACCTCCCTCCTTACCGCGAGGAGCCCCCCCCAGAACCCCCCAGTGCCCACACTTACCAGCGTGCTGACATGGGGGCCAAATGCCACCCACAATTCCGCAGGCCAGCAACTGCTTCTCAGCCACTTCTTGCCTGTTCCTCCCGGCAGAACGTTGGCTGGTGACATGTTGACGGGGACTTGGCGCTTAAAATTGGCGGTCTCATTGTTCTGTGGGCGGTTAAAATCCCTCCCAAGTATGGATTTAATGGTTGAACAGCCAATCATCTTGTTTTCATTAGGAGGACCATGTCAGAGGTGTAATGATATCGGAGAACAGCAAGAAGAATGAGTTTGGCTATCAGTTTGTCCAAATTTAAGTTACTAAAGCTTGTGCACTGAAGAATGAATGCAAAGGAATTTGTTACTAACAGAGATTTAGCACAGTCAGTCAGAGGCTGAAACATGCTCTTAAATAGAATGGTCTTATTAGGCTTCAAATCATCTTTGAAGCTTTCAATAACTCCTGTTGCTCTGCTAAGTAGAACGCACTAAGCTTTATGTAGTCCATTATCAGAGGTGCCATCTTTCATGTGAGATCTTAAACCAAGGCTCAGTCTACCTGTTCAGCTGAGCATAAAAGATCCAAACCATTGTTTGGAGTGAAGCTGGGAGTTCTCCCGACATCCTGGCCATTTCTCCCTCCAAGAATAAAATCAAAGACAGATTACTGGTCACTCATCTCCTCTGTTACTTGTGAAATTTTGCTGTTTGCTGATATAACAACAGTGATTGCACTTCATAAGTAACTCATTGCTCGCAAAGTGTTTTGGGACATCCCGATGATGTGATAGACTATATAAATGCACATTAATTTTTTATGTAGGCCTGGGTAGAAGTTTTGTCCTATTCAGTTATCTGTCAATACTTGTGCAAGGGATGAGGGACTTCAGTTACGTGGATAGACTGGAGAAGCTGGAGCTGTTCTCCTTAGAGCAGAGAAGGTTGAGAGGTGTTCAAAATCATAAGGGGTCTGGACAGAGTAGATAAAGAGAAACTATTCCCATTAGCAGAAGGATTGAGAACCAGAGGATACTGATTTAAGGTGATTGGCAGAAGAACCAAAGGCGAAATGAGAAAAAAAAAATGTTATGCAGTGAGTGGTAATGATCTGGAATTCACTGCCAGAAAGGGTGGAGGAGCCAGATTCAAACTGCAGTTTTCAAAAGGAAATTGGATAAATACCTGAAGGAAAAAAATTGCAAGGCTACGGGGAAAGGGCAGGGGACTGGGACTGGCTGAAGTGCTCTTGCAGAGAGCCGGCACGGGCTTGACGGACCGAAAGACCTCCTTCTGTGCTGTGACCATTCTATGATTCTATGAAATGTGGAAAAACCTTGGACATCTGACTCGTAGGAACAAGCTTGATAGCACTTGGAACAATGAGACTATCATGCACAGTAATAAAACCAAGGTCTATCATTAACTAGGACTATCCAAGATTCACCTCGGTACTTTTGTAATGTCCTCCATTTCCTTCCAGAACTTCCAGAACATTCAGTCCTATTTTAACATCTGAAATAAATCAATATCCAACTATTTACCACAACAACAGTAAATCACACATCATAATATGTGGCTTGTGATGCAGCATTGACATTCTATCCGTAGATGCCGCTGGTATATTAAGTAACTACAATATTGTAGCTTATTTACAAGGCTTTCAGGGACAGAACATTTTTATCACAGCCCACTTTCCTCTCCTCAGCTCAGGTTCCTTGATAATTGGACATGGGGGCCTGAAGAGATTCCTGCTTTAGGAAGCCCTGATCTGTATAGCACTGTTGCTCAGTCTTTTAATTAATACAAGCCAATAACAAACAGTTGTGGCTAGATTTCTAACATGCACCATCAGTTTTCAGTACAATATACCCGGCAGCAAAATAGAAGTATTTTAGATATGTGCACATTGTGGAAAGAGGAGCGGGTAGGGGTGGAGGGGGGAGGGAGAAAGGATAGAGAGAAAGAGTTGTGACTACTACCCTAACCACAATTTTACTTTGAAAGGGATTGTAGCCTCTTTCATATTTATGTGTGTCAGTGTTGCTATATGGCTGGTAGGAGATGTGCTTTGACTGGAAAGCCCCAGGTAAAGTCCTAGTTCAATCTGATAGGCAATCCCTCTCGACTCTCTATCTTTATTGCAATTTTCTTGCTCCCTCTTATTGCCCTATCTGGTCTTCTTTCATCAACCCTCAGTGAGGTTCAACTCAACCAAATGCTGCAGCCCATGACCTAATGAATTCAAACACTCCCACCAGCCTCTGTAAGCTCCACTTGCTCTTTGTGGCCCCAAATTGCTGATTTCAAAGTTCTCAGCTTTATTTTAAAATCTTTCACAAGGCCTTGCCCATCCTACTTTAGTGACCTCCTGCCTAATTACCAGCCCTCAACCTCTGCTTCTCCAACATCTCCAGTGCAGTGCTCAGGGAGTGCTGCACAGTCGGAGGTGCCGTCTTTTGGATGAGACGTTAAACCGAGGCCCCGTCTGCCCTCTCAGGTAAACGTAAAAGATCCCATGGCACTATTTCGAAGAAGAGCAGGGGAGTTATCCCCGGTGTCCCTGCCAATATTAATCCCTCAATCAGCATGACAAAAAAACAGATTATCTGGTCGTTATCACATTGTTGTTTGTGGGAGCTTGCTGTGCGCAAATTGGCTGCTGCGTTTCCTACATTACAACACAACACAGTGACTACACTTCAAAAATTACTTCATTAGCCGTAAAGTGCTTTGAGATGTCCGGTGGTCTTGAAAGGCGTTATATAAATGAAAGACTTTCTTTCTGTTAAGTATGGAAGAACTCCACAAGACTGAGTACTGTGACCTAAAACTGATGTGACCTTAGTCTCTTTAATACAACTCCAGAGTGCCTGAGCAGCATGGCAGACAACCTTTTATACTCCCTTGCACGAGGTGTGCAGGTGACCCTTGGGCCTCCAACAGTTGCGCCCTCTGGTGATGTCTTACACAGTTACAATATTTACATACATAACACTTTCTTTCTTTCTTTTCTTTCTTTCTTTCTCTCTTTCTTTCTTTCTCTCTTTCTCTCTCTCTATCGATCCTCTCACTATTTGCTCCATCCACTCCACTACTGCCAGTTGCTCGTTCATTGCTCCACTGCTCTGGATCTCTTTACCCACTTCCCTCCACTTTGCCACCTCCCTTCCTTCTTTCAAAAACATTCCTGTTCAACTATCCCTGTGATTCCCTATCGCAGCCTTTCCACTACGAGCACAGGAAAAGACCAGCTGGTCCTTCGAGCCTGCCCCACATTCCTGATGGCTGGAGCATCATGGCTAAACACTTCATCCCTCCGCGCTCCCCCCGCCCCACCCACCCCATGCAGCCATGTAATCTTATGGGAGAGGCAAAAAATAAAATCAGGGCCAATAAGGGAAAATAATTACTCTGCCTTATTCCTCTCTGACCCCTTTAGGTGATTAAAACTAATGATGGAGAAGGTATTATCTATAAATTCCCCTTCCCTTCCCCTGTAATCAGTATTACAGATTTCAGGTCTGCATTCGCAATTCTCTTGCATCTGGTGTCACTGGGCACCTCCATAATCAGACCTCCCATTCTCTCAGGCCCTGGAGAGCACCATTACTACCCAATATTTAATTACACGATTGCATGATCAAGAAGCTGTAACAATAAGACCCCTTTTTCCTTGAAAAATAATAAATGATGCAAACTTTGCCTTTGATCTGGGCTTACCTTCACTTCAATAGTCAGTATCGCTGAACTGACAGATGCTCACTTAGAAACGAACCAGAAATTCCTTCCAAGTCTAATGGCCAAAAGATCTCAAAATCTGACACAGCATCCATCGTCTCCCTTTCCTCCTTATTATAAAATGCTCTTCGATGTCTGCCTGCACATGAGGAGAACAAAATAAATTCAAGGCATAGGTGCTGCTCCGTGCCTTTCTCTCTTGATCCTCCTAAACTCCAAATCCTTTGTTCCATACAGTCCTCCTCCTCCTCACTCCTCAATGTGTTGAAATCAAAATTCACCATAATTTTAATCATTCCATTGGATGGCCTTAAAGCCTGCGAACTCTGCATCTCCCCCAGTCTTCCTTTCCTTCTATAATGCTGAGGCTTTTAAACCCCTCGCTTGCCGTCTACTAACCATAGCTTCCTGGATTTACCTTACCTTTCCTAATACTCTTTTTGACCTTTTTGGTGCAATGCACTAGAAAGAAAGACTTGCATTTATATAGCGCCTTTCATGACCACCGACTTCTCAAAGCGCTTTACAGCCAATTAAGTACTTTTGGAGTGTAGTGTACTTTTGGAAACGCGGCAGTCAATTTGCGCACAGCAAGCTCCCAAAAATAGCAATGTGATAATGACCAGATAATCTATTTTTGTTATGTTGATTGAGGGATAAATATTGGCCAGGACACCGGGGTAACTCCTCTGCTCATTTTTGAAATGTCCGTGGGATCTTTTACGTCCACATGAGAGAAAGCAGGCCGGGCCTTGGTTGAACATCTCATCTGGAAGACGGCCCCTCCAACAGTGCAGCACTCCCTCAGCACTGCACTGGAGTGTCAGCCTAGATTTATGTGCACAAGTCCCTGGAGTGGGATTTGAACCCACAACCTTTTGACTCAGAGGCGAGAGTGCTACCCACTGAGCCATAACTGACTAAGGGCCGTAGCCCTTCACCATGGTTTCCCATTAGTTTTGTTTACTGCTGAGGTAGAATGATTGACCACCATAAAGCACGCCCCCTAAATAGTATGCATACGAACTACCAAGCTTCTGACAGATCTGATGACTAGGCAGCTCCAGTGATCAAAGCACACCACGTCTAAAATTGAGAGTCATAATTGGAACGCTTGATCTCAGTATATTTTTCAAGTGAGACTTTAATATTTTGCGGGTTTGATTCTCACTTCCATCCTTAGTGTCACTTTCTTTTCCTGAACTATCAATTGTTTGCAATAATTCTCTGTTGATTTTAATCTGACAATGTCACCATGTAATTGTCAGTTCCTGTCTACTGCTGCACTTTTATACATGCAGTTTCATGCCCATAAGAACTTCATTACTTGATTATCATTTGCTTTTGACACCAGTTCTAGGCAAGTGCTCACAGCTCCCACGATACAGGCAATGTAATCAATACCTCCACAAAACCCGCAGTGGTTCTCTGTCAAAAGTGAATGGCTTAATTTCGTACTGAAATTCATGCAAGGTAGTTCGTCGTGAATATTTCTTTCAGGAGAGCCATGTCACATTGGAATTTCTCCAACGCTCTCCTTATCTGTTTCCTAAGGTCCATGCTCCACTTACTCTAATTCACCAGAGCTCTGATGCCCAAATCATTATCCCACACAAAGTTCCACTCACCTATCGCCCCTGTGCTGCTGGCTCCTTGTTCCTTCACATATTAATTTCAAAATTCTGGTCCTTGTCAAAGCCCTCAGCTGCTGTGCCAACATCCTTCCTCTGAGGAAAGATTGGAAAGGCTGGGGTTGTTTTCTTTGGAACAGAGGATGCTGAGGGGAGATTTAATTGAGGTGTATAAAATTATGAAGGGTCTAGATAGAGTGAATAGAAAGGACCTTTTTCCCTTAGCAGAGAGGTCAATAACCAGGGGGGCATAGATTTAAAGTAATTGGTAGAAGAATTAGAGGGGAGTTGAAGAGAATTGTCTTCACCCAGAGGGTGGTGGTGGTCTGGAACTCAATGTCTGGAATGGGGGTAGACACAGAAACCCTCATTGCATTTAAAAAGTACTTGGATATTCACTTGAAGTGTTGTAACCCACAGGGCTACGGACCAAGAGCTGGAAAGTGGGATTAGGCCGGATAGCTCTTTATCGTCCAGCTCAGGCACGATGGGCCAAATGGCTTCCTTCTGTGCCATAAACTTCTATGATTCTGTGCTCCCTCCAGCTTGCAATTCCCTTCCTAAACCCATTGCTCCCACTATATCTCTCCCCACCTTCACAAGCTTTCTTAAAATGCCCTTCTCCAGTCACATTCCCTAACTCTTCCCCAATCAATGCTTAAAGTGCCTTGGAATGTTCCATTACATTAAGGTCCCTTTACAAGAGCAAGTTATTGCTGTACAATAATTGAGAACATTGACTCATGAAGTGCACTAGATGCATAGCAATGAGGCATAAGAGATGGCCAGCTGCTTCGACAGACTGCACTGAGATATCCAGGCTGAAAAATTAACTAGGAAATTATTTTTTAAGAAATAAAAAAGCAAGACTTACATTTATATAGCACCTTTCATGACCCTGAGGCATCTCAAAGCACTTTACAGCCAATTAAATACTTTTGAAGAGCTGTTGTAATGTGAGAAACGTGGCAGCCAATTTGCGCACAGCAAGCTCACACAAACAGCAATGTGATAATGACCAGATAATCTGTTTTTTTGTTATGTTGATTGAGGGATAAATATTGTCCAGGACACTGGGGATAACTCCCCTGCTCTTCTTCAAAATTGTACTATGGGATCTCTTACACCCACCTGAGAGGGCAGACGGGGCCTTGAACTTGTGATTTAACCGACTTGGCAGGAATCCCGACGTATCTGGTTTGAAGGTTGAGCTGGGAAACCACACAGACTTGCAGACCGAACCTGGAGGATAAGGCGGGTGACAGAAGTCTCTGGGAGTAAAATACAGGCAGTCCTCCAAAGCCACTGTGCCCGACATCAAAATGATTGCGGAGGTCATGAGTGCCCTGATCACCCCACTGGCTCCGCCACTGGTTGAAGAGGTAGATCTTAAGGTAGCTTTCGAAGGAGTGAAGAGAGGTATCAAAGCAATGAGAAGTTAAAGTTTAACGTGTGAGGCAGGATAGCAAAAGGTTCTGCCAGCTTCTTCTTCTTTCGTATTGTAGTAGCAAAGCAAATCAAATGTCAATATCTAAGTTGGCTATCTAGGCCAAAGCTTCCGCTGTAACAGCGTGGATATCTTGTAGGCTACCTGCAAATTCCCTCTGAGGGCAGTGCTCAATGATGTGTTCCAGGGTCTGATTAAGAGCTCCACAGTCACATGATGGGAATGCTTCAATCTTGGACATGTTTATTTGCAACACCTAAAGCTCTGATTGATCACAAGATTGCTGATTGGTTCCCTTGGAGGATAAGACACACCCAGCAGTTTCTCTGGAATGTGTAATTAGAACCGCCCTGCCTACATAATCAGTGACTTTGCAAAGTGTAATTCGAGCCATTCTGACTGCCGCCTCCAGACAGCACAGAGCTCACTTGGAACAGACAGGGCTCACGCTCATGGGTTAAGACCTTCTCCCACCGTCCCCAAGCAAGTTCCTGCCCACATCCCCCACAACCCCCACTGACCTTCCTCTGCAGACAAGTTTCTGACCTTCTCCCCTCGCCCAAGTGCCTGAACTCCTCCCCCCACCTGAGATCCAGACCTTCTCCCCCTGCCCATGTCCCTGACCTTCTGCTTCCACTGCCCCCCATCTCCCCTCCCCCCCACCCCCGAGGTCCCGACCTTAGCCCCTGCCCAAGTTCCCCTCCCCCTGAGATTCATGACCTTCTTCCTGCAACAAGTTCTTGAACTTACCCATTCCACCTCGAACCGCGTCCCCCCCCCCTCCCCGCCCATAGCTGGGGTAATGTGTGAGGGTCACGGATTGTTAATGGGTTTATTGGGTATGAAGTGAATAGTGACAGTGTTGTGACTTCCGGATTTCGTCCAGTCCAATGATGTCACTTGCCACACACGCACTGAGCTTCCCGAGAAATCAACCTGGTATAGGAGGAGGAGAGGGCGAACCTGGTGTAGGAAGAGGAGAGGGTGAACCTGGTGTAGGAAGAGGAGAGGGGGAACCTGGTGTAGGAGGAGAGGGTGAACCTGGTATAGGAGGAGGAGAGGGTGAACCTGGTGTAGGAAGAGGAGAGGGTGAACCTGGTGTAGGAGGAGGAGAGGGTGAACTTGGTATAGGAGGAGGAGAGGGTGAACCTGGTGTAGGAAGAGGAGAGGGTGAACCTGGTGTAGGAGGATGAGAGGGTGAACCTGGTGTAGGAGGAGGAGAGGGTGAACCTGGTGTAGGAGGAGGAGAGGGTGAACCTGGTGTAGGAAGAGGAGAGGGTGAACCTAGTGTAGGAGGAGGAGAGGGTGAACCTGGTGTAGAAAGAGGAGAGGGTGAACCTGGTGTAGGAAGAGGAGAGGGTGAACCTGGTGTAGGAGGAGGAGAGGGTGAACCTGGTGTAGGAAGAGGAGAGGGTGAACCTGGTGTAGGAGGAGAAGAGGGTGAACCTGGTATAGGAAGAGGAGAGGGTGAACCTGGTGTAGGAGGAGGAGAGGGTGAACCTGGTGTAGGAGGAGGAGAGGGTGAACCTGGTGTAGGAGGAGTAGAGGGTGAACCTGGTATAGGAAGAGGAGAGGGTGAACCTGGTGTGGGTGTACAGGGGGTGGGGTTGGAAGAACGTGAGCCATCTTACCATCTGCATCATGTTCTTTCTCCATTCCCACTGTGCTCTCCGTGCTCTTAACCCCTATCTTCCCACCGAGTTCCTGACGTCCTCTCTCTGCCTTACCTCTCTCTTCCTCCTCCCAATCTCTCTCTGCCCCCTCTCCACCAGTCTCTCTCTTTCTTTCTCCCACTCTCTCTTTCTCTGCCTCCTCTCTCCCCCACTCTCTATCTCTCTCTCTGCCCCCTCACACTCTCTCTGCCCCCTCTCGCTCTCTCTCTGCCTCTCTCTCCTGCAGTTTCTCTCCCCACTCTCTCTCTGCGCCCCCCCTCTCTCTGCCCTTCTCGCTCTCTCTTCCCCCCCCTCTCTCTGCCCTCTCGCTCTCTCTGCCCCCTTTCACTCTTTCTTCCCCCTCTCTCTCTCAGCCCCCCTCTCGCTCTCTATCTCTGTCTCTCCCTCCTGCAATTTCTCCCCCCACTTTCTCTCTCACTCTCACTCTCCCCCACTTTCTCTCTCTCTCTTCCAATCTCTCTCTCTGACTTTCTGGGGGAAAATTGATCCTTTTTATAGCTCCGTTAGTGCTCGGGGGAGAGGGGTACTGCTGCCTCCCGGGATATTGTCTGGGAGTTTGCGGAGACACTGCCATGGCAGCGCCTTGCCCCACGGATAGCGCCCTGGGCTGTCGTGCAACTGCCGATGACATCAGCACTTAGTGCGCCGACCCCTTAACGCCCCGTGGGGAAAATTGCCCCGCGGACCATGAGGCTGGTGCAAATGGCTGTCAGTACCAGTGTTATATATGTAAACTTGTATATTCCCTGTACAACCACCAGAGGGCTCATCCCCTGGAGTCCCAAGGGATCCCATAATCCCTTGGGAGCAGAGGTATTTAAGGAGGCCTCACAGGTTGGAGAGGCACTCTGGAGACCTGCAATAAAAGATTAAGGTCACACTTTACTTTGAGCTCATAGTATCCAGTCAGACTCTTTCTTCATACATAACAACTGGCAACAAGACACAGATAATGAACCCAACGATGCAGAGAACAGTGGGCATCCTGGAGAAATTCTCAGAGGGAGATGATTGGGAAACCTTTGTGGAGCGATTCGACCAATACTTTGTGGCCAACGAGTTGGAAGGAGAAGCAAACACTGCCAAATGAAGGGCGATCCTCCTCACCGTCTGCGGGGCACCAATGTATGGCCTAATGAAAAATCTGCTTGCTCCAGTGAAACCCACAGAGAGATTACATGATGATTTGTTCACACTGGTCTGGGAGCATTTGAACCTGAAGGAAAGCGTTCTAATGGTGAGGTACCAGTTCTACACTTACAAAAGGTCACTTGCAGGACATTGCGAATTTGAAGGACATTTGGAGCACATGCTCAGAGACTTTTTCGTACTTGGCATTGGCCACGAAACCATACTTCACAAGCTTTTGACTGTAGAGACCCAACCTTCAGCAAGGCCATAGCGATAGCCCAGGGGTTCAGTGCCACCAGTGATAATACTAAGCAAATTTCTCAGCACACAAGTGCTGCTACAAGTACTGTGAACAAAGTGATGTTGTTTTCAAATCGCAATGTACAGGGCAGGTCACACATGCCTGCAGCTGCACGTCCGCAGATGTCTCAGAGTCCACCATCAAGGGTGATGAATGCAAGGCCATTAACACCTTGTTGGCGCTGCAGGGGTGATCATCGTTTCCATTCATGCCGCTTCAAAGGGTACGATTGCAAGTGCTGTGGAACGATGGGACACCTCTAACGTATGTGCAGGCGAGCTGCTAATCTGTTAATCTTGCAAACCACCATGTTGCAGAGGAGGACAGATCCACGGCGGATTACGATGAACCAGAGCCTCAGACCGATGAGGCAGAGGTATATGGGGTGCCCACATTTACCACAAAGTGTGCCCCAATAATGTTGAAGGTTGAACTAATTGGGCTCCCGGTGTCAATGGAGTTGGACACGGGCATGAGCCAGTCCATCATGAGCAAAAAAACTTTTGAAAAATTGTGGTGCAGCAAGGCCTCAAGGCCAGTTTTGACTCCAATTCGCACAAAACTACGAACTTACACGAAGGAACTGATTCCCGTAATTGGCAGTGCCACTGTAAAGGTCTCCTACAATGGAGCGGTGCACAAACTACCACTCTGGGTGGTACCGGGTGATGGGCCCACGCTGCTCGGCAGGAGCTGGCTGGGAAAGATACGCTGGAACTGGGACGACGTCCGAGTGCTCTCACCCGCTGATGACACTTCGTGTGCCCAGGTCTTAAACAAGTTCCCTTCGCTGTTCGAACCAGGCATCGGGAAGTTCCAAGGAGCAAAAGTGCTGATCCACCTTATTCCGGGGGTGCGACCCATTCATCACAAGGCTAGAGCTGTACCGTACATGATGAGAGAAAGGGTAGAGATCGAGCTAGACTGGCTACAAAGAGAGGGCATCATTTCACCAATCGAATTCAAAAGTGGGCCAGCCCGATTGTTCCAGTCCTCAAGGGAGATGGCACCGTCAGAATTTGTGGCAATTACAAAGTAACTATCAATTGTTTCTCCCTGCAGCACCAATACCCACTACCAAAGGCCGATGACCTTTTTGCTATGCTGGCGGGAGGAAAGATGTTCATGAAGCTGGACTTGACCTCGGGCTACATGACGCAGGAGTTGGAGGAATCATTGAAGGCCCTCACCTGCATCAACACACACAAAGATCTCTTCATTTATAACAGATGCCCATTTGGAATTCGATCAGCGGCGGCGATATTCCAGAGAAACATAGAAAGCTTACTGAAGTCAGTCCTGCACATGGTGGTCTTCCAGGACGCCATCTCGATTACAGGTCGGGACACCGTCGAGCATCTGCAGAACCCGGAGGAGGTTTTTAGTCGACTCAACCGCGTGGGGCTCAGGTTAATATGCTCAAAGTGCATTTTCCTGGCACCTGAAATGGAGTTCCCGGGGAGAAGAATCGCGGCGGATGGCATCAGGCCCACCGGTTCGAAGACGGAGGCAATCGAGAACGCAGGGAGACCACAGAACGTGACGGAGCTGCGGTCATTTCTCGGACTCCTGAACTATTTTGATAACTTTTTATCGGGTCTCAGCACATTGTTAGAACCCTTGCATGCCTTACTGCGTAAAGGAGATGAATGGGTAAGGGGTAAAAGCCAAGAAAATGCCTTTGTAAAAGCTAGAATATTGTTATGCTCAAACAAATTGCTTGTGTTGTATGATCCATGTGAGCGTTTGGTACTAGCATGTGATGCGTCGTCATATGGCATCGGGGTCGGGTGTGTATTGCAACAAGCTAATGATTTCGGGAAATTGCAACCAGTTGCTTATGCATCCAGGAGTCTGTCTAAGGCTGAGAGAGCCTACAGCATGATTGAAAAAGAAGCGTTAGCGTGTGTTTATGGGATAAAGAAAATGCATCAATATCTCTTTGGGCTAAAATTTGAATTGTAAACTGACCATAAGCCACTAAAATCCCTGTTTTCCAAGAGTAAGGGGATAAATACTAATGCATCAGCCCGCATCCAGAGATGGGCACTCAAGTTGTCCGCATACAACTACGCCATCTGCCACAGACCAGGCACCGAAAACTGTGCCGATGCTCTCAGTAAGCTGCCATTGCCCACCACGGGGGTGGAAATGGCATAGCCCGCAGATTTAGTCATGAGTATGGAAGCATTTGAGAGTGAGCAATCACCTGTTTCCGCCCGACAGATTAGAACCTGGATGAGCCAGGACCCCTTACTGTCCCTAGTTAAAAACTGTGTGCTTCATGGGAGCTGGTCCAGTGTCCCAGTGGAGATGCAGGAAGAGATAAAGCCGTACCAGCGGCACAAAGATGAAATGTCTGTACAGGCAGACTCCCTCCTGTGGGGCAATCGGGTAGTGCTCCCCAAGAAGGGAAGAGACAACCTCGTCAGTGATCTCCACAGTACCCACCCAAGCATCGCAATAATGAAAGCAATAGCCAGATCCCACGTGTGGTGGCCCGGTATCGATGCGGGCTTAGAGTTCTGTGTGCACAGATATAATACATGATCGCAGTTAAGCAATGCACCCAGGGAGGCGCCAATAAGTTTATGGTCTTTGCCCTCCAAACGGTGGTCAAGGGTCCATGTCGACTATGCAGGCCCGTTCTTGGGTAAAATGTTCCTTGTGGTTGTAGACGCATACTCCAAATGGATTGAATGTGATATAATGTCGGCTAGCATATCCGCTGCCACTACTGAAAGCCTGCGGACCATGCTTCCCGTGCACGGCCTGCCTGATGTCCTTCTGAGCGACAATGGGCCATGTTTTATCAGTGCCGAGTTCAAAGAATTCATGACCCGTAACGGGATCAAACTTGTTACATCTGCCCCGTTCAAACTAGCATCCAATGGTCAGGCAGAGAGAGCAGTGCAAACCATCAAGCAGGGCTTGAAGAGGGTAACTGAAGGCTCACTATAGACTCGCCTATCCCGAGTCCTGCTTAGCTGCCGCACGAGACCCCACTCGCTCACGGGGATTCCACCTGCTGAACTACTCATGAAAAGAGCACTTAAGACAAGGCTCTCGTTAGTTCAGCATGATCTACATGAACATGTAGAGAGCAGGCGGCTTCAACAAAGTACACTCCATGATAGCGCAAATGTGTCACGCGAGATTGAAATCAATGATCCTGTATTTGTATTGAATTAGGGACAAGGTCCCAAGTGGCTTCCCGGCACTGTTGTGGCCAAAGAGGGGAGCAGGGTGTTTCGGGTCAAATTTTCAAATGGACTCATTCACCGGAAACACTTGGACCAAATCAAACTCAGATTCACGGACTATCCTGAGCAACCCACTTTGGTCCCTACCTTCTTACACTCCAGTGGCAAACGGCACCGTGGTTGGCCACGAAGCAGAATCCATCATCCACATCAGCCCTACAGGGCCCAACATACCAGGCAGCCCAGCAAGGCCAGCTGCACACAGCCCAGCGAGGGCCCAACAGATGATTCACCAATATCCGCATTCACACCGAGACGATCAACGAGGGCAAGAAGGGCCCCAGATCGACTCACTTTGTAAATAGTTACAGGGTTGTCTTTTGGGGGGGGGGGGAGTATTGTTATATATGTAAACTTGTATATACCCTGTACTGCCACCAGAAGGCTCATCCCCTAGAGTCCCAAGGGATCCCATAATCCCTTGGGAGCACAGGTATTTAAGGAGGCCTCACAGGTTGGAGTGCTACTCTGGAGACCTGCAATAAAAGACTGAGGTCACACTTTACTTTGAACTCATAGTATCATGTCAGACTCTTTCTTCATACATAACAACCAGCTTTATGAGTCGCGAAGCTGGAGGACATGCATCCTCGGGGCACTGATTAAAGGGGAGGGCACCAGAACCCCGGCCACCATCTTTTTTTGTCAGCTGACTCTTGAGTCGGCTCGACTCTGGTGGCCGTAGCATGGTCAGGGCCACCATCGTGCAGCCCGGTACTTCGCCTTGGTTGCCGGGCTGCTGGCCTGGTCCCATGATGCCCTGGTGGCCCAGTGGAGGGCATCAGAGGCCTTGCAGAGTGCGCAGCAGCCCTCCCCTTTAATTGAAGGGGAGTTGCGTTGAAGTGTGTCAGCACTACACAGAGCCTACATTTCGCCCCAGTAGCGCCAGGGACCCGCCCACAAAGGAAGTGGAGTGCCGGAGATAGCCCCATTCAGTGGCAGGGGCGGAACTTCCGCACCGGGCACAGGAAGTCCCGGCCCCGGAATGTTAACGCCCCAATTATGGGGCATGGGACAATTTTGCCCTCTTTCTCCCTTTCTGTTTCTCCCTCTCTGACTTTCTCTTTCTCTCTCTCTCTCCCCCACTCTCTCGCTCCCTCCTCCGATTTCCTCTCTCTTTCAAAAGGCCGCAAAAACGTTTGTGTAGATAATCTCAGTGATATTCCAGACCAAAGTCTTGGAGGCTTCTTTAGTATAGCCATTGATTTTCGATAGATAACCTAAAAGCCCCAGTGGCAGCTCCCGGCTCGAGTGGCTGCCCCAGGCACAGCAACACAGTTCAACCCAAGGTCCGGCTCCCTTGTTTATCGTATTGCACATGAGCGGTTGGATCGAGCATGCACGCACAAAAAGTGGCGGAGTCCACAGCACGCATGCGCAGGAGGATACAAAAATGTCTGTGCAGATAATCACTCTGTTTAATCTTCCATCGGTGGCGAAAGTGGCAGCATCTACCATGACCACCACTGTGGAATGGGACAGAGCAGGCAAACAGTAGATGAGAGCTGGAATAGTGCGAAGCACACGATGTGGCAGAGGGCTGGAAAGTGTGGTAGATGGAGCGTGGAGTGAGATCAATGGAGGCGTTTGAAGAAGGAAATGAGTATTTTGAAGATGATATTACATAAATATTTTTGCTCAGTTCTTCCTTAACAAATTGCATAATATTTATTGATACTAGAATATTCTGACAATGAGTAAATAGTTGAAGCCAGAAATCCCAAAGAAGTTAATTATTTTAATAACTACTCTCCAGGGTTTATTAGCACTGTGTATGTAATTAGCCATTTACTGTCAATGAATTTCTTACGACTAGTTTAACTAGTTGTTGCGTTCTCTGCCTCTCTCTTTGCGATTAAGAGTTTGGCAGTTTAACAGTCGACCTTTCTTGACCCTGAGCTAGTTAACAGCGATCACAGCTGCAGCCACACAGAGATTCCAATTGCTTCTGTTTTCAATGTGTTTTGCCATAAATTTTATTAGGATATAAAATAAATACAAGTGAATTCTCAAGTCCTTCTGGGGTAGGTGCCACTGATCTTTCTGCAGGGACCTTCCACCTTCATGTTGCTTTCTTCACCATGGGCTCCCACTGGCCAACAATGAGTTAATTTCACCACCCCCCCCTGCCAGCACCCCACCCCTCCTCAAAAAAAAATTAAAGTCTATGTTTTCCTTCTCTATTTTACTGAATATCAGGCATTCATTCTGCTACCTCAGCTCCTACATTTATCGTACTAGACTCGTATCTCATTGATGAGTGAGCCAATCTCAGTCACAGGGGAGGCCATTTTGTGATTATGTTAACAGTGACAGTATTGAACCAGACGAGATGTGAGTCTACACTGTTCTAATGAAGCTCAACTCAAGCACGAGGAACAGTACCTCATCTTTCGTTTAGGCACTTTACAGCCTTCCGGACTCAACATTGAGTTCAACAATTTCAGACCATAACTGTTGCTCATCTTTTGTTCCCTGTCCTCCCTTTTTATTTACAAAAGCTTTCCCTCCCTTTTTTCTTTTTACTTTTTCTCTCTGTTTCCCATGGTAGCTGGTGATGATTCCACCATTCACATCCTATCTAGACTCATCTTTTGTTTCCTAAGTTGTGCCATTACTGTTATATATGTGAACTTGTATTTACTCTGTACAGCCACCAGAGGGCTCATTCCTCGGAGTCCCAAGGGATACCGGCTTCACAGGTTGGAGAGGCACTCTGGAGACCTGCAATAAAAGACTAAGGTCACACATTACCTTGAGCTCACAGTGTTCCGTCTGACTCTTTCTCCACACACTACAACTGGCGATGAGATACAGATAGCAAACCCAAAGATGCAGAGAACAGTGGGCACCCTGGAGAAATTTTCGGAGGGAGATGATTGGGAAACTTTTGTGAAGCAATTCGACCAATATTTGGTGGCCAACGAGCCAGATGGGGAAGAGAGCGCTGCCAAACATAGAGCGATTCTCCTCACCATCTGTGCGGCACCAACGTATGGCCTCATGACGAATCTGCTCACTCCAGCGAAACCCACGGAGAAATCGTACAATGATTTGTGCACACTAGTCCGAGAGCATTTGAACCGGGAGGAAAGCGTTCTGATGGCGAGGTACAGGTTCTACACCTACAAAAGGTCTGAAGGCCAGGAAGGGGCAGTCGGTGAGAGGCGGGAGCAGCGTGAGTTGGAGAGGCCTATAAAGGCCCAGCGGGTGTTCCTGAGGCGGTTAGCAGTCGGCGAGAGGCGGGAGTGCGTGGTGTTGGGAGCCTATAAAGGCCCAGCGGGTGTTCCTGAGGCGGTGGCAGTCGGTGAGAGGCGGGAGCAGCGTGAGTTGGAGAGGCGGGGCTTGTGCAGCTGCAGCCGGGAGAAAAAGCAAAAAAGAAGTAGAAAGAAATCAAAAGGTGACGTCACAGCCAAAGGGGTAAGTGATTGGCTGGTGATTGGTAAGTAGCTTTTCTTTTTCTTTTTTATATCAGTAAGTAACCTGTTTACATTGTTGTCGCCAAATTAAGTGTAACTAAGGGTTAAGTCATGGCAGGAAAGCTCGGTCACGTGATATACTCCTCCTGTACCATGTGGGAACTCAGGGACACTTCCGGTGTCCCTGACGACTACATCTGCGGGAAGTGTATCCGCATCCAGCTCCTGACGGACCGTGTTGCGAAATTGGAGCTGAGGGTGGATTCACTCTGGAGCATCCACGATGCTGAGAATGACGTGAGTAGCACGTGTAGCGAGTTGGTCTTACCGCAGGTAAAGGGTCCACAGCCAGATAGGGAATGGAAGACCAGCAGGAAGAGCAGTACAAGCAGTCCCCTGTGGTCATCCCCCTGCAAAACAGATACACTGCTTTGAGTACTGTTGAGGGGGATGACTCATCAGGGGAGGGCAGCAGCAGCCAAGTACATGGCACTGTGGCTGGCTCTGTTGCACAGGAGGGCAGGAAAAAGAGTGGGAGAGCGATAGTGATAGGGGATTCAATTGTAAGGAGAATAGATAGGCGTTTCTGCGGCCACAACCGAGACTCCAGGATGGTATGTTGCCTCCCTGGTGCAAGGGTCAAGGATGTCTCGGAGCGGGTGCAGGACATTCTGAAAATGGAGGGAGAACAGCCAGTTGTCGTGGTACACATTGGTACCAACGACATAGGTAAAAAAAGGGATGAGGTCCTACAAGACGAATTTAAGGAGCTAGGAGCTAAATTAAAAAATAGGACCTCAAAAGTGGTAATCTCGGGATTGCTACCAGTGCCACGTAGGAATCGCAGGATAGCTCAGATGAATATGTGGCTTGAGCAGTGGTGCAGCAGGGAGTGATTCAAATTCCTGGGGCATTGGAACCGGTTCTGGGGGAGGTGGGACCAGTACAAACCGGACGGTCTGCACCGAGGCAGGACCGGAACCAATGTCCGAGGGGGAGTGTTTGCTAGTGCTGTTGGGGAGGAGTTAAACTCATATGGCAGGGGGATGGGAACCAATGCAGGGAGACAGAGGGAAACAAAATGGAGACAGAAGCAAAAGACAGAAAGGAGATGAGTAAAAGTGAAGGGCAGAGAAACCCAAGGCAAAAAACAAAAAGGGCCACTGTACAGCAAAATTCTAAAGGGTAAAAGTGTAATAAAAAAGCAAGCCTGAAAGCTCGGTGCCTCAATGCGAGGAGTATTCGGAACCCAGGAGAGGGCTCTGAGCTAGTCAGAGTGGGTGAGAGTGCAGATGAACAGGACACCAAGAAAGAATGCAAAAGGCAGGAGGCAACAGAGCAGAGTAGCACTGGGGTAAGTGTAAACCACAAGGTGATCGGAAGGGACAATATGTATGAATATAAAGGGGCTGCAGGAGGGGTCAAAAATAAAAATCATGGTTTAAAAACTAGCATTAAAACACTCTACCTAAACACATGCAGCATTCGAAATAAAGTAAATGAGTTGACGGCACAAATGGGTATGATTTGGTGGCCATTACAGAAACGTGGTTGCAGGATGGCCAAGACTGGGAATTAAACATACAGGGGTATCTGACAATTTGGAAGGATAGACAAGAAGGGAAAGGAGGTGGGGTAGCTCTGTTAATAAAGGATGATATCAGGGCAGTTGTGAGAGATGATATTGGCTCTAATGAACAAAATGTTGAATCATTGTGGATGGAGATTAGAGATAGTAAGGGGAAAAAGTCACTGGTGTGCGTAGTTTATAGGCCCCCAAATAATAACTTCATGGTGGGGCGGACAATAATCAAGGGAATAATGGAGGCATGTGAAAAAGGAACGGCAGTTATCAGATATGTAGGGGATTTTAACCTACATATCGATTGGTCAAATCAAATCGCACGGGGTAGCCTGGAGGAGGAATTCATAGAATGCATACGGGATTGTTTCTTAGAACAGTATGTTACAGAAGCTACAAGGGAGCAAGCTATCTTAGATCTGGTCCTGTGTAATGAGACAGGAATAATAAACGATCTCCTAGTAAAAGATCCTCTCGGAATGAGTGATCACAGTATGGTTGAATTTGTGATACAGATTGAGGGTGAGGAAGTAGTGTCTCAAACGAGCGTACTATGCTTAAACAAAGGGAACTACAGTGGGATGAGGGCAGGGTTAGCTAAAGTAGACTGGGAACACAGACTAAACAGTGGCACAATTGAGGAACAGTGGAGGACTTTTAAGGAGCTCTTTCATAGTGCTCAACAAAAATATATTCCAGTGAAAAAAAAGAGCGGTAAGAGAAGGGATAACCAGCCATGGATAACCAAGGAAATAAAGGAGAGTATCAAATTAAAAACCAATGCGTATAAGGTGGCCAAGGTTAGTGGGAAACTAGAAGATTGGGAAAGTTTTAAACGACAGCAAAGAATGACTAAGAAAGCAATAAAGAAAGGAAAGATAGATTACGAAAGTAAACTTGCGCAAAACATAAAAACAGATAGTACAAGCTTTTACCGATATCTAAAAAGGAAGAGAGTGACTAAAGTAAATGTTGGTCCCTTAGAAGATGAGAAGGGGGATTTAATAATGGTAAATGTGGAAATGGCTGAGACCTTAAACAATTATTTTGCTTCGGTCTTCACAGTGGAAGACACAAAAACCATGCCAAAAATTGCTGGTCACGGGAATGTGGGAAGGGAGGACCTTGAGACAATCACTATCACTGGGGGAGTAGTGCTGGACAGGCTAATGGGACTCAAGGTAGACAAGTCCCCTTGTCCTGATGAAATGCATCCCAAGGTATTAAAAGAGATGGAGGAAGTTATAGCAGATGCATTAATTATAATCTACCAAAATTCTCTGGACTCTGGGGAGGTACCATTGGATTAGAAAGCAGCTAATGTAACGCCTCTGTTTAAAAAAGGGGGCAGACAAAAGGCAGGTAACTATAGGCCAGTTAGTTTAACATCTGCAGTGGGGAAAATGCTTGAAGCTATCATTAAGGAAGAAATAGTGGGACATCTAGATAGGAATAGTGCAATAAAGCAGACACAACATGGATTCATGAAGGGGAAATCATGTTTAACTAATTTACTGGAATTCTTTGAGGATATAACGAGCATGGTGGATAGAGATGTACCGATGGATGTGGTGTATTTAGATTTCCAAAAGGCATTCGATAAGGTGCCACACAAAAGATTACTGCAGAAGATAAAGGTACGTGGAGTCAGTGGAAATGTATTAGCATGGGTCGAGAATTGGCTGGCTAACAGAAAGCAGAGAGTCCGGATAAATGGGTCCTTTTCAGGTTGGAAATCGGTGGTTAGTGGTGTGCCACAGGGATCTGTGCTGGGACCACAACTGTTTACAATATACATAGATGACCTGGACGAGGGGACAGAGTGTAGTGTCACAAAATTTGCAGATGACACAAAGATTGGTGGGAAAGCGGGTTGTGCAGAGGACACAGAGAGGCTGCAAAGAGATTTAGATAGGTTAAGCGAATGGGCTAAGGTTTGGCAGATGGAATACAATGTCGGAAAATGTGAGGTCATCCACCTTGGAAAAAAAAACAGTAAAAGGGAATATTATTTGAATGGGGAGAAATTACAACATGCTGCGGTGCAGAGGGACCTGGGGGTCCTTGTGCATGAATCCCAAAAAGTTAGTTTGCAGGTGCAGCAGGTAATCAGGAAGGCGAATGGAATATTGGCCTTCATTGCAAGAGGGATGGAGTACAAAAGCAGGGAGGTCCTGCTGCAACTGTACAGGATATTGGTGAGGCCGCACCTGGAGTAGTGTGTGCAGTTTTGGTCACCTTATTTAAGGAAGTGTATACTAGCCTTGGAGGGGGTACAGAGACGATTCACTAGGCTGATTCCGGAGATGAGGGGGTTACTTTATGATGATAGATTGAGTAGACTGGATCTTTACTCGTTGGTGTTCAGAAGGATGAGGGGTGATCTTATAGAAACATTTAAAATAATGAAAGGGATAAACAAGATAGAGGCAGAGAAGTTGTTTCCACTGGTCGGGGAGACTAGAACTAGGGGGCACAGCCTCAAAATACGGGGGAGCCAATTTAAAACCGAGTTGAGAAGGAATTTCTTCTCCCAGAGGGTTGTGAATCTGTGGAATTCTCTGCCCAAGGAAGCAGTTGAGGTTAGCTCATTGAAAGTATTCAAATCACAGATAGATAGATTTATAGCCAATAAGGGAATTAAGGGTTATGGGGAGCGGGCGGGTCAGTGGAGCTGAGTCCACGGCCAGATCAGCCATGATCTTTTTGAATGGCGGAGCAGACTCGAGGGGCTAGATGGCCTACTCCTGTTCCTAATTCTTATGTTCTTATGTTCTATGTCGCCGAGCTAAGACGCCTTGCAGGACATTGCTAATTTGAAGGACATTTGGAGCACATGCTCAGAGAATTTTTTGTACTTGGCATTGGCCACGAAACCATATTTCTCAAACTTTTGACTATAGAGACCCCAACCTTGAGTAAGGCCATAGCGATAGCCCAGGCGTTCATTGCCATCAGTGACAATACTAAGCAAATCTCTCAGCACACAGGTGCTGCTACAAGTACTGTGAACAAAGTGATGTTGTTTTCGAATCATAACGTACAGGGCAGGTCACACATACCTGCAGCTGCACGACCACAGATGTCTCAGAGTCCACCATCAAGGGTGATGAATGCAAGGCCATTAACATCTTGTCGGCGCTGTGTGGGTGATCATCTTTTCCATTCATGCCGATTCAAAGAGTACGTTTGCAAGGGCTGTGGAACAATGAGACACCTCCAAAGAGTGTGCAGGCGAGTTGCTAAGCCTGTTAAACCTGCAAACCACCATGTTGCAGAGGAGGACAGATTCACGGAGGGTCACAATGAACCACAGCCTCAGATAGAGGAGGCAGAGGTATATGGGGTGTGCACATTCACCTTGAATTGTCCCCCGATAATGCTGAATGTTGACCTAAATGGACTCCCGATATCAATGGAGCTGGACACGGGCGCAACCCAGTCCATCATGGGCAAAAAAAGATTTTCGAAAGGTTGTGGTGCAACAAGGCCTCAAGTCCAGTCTTAACTCCAGTTCGCATGAGACTAAGATCTTACACTAAATAATTGATTCTTGTAATTGGCATTGCTACCGTAAAGGTCTCCTACGATGGAACAGTTCATAAGCTACCACTCTGGGTGGTACCGGGCGATGGTCCCACGCTGCTTGGCAGGAGCTGGCTGGGAAAGATGCGCTGGAATTGGGATGATGTCCGAGCGCTATCGCCCGCTGACGACACTTCGTGTGCCCAGTCTTAAAGAAATTTCCTTCGCTGTTCAAACCAGGCATCGGGAAATTCCAAGGAGAAAAAGTGCAGATCCACCTAATTCCGGGGGCGTGACCCATCCATCACAAGGCGAGAGCAGTACCGTACATGATGAGAGAAAGGGTAGAGATCGAGCTAGACCGGCTGCAACAAGAGGGCATCATTTCACCGATCGAGTTCAGCGAGTAGGCCAGTCCTATTGTCCCAGTCCTCAAAGGAGACGGCACCGTCAGAATCTGTGGCGATTACAAAGTAACTATCAATCGTTTCTCCCTGCAGGACCAATACTCACTAACAAAAGCCGACGACCTCTTTGCAACGCTGACAGAGGAAAGACGTTCACGAAGCTGGATCTGACTTCAGCCTACATGATGCAGGAACTGGAGGAATCATCGAAGGCCCACATACGCATCAACACGCACAAATGTCTTTTTGTTTATAACAGAAGCCCGTTTGGAATCCGATCAGCGGCGGCGATATTCCAGAGAATCATGGAAAATTTACTGAAGTCAGTCCCGCACACCATGGTCTTCCAGGACGACATCTTGGTCACAGGTCGGAACACAGTCGAGCACCTGCAGAACCTGGAGGAGGTTCTTAATCGACTCAACCATGTGGGCCTCAGGTTAAAAAGCTCAAAGTGCATTTTCCTAGTGCCTAAAGTGGAGTTCCTGGGAAGGAGGATTGTGGCGGACGACATCAGGCCCACCAACCCGAAGACGGAGGCAATCGAGAATGCACCGAGGCCACAGAACGTGATGGAGTTGCGGTTGTTTCTGGGACTCTTGAACTACCTTGGTAACTTCTTACCGGGTCTCAGCACCCTGCTAGAACTACTACATGTCTTATAATGAAAAGGGGCGAATGGGTTTGGGGCAAAAGCCAAGAAAATGCCTTTGTAAAAGCGAGAAAATTGTTATGCTCAAATAAATTGCTTGTGTTGTATGATCCATGTAAGCATTTGGTACAAGCATGTGATGTGTCGTCATATGGTGTTGGGTGTGTATTGCAACAAGCTAATGATTTCGGGAAACTGCAACCGGTTGCTTATGCATCCAGGAGTCTGTCTAAGACCGAGAGAGCCTACAGCATGATTGAAAAAGAAGCGTTAGCGTGTGTCTATGGGGTAAAGAAAATGCATCAATACTTGTTTGGGCTAGAATTCGAATTGGAAACTGACCATAAGCCACTTATATCCCTGTTTTCTGAGAGTAAAGGGATAAATACCAATGCATTGACCCGCATCCAGAGATGGCCGCTCACGTTGTCAGCATACAACGATGCCATCCGCCACAGGCCAGGCACAGAAAACTGCGCCGATGCTCTCAGGAGGCTGTCATTGCCCACCATCGGGGTGGAAATGGTGCAGCTCGCAGATCTAGCCATGGTTATGGAATCATGTGAGAGTGCCCGGCAGATCAAAACCTGGACAAGCCAGGACCCCGTATTATCTCTAATCAAAAGCTGTGTACTTCACGGGAGCTGGTCCAGTGTCCCAGTGGAAATGCAGGAAGAGATAAAGCCGTTCCAGCGACGCAAAGATGAAATGTCTATACAGGCAGACTGCCTTCTGTGGGGCAATTGTGTAGTGGTCCCCAAGAAGGGCAGAGACACCTTCATCAATGACCTTCACAGTACCCACCCAGGCATCGTAATGATGAAAGCGATAGCCAGATCCCACGTGCGGTGGCCCGGTATCGATGCGGACTTAGAGTCCTGCGTTCACAGCTGTAATACATGCTCGCAGTTAAGCAATGTACCCAGGGAGGTGGCGCTCAGTTTATGGTCTTGGCCCTCCAAACCGTGGTCTAGAATACACGACAACTATGCAGGCCCGTTCTTAGGTAAAATGTTCCTTGTGTTGTAGACGCATACTCCAAGTGGATTGAATGTGAGATAATGTCGGCTAGCACGCCCGCTGCCACCTCTGAAAGCCTGCGGGCCATGTTTGCCTCACACGGCTTACCCGATGTCCTGGTGAGCGACAACGGGCCATGTTTTACCAGTGCTGAGTTCAAAGAATTCATGACCCGTAATGGGATCAAACATTTCACATCTGCCCCATTTAAACCAGCGTCCAATGGTCAGGCAGAGAGAGCAGTACAAACCATCAAGCAAGGCTTGAAGAGGGTAACTGAAGGCTCACTGCAGACTTGCCAATCCGAGTCCTGCTTAGCTACCTCATGAGACAACGCTCACTCACTGGGATCCCACTTGCTGAACTGCTCATGAAATGAGCACTTAAGACAAGGCTCTCGTTAGTTCACCCTGATCTACATGAACAGGTAGAGAGCAGGTGGCTTCGACAAAGTGCATACCATGATAGCGCAAATGTGTCACGTGAGATTGAAGTCAATGATCCTGTATTTGTATTAAATTATGGACAAGGTCCTAAGTGGCTTCCCGGCACTGTCGTGGCCAAAGAGGGGAGCAGGGTGTTTCGGGTCAAACTTTCAAATGGACTCATTCACTGGAAACACTTGGACCAAATCAAACTCAGATTCACAGACTACCCTGAGCAACCCACCTTGGACCCTGCCTTTTTTGATCCCCCAAAACACATACCAGTGGCAACCGACACCACGGTTGACCACGAAGCAGAACCCATCATCCACAGCAGCCCTGCAGGGCCCAACACACCAGGCAGCCCAGCAAGGCCAGCTGCACAGCAGCCCAACGAGGGCCCAACAAATGATTCAACATAACCAGCTTTAAAAACAAAATGATCAACCAGGGCAAGAAGGGCCCCAGATCGAGTCACATTGTAAATAGTTACACTACTGACTTTGGGTGGGGAATGTTGTTATATATGTGGACTTGTATTTACTCTATACAGCCACCAGAGGGCTCATTCCCCAGAGTCCCAAGGGATTCCACAATCCCTTGGGAGCACAGGTATTTAAGAAGGCTTCACAGGTTGGAGAGGCACTCTGGAGACCTGCAATAAAAGACTAAGGTCACACTTTACCTTGAGCTCACATAGTTCAGTCTGACTCTTTCTCCATACACTACAATTACTATCTCAATTTGGCCCGTCATCCCTTTTGTCTCTCAAATCTCTCCTGCCTTCCACCCTATCACAGACCTTCCCTTTTGTTCTTTCCTCCCCTCCCCCTTTCAGGACCCCAGTACTTCTTTAAGAATCTGTTACATCTCTAACTATTGCATTCTGACGAGGGGTCATCGACCTGAAACATTAACTCTGTTTCTCTCCACAGACGCTGCCTGACCCGTTGAGATTTCCAGCATTCTCTGTTTTTATTTCAGATTGCAGCATCCGCAGTATTTTGCTTTTGTAGATGTGAGTCTTTCTTCTTCCTCGACCAAGCAATTTGGAAAATAAGAACATTTCAGGCAATTGGTTACTGTTTGTGATTAGTTTTTTTTATTTCTAAACATCCTACTGCACAGGGACACATAGGCCTCGATATTAACCCCCTCACAACAGACGGGAGAAGGGTTAAAAAATTAACTGCGTGGATCACGACCCCAACCCGCTGTGCGTGTGCCTATTGGCGACGGATATCGGGGTGCCCACTGTGGAGAGTTGGGGTGCTTAATTAACATATTGAAATTGGGCTCCCACAGTTGTTGAGAAACTCGGCAGTGAAAGAGAGGTAAGAGGGGCTTTCGGCACTCCTTGTGGGCCAGGAGGAGCAGGAATACTTCCTCCTCCCCCCCACCCCCACCACCAGGCCCCTCAATGAAGCCTTTGGCCTCCCCCAGCCCTGATCACATGCCTCTCCCCTGCATCGTCCCCCCGATTGCCAACCTTTCCCACTGCCAATTGCCGGGGACCGTGCCCAATTGTCCCCGACTGTTGCCTCCCGCTGCTAGTGTTCCCTCCCGCCCACCAGCCAGGCCAAACCATCCATTTGTCCCCCTGCCGGGCAGGAAGCAGATCTACAAGATATCAATGAGGCCCTGCCGTGACGACTATCTGGACTTCCACCTCCCTGGCCTTGCCATGGTCTTTAGCCATTTCCAGTCTCACTCACATCCTCCCAGCTCCCCATAGTTATCGAGGCCATAGTGCCAGTCAATAAGTGATAGTCCCACGGTACGAAGAGGTGTAATGTCAGTCATTGAATTACAGCCTCATTGCACTGGGAGTTTTACCCTCAATCAATGAGTTACAGTTGCGATACACTGGGAGGTGTTGTCAGTCAACGACTAGCTGTAGTGCTGTAATGGAGAGTGTAAAGTTGGTCAGTTAGTGATAATCAGTTCGAACATTTTAATCAAAAAAATCGGATAATCTTTAAAAGCAAACATGGGACAAGGGATACTGGGATCCTAAACTTCCCACTCAGTGGTTATGGCTTGGGGTTACAATGGGAACGTGCTCCTATTAAAGGAGAACCCTGTATCCTTTCCATAAAGTAAACTCAAACGTTTTGGTGAAATTATTTGTAAGAAACCTGGCAGGAATGTTGCATTCTCCCATGAATGCAATGCCTGTCCCAATTATTATTGCAAATAATGACTTCACTTCCCAGTGTTGTGCTTTCCTTGCTATTACCTTCGGACAGGACCTACATACAAATCAGCCGCTGGCACCCCACACCATGTGGGCTCGGGTCGGATCTGGAATAGTTGCAAGAGAAGAATTACCTGTCAACCGCGGGATGCTATCGCTCAAGGAGCAGTATCGCTGACTGCAACCGACTTGTTTGTTTGCAGTTTCCTAATCTAATTCAGAACTTTGACTTGCTGAGTCAGTCGGGAAATGATTGCAAGAACATGGTTCTATTTCTGATAGTGCACGATGTAGTAATTGGTGTGACCCACTTACCTTTACTTATATGTGAGGTTTCTGTAACTTCCTTCCCGGCTTCTTTGAAAGGAATGCAAACATTACATCAATACTCTGTGATGTGCCCCTCATCTGCCGGATCTTTGAAAGAATTTGAAAGTGAAAATCTTCACTTTGAAGTTTTATTTACATCTGAGAAAAAAAATCCTCTCTGAATGCGAGCAGATTCTGCAAGATGCAAACTGCACCAGCTGGCTAGTTTATGACAAATTCAAAAAGTCCATATTGCTGGATCAATGCAGTAGAAGTCAGAGGGTGTCACGTTCAACTTATACAAGGCCCTGTTGAGACTGCACCTTGTGGCACAAGAGAAACATTCGAGCCCTGGAGGCAGAGAAAGGCCAAGTTATGAGGAAATACTTTAAGAAATTTGGGCTCTTCACCATAAACAGTAGGCGGGTGACTAAGAGCGAATCTCATGGATCGCAAATGATATGGAAAAGTAAATCTAGGACACTACTTCAGATTAAACCGTGTCTCTGAAAGCCTGATTCATTCTTCCTTTACATTGGTCCATGGTGAAGCCTCTTCCTGTAGCTAGCTCTATATAACAACGTGGAATAGTCCTAATGCATGTGAGGCATGTCTCTGGGTCCCCTTTATTTTCTCTGTCTTCAGTTCTCTCTCTTACTGGAGTAAAAATGCCAATTTTGTATTTACTCCTTTTAAATTTATTCTCTAAGTTATTTTTCTCTCCTTCTTTCTCTCCATCATGTCTGTACAATCATCTTTCTCTGCCCTGCTCTGCTTTTACTATGTTCTGGGTCAGTTTTTCTCCATCTTCCATCGGAACAAGAGTCGGCCATTTTAGCCCCTCGAGCCTCTGCCGCTATTCGATGAGATCATGGCTGATCTGTGACCTCACTTCATATACCCTGATCTATCTCCCCCAATGCCTAGCTATGTCCCTGTCAGGCCTAGGCCTAGATATTCGTCCCGGGCGGTGGTGTCAAACAGGCGATAGCAGGTGGGCCTCCTGTTATACGAAGCGCATGTTTCGCATCATCATCCGAGATGCATTTCTAGGCCATAGGCTTCTGCTGCCCCTCCCACATGGGCTGCAGTACCACATCGATTGGACAAACATTACTGTTCAACTGTGTTTAAAAAAAAGCCAAACTCAAAACCCCAAAAGATTATCTACTCCAAGGAAAGTTACATCGCCAATTATTTCATAAATATAAAAGTTACTTGAAAATATTGCAGAAACAGTGGTACACAGAGAGATGGATTGGGGAGCTTATTATAAATTCCCTTCTGGCTTCATTAGAGAAACAAAAAGAAAATCCTTTCGATAAAACTGATACCACATTCTGCCTTTCCTCGTGAATGCAAGATTTCTCAGAAAATTAGGGGAACTTGTGACTGTAAGATAACACTCACCTGAATAAAAAATGTCAAGCAAAGTCTTACACGTCACCTCCAGAACAACAGGGACTGAGCCACTCTGACGCCTGGAAGCGACAGCAGTAGACAATCACTTTCACTCACAAAGGTTAAATGATTTTGCAGCAACAATGTAGGCTTAGCTGCCTTCGAAAATGAATTGTCAGAATGTATGGCAGCCACAGAATCAGCCTCCCGACGAGGAATAGGTGTGCTTTGCCGTGCGTGCAAACTGCACCAGGGTTGGGCTGGGCTGTCAGCGCTGTGTGGCATGGAAGAATCAACACACTGAGTTTGCACAGGGTTTTGCATCTCCAGGATAAATGGGGGCTATTGTGTCAAATAGAAATTCATGTGGTGCGGCAGGCTGCAGGTTGTTCGCAGAAACTTGGCTGGCGATCAGAGCTTGGCAAATTACATCCAGATGGACCAGGCTGTTGCCTTGTAGCAAGTTATCCGAGTCGCGGCTTTTTATCAGGAACTAGGACAGGTTGGGAAAGGGATCACTGCTTAATGTAATCATTTGAAGGAAAGAGATTTTGATGCATAGATTGTCTGTGCTGATTAAGATGAGGGGGATTAGTGCTGGGGAAGGGAAATCTTCCCATATCAGGCACCCAGGCCGTGATTTCGCCGACTGAGGCGGGTCCGGGGTGACTGGGATAGGTGTGGGTTGCCACCCCGCTCCCGGCTCCAGCCCGCTCTGTCAAAAGATTTTTACATCGATGGGGGCTTTTCAAAAAGCTGGAAAAATGGTAAGTACATGGTAAAATGCTGTTTAAGTACCTGTTAAAATGCTGCTAATGATGTCAATTGCCACCCCCGCCGCTGTGTGTCGGGTCTGTAAAGTGTTGACAGACACGACACTTGGGGGACTAGCATGGAGGCAGGTTGATAGCCGGCTGTTGACCCGCTGTCAATCATTTCTACTTTGACAACGGACCTGCCTCCGAACTCGCCCTCTCAGCGCCGACAAAATTCCGGCCCCAGTGTTAGCCTCAACACACCCATGTTGGATAAGTACAGACAACGCTTGCATCTGCGTACATTCAGAGGCTGAGCTCCAAGTCAGCATCAACATCTTCACCGAGGTGTACGAAAGCATGGGCCTTACACTAAACACCTGTAAGACAAAGGTCCTCCACCAACCTGACCCCGCCACACAGCACTGCCCCCCCAGTCATCAAGATCCACGGCGTGGCCCTGGACAACGTGGACCACTTTCCATACCTCGGGACCCTATTATCAGCAAGGGCAGACATCGACGATGAGGTTCAACACCGCCTCCAGTGTGCCAGCGCAGCCTTCGGTTGCCTGAGGAAGAAAGTGTTCGAACATCAGGCTTGTAAATCTGGCATCAAGCTAATGGTCTACAGAGCTGTAGTGATACTTGCCCTCCTGTATGGCTCAGAGACGTGGACCATATACAGTAGACTGCTCAAATCACTGGCGAAATACCACCAATGAGGTCTCCGCAAGATCCTGCAAATCCCCTGGGAGGACAGACGCACCAACGTCAGTGTTCACGATCAGGCCAATGTCCCCAACATCGAAGCACTGACCACACTCGACCAACTCTGTTGGGTGGGCCACATTGTCCGCATGCCTGACACAAGAACTCCCAAAGCAAGAGCTCTACATGGAACTCCTACATGGCAAGCGAGCCCCAGTTGGGTAAAGGAAACATTTCAAGGACACTCTCAAAGCCTCCTTGATAAAGTGTAACATCCCCACTGGCACCAGGGAATCCCTGGCCAAAGACCGTCCTAAAAGGAGGAAGAGCATCCGGGAGGGCGCTGAGCATCTCAAGTCTCATCACCGAGAACACACAGAAACCAAGCGCAAGCAGCGGAAGGAGCATGCGGCAAACCAGATTCCCCACCCACCTTTTCCTCCCCGACTGTCTGTCCCACCTGTGACAGACTGTAATTCCTGCATTGTACTCACTTTTAGAGTGGAAGCAAGTATTCCTCAATTTCGAGGGACTGTCTATGTTGATGACAGTACAGCTCGATGCAGAATTCCAGTCCCGGTGTTAGCCTCAAGCATCCATGTTAGATACAGTGCAGCTTGATGCAGAAGAAAGCTCGGCTGACTGTGCCTGAACAAAGTGCCTCAGTCTCACAGCTGGATAGATAAGAATTGAAGGCACTATCATGAATGTCGCCACTCTGTGGGCGCAACACAAACCTGTTGCAACACCTTTAATGACCACAGCCTAGAAATTGACCCACTTACGAGTGTCTGCCGAGATCTGCTCTAAAAATGGCCGCTGCGAAGCTAGCGCCTGTTTCTGGCATTGGATTTGGTGACCGCCATTTTACTGAGGGCCTTAGTGCTGCCAATAACAGAGCTGGCCCTGGAAATATAAATTAAGAGAGGGTGAAGCACACACCGACTTAACGTCACCTCAGCAAACCTCGACCTTAGCGATGAGTTCAGCGCTGGTTCCTAAGATCGCCATGGAAACCCAGCTCCTCTTAAAGGACGACACACATCTTTCAGGTAAGTTTGCATTTAAGCTTTTGGACTGGATTTTAATTTTTTTAAATTTAAGTAGTGGCTTGGTGCAATACATGGTAAAAGATTTTTAAGTGCGCAGGGATTGCTGCTGGACACTTGCAACGGCTCGGATGATAAATGAAGACCTTTGAGAAGACAGAAAATGCTGCAAATACTCAACAGATGAGGCAACATCCATGCATGGAGAAACAGAGTTCATGTCTCAGGTTGAGATGCTGCCTGACCAGCTGAGTATTTCCACATTTTATGCTTTCATTTTAGACTTACAGCATCCACTCTCAGAGGGAAGAGGGAGACACAGAGGAAGGGGAAGCAGAAGAGGAGGAAGTAGAAGGTAGGATGCATCCCAGACAGCCCCTTTGTGGCTGGGATATCCGGAATGGAATCATCCACCTCCAGACCCAGTGACCACAACCCCAATTCCCCTTTCAATATTTGTCCCACATCTTACCTTCCCTCTGTTACTGACCATTACAATGTTGTCTTGGCCAAAATGTTGATATAAAAGCCATCACAAAGCAAACTTTCCAATCCAAATCTATACATCTATCCATCAAATATGACATCAAGAAATCAACTCATCACCTGTATGCATTCCCTTAGTGAGTGTCTTGTGTGTGCCTTTACCTATCGTACTGATGTTATGCAGTGCTACCCCAGTGGCTGCAGCATGGCTGGTGGAAGGCTGCTGATTTTCAGTGGGGGGGCACTGCAGATGGCCTTGCTGGTTGACCTTGGGGAGTAGGTGGCCGGGAGTGTCAAATCAAGTGACGGTGTTTCGTCTTGTTCGTCACTCTCCTCTTCTTCTTCTTGGCCACCCACTGGCTGGGCAGGCTGCATTTCATGAGTGTGTGAAATGAGGGAGGCACAGGGTGGAGTTGTGGTGAGGGAATGGTGGGAAAGCAAGAGGTGCAAGGGGGTGAGGGGAAGCTGGGAATGGGAGATGTGCCTCGTGTTTGGTGCATATTGTTGGTCGGTGAGTAATTGGGGGTGGAGGTTGTACATTGAGCAGTGTGTGAGGCTGGTGGTGCAGTTGGTAGGAGACCACTTTTCCAGATGCATTCACTGACCTTGACCACTGGTCTGAGGTCATGATGCTTCTTTGGGCACTGGAGCCAGGTGGTGTGGACGACATTGCTGGCAGTGACGGCCTTGGTGATGTGATCCCAGATCCTTTTTTCTGGATGGCCTCCCGGCCCCTGTGGGTAAAGGACCTCTCGTGCAGTGTTGACCCCCTGCACAAAGCTGGAGTGCTTCGTGCGAGACCCTGGGTGCTCTTTCCCTGGCGTGCTGAGCTGTTTGTGTTAGTGCTGAAGCATTTTTTCCCATTTTTAAGGCCCTGAAGGGAATTCAGCTTTAGGAGCTGCAGATTCCCATTTGGGAATTCTTTTTAATATTCACTTTTTTCAGAAGGCAGTTGAGCTGTAAGGGCTAAAAACTACATATTTATGCATTGTTTTTATTTTTTATCATTTCAGAAGGCATTGCCCGTTTAAGATTCTCACAATGCTTTGTGAAGTCGCAGCCTCGCAGTCAGCGACTATTGAAGCAGCAGCAACACTTGTGTACCCCACACTGGGGCCTGCTGCCGAGACCAATGCCACCAGGATGGCATGACAGGTAGAGCTAGCAATTAAGAAAGCAAGTGGTATGTTGGCCTTTATTACAAGAGGATTTGAGTGTAAGGGTAAAGAAATCTTACTGCTATTATATAGGGCCTTGGTGGTCCACATCTGGAGTATTGTGTACAGTTTTGGTCTCCTTACCTAAAGAAGGATATACTTGCCTTAGAGTGAGTGCAACAAAGGTTCACCAGACTGATTCCTGCGATGGAGTTATTGTCCTATGAGGAGAAATTGAGTAGACTAGGCGTATATTCTCTAGAGTTTAGAAGAATGAGAGGTGATCACATTGAAACATAAAAAATTCTTACAGAGCTTGACAGGGTAGATGCAGGGAGGATGTTTCCCCTGGCTGGGGAGTCGAGAGCCAGGGGATCACAGTTTCAGAATAAGGGATCGGCCATTTAGGACTGAGAGGGTGGTGAATCTTTGGAATTCTCTACCCCAGAGGGCTATGGAGGCTCATTCAAGACAGATATAGATAGATTTTGGATATTAAGGGAATCAAGCAATATGGGGATAGTACAGAAAAGTGGATTTGAGGTAGAAGATCAGCCATGATCTTATTGAATGGCAGAGCAGGCTCGAGGGGCCGAATGGCCTACTCCTGCTCCTAATTCTTATGTTAACAGAAATGGGAACATTGTCGGTGAACATGAGGGAGGGAAGGTAATGCATGCCGTATTATTCTGCTTCTAAAGGGGAGTTGTGTATCACCTGACCCACTCTTTGATGCCTAGATTTTCCAATAAGGTCTTGTTGCTGTAAATAGAGATTTCAAGGACAAGTAGAGGTGTTTTTTTTCTATTCTTGCGATGTTTCTCCAAAGCCAGGAAGAAATTACTGTTTTTCTTTCTTTTCATTTACTTAAGACGACTCCCAGAAATGTGCATGTGTGACTCATGAGGTGTAACATATACCTCTCATAACCTCAAACGAGTCAGTCTCCTGTGGTGCTGCATGTGGTAAGTTGGAGAATAAAGCCTGTGATGCCTTCGGGGGAAGTTTTAAGCTAACCCTGCCCCAGTGGGAAACTGAGGGAGCCCGATTGGCTCCCCCTCTGTACCCCACCCAACTTTGCTTTCCAATGAAGCCAGTAGAAAGGACAATAGGGTTGGGTGCAAAACAGGCAAAAATCCCAATTTGCTCACATCATCACAGGTCTAGGCAAAAATATTCAGTCCACGCAGGTTTCTGGGAGAAACTGGGGCCTTCTTTTAATTAAGGCTTTCAAAGCCACAAAAGATAATCCAATTGGAAAATTTAAACATGTTATTATGAAGTACTGTATGTAATTGTTCAAATTTAAAAAAAAGTTTAAACCTTTATTTTGGTCTTTAGAAATTTCAGTTCAAAAAATTGCAGTTGAAAGTAATTTTCAGGAAGCATTTTGAGCAATTTCAGCAAACATGATGACCAGATTGTGCTGGCACAGTGAAACATTGGCATAGGTAATAATAACCCATTATAAATTTGGACATTGGAATTTGAAATAAGAAGTGTAACTGAAACATTATAACAGCAATTATATAGGGCCCTCGTGAGACTGTACCTGGAGTATTGTGTAACGTTTTGGTCTCCTTAACTAAGGAAGGATATACTTGCCATAGAGGGAGTGCAACGAAAGTTCACCAAACTGATTCCTGGGATGGACGTATTGTCCTATGAGGAGAGATTAACTAAACTAGGCCTATATTCTCTAGAGTTCAGAAGAATGAGAGGTGATCACATTGAAACATACAACATTTTTACAGGGCTTGACAGGGTAGATGCAGGGAGGATGTTTCCCCTGGCTGGGGAGTCTAGAGCCAGGGTCATAGTCTCGGAATAAGGGGGCGGCCATTTAGGACTGAGATGAGGAGAAATTTCTTCACTCAGGTGGTGGTAAATCTTAGGAATTATCGACCTGAGGGGGCTGTGGAGGCTCAGTCGTTGAGTATATTCAAGACACAGAGCGATAGATTTTTGGATATTAAGGGAGTCAAGAGATATGGGGATAGTGCGGGAAAGTGGAGTTGAGGTAGAAGATCAACCATCATCTTATTGAATGGCAGAGTAGGCTCGAGGGGCCAAATGGCCTACTCCTACTCCTATTTTTTTATGCTCTTAATATGTTTTTCTGTTTTTTTTTTTAAGATATTTCCTATCATCTAAGCAGGGTGCATGCTCAACTTTGTCATCTTTTAAGAAAAATACTGGAATTGCGTATGTGCAACAACTTCCGGTTCGCTGGCAATAGTCGCATCCTTAAAATATAGATTTATTTTCAGTTTCTTTGGACGTTTTTGTTTATTAGTTATAAAAATATTGAAGATTGGTTAAAAAAAAGATTCATGTTTGACCAACAATCATGAATCACCCAATCGGGTAACAAAGAGCCTGTTTGCTTTCTGATTGGTTTGGGAAAGTGGTGCATCGCGAGGATGGACGTGTCGGGCAACCAATGGTGTGAGTGTGGGGGTGGAATCGTTGGAGGGGGGGGGGGGGGAGGGGGCGGTCACATGATGAAACCTCCTGGAATACCTCCAACCAGAGTTGGCACCCCTAGTGTTGGATCACCATGTCCTTCGACAAAGAATAGTTTGGTGTAGGCAAACCCTCGCGTTGCCCACACTTTTAAATTCCGGATCCCAGTCAAGCTGTATGGTAGGAACACTGAGGTGCATTTCCCCACAGGGAGTGGGAGGGGAATTGGGCGGAAATGTCATTCCTGGACTGCTCTTGTGCACTTTCTAGTGGACAGATCAGAGCGGTGCGGGTGGAGGCTGAGGAACAGGGCAGATGCAGTTGGAACATGGTGGGAGGTGAAGTTTGTCTTCAAATTGAAAAGGAGGGTTGGGAAATGGTTAATTCTATGGTCCTGTTGGTTTTACTCCAGCATCCACTGTCTCAGGCGTCGAGAAATGACCTATTTTTTAACATAGCAAAAATAAATGCTTCTATTGTTGTTGAAGTGAATGACATAAAAGGGAGCAATCAGCCATCTCAGCACTTCAACAACCAACAATCTGATCCAGAGTTAATATTATCTTAACTAAAGTTGCTACAGATGTTCTGGATTGCGAGGTGGCTACGCGAATGGCTCATTTGTTGGATTCAACTTCATTCATTTACCAATTTCCAGCTGAATAAAGAAAGCCTTACATTATATAGTTCCCCAGCAGGTTATTAAAGCACCTCAAAGAGCTTCACATAATGAATTACGTTGACTATTATGTAGTCAAACCTGGCAAACATTCTGTGCCAGCAATGTCCCCACATATGGCAATGAGATGAATGACTATTGTTTTTAGCAGTATTGGTTAACCGAGAGATATTAGTCAGTACACCTCCTAGCTCTTTTTAAGTACAGTTATAGAATCTTTAATGCCCATCTGAACAGACAGAGGAGAGCTCAGTTTAGCGTCTCATTCAAAGGGTGGTATCTTCAGCAATGCAGTACTCCATCAGTGGAGTGTTCGTCTAATTTATTGCCCTCAGGTCTAGGTGAGGGGCTTGAAGCCACTATCTTCTCATTTTCAATAACAACAACAATAATTTGTATTTATATTGCATCTTTAATATAGTAAAATATAGTAAAATGTCCCCAGGCGCTTCACAGGAGTGTTACAAGACAAAAGTTTCACACCAAGCCGCATAAGGAGAAATTAGGGCAGGGGACCTAAAGCTTGGTCAAAGAGGCAGGTTTTAAGGAGTGTCTTAAAGGTGGAAAGAGAGGTAGAGAGGTGAAGAGGTTTAGGGAGGGAGTTCCAGAGCTTGGGGCCCAGGCAACAGAAGGCACGGTCACCAATGGTTGATTACAATCAGGGATGCTCAGGAGGGCAGAATTTGAAGAGTGCAGGTCTCTCGGGGGGTTGTGTGGTTGGAGGAGATTACAGAGATAGGGCGAGGCAAGGCCATGGAGGGATTTGAAAATAAGAATGAGAATTTTGAAGTTCAAACGTTGCTTAACTGGGAGCCAATGTAGGTCAGCGAGCACAGGAGTGATGTGAGCTGGATTTGGTGCGAGTTAGGACACAGGCAGCTAAGTTTTGGATGAGCTCAAGTTTATATAGGGTAGAATGCGGGAGGCCAGTGTGCTGGAATAGTCAAGTCTAGAGGTAAAAAAGATATGGATGAGGGTTTTAGCAGCAGTTGAGCTGAGGCAAAGGGACGGAGACCGACGATGTTACGGAAGTGCATATAGGCGGTCTTAGTTATGCCATGGATGTATGGTTGGAAGGTCATTTCAGGGTTAAATATGACACCAAGGTTACAAACAGTGTGATTCAGCGTCAGACAGATATTGGGGAGAGGGATGGAGTCAGTGGCTAGGGAAAGAGGTCCGAAAACAATGGCTTTGGTCTTCCCAATATTTAATTGGAAGAAATTTCCATTGATCTAGAACTGGATGTTCGACAAACAGTCTGACAATTTGTGCTCACTGCTCAAAAAAATGATTGGAGTCTTAATTCAAGTCTTAAAACACAAGCTCATTGGTGTTACACGCAAAGGGCGAATCAATATCAGGTGCAGTCTAATCGCAAGTCATGATTGCCATAGGCTTTTTTCACTACTTAAAGGGGAGGTTCGTTGATGCTGCAGCACTTCATTCTCAGCATTGCTGGCTGTGCAGCTGCCTCAACATGCAGGAGCAGGAGCAGGAGCAGGAGCAGGAGCAGGAGCAGGAGCAGGAGCAGGAGCAGGAGCAGGAGCAGGAGCAGGAGCAGGAGCAGGAGCAGGAGCAGGAGACCAGGTGTGCTGATGCCAGATACACACCTCAGGGAGAGAGCCCGCAGATTCAGCGATCAAACATTAGAGGTGTTGGTGTTTGCTGTGGAGAGGTGGAGGGCGGTGCTCTACCCAACAAGTGGCAGGAGGCCCTCGCCACAAGTCTTCTGCACTATGTGGAGGGAGGTAATGCAGCGCGTCTCGGGCAACGTGTCTCGGGCAGCACATCTCGAGCAGTACTATGATCCCCAGGACCCACACACAGTGCAGGAAGAAGTTTAACGACTTCACTAGGGTGGTCAGGGTGAGTGAATGCTTCAACAAATGCTACATCTGAACCATGTCTTCACACATTGGCCAAAGCACCACACCCCCAGTACTCACCCACCAACAATCTCTATCAACCAACACTCACCCACATCTCATATCTTACACAACTGTTCAACTATGGAAGGCACATCACTCAAACACATTGCTCCATACTCGCGCACACACTTTCCTTTCTCTTGCAGGCCAAGGTGGCTCACAACAGGGGAAAGCAGGAGGGCACAGGCAGGGGCCAACCCGACAGCCAACCATGGTCTGTGCTGGAGAATCCAGTGCTGCAGATTATTGGGTGTCAGGTGGTGGGCGCCATGGTCATTGGGGCCAACAACAGTATGTTCATCCCTACTCCTCCTCTCACATCCCAGTTCCCCCTCACCCCACAAGCGTTTTGCAGCTAATCATGTTGTATGCGTGCATTTCTCCCTTCCTCTCACCATAACCCAACTCTTGTGCCTCTATGCTTTCAGATAATCAGCAAGCACCTGAGCAGCCTATCCCTGAGGGCACCATAGAGAGTGAGGCGGGAGAAAAGGACACCGCATCACTGCATCTCTCACCCGCAGGCACCAGCTCAGATAGAATCATAGAATCCCAGAAAATTATGACACAGAAGGAGGCCATTAAGCACATTGTGTCCGTGCCGATCCTAAAAATGCTATCCAGCCTAATCCCACCTTCCAGCACTAGGTCCATAGCCTTGTAAGTCACAGCTCTTTAAATGTACATTCAAGTACATTTTAAATGTGATGAGGGTTTCTGCCTCTACCACCCTTTCAGGCAGTGAGTTCCAGACCCCCACCACCCTCTGGGAGATTTTTTGCCCCCTCATCTCCCCTCTAATCCTTCTACCAACTACTTTAAATCTATGCCCCCTGGTTATTGACCCCTCTGCTAAGGGAAATAGGTCCTTCCTATCCACTCTATCTAGGCTCCTCATAATTTTATACACCTCAATTAAATCTCACCTCAGCTTCCTCTGTTCCAAAGAAAACAACCCCAGCCTATCCAATCTTTCCTCATAGCTAAAATGTTCTTGTCCTGGCAACATCTTGTAAATCTCCTCTGTATCCTCTGTAGTGCAATCACATCTTTAATGTGGTGACCACAACTGTACGCAGTACTCAAGCTGTGTCTTAACTAGTGTTGTATACAGTTCTAGCATAACTTCCCCGCTGTTATATTCTATGCCTCAGCTAATCGAGGAATTCATTCCATATGCCTTTTTAACTAACTTATTGACCTGTCCTGCTACCTTTACGGATCTGTGGACATCTACTCCAAGGACCCTCTGTTCCTCCACACCCCTCAGTATCCTCCCATTTATTGTGTATTCCTTTGCCTTGTTGCACTCCCAAATGCAATAGTGCTATAATGGAGTTTATGCATGGTGGTATGCATTCTCCAGATTGAATTCCATTTTGCACTTTTCTGCCCAACTGACCAGTGCATCGATATCTTCCTGTAGTCTCCTCACTGTCAACTGCACGGCCAATTTTTATATCATCTCAAACTTCTTTATCATACCCAGCACATTTAAGTCTAAATCATTAATATATACAGTGCTACAAAAAGCAAGGGACCAAGCACTGAGCCCTGTGGAACCCCATTGGAAACAGCTTTTCATCAACCATTACCCTTTGCTTCCAGTCAGTGAGCCAATTTTGGATCCAATTTGCTACTCTCCCTTGGATCCCATGGACTTTTACTATTTTGATCAGCCTGCCATGTGCAACCTTGTCAAAAACCTTGCTAAAATCCATGCAGATAACACTGCCCTCATCGACCCTCCTGGTTACCTCCTCAAAAAATTAAATCAAGTTGGTCAGATACGATCTTCCCTTAACAAATCCATGCTGGCTGTCCTTGATTAATCTGTGTCTTTCTTAATGAGGAGTTGACAATGAGGAGGAAAGCTTTAGAACATTTTAGCTATGAGGAAAGATTGGATAGGCTGGGGTTGTTTTCTTTAGAACAGAGGAAGCCGAGGGGAGATTTAATTGAGGTGTATAAAATTATGAGGGGCCTAGATAGTGTGGATAGGAAGGACCTATTTCCCTTAGCAGAGGGAGTCAATAACCAGGGGGCATAGATTTAAAGTAGTTGGTAGAAGGATATGAGGGGAAAATAAATGTCCCAGAGGGTAGTGGGGGTCTGGAACTCACTGCCTGAAAGGGTGGTCGAGGCAGAAACCCTCATCACATTTAAAATGTACTTGGATGTGCATTTAAAGAGCCGTGACCTACAGGGCTATGGATCTAGAGCTGGAAGGTGGGATTAGATTGGATAGCACTTTTAGGACCAGCACGGACACAATGGGCTTAATGGCCTCATTCTGTGTCATAATTTTCTGGGGTTCTATGATTCTATCTGAGCTGGTGCCTGCGGGTGAGAGATGCAGTGATGCGGTGTCCTTTTCTCCTGCCTCACTCTCTACGGTGTCCTCAGGGACAGGCTGCTCAGGTGCTTGCTGATTATCTGAAAGTATAAAGGCACAAAAGTCGGGTTATGGTGAAAGAAAGGGAGAAATGCACGCATACAGCATGATTAGCTGCAAAACGCTTGTGGGGTGAGGGGGAACTGGGATGTGAGAGAAGTAGGGATGAACATACTATTGTTGTCACCAAGGGGGTCAACGTCGCCGGTGACCATGGCGCCTGGAGGGTGAGGTCGACTGTGTCAGTACAGCCCCCATTAATGTTATCAAGTGTAGCAGTTTGAATGTTTGAAAACTAAATGTAGCTACTTTTTAATTGCCATAAGAGTCCTGATATTAAAGAACCTTGAAATTACTGAATGAAACTGTTGCAGTCTGTGAAACTGACAAGAAATCAATGTATGAGAATCAATTTAGCAGATCAGGTGGTCAGTGAGTGTTGCACATTCACCGATGTCATGCTCCACCTGATGTTGACCTTCCTGGCGATACCTCTCACCCACAGCGCTACAGGGCGGGAGGCTGGATTTGGCGTGCGGCGCTGGATTCGCCTCGCCCCACCAATACTGCTCTAGCGCTCCGTTACCGTCATCTGCTGGTGCTAATGGGAGGCGCTAAGGTACCGAATTTCCCCCCCTGGGTCTACAAAATGTAACACTCCCCAAACTGATGTTCTTGTCTTAATAAGTACAAAAATAGAAATATAAAATAAAATGCATGGCATAAATGTTTATTGCCACAATTCTATTATATGTAGCAAGCAAAGCTTCATTTCACTTTTCTTTGGCCTATTAACCCACGTTTATATTGGCCCTGAAATTCCGGTCGAAGGCTTCCCACGGGCAATTGCCTCCAACCGGATAATTTTGACGAATTTACCTGGTGGTCTTCGAGGCTCCCCGGATTCCAGTGGGGAGGCCTTCTCTTCCCGCATTGCGAAGCTGGAGCTTAACAGATCGGAAAAGCCGGTTTTCAACGCATGCGCATTGTGCACTAAAAACTGGCTTTTCCGATGCCCTCCCTGGTTTGTAGACATGCCGTATGAACCTGGGAAGCCGGGATTTCTGGGCCATTGTGTACTCCAATTCTACACATCTATTCAGCATTAGACCAAGCATCACTATAGCAAAGCCTCAGCTTGGCTCAGTTGGTATCACTCTCATCTGTGACTCAGAAAATTGTCGGATCAAGCCCCATGGTAAATTTGAGCAGGCTAACCTACAACAACAACAACAACTTTTATTTACACAGCGCTTTTAACGTAGCAAAATGTCCCAAGGCACTTCACAGTAGTGATATAAGACAAAACTGATACATTTGACACTGAGTCACAGAAGATGAAATTACAGCAGATGACTAAAAGCTTGGTTAAAGAGATAGGTTTTAAGGAGCGTCTTAAAGGGGAAAAAAAGGTAGAGAGGCGGAGAGGTTTAGGAAGGGAGTTCCAGTGCTTAGGGCCCAAGCAGCTGAAGACTAGGCCACCGATGGTTGAGCAGTTATAATCAGGGATATTCAAGAGGGTAAAATTTGAGGAGCGCAGACATCTCGTGGGGTTGTGAGGCTGAAGGAGATTATAGAGATAGTCAAAGTAATGAAGGAATCTTTTGGATGTTATGCTAAATCAAGATCTTGGGGCCATTTTGGGGTCCTATGAGGCCTCTTAAACTATGAAAGTGGCTCTCGCAACTTCCGGCGGGATGTGAGCTAGACACCATTACAGAGAATTATCTAGAATATAGAGCAAAGAAACAGGTCATTGAGCCCAACCAGTTAATGCAGGTGTTTATGCTCCACTCGAGCCGCCTCCCAGCTTTCCTCATCGAACTCTATCAGCATATCCCTCTATTCCCTTCTCCCTCATATGCTTGTCCAACCTCCCCTTAAATGCACCTATACTATTCACTTCAACCACTGCCTGTGGTAGCGAGTTCCACATTCTCACCACTCTCTGGGTAAAGAAGTTTCTCCTGAATTCCCTATTTGATTTCCTGGTGACTATTTTATATTGATGGCCTTTAGTTTTGGTCTTCCCCACAAGTGGAAACATTCTCTCTGTATCCACTCTATCAAAACCTTTCATCATTTTAAAGACCTTTATTAGGTCACCCCTCAGTCTTCTCTTTTCAACACAAAGGAGACCCAGCCTGTTCATCTTTTCCTGATAGGTATAACCTTGCATTTCTGGTATCATCCTTGAAAATTTTTTTTTGCACCCTCTCCAGTGCCTCTATATCTTTTTTAAATATGGCGACCAGAAATGCACGCCGTACTCCACCAAGGAGTGTGGTCTAACCAAGGTTCGATACAGGTTTAGAATAACTTCTCTACTTTTCAATTCTATCAGAAAAAATCAGTTATTATTTAAATGGAGAAAGATTGCAAAGTGTTGCAGTACAGCGGGACCTGGGGGTACTTGTGCATGAAACGCTAAAAGATAGTATGCAGGTACAGCAAGTGAGCAGGAAGGCCAATGGTATCTTGGCCTTTATTGCAAAGGGGATGGAGTATAAAAGCAGGGAAGTCTTGCTACAGCTATATAAGGTATTGATGAGGCCACACCTGAAATACCGCGTGCAGTTTTGGTTTCCATATTTATTAAAGGATATACTTGCTTTGGAGGCAGTTCAGAGAAGTTTCACTAGATTGATTCTGGGGATGAGGGGGTTGACTTATGAGGAAAGGTTGAGTAGGTTGGGCCTCTACTCATTGGAATTCAGAAGACTAAGAGGTGATCTTATCGAAACGTATAAGATTATGAGGGGGCTTGACAAGGTGGATGCAGAGAGGATGTTTCCACTGTTGGGAGAGACTAGAACTAGAGGGCATGATCTTAGAATAAGGGGCCGCCCATTTAAAACTGAGATGAGGGGAAATTTCTTCTCTCAGAGGGTTGTAAATCTGTGGAATTCGCTGCCTCAAAGAGCTGTGGAAGCCGGGACATTAAATAAATTTAAGACAGAAATAGACAGTTTCTTAAACTATAAGGGGTTAACGGAGTATGGGGAGCGGGTGGGGAAGTGGAGCTGAGTCCATGATCGGATCAGCCAAGATCGTATTGAATGGCGGAGCAGGCTCGAGGGGCCGTATGCCCTACTCCTGCTCCTATTTCTTATGTTCTTGTGTTATATTATTCCTCTAGAAATGAACCTTAGTGCTTGGGTTTGCTTTTTTATGGTCTTATTATGCTGCGTCCTCGTCCTCTTTCCAACAATACAAAAATAAAAACCAACACAAAATACATATTACAATCCAAATTTATAAATTCGATCATACCATAGTGCATACAAAATTAAATGAATCAATTCCCAGGGTACCCATGTTTGGATAAATTAAAAGCGCAAACCTGAAGACACGACCAAGGAATCGATATGGATTCTGAGTCCTCTGACGATACAGGGTCGGAGAATGAAGAATTGGGGTGCGCTTTGCCCCGTTTAAAAAAAGACGAGTTGTAGTCAAATCAGAAGAGACTGCGGATGAGGGCGGAACCAAAAAAATGAAGAATAGGGCGTATGCAAGATACTTAGTTCATGATCCGGCAGACCCAGAGAAAATTGATAAATGGTCCAAGGAGTTGCCCAATCCCAAGAAAGGGGGAGTAAAAATGTGGGAACAATTGGGGCGCCTAAGAAATATATATCAACTTCATCCCTGGGACGGAGTGCAAATTTTGGCCATAATGGTGACAAAAACACAAGGAAGAAAATTGTACGACAAGGTAGAAGAAGCTTTGGGGCAGGATGGCCAAGAATTAAACGTAGGGTGGGATGTGATTAAACACTGGCTGCAAGCCTTCAGTCCAGCTAAGACAGACTGGGGAAAAATTGCGGCCTGCCAACAGAAAGGAGCAGAGGAGGTTCTGGATTATGACGAGTGGTTTTGATGCACGTGGCTAGAACATTCGGGTATGAATCATACGGATGAGGATTTGGATGGACAAGAGTTTGGACAAGAGTCTAAAGCCAGAACTGTCCAAAATGCTGAAGGTAGTGTTACCGGACTGGGAAGGTAGAGGAACTACCTTTGCAGAGTTGGTGGATCGATGTAACCAATTAGACAGGGATATGGGAGCTAAAGTCCGAAACCTTCAGGCTATGGGATGGAAATCCCAGGATTCCGATAAACAGTCATGAGGAAAATTACCCGGAAAATGTCATTATTGTGGGAAAGAAGGTTACTGGGCCAAGACGTGCAGGGCGAAACAGCAAGGTCGCGGCCGGGGAAGAGGACGTGGTCAGGGATACAACTCAGCCAATAAACCAGGCTTGTTACAAGATAACGACCTCATTGAAGCATTTAAGCGATTGACAATACAACAACAGAAAGAGTTACTTGGGATAGCAAAAAACAATTAGAGCCCGCCTTGGCCCCTCTCCTCGCACTAATACAACAAAGGGGAGATGGGCTATATATAGCTGTGAGGGTGGGCGATAAGGAGATGGACTGTCTTTTAGACACAGGGGCGGAATTAACATGCTTACCCCTACAATATGGAGACTTTTTGCTGTTGGATGGTAGGGCACGTATAGCCTATGGAGTTGGGGGGCCATAAAATGGAAATTAAAAGGACAACACCGGTACTTATAGGGTTGAGTCCACATGAACTAACCACGCCGGTCTAGATAGGCCCAGTAGATCAACCCCTTTTGGGAATGGACGTTCTGTTCCAAGTAGATTCATCGTTGCATTTCGAGGATGGTCGGGTGACATGGTCAGTTAGAACTTTGAAGAAAGAAGAATTGAAGGAACACCCGATATGGGCTAAAGATAAGAACGATTGTGGCCTACTCCAGATGGAGCCTGCGGCATTTACAGGGACCAAGCCTCCATGCACTAAACAGTATCCCATCAGTCCAACTGCCATTGCGGGAATCCTACCTGTTATTCAGCAATTGGAGAAACAAGGGGTGCTTATTAAAACGCATAGCTCCTCCAATAGCCCCGTGTGGCCGGTACAGAAATTGAATGAGACTTGGTGTTTGACTGTTGATTATAGGAAAGCTAACCAGTGTATTGATCAAAAAGCTCCTTTGGTCGCAGATCCCTCCACCATTTTTAATGCCCTCAAACCGGAACATAAATATTTCTCGGTTATAGATATGGCCAACGGATTTTGGTCGGTGCCTCTGGCACCGGAGGTTCGACAGTGGTTTGCTTTCACTGTCCAAGGACAACAGTATACTTGGACCCGGTTACCGCAGGGTTTCCACAACAGCCCTACGGTATTCCACATGGCTTTACAAAGCCATTTGCGAGAATTACCTCCCCTGTCATCCATAGTCATCCAATATGTAGACAATATCCTGCTAGCTTCAAACACGGAAGAACAGCATGAACAAGATCTACGAGCTTTGCTGGACCACCTTTGGCTGAAAGGACATAAAGCCAGCATTGACAAAGCACAAATATCCCAAGAAGAGGTTGTATACCTGGGACAAAAGATTTCTTAAGGAAAGAGAGAACTTACCCAGGATAGAACTGCAGCCATTTGGGCTGCTAAAAAACCCACCACTATTCAGGAACTAAGGTCTTTTTTCGGATTGTGTAACTTTAACAGAAATTGGATTGACTCCTTCACACAGCTTGCTCAGCCATTGAATGATATCTTAAAGGGGAAACATGCCTCTAAAGAAGCCATCACCCTCACTAAGGAACAGCAAGAGGCCTTCCTGCGTTTGAAAAAGGCCTTGTGTTCGGCACTGGCTCTGGGAATCCCCGACAGTGGTAAGCCATTTACCCTGTTTGTCCATGAGAAAGAAGGATACATGATAGCTATACTGACACAAGAACATGGGGATCGGCAAAGACCTATTGGCTATTATTCGGCAAAACTGGTGGTAGCCCTCGGGTGGGGAAGTTGCCTAAGGGCCATGGAAGCTACATGTCGAGCGGTAATGATGACTACATTTCTAGTCCTCGACCAAAAGCTGATTGTCAAGTGTCCCCGCACCGTACACACCTTGCTGTCTATGAATAGAATGTCTCAGGTGACAGCAGCTAGATGGACCTGCTGGACAGCAGTTTTGGAAGCTCCTAATCTCCATATTGTCTGGGCCAGCCCAGTTAATCCCGCAACTATGCTCCCGATGTCAGAATCGAGGGAGCAAGAGGGGGGAGAATGTGAAGAGCATGACTGCGTGGAGATTTTAAAAGAAACAGAAAAAGCAGCCTTAGCAGCAGAGGAGCCTCTGCACAACCCAGACCTCATCCTGTTTACAGATGGTCCCTCCTTTGTTGACAATGGTACCAGAAAAGCAGGATGAGCAGTTACAACCTTATATGAGGTAGTGGCAAAAGGATGTTTATCCTCAGGAACGTCAGCACAACAGGCCGAGTTACGGGCCCTGTCAGAAGCATGTCGAATAGCAGAAGGACAGACAGCTAATGTCTACACAGATTCGCGTTATGCTTTTGGAGTCGCTTTGGTCTGTTATGGCGGAAAAGAGGATTCCTCACTGCTGCTGGTACACCTATATGAAATGGAAAAGAAGTCCGAGACTGACTAGAGGCCATACAATTACCTCAGGAAATGTCCATCCTGAAGTGTAAGGCCCATACCAAGGAAAATACCACGGAAGCACAGGGACATGCCCTAGCCGACCAGGCAGCTAAAGATGTCGCCTCACAGGGCGCTCCCCCAGAAGAACCAACACAGAGGTGCAGATTGAAAGCACTTAGGACTCTGACACAAGACCTTCAAACAATGCAAGGCGAGTGCTCCCGAGAGGAAAAATGGACATGGATTGAGGCAGAAATTAAGCTATGCGAAGATGGTGTCTGGAGACAAAGAGTTACCGACAAGCCAGTCGCGCCACAAGCGCTTATACCTTTTTTAGCCCAACAGATTCACTCGTGGGGACACTTGGCCTCACAACAGATGATGGCATGGTTCCAAAAAAGCTGGTAGGGTCGGGGATTTAAAAAACACGCCCAGCTGGTAGCAGATGGTCTGCCAGAAAAATAATTCTGGACCCATCACGGTAATGCCCTCCAACTGAGGCCCCCTGCCCCTGTTGGACCATTCCAGCATTTGCAGGTCGATTATATATCTCTCCCTCCATGCCAAGGATACACTAACATTCTTGTCATGGTCGACAGATTCTCTAGATGGGTAGAAGCTGTCCCAACTGAAAGAGCCACAGCCAATCACACTGCAAAGGTCTTGTGTAAGGATTACATTCTCCGATTGGGAGTCCCAAGTAGCATTGACTCAGATCAGGGAACACACTTCACAGGTGCTGTCTGCCAAGAAGTCTGTAGGCTATTGAACATTACGTGGGATTTACACTGTCCTTATTACCCACAATCATCAGGACAAGTAGAGTGAATGAATCGAACTCTGAAACAACGGCTTGCCAAATATTACCAAGAAGGAACACCACGGCCCCAGGCACTACCAATAGTGCTATGTAGCATTAGGGCAACCCCAAACAGAACTACAGGTCTAAGCTCATTTGAAATTATAACAGGAAGACCCATGTCGCTGCCAGGAACTATCGATTTACGGAAAGCTGACAAGGTAACATTTCGAGTTGTTGGGTGTGTGCGTATATTCCTTTACACTCAAAGGGAGGGATTCCCTTGAGGTCAATTCCCTTGAATATCTCGGAAATGGTTGAGTAGATAATTAATCAAAACAAAACAGGCAATGTGTTTCAGGATACGGAAGACTGGGCACCTAAATGGAAGTCAGCAGGTTACAATCTGACTACCTTTGAAGGGGGGTAGCAACCGTGCTACAATAATTCCAAACAGCTAACATTCATTCACTCTTCCTCCACTGCCTGGGCAAGTTCCAGTTCTTGAGCATCTGAAATGAAAAAAGGAGAAGGGCTGAGCTGTGGTGAGGATAGAGGAGAAAGTAAGAAGTGCGTGCTTAAGCCATCTGCAGCTTCTTAGTCAGAAGAGATTGAGGTGCGAGGTAGAAGTGGGATGTGGGAAGAAGGATTAGGTATGAGGATACTCTCTTCTTCAATCACTTCAGCCCTGCTGGTGGCCTCAGCAATGGCCCTGCTCATCATGGCCAGTACCGTCTCCTCCATTGGAAGGTAAAACATGCAGGCGCGCCTCTCCCCCTCCGGTTAACTCCTGCTGCACTCTGTTGTGTGTGACCTTCACTGCTGGATAAGTGCAATATGTCTGGGTGATGTGGCTGTCATGGCTGCATAGCTGCCAATGTGTGAGAGATGTGGGATGTGCGTATGAGGCTTGCAACAGTGTGAAGTTTGTGAGGGTGAGGTAAAGCATATGAATGTTAGATATGAGTCTGAATTGGGGCTGTGGTGAATTGGGCAGTGGATGAGGTTAGTGGATATAGAATTTGAAGACTGACCTTGATAACTCGGGTAAGATCATTAAACTTCTTCCTGAACTTCATCCAGATCCTTGGGCCTACATTCCTGGCATTGACCTCCACCGCTATCTTTTGCCTGTGTCTGGTGGGTCTCTGGCCTCCCTGAGGATACAGGACATTTCTCCTTCTTTCTATCTTTTTAACCAAGACCTGCAGTGCAGCGCGAAAACCTTGGTGCATGCTCTCTCCCATGGTCAGCCATTGCTGATTGTTCTACAGCACAACTTTCAGAATGATCTCAGCACCACCAGCAGCCACATTGCACCTCCTGTTTAAGAGGTGCAGGTTGGTTTTAAGTAGTGCTAGGCGCTCACAGTATTGGACCCCCTACAGCCGATGAACAGTGACAGCTGCAATCATGGAAATGAGCAGGCAGCATAAAGTTGGCATCCTGTCTGCATTGCAATCAATGGGCACGGGATAATCACGCATTGTGATCCCTGCGCCCGTTTTTGAGGAGTTATCCAATTTATCCCGCCCCTCATGTTTCCTGTTCAGGTGGATTTAAAAGACCCAATGGCACAATTTGAGGAAGACCAAGTGAGTTTTCTCAGTGTCCTGGTCAACACATATTCCTCAACTAACATCACAAAAAAATAAACTATCTGATCATTCATTCATTTGTTGTTTGTGGGACCTTGCTGACAGCAAACTGACTCTTGTGCTTGGCCACTATCATCATCAAAGGTGGCCCCTCGAATGAGGATGACTTGCTTCCACACCAAAAGGGACGATTTCACAGATGTTTCAATGAAGGACCCAATATTGCAGTCCTGAACTCCAATCGAAGGGGTGGAAGATGCTTGTGCATGGGTTTTTTTAACGTGTGGTGACCGTTGCACATCAGCCACCACACGAGCCTGACAGAGTTAGGGCTTTATCCAGTGGCAAGGGTTAACCAGGACGATTGGACACAACTGCAGTGACAACACTTCTGTGGACGTAAAGTGCTGTGGGATCTCCTGAGGACACGGTGAGATGCAATATAAATATACGTTCTTTCTTTTTTATAGCCCATGACAGCACTTCTACCAAATCACTCCCAAAGACTCCTTGACTGATGCTCCCTTTTGCGTGTCCAGTTCCCATATGAGTTTTACAGTTAACTCCAGTCCTGAGGTCTGAGTCCAGCTCTGCTGTCATAGTCCTTTGTGCCTTAACTCCATGCCCATTTCCATTTACATTGCTTGAGCCTATGCGACAGGTAGCTGTTTGTGCATTTCTTGGGTCATCAGGTGATGGTGGTGGTGGGTCGGAGCGAGGATTAGCTGTGCCTCTCTTCTTATTGCTTCGAGCAATGACCATTCCCCGGCCTCCTGTTATTTTACATTACACACTGGAGCTCCCAGCTCGGGACTTTCCTATTCAGTAAAATAGCAATCATTAACTCAACAAGGTCATTGCCTCGATTTAACTGTTTTTATCAGTTTTTATATAAATCGGGGACTGAGAAACTGAACAAATGACTTGGGATAATTAGAATGATGCGTGAAAAGATATGAAAATGAACAATGCTGTTTTTGTTTCTCTGCCTTTTTGAGCGACCTCAGTCTCACTTTTATTGGTCCCCGAGCCACAAAGCTTGGCACCATCAAATGTTATAAATTTAGTGATCTCCTGTAGTGTTACTCAAGATAAATTGGATGGAACAGTATTTTATGAGGACAGCAGCAAAAAACCATGTTATGCATGCTGTATTATTCAGCTTCTAAAGGGGAGTTGTGTATCACCTGACCCACTCTTTGATGCTTAGATTTTCCAATAAGGTCTTGTTGCTGTAAATAGAGATTTCAAGGACAAGTAGAGGTGTTTTTTTTCCTTGAGATGTTTCTCAAAAGCTAGGAAGAAATGACTTTTTTTCTTTTTTGTCAGAAATGTGCATGTGTGACTCATGAGGTGTAACATATACCTCTCATAACCTCAAACGAGTCAGTCTCCTGTGGTGCTGCATGTGGTAAGTTGGAGAATAAAGCCTGTGATGCCTTCGGGGGAAGTTTTAAGCTAACCCTGCCCCAGTGGGAAACTGAGGGAGCCCGATTGGCTCCCCTTTTGTACCCCACCCAACTTTGCTTTCCAATGAAGCCAATAGAAAGGACAATAGGGTTGGGTGCAAAACAGGCAAAAATCCCAATTTGCTCACATCATCACAGGTCTAGGCAAAAATATTCAGTCCACGCAGGTTTCTGGGAGAAACTGGGGCCTTCTTTTAATTAAGGCTTTCAAAGCCACAAAAGATAATCCAATTGAAAAATTTAAACATGTTATTATGAAGTACTGTATGTAATTGTTCAAATTTAAAAAAAAGTTTAAACCTTTATTTTGGTCTTTAGAAATTTCAGTTCAAAAAATGGCAGTTGAAAGTAATTTTCAGGAAGCATTTTGAGCAATTTCAGCAAACATGATGACCAGATTGTGCTGGCACAGTGAAACATTGGCATAGGTAATAATAACCCATTATAAATTTGGACATTGGAATTTGAAATAAGAAGTGTAACTGAAACATTATAACAGCAATTATATAGGGCCCTCGTGAGACTGCACCTGGAGTATTGTGCACAGTTTTGGTCTCCTTAACTAAGGAAGGATATACTTGCCATAGAGGGAGTGCAACGAAGGTTCACCAAACTGATTCCTGGGATGGAGGTATTGTCCTATGAGGAGAAATTGAGTAGACTAGGCCTATATTCTCCAGAGCTTAGAAGAATGAGAGGTGATCTCATTGAAACATACAAAATTCTTACAGAACTTGACAGGGTAGATGCAGGGAGGATGTTTCCCCTGGCTGGGGAATCGAGAGCCAGGGGTTATAGTCTCAGAATAAGGGGTCAGCTATTTAGGACTGAGAGGGTGGTGAATATTTGGAATTCTCTACCCCAGAGGGCTGTGGAGGCTCAGTCTTTGAGTATATTCAAGACAGATATAGATAGATTTTTGGATATTAAGGGAATCAAGAGATTTGGGGATAGTACAGAAAAGTGGATTTGAGGTAGAAGATCAGCCATGATCTTATTGAATGGCAGAGCAGGCTCGAAGTGCTGAATGGCCTACTCCTGCTCCTAATTTCTATGTTAACAGAAATGGGAACAATTTCGGTGAACATGAGGGAGGGAATGTTGCAGGTAGTTGATACTATGCCGGTGAACATGAGGGAGGGAATGTCGCAGATAGTTGATACACTGTCAGCGAACATGAGGGAGGGAACGTTAGAGGTAGTTGAGATGCTGTCGGGGCACATGAGGGAGGGAATGTCAGGGTTAGCTGCTGCAATAAGGGAACACGCCCAGACCCCGTGCCCATTGACAGAATCAACTGCCGCTCCCAGTCCAATCCCCAGACCAGCCTCTGAAGAGGCCCAAGCTGGGCCTTCCATATTGACACCTGCCCACGCCCACATCAAGAAGTGTGCATTACCCAAGATGCTCGAAAGAATAAGCTTGGTACCAACCTGAGAAACGCTGCGCCACCGCCTGCGGGCAGGGGTGGAGTCACCAAGACTAAACACAGCGGGCGATCTAAAACTAAGGTGGAGGAGAAATGGGTGCAGCTTTTCTTTGCTGCTGCTATTGTTGTTGTTGTTGTTGTTGTTGTTATTATTGTTGTCACTGTTCCCATATTAAAAGTTTTTTGTAAGTGATGTAAATTTACAAGTTTAAACGTTTCTAAGTGATCTTAAAGTTTGTAAGTGATTATAACTGAAAACTTTAAAGTTTGTTACAAGAATATTTTTATTAAAGTTAAGTTAAGTACAAAAGTGTTAAACTTTTGAATAAAATATATTTTAAATTATAACTGAATCATTTCCATTATTTGTTCCATTATTAGCACAACTTTTTGAACTACAGAAGAATCATTTCCATTATTTGTTCCATTAACACAACACATTATGGAACAGGTCCAAACAGTAAACATAGTCAATTTGGAATAGTTGCCGCTGAGCCTTCAGACGTAAAGTGTTCACGGGTGAGCTGCTGGTGAAAGGCTCGAGCAATCATTAAAGGGGCACGACGGCCCGCCCTGCTCCGCTGTCATGCTCTGGGTTCAGGTAGTTGCTTGGCTTCCTTGTCCTCCTGCTCCTCATCATCATCATTATCTCCAACTTCCTCCTCATCATCAGCCACTCTCACCTCAGGTGGGTCTTCTATTCATCACCATAGGTAGTCCCTTGGAATCGAGGAAGACTTGCTTCCACTCCTGAAGTGAGTTCTCTGGTGGCTGAACAATCCAATACGGGAGCCACAGACTCTGTCACAGGTGGGACAGATATTCGCCGAGGGAAGGGGTGGGTGGGACTGGTTTGCCGCACGCTCCTTCCACTGCCTGCGCTTGACCTCTTCACGCTCTCGGCGTTGAGATTTAAAGAGCTCAACGCCCTCGCAGATGCACTTTCTCCACCTAGGGTGGTCTTCAGCCAAGGACTCCCAGGTGTCAGTGGTGATGTCGTACTTTATCAGGGAGGCTTTGAGGGCATCCTTGTAATGTTTCCGCTGCCCACCTTTGGGACGTTTGCCGTGAAGGAGCTCTGCATAGAGCATTTGCTTAGGGAGCCTCATGTCTGGCATGTGAACTATGTGGCCTGCCCAGCGAAGCTGATCGAGTGTGGTCAGTGCTTCAATGCTGGGGATGTTAGACTGGATGAGGACACTGATGTTAGTGCGCCTGTCCTCCCAGGGGATTTGCAGGATCTTGCGGAGACATCATTGGTGATTTATCTCCAGAGACTTGAGGTGCCTTCTGTACAACGTCCATGCCTCTGATCCATACAGGAGGGCAAGTATTACTACAGCCCTGTAGACCATGAGTTTGGTGGCAGTTTTGAGGGCCTGGTCTTTGAACACTCTTTTCCTCAGGTGGCCGAAGGCTGCACTGGCACACTGGAGGCTGTGTTGAATCTCTGCATCAATGTCTGCTCTTGTTGATAAGAGGCTCCCGAGATATGGGAAATGGCCCACATTGTCGAGGGCCACTGACTGGGGGACAGTGCTGAGCGGCGGAGAGAGGCTGGTGGAGGATCTTTGTCTTATGGATGTTTAGCATCAGGCCCATGCTTTCATATGTCTCGGTGAATACATCGACTATATCCTGGAGTTCAACCTCAGAATGTGCGCAGACACATGCGTCGTCCACGTACTGCAGCTCAACGACAGAGTTTGGGGTGATCTTGGACCTAGCCTGGAGGCGGCGTAGGTTAAACAGCTTCCCACTGGTTCTGTAGTTTAGTTCCACTCCAGCGGGAGCTTGTTGACTGTGAGGTGGAAAATGGCAGCGAAGAAGATTGAGAAGAGGATTGCAGCGATGACACAGCCCTGTTTGACCCCGGTCCACAGAGTCGGCTTCACCGTCAAAAATGGACTGGTCGACCGCCTCCAAGACTCCCCCTGTGGTGTTAATGAATGCCTCCTGACTCTTTGTCTTACCCTATCCCGGAACCAATGCGCCACAGTCATCAGTGCGTACGCCCCAACACTTGATGCAACAGATGAGGCTAAAGAGGGTTTTTATTCCAACCTCGAGACATCCCTGTCCTGTGTCCCCACGGGCGACAAACTGATCCTCTTCTATTACCTGCTGTTACTGCCTCATGATGGCTAAGTTATGCAGCTTGCAGCAGACAACAGAGAACTGACCGACAATCTCAGGGGAGTATTGCAAGTAGCCTCTGGAATGATCCAGGCATCAGAAACGCTGTTTCAAGATGCCAATGGTCCTCTCTATTATGCTGCGTATCGCAATGTGTGACATGATGTATTCCTGGTCAGCTTCCGTCCGGGTTACAAGTATGGGCGTCATGAGCCAGGTGGCGAGGCCATACCCTTTGTCTCCCAGCAGCCCATTGTAAGGGGTTCTCTGGGAGTGTTGTTGTGCCTTGGGTGTCTCTCTCTGGGCTTCTGCCCTCACAGCTTTTGCCTGGCCTGTGAGGTACCCTGAGTGCTGCAAGAGCACCCCTGGAGAGACTCTGTCCACAGCTTATGAAGGGGGTTTTGAGACTCGTGCGTCCCCACAGCTTATGCCAAGCCTGTGAGGCACCTGTGAGTGTCAAACACTCCTAACCCCTTCTTCCCTAGCCTGTGACACACAGTTGAGCGTTTTCGAGGCGCTCCTAGCTTCCCTTACACGGTTCTGACATAAGACTCACGATCAGGAGATATAATACAATAGAACTGAGACAAGGTGATTCCAAGAGGAACTTAGGCTTCCAATTTATTTGACAAGGTGTATCTCAACAAACAGCAATACACCAACAAAACAATCCCCCTAAATCCCACTAAACGGACACAACGAAAATCTTTACACAAGTTTAGCAGTACAATGCCCAACCTTCCCTGGCCAAACTGAGTTGGGAGTTCCGGGGACCAGAGGTTATACTCACTACTGTGCCTTCTGCAGGTCTGGTGGTTTGTTTCTTCTATCTTCGGTGTCTTCGGTCACTGGTTTTCCTTCAGTGTCGAGAGGCTTGCTGGTTGTTGGATCACAAGAGCAGGGAACCACACACACTACATCAGAAACCCCTTTTTATAGCCAGATTATCCAGTCCGCCTCTCCTGCTGAAATCGATTCTTCCCATTGGTGGACTTTGTGATTTTGAAAAATGCAGCAGTTTTAGATTATTGCGGGTTTTTTCCACTGATGTTAACCTACTCAAGGTTTGAGTGGGTATTGATTGCGTTGGCCTCCTGTAGCCATTGTGTAGGCCCTTGGTTTGTTTTGGTTTCCTTAGTTTTCTGAAGGTCTGCATAATTTCCTTCCATAGTATAAACATGGGGAAAACAATAGCCAATAATGGCTATGGGTCAGTCCCACAGTTTTCGAGCAAGTGCTCTCCCATTGGCTTGAAAGCCGCATGCTTCGGGCTGACTCTGTCCCACCATTGGCCCTCCGGTGTCCTCCCCCGTCCAATCACTGCTCTGCCAAGGCCAAACCGTCTCGGTTTCAATTCACAGCGCAGACCGATCCCACAGCCCTTTTCCTTCTGGGTAAAATGAGGGGGTTTTCATCCTCCCCTACATAATCCCCCATCTGACACAGTCAGACACCACTCGAGTGTGTCAAAGTTCAGGCTGGTGAGAAAACCCTAGGTCTCCCAAATTGCCCAACTTTCCCCAGTTTAACTATAAACTGATCCCGTCAATATATATCGTAATTCCTTTTAATGCGGTACACTACACAGAATCCAACAGGTTACAATATACGACAGCAATATACATATATGTACTTAAGGTTACAGCAGCAATTGTACATTGAGTCTCATTTCAGTCTTAACCGTAAAACAAAGAAACCTGCCCTGCAAACTCCCCAGGGGCCATGTATGAAAACACAGTCATCCCTGGGAATAACAAAACCGCCTAAGTGTTGCGGTCAAGCTTTGTTTACACGCCTTGAGTGTTTAGCAATGGCTCTCCTGTCTGTGTAGTAGCCTGAGGAACTGCTTTCTTTTTCTTTTTCTCCTGAGCTTACAGCTTGTAACTAGCAGATATGCTACAATCAGGAGTTGGCCGATTACTAAGGCATGCGATCCCACTTGGATCCACGCAGCTATGTCTGCCCGTATCCCCAAATCCCACCATGCTGGGGGTTTAATCTGGGCAATCTCCCCTGCTAGAATTTCAGTTTTCTGCTCTATGGTGTAAAAATGTTTTTGAGACAAATCCACTGCCTGGAGGAGGGCTGTAAGTTTCTCAGGTAGTGGGACAATGGGATAGCCAAAATGGGCGACATATTGTTGTAGGTGGCTGAGGTTGTTTTGTACCGTGAGGTGAATCGTGGAAGGTTCAGGGATGGGTGCAATTCTGGTGTGTGACACTTGAACCTCTGCCCTGGGTTTAAAGCAAAAGCTGCTGTACGGTATTGGACACCACCTTCCCGGTCCGTGTTCATACCGTTGGGCACTTGTGGTGACACAATATGTCCCACCGCCTACATATGCTCCTGTGGAGGCATGTTGTTAGGGGCCATTACCTCCATTGTGCAATTGATAGGCTCTGCCCCAGCAGTGCTGAACCCGCATTGTGGCCTTGCAAAAGCGTTCAAGTGCTGGGGGCACAGGATTACCTGTGCTCCCCTGCTCCGACAACCCGAGAGGTCTGTACCTGTCACAGTGTGCTCCCACATTGTGACATAAGGTGGGACCTCTTGGAATCGAACATGCACCCCTCCACGAATGACTCCCACATTCTCCACTCGGTACAGGGGTGCTGGTCGTAGGGGCGCCCCCATCACGGGCACCCTGACCACCACACCCATGATGGTATGGTTTGACTTTCCACAGTCCACCGGTACCGGGTAGGCTTCCGACGCTACACGAAGTTGGCAAGGACTCAAAACATTATCATAAGGGTGCAGTGCTGCTAAGTGCTAGTTGCTAATCCTGGAGGGGACCTGTCCCTGTCTCAGATCCTCGAGGTTACTCCGTCCTTCTCCCAGCAACCAGGCCCCATAGAGCACGCACACCTAATTTTGGGCGGCTTGATTGGAGGCGTTTCTATCCTCCCAAATCAAGACGTTTACAGCCCTGGCCTGTGCCTCCAATTGAGAGATAATCTCCTTTAAGTGAACTGTCATTGCCACCTCTTTGTGGAGCGCGGATCCCACTACGGTATTCTCGTCCCCCAGGATTTTGCGCAGCTGATTCTTTAATCCATTTATCTGGAGGGCCAGCTGCATGTTATCCAAACTGTTTATGGCGACGCCCCGGTGTTGAACCCCGTGAAAATGTCATTTAAAGTGCCACGCCTCTGCCTGCCCGGTTCGGCCCTATCTCACTGTTTATACAAGTCTGTCACTTTGACATCCCCGAAGTCCAGTTCATAGAACTTCTGGAACATCTCCCGCAGCAGAGCCTGGTATAACAGCTTGGTTTCCCGGGGACACCACGTAGGTAGGCGGACTTCTGTCAGATTTAGCACCACTGATGCCACCGCGTAGTGTACCCCCTGATAAAGTAGTTTCTCAGTAGGGACCAACACGAAACCATTCCCCGGCCCCCTGGTTGTTGTCGGGCACCCGTGTGGGACGGTGGGCTTGGCCGTGGGTGGGGGTTTTCTTTCCCGAATCGGTGGCATTTACTGGTACCCGGCACACATGCCTCCTTGCTGCGATCCCATACCACCCCATCCCCGACATCCTGCCACCACCTATAAAAAGCAATGGAGACCCCAGCTGAACTCACGCGAGTGGATCCCCACATACACAAATAAATTCCTTGGTCGTACGCCCACCATTTCTCCCAGCACACCGTGACCCCGCCAGATGACCCCATGATGGTTCGGTAGGTATCATTATCCACATGTTCCCAGTCAGAGTGTCGGTCTCCCACGTCCCTCTTGAGCTTTCTGAACCGCCACCACCGTCCCAGAGGTATATCCCCTTGGCAAGTTAGGTATACCTTCCTGCCTTCTGTCACTCTCACTCTGGAAGTGGCCACAGTGATCTCCGGGTAGGGGATGGAGACCTCTCTATAGGTAAAGTCCTTATGGTTGGAGTACTTGGTGGAGCTCGATCCCAACCACCCAGGCCATCTCCCCTTGTGGGAGTAGGTGACCCGGCCATCCACCGCCGGAGTCCCTTCTCCTGTGGTCATTGTCGGCGCTCTGCCCCCGGAGCATCCGAAAACCAGGGAGTCCTCAGTGTCCCCTCGGTGCCCGGTGCAGATCCTTAGCGATACCAGCATCACTAACGTCCGGTAGGGAGGTGTTGACATCTGAAAGGCAAGAAGAACATGGCCTTGCCTTGAGAGACCTCTCCAGGCTCGGCCCACTTAACATGTTCCGAACATAAAATGCTGTACCCAACCGTCACTGCCTTACCTAAACACATCTGCACACAACACAAAGTAACAAAACAGGAAGGGAAAATATATACACCGCCACCCGTCCCCGGGTGGCCAGGCTACATCCTGTCACTGTACAGGCGTCGTCGACCACTCGGCTGACCGTGCCCTGGGGACCAGGATGCCCTCCGCTGAGGGGCTCGTATAGTCCCCCTTAATGAGACTTGTGCTGCCCTCCAAGGCCCTCCCGAGCCCCGGATAATCGGTGGGAGACCCTTGCTAGCACAACAGAGCACCCTCCCTGTTGTCTTTCGCCTTCTCGGTCTGGGGCGGGGAGCTAAGTAAACAGGGGACCACGGCGCCCTGGGCTGTGGCACTCTGTTACTCCTCCTTACTGTCGGTGCAGAGTCCCACGTTATGGGCTGCAATGCTATCTCCTCCACCTCTTGGGCTAGCCACAGCTGATTCACCATGGGAGGTTCAGCTTCCCCTTGGACCTTGCTAATGGTGGAGCCTTTCTCCCTACTTCTGTTAGTGGGCTGGGAACCTCTACCCAGTGGTGGGATAGCCTTACAGGAGCAGTGAACCAGCCCGGCTGTAGAGCTTCGGGGCCCGTTGCCTCCTCCGGAGCCTCCAAATCCACCGGGGCCTGTTCTTCCCCCAGTGCCTGATTCCCTTCCCTTGCTCGTCCCCTCTGTTTTTTTACCTCTTTTGGGGTCAAACAATTTACACTGATTAATGTGATACCACTTCACCCGGCGAGGCAATTGAACCGCATAGACCATAGGGCTAGCCTTGTCGACTATGCTGTATGGTCCCATATACTCCAACCCAGGCGAAGCTTCTCACCATCACCTGGTCGCCCACCTCCCAATCATGGTGACTGCAGGGTTCCAGCAGCAGCCGATTGGCACGGTGCTGTTTACCCATGTTGTTGGCCGCCTGCCAGTGAATCTGTTGAAGCTGTTCAAACAGATTCCTGACGAAGTGGTCCCGGTGAGAACCGGCGCCAACACATGCACTGGGGTTCTCATGATCCGGCCCGTCCTCAGCTCAGCCCTGTGCTCTTTAACTGACTGGCCCGGATTCCCATGAGGACCAACGGTAAGACCTCCACCCACTTGTTCGTTGAGTCTCCCGTCTCCTTGCGCAGCCTTTCCTTTAGGGTCCGGTTCAGGCGTTCTACGGGGCCTGAGGACTGAGGGTTGTAAGCGACATGCCATTTGGCTCTTATCCCCAGCACCTTTAGGGTGGCCTGCATCACCTGGCCGGTGAAGTGGCTTCCCCGGTCGGACTCCACGATTTGAGGTAGACCCCACCGAGAGAACACCTTCCTCACCAGGATTTTTGCAGTCCCCACCGTGGTAGCTGTTCGGCAAGGGAAGGCTTCCACCCACTTGGAAAACACATCCACCAGGACGAGGCAGTATTTATAACCTCCCTGGGCGGCCGGTAGGGGTCCGATGTAGTCGATCTGGATCGACTGCCACGGTCCCTCTACCCGCTTGACGTGTCCCATAGACACCTTCCTTTTCTGAGGGTCTGGGTTGTTTGCAGCGCAAACCAGACAGCCCCCACAGAAGTTGCGGACGTCTTCCCGGAGGCCTGGCCACCATCCTGCCTTTTCTATCTGTTGCCAGGTAGATTCCGGCCCAGGGTGTCCCGCACCTGGACTCTCATGGGCCAGCTGAAGGAATTCCCTCCGATGTTGTGGCGGCACTACCCATTTATCCCCTTTAAACAACATACCTTCCCACACAGCAATATCTGCAGCACTCTATGGGCCATCCGCCTTTTCCCCCTTTTTGATAGCAGCCAAGGCAGCCTTCAGGACCGGATCCTGCATCTGGACTACTTTAAGGTCCGAGGCCGCAGCCGCCCCTACGCTCCCTTGTATCCCTGGCTTGCTTCTTGCTGCTGCTATCCTGCCTGCCTCGTATGGGTCCCATGGGTGACCTGTACGAGCACCTTCCCTTGCCAGCAGGTCTGCCTGCTGGTTACCTTCCCGCCATGGCTCAGTTTGGGAGTGGGCCTTTACCTTATGGATATATCCATCCCCGGTTTCTCCCATTGCAGTCACAATCTTTTCTAGCAGGGGTTTGGTCACAAGGGGCTTCCCATCCGCAGAGGTGTACCCCCGGCGTGACCAAATCGCCAGATATGCTGTACACGAATTGCAAGTGAACATGCTGTCCGAGCAAATCGTGTATGGGGTAGGGAATTCCTCGGGGTGTGTGACCACATACACCACCGCTGAGAGTTCCGCCTGCTGGGCGCTCAGGGTGCGTGGGAGTTTAAGAGCCAAGGCAATCCCTGCCTTGGGATCCCAAACTCCGCAGCCCATAAGTCTTGTACCCGCGGACACTGAACTGGAGCCATCAACGTAGATCTCGTGGCCTGTGGGGTGTATCCCTGCCCGAAATCCAAAGTTGATGTCCCATACCCCCTCCACAGAGCATCTATGCGGCTGCCCTGGATAGATTAAATTTGCTGCGAGCCTGGGCTCGCAGAGGCCCTTGACCTTTAAAGTAATTTGGGAGAGGAGGAGGGTCCAGCGAGTGATTCTAGCACTGCTCACTGTCCCGTCCTTAATCCTCCCGTCCAACAGCATCTGCATCGGGGTATGATGGGTGAGGAGTGTAATGGGGGATATTCCGGTAAAGATCTGAGCTCTCTTTACTGCCCAGTGGGTGGCAAGCAAGTGCCTCTCACAATTGGAGTATCCCTTTTCTACCTCCGTGAGGACCCTGGAGGTGTACACCACTGGTCTCAGCTGACCGTTTCGCTCCTGGAGCAACACTGCACTTAAGCTGTCGCCACTGGCTGCCACCTCCAGGAAGAATTCCTTCCCCCCATCAATTGCCCGTAGGGCTGGTGCTACCTGCAGGTCTCTCTTAAGATGGACAAATGCTGCCTCACAGCCCTCGTCCCATTCCCACTCGACCCCCTTATGTAGGAGTCTGAGCAGAGGGGCGGCAGTGGCTGCATAGTCCTCGATGAAGTCCCTACAGTAGCCAGTGATTCCCAGGAAAGACCTTACTCCCAACACATCCCTCGGAACAGGGAATTCCTGCACTGCCTTTCTTCTAGCCTCATCAATGGCCCTTTCTCCTGCCCTTATCGTCAGGCCAAGGAATTTTACCTCTCCTAGACCTATCTGGACTTTCTTGGGGTTAACTTTAAAACCCCCTTCCTTCAGTAAGACCAGCAGTTCGGCCAGCAGTGGACCGTGTTCCTCACTGCTATCTGTGAACAACAACAGATCATCCACATACTGGACCAGCTGGTGTGGTTGGCTGAAGCCTTTTAAGCAATTCGCCATGCATTGGTGAAAGATGCTGGGACTATTATGAAAGCCCTGTGGGAGGCAGCTCCATGTATACTGCTGTTCCCGGAAGGTGAAGGCAAACTTGTACTGGTCTTCCCTCCATACAGGGATAGACCAGAACCCGTTGGATATGTCCAACACTGTGAACGTGGTTGCGGATGCAGGGATTTCCCCTATCAGATCCGCAACCGCCGCTACTGTGGGAGCACAAGCTGGGATGTTTTTATTGAGCAACCTATAATCTACCGTAGCCCTCCAAGAATTGTCCGGTTTCCTAACCTGCCAAAGCGGGGAGTTGACATGGGTGGCTATGGGTCTCAAAACACCCTGCTCGACAAGCGAGCTTAAAGCTGTCTCCAAGTCTGCTTCTGCCTCTCGGGGAAAGCCATACTGCTTTTGCGGGCGGGACATGGGATCCCCATCTATTCTAACCTCCACTCCTGTGACTCTCCCACAATCGTGTTTATGGGTGGCAAATGCTGCAAGATTTGTTTGCACATAGGCCCGGTACTCGGCCGGGGTGTTACCGACCAGAACCTCCAGGTCGTAACCCACTTTTGGCTTCATTGTACACAGAGTCCCTGTTCCCTGTTTCTTATCAATAACCATGACTTCTCCCTCTGCTCCCGTTCCCACTGTGCCCCATAGACAGTGATTCCTCAAGTCTACTAGGATCTGGCGAGCGATGATGAAATCAGCCCCCAAGATCCCTTTTTCCACCTACTACCAGTTCATCAGGACGCACTTCCATTGTGTTTGGAGTGCTCCTAAACGAACTGCGAGCGGGACTGAGAAAAACCCAGCCTTCTTATTTCCTGTGAACCCAACTAGTTGATACGGCACCCCGTTTGATAGAGGTGAGGTTGCGGGGTCCTCCGAATGGACTATCGTGCTGGAAGCACCGGTGTCCAAAAGGTAAGTACCCAATACACCCTCAACCTCCATCTTGATCCAGGGACGTCCCCAGGGGTCGTATTCTAGTGGGCACAGGTATGCAGGCTGGGTCTGGGTTAGTCACGGCCTCTGTACTGGCAGGACTGCCGTCATCGAAGCCCATGGCCTCAAGGACGGCCCTCTGGACCTCAGTAAATTCTGCCGGTAGGGCTTGGTACAATTTGCTGTCCAGAGAGAAGAGCAGCAGCTTGGCTGTCTCTTCCTCGTCGCACCCATTAATTTCCCCTGCCTGCATTACCTCCATGAAGTGGATAGACGGGTCCCCGCTGCGAGTGAGTTTGGCCAAATGGGCCACCATAGCCCTGAGTGATTGAACTCCATGAGGAATAATAAAGTCGCTCTCCAGCGCTCCCTGACCTTGGCCACCTCCCTGTGGAGGACAGTACTTGCGCTGCCTGACCGGGCACATCCGCCCTGGTTCAGGATCTTTCTGCGCTGGTCCCTCTACCTCCGGCTGTCCCACCATACCCGTTGCAGCAGACAGTGCGTGGTCGCCTGATCCAACCCTTAACTGACCCTCGGCGGGAGCCTCACATCCCTGCTGCCGAGCGGGACACATTGGTCCTGCCCCCAGCCCTGGGTATGCTACTATCTGCGAGCCCCGCTCCTCCTGGTACCCCAACGGACAAACCACCGGTGCCTCAGGAGGTGGTCGGGCGTCTCTTGCCTTTGGATTCTCCTCTACCCCCCAATACTCTCCTTTGTCCCCTGTGGACCCTCCGGGTCCTATCAGCGCGACCATCCCCTTTGCCTGGGATAGAGCGTGGGTGAGAGTTTTAATCCGCTCCTGGCAGGGACCGTGATCTGCAAACTCACTGCTACTGGCCACTTTATAGGCTGCCTGTACATCTTTTAATTTATTCTCTAGTTCCCAAATTTTCTGGGTGTACCGTGAGTTCTGTTCCCGGAGGGACCCCTCACTACCCTTGGCCTCAGTGACCTGACACTGAAGATAGTCCCGGCTATTTCGGAAGGTCTCCTCCAACTGCCTCTTCCCTTGCTGCTCCACAGCTAATTCGGCCAGCAGGTTGTCCCCAACCGCAGCCCGGATAGCAGAGAGCTCCTCTGATTTCTGAAGACTCTGTTCCAAGTCCTTCACCCGCTGGTCGAGCTTTCGGACTTGGCGGTGAAGCAGATAAGCCAGGTGGCCTTTTCCACCCTGCGGTTGTGGTCCTTCCCTGCTGTCCACTGGGCAGCAGCATCCACTGTGCGCTCTGCCCGTGTGAGGGCTTGCACCCAAGGTTTGGTGAGGTTCACCTTGCCAAAAATGTATGAGGAAATTCTCTCCTCCATTTTAGTTTCCTCTCTTATCACCTCATCTGTTATATTAACATCTCCTGTTTGCTTATGTCCTGCGGCGGTCACCATGTTCTGTAAGGGGTTCTCTGGGAGTGTTGTTGTGCCTTGGGTGTCTCTCTCTGGGCTTCTGCCCTCACAGCTTATGCCTGGCCTGTGAGGTACCCTAAGTGCTGCAAGAGCACCCCTGGAGAGACTGTGTCCACAGCTTATGAAGGGGATTTTGAGACTCGTGCATCCCCACAGCTTATGCCTAGCCTGTGAGGCACCTGTGAGTGTCAAACACTCCTAACCCCTTCTTCCCGAGCCTGTGACACACAGTTGAGCGTTTTCGAGGCGCTCCTAGCTTCCCTTACACGGTTCTGACATAAGACTCACGATCAGGAGATGGAATACAATAGAACTGAGACAAGGTGATTCCAAGAGGAACTTAGGCTTCCAATTTATTTGACAAGGTGTATCTCAACAAACAGCAATGCACCAACAAAACAATCCCCCTAAATCCCACTAAACGGACACAACAAAAATCTTTACACAAGTTTAGCAGTACAATGCCCAACCTCCCACCTTTCCTGGCCTAACTGAGTTGGGAGTTCCGGGGACCAGAAGTTATACTCACTACTGTGCCTTCTGCAAGTCTGGTGGTTTGTTTCTTCTATCTTCGGTGTCTTCGGACACTGGTTTTCCTTCAGTGTTGAGGGGCTTGCTGGTTGTTGGATCACGAGGGCAGGGAACCACACACACTACGTCAGAAACCCCTTTTTATAGCCAGATTATCCAGTCCGCCTCTCCTGCTGAAATCGATTCTTCCCATTGGTGGACTTTGTGATTTTGAAAAATGCAGCAGTTTTAGATTATTGCGGGTTTTTTCCACTGATGTTAACCTACTCAAGGTTTGAGTGGGTATTGATTGCGTTGGCCTCCTGTAGCCATTGTGTAGGCCCTTGGGTTGTTTTGGGTTCCCTGGTTTCTGAAGGTCTGCATAATTTTCCTTCAATTCAGTTTTTCTAACCTACTCAAGGTTTGAGTAGGTGTTAGTTGGGTTGGCCTCCTGTAGCCATTGTGTAGGCCCTTGGATTGTTTTGGTTTCCCTAGTTTTCTGAAGGTCTGCATCATTTCCTTCCATAGTGTAAACATGGGGAAGACAATAGCCGATAATGGCTATGGGTCAGTCCCACAGTTTTCGAGCAAGTGGTCTCCCATTGGCTTGAAAGCCCCATGCTCCGGGCTGACTCTGTCCCACCATTGGCCCTCCGGTGTCCTCCCCCGTCCAATCACTGCTCTGCCAAGGCCAAACCGTCTCGGTTTCAATTCACAGCACAGACCGATCCCACAGCCCTTTTCCTTCTGGGTAAAATGAGGGGGTTTTCGTCCTCCCCTACACAACTCTGCCCTTCTGGCTGCTGCTGAAACATGGCAGATATAGTGCTCTCCCATAGGATGAACGCATCATGGGTGCTCCCAGGGTATTTCGTATCAATTAGCATGATATGATGCATGTCATCACAGATGAGCTGCACATTCACGGAGTGGAAGCCTTTCTGTTCCTGTACATCTCGGAATCCTCCAAAGGTGCTCGCAAGGCGATGTGGGTACAATCAATGCAGCCCTGTACCTTGGGGAAGCCAGCAATCCTGGAGAAGCCCACAGCCCTGTCACGAATTGACTGGGCGGTTATGGGGAACTTTATGCAGTCATTCCTCCGGGCGTATAGTGCAGCTGTCACCTGCCGAATGCAGATATGTGTTGCATGTTGAGAAATGGCACACACATCCCCAGTTGTGACCTGGAATGATCCAAATGCGTGGAATGAAAGTGCAGCTGTAACCTTTACTTCAACTAACAAAGCAGTCCTCCTGACGCTTTGAGTTGCAGGTCTGCTTTTACTAACGCACAGATCTCAGTTACAACTTCTTTGCAGAAACGTAGCCTTCTCACACAGTCTGCATTTCTCAGGTGCAGGTATGAACACCTGTCTCGATATATCCGATGTGGGTAAGGCCTCCTGCCCAGCACCCTACGTGCTCTGAGGTTCCTCATGCGATGACGTCGAATCAATTGTCTCCCCTGCAGCACCATCATGCAGAAGGCTTGCACGAGGTATGGCATTGTCCCCATAATTAAATTGTAGCTTTGCAAGAAACTCAAAACAGCAGGACAAAGGACTTAAACCTTCCTTCCTCTCTCTCTCTCCCCAAGACTGACGCTCAAGTATGGACCACACCCTGGTCTGCGCATGCGCAATAGGATTGCTTAGACCGCAAAACTAGGCATTCAACGAAGACATTAGGGGCAATGAAGTCTCATGCAATTCTTGAATTTTAAATTTTTTTCCCAAGTACCACCACACCACCGACTGAATATCTCCTCACCGGGATCGAGGGTCAGCCGGCAGAATCGTTCCCTCACCCGGACACAGGGGCTCAGCGTCCGCCACCTCCTCGGGTTTATTTTGAAGCTGCTGTATGTATAAGGGTTCTCATCCCACCTCCCCCACCCCCCCCATGGGCTTCTTTTCAAGCTGAACCCCAAGCCCCTGTGTGCGGGCGAGGGAATGATTCTGCCGGCCGCACTCCAATCCTGGAGCCCAGTGAGGCGACGGTTAGCGGTGGGGTGCTACTTTGAAAAAAAATCAAAAATTAAAGAATTGCATGAAACTTCCATTTTTTCCCTTTTGACTGAAATAATTAAGCTTCATGGTGCATATTGTTTGTCTTCTTGACTCGCTCCAAAACTTTGCATAAAAACAATGGCGTCTTTCTGCGCCAATTTTTTAATATGCGCTGGTTTTTCTTAAGTGCCCAGGAGATTTTTTGGGAGTGGTCACATACGCCGTCCTAGGAAAAATGTAATTTGCCCAAACTTACTTAAATGTGAAAAACTGGCGCAGACATCAGGTTACAAAAAAAAATACTAACCTAAAAAATTTGTTACTACACTGGCACAGAAACTTTGGGGAAACTTGGAGATTTTAATTTACACCAAGAAAAGCGGCACACGGCAAAAAAACGGCGCAGATAACTGGGGAAATTGAGCCCAATAAGAAGGGCAAGGAGAGGATATGAGAATAGAATGGCAGCCAACATAAAAGATAATCCATACGTCTTCTATAGGTATATAAATAGTAAAAGGATAGTAAGAGGATAGATGGGACCTATTAGGGACCAAATAGTTACCTATGCGTGGAGGCAAAGGATATGTCTGAGGTTCTGGTCCATGGAGTCTGGATCAGTTCCTATGGACTGGAGGGTAGCGAATGTAACCCCACTTTTTAAAAAAAGGAGGGAGAGAGAAAACAGGGAATTATAGACCGGTTAGCCTGACATCGGTGGTGGGGAAAGTGCTGGAATCAATCATTAAAGATGAAATAGCAGCACATTTGGAAAGCAGTGACAGGATCGGTCAAAGTCAGCATGGATTTATGAAAGGCAAATCATGCTTGACAAATCTTCTAGAGTTTTTTGAGGATGTAACTAGTAGAGTGGATAAGGGAGAACCAGTGGATGTGGTGTATTTGGACTTTCAAAAGGCTTTTGACAAGGTCCCACACAAGAGATTGGTGTGCAAAACTAAAGCACATGGTATTGGGGGTAATGTATTGATGTGGATGGAGAACTGGTTGGCAGACAGGAAGCCAAGAGTGGGAATAAACGGATCCTTTTCAGAATGACAGGCAGTGACTAGTGGGGTGCCGCAGGGTTCAGTGCTGGCACCCCAGCTATTTACAATATACATTAATGATTTAGACAAAGCAATTGAATGTAACACCTCCAAGTTTGCAGCTGACACTAAGCTGGGTGGCAGCGCGAGCTGCGAGGAGGATGTTAGGAGGCTGCAGGGGGACTTGGACAGGTTAGGTGAATGGGCAAATTCATGGCTGATGCAGTATAATGTGGATAAGTGTCAGGTTATCCACTTTGGTGGCAAAAACAGGAAGGCAGATTATTATCTGAATGGTGACAGATTAGTAAAAGGGGAGGTGCAACAAGACCTGGGTGTCATGGTACATCAGTCACTGAAGGTAGGCATGCAGGTACAGCAGGCAGTAAAGAAAGCAAATGGCGTGCTGGCCTTCATAGCAAGGGGATTTGAGTATAGGAGCAGGGAGGTCTTACTGCAGTTGTACAGGGCCTTGGTGAGACCACACCTTGAGTATTGTGCACAGTTTTGGTCTCCTAATCTGAGGAAGGACATTCATGCTATTGAGGGAGTGCAGCGAAAGTTCACCAGTCTGATTCCCAGGATGGCAGGACTGACATATGAAGAAAGACTGGATCGACTAGGCTTATATTCCCTGGAATTTAGAAGAATGAGAGGGGATCTCATAGAAACATGTAAAATTCTGACAGGATTGGACGGGTTAGATGCAGGAAGGATGTTCCCGATGTTGGGGAAGTCTAGAACCAGGGGTCACAGTCTAAGGATAAGGGGTTTAGCACCGAGATGAGGAGAAACTTCTTCACTCAGAGAGTGGTGAACCTGTGGAATTCTCTACCACAGAAAGTGGTTGAGGCCAGTTTGTTAGATATATTCAAAAGGGAGTTAGATGTGGCCCTTACGGCTAAAGGGATCATGGGGTATGGAGAGAAAGCAGGAAGTTGCATGATCAGCCATGATCACATTGAATGGTGGTGCAGGCTCGAAGGGCCGAATGGCCTACTCCTGCACCTAATTTCTATGGTTCTATGCACCAAATGATAACTTTGCATCTGTCTTCACCAGGAAGGGGATGCTGCCATAGACATAGTGAAGGAGGAGGTAGTGGAGACACTTGGTAGGATAATAATTGATAAAGAAGAGTTATTAGAAAGGCTAGCTGCACTTAAAGTAGATAAATCACTAGGGGCGGATGGGCTGCATCCGAGGATGCTAAAAGAATGGAGGGCGGAAATCGCGGAGGTACTGGCCATAATATTCCAATCCTCCATATATACTGGGGTAGTGCCAGAGAACTGGAGAATTGCAAATTTTACACCATTGTTCAGCAACTCCAGGCCAGTCAGTTTAATCTCGGTAATGGTGAAGCTTTTAGAACGCGTGGCGGGGGATCGTCGGATCAAGCTGAAAATGGATAGGTAAATATTTATTTGATTTTCATTGGACGGTGCATCTACTTGGGCGAGATGGGGTCCAGGCTGAAAAATCCCCGACCTGAATTTTGATTGGGGCGGCCTGTTGCCCCCAAAGCGGCGGCCATTCGATTTTTAGGAATGGCCTCCGCAAACGGGCATTAACGGGTCTCTCTGAAACCCTGAATTTCGGCCCCATAGAGTACAAAAATGTGGAAATTATATGAACCTGTATAAAACACTGATTCGGCCACAACTGGGCACCACACTTGAGGAAGGATGTGAAGGCCTTAGAGAGGGTGCAGAAAAGATTTACGAGAATGATTCCAGGAATGAGGGACTTCAGTTACGTGCATAGACTGGAGAAGCAGGGGTTGTTCTCATTGGAGCAGAGAAGATTGGGAGGAGATTTGGTGGAGGTGTTCAAAATCATGAGGGGTCCGAATCGAGTAGATAGAGAGAAACTGTTCCCATTGGCAGAAGGGTCGAGGACCAGAGGACACAGATTTAAGGTTATATGAAAAGAGAGCCAAAGGCGAAGTAAGAACAAACTTTTTTACGCAGCGAGTGGTTAAGATCTGGAATGCACTGCCAGAAAGGGTGGTGGAGGCAGACTCAATGTTATATTTCAAAGGGGAGTTGGATAAGTATCTGAAGGAAAAATCAATGCAGGGCTACGGGGAAAGGGCAGGGGAGTGGGACTAGCTGAGAGTCGGCACGGGGTCGACGGGCCGAATGGCCTTCTGTGCTGTAACCGTTCTATGATACCAGTCTCCTGCCCTGCCCCTCCTCTCACTGCTGACAGCCACCAACGAGACTTATATCATGTTCGACCCCCAGCTGTTCCAAACTCAGGTTTACCAAATTCCCCCATCCATGGAGATTCCAGATCATAGGACACCCACTTGCTGCCAAGACCTGCATCTGCATTGCATATGATTAAAGTTCAGGGCCCCCATCCAAGATGTGCCAAGCTCTATGCCCATTCCCCAACATTACCAAAGTGCAGGACTGATTGATATCAAAATGCAGAATTGGCCCCAAGTGCAGCTAAAGCTCCTTCCTTGTCCCCAGAGCTGCTACCAGCGGAGATTACCTCTTACAGAAGGTAGATACTGCAGGGAATTTAATGGCCAGAGTGATCTCCTGAACTAGTTTCGATCGCCTCGATAGGTCGGAGAGGAATTTCCCAGATTTTCTGTTCCAAATTGGCCTGGGTTGTTAATCTGGTGTTTTGCCTCTCCCAAGAGATCACATGGTTTCGGGTGGGGTGGAATGTATCATTTGTGATACACAAGGTATCACAATTGTGTGGGACACGCTCGATGGACCAAATGGTCTTTATCTGTCCGTCATTGTTCGTATGTGTTTGTAACCAGGTACCGACCTCCACTTGGGTACAGCTTACATATCATCCTGAGGTACATTCTCCACTTTAAAAATGTTAAGGAATAAAAACAAAACATAAAGGAAAATGAATGTAATATAATAGCCACTCATTTTCAGTTTCCATAGATTATTGGACAGAGTTGTGATGTTCAATCCCCAAAGGACCAATAAAATCAAAGAATACATCTGAAAAAGTAGAATTAAACTTATTCAGTCACTGTCAATCAGTGGCCCTGATATTACCCCGACACAGCATTAATCTGTTATAAAATAGCTACTGCTCTAATTGACAGTGAGCAACACCACAGAAAATGAATTAATGATTCTATAATTTACCCGCTTATGATCTGGTATTACATCAAATATGGTCATGTGTTAATATTTATGAATTAGGGAAGTTAAGTTACGTGGTATCAGATTGTAGCTAGAGAAGCAAGAGAAAAGATTTGCATAATATCGCCTTATCACATCACCCAGAAACGTCTCAAAACGCTTCACATAAATTAATAACTTTGAAGCGTTGTACCTGCTGTTATGTTGGTGTGCAAGGCAGTCATTTTCCTACAGCAAGATCCCACAAATTGCAATGGAATTTTGTGCATCGGTTGTCCTGTTTTTGCTCCCATAGTCACTCTCCTCCATTACTGCATCCCAGTTGGTGTAGCCATCTCCTTTGGTGAATCAGAGAGTTAGACTGACCGAGGACCTGGCTGAACTGATATTAGATATAAGCCCTCGATTAACTGAAAGGGAGACTTGCCCCATGCTAAATAGCTTGAAGGTTTCACAATGTGATAAGATTCTATGTAGATTGTTAAACTGCAGCGCTTTGATTGGCTATTGATGGTCACCAACAATATAGGTGCTGCAGACACTGATGACAACAAATTGCATTTATATTAGCACCTTTGGGGTAGAAAAATATTGGTGTCATCTATAAGGATGAGCCTCTTGCAGATTAATTTCATCATTGTTAGTTTCCCAGCTGGCCTATACTAAATGTTGGTATCTATCACTATATATCATATCTGCTTGAGACTGGTGCCAAGGCCTGGAAATTCATTTGGCAGTGAAAATGGGCACGGGGATCGCGATGCACTAGCAATTCGCGCCCATTCGGAAAAGTGTAGGCTGCATGCGAACTTCGCACTGCCTGCTCATTTCCATGGTTGTGGCTTTCAACCCAGAACTGAATACACTGCTGAGGCCCAAGTTCATGTAAGGGAAGCACCAATTAATGCTAGCCTGCACTAATTAAAGGCAGACTGCATCTCTTAAAGGGGAGGTGCATTCTGCCTGCAGCAGATCAGTGAACTGGCTGAGGAAAACAGTGCAAAAAAAATTAATTAATGTTGGCAAAACAGTGTCGAGAGCATGCACCAAAGTTCTCCAACGCTGCACTGGAGGCCTTGGTGCAGGAGGTCAACAGGAGGAGAGAGGTCTTCTTTCCACAGGGTGCCAGGAGGCCCTCCAAGCAACAGACCAAAGTGCAGTAGGAACAGATAACCACTGCAGTGCAGCCCTGAGGTTCTGGATGCAGTGCAGGAAGAAATCTAATGAACTCACATGAGTGGTTAAGGTTAGTGAATTCATCCTCAAATGCCATATATGCACCACTAGCCTCACACACTGCTCAATGCACCACACCCCCATCACTCACCTGCCAATAATTTCTATCAATCACGACTCATATCTTACATTCACATGCTCCGTTGCACCCTCACACACTTACCACTGTTGCAAGCCTCACATCTCACAGCTTGCACACACTGTCAGCTATTCAACCATGATAGGCACACCACCCAAACATATTGCACAACGCTCACTGACACACTCCGTTCTCTTGCAGGTAAAGGTTGCGCATAACTAGCTCGCCAACATCACCTTGCCCCCTTGGAGGAGACGGTGCTGGCCATTATTGGGAGAGACATGGCCGAGCCCATGGCCAGCGACGGGGCTGAAAGACTCCAAGGTGCTGGTATCCTCGTACGTAATCCTTCTTCTCACTTCCCGCTTCCCCCTCATCTGACAATCTCTTCTGATTTACAAACTGCACAGGCGGTAAGCATGCACCTCTTGTTTCCCTCCCAGCCCCACCCACCACCCTCACCACTATCCTACTCTTATGCCGTTCTCATTTCAGAGACCCAGCAAATCCAACCTGCCCAGCCAGTAGTTATAGAAGAAGAGGAGATGAGTGAAGAAGAAGAAACAGTCACTGAATCCGACAATCGCAGTCACCAGCTCACTAGCCTAGCCACTGACTCCATCCCTCTCTCCAACTCCTGTCTCAGGTTGAACTAGACTGTTCACAACCTTGGTGTCATATTTGACCCTAAAATGAGTTTTCGACCACATATCCACAACATAATTAAGATCGCCTATTTCCACCTACGTAACATCACCCATCTCCACCCTTGCCTCAGCTCATCCGCTGCTGAAACCCTCATCCATATCTTTGTTACCTCTAGACTTAACTACTCCAATGCACTCCTGGCTGGCCTCCCACATTCTACCCTACTAGAGGTGATCCAAAACTCAGCTGCCCGTGTCCTAACTCGCACCAAGTCCCGCTCACCCATCACCCCTGTGCTCGCTGACTGACATTGGCTTCCAGTTTAGCAAGACTTCGATTTCAAAATTCTCATCCTTATTTTCAAATCCCTCCATGGCCTCGCCCCTCCCTATCTCTGTAATCTCCTCCAGCCCCACAACCCCCCAAGATGTCTGCACTCGTCTATTTCTGCCCTCCTTAGCATTCCTGATTATAATCGCTCCACCATTGGTGGCTGTGCCTTCTGTTGCCTGGGCCCCAAGCTCTGGAACACCCTCCCTAAACCTCTCCGCCTCTCTATCTCTCTTTCCTCCTTCAAGACGCTCCTTAAAACCTACCTCTTTGACCAAGCTTTTGATCACCTGTGCTAATTTCTACTTATATGGCTCGATGTCAAATCTTTATCGCATAATGCTCCTGTGAAGTTTTAATGGTGCTATATAAATACAAGTTTGTTGTTGTTGTTGAAATGCTTGATGCAATGGCAGGCCTGCCAGAAAGCCTGAGTGCAATGTCAAGGAGCATGGAGGAGTCCGGCACCGCCCTCACGCAGTACTTTGCACAGAGCAGGGAGCCCATCCTTTCCAGCGTGTGGGGTGGACAGATCCATTAGGGTCCTTGTGGACCCAACTATCCTGCAGCGTCTGATGGCTGATGTCTCAGCTTCCATTGCAGCACAAACACAAGAAACCCAATGTCTGAGTGCTGCAGTGGAAGCTCAGACTGCTCTCATGCAGACTCAGTTTGCTGCTAATGCAGGCTCAGACTGCTGCCATTCTGGCTGGGTTTACCAGTGTGGAAAGGGGCTTGCAGGGTGTTGCAGGAGTCCCGAAATCGATCTCGCAACAGATGGAATGCTGAGGCACCGCCCTGGGAAACTGGCAGTGGCTCCATGGGGGAACGAACCTGCTGTCCTCTCTCAGAATGACAGCATTCCTGCTCCCACCACTGCCACTCCACCAGTGCCCCTGCAGCTGCCTGTCACCCAGCCAGCCCACACTGCTGCCACCCATACCGAGCGAATGCAGTCCGCAGCTGGGCCTCGAGGCCCAGAGCTGTTCGAACTCATCCTGAAGGCCTTCTGCAGTCTCCCCCACTGAAGGTCAGCAGCCTTCCACCAGCCATGCTGCAGCCACTGGGGGAGTACTTCATCGGAGCACCAGGACAGGCAAAGGCTCACTGAAAACAGGTGCTAAGGGAATGCACAAGTGTAATTAGATATCGTTGTTAGGTTATATCGGATGGATTGATGGATAAAGTTTGATTAGAATGTTTGTTTTGTGGTAGTTTTTATTTCAGCATTGTGGCCAAGAAGACGCTATGATGGTCAGTACAGAGGGACGGTGAGGTGTGGAACTGAGGGTCAGTAACAGGGACAGTGAGGTGTGGGACTGATGGTCAGTACAGAGGGACGGTGAGGTGTGGGACTGAGGTTCAGTACAGAGGGACAGTGAGGTGTGGGACTGAGGGTCAGTACAGAGGGACAGTGAGGTGTGGGACTGAGGGTCAGTAACAGAGGGACAGTGAGGTGTGGGACTGAGGGTCAGTAACAGAGGGACGGTGAGGTGTGGGACTGAGGGTCAGTACAGAGGGACGGTGAGGTGTGGGACTGAGGGTTAGTACAGAGGGACGGTGAGGTGTGGGACTGAGGGTCAGTAACAGAGGGACGGTGAGGTGTGGGACTGAGGGTCAGTACAGAGGGTGAGGTGTGGGACTGAGGGTCAGTACAGAGGGACAGTGAGGTGTGGGACTGAGGGTCAGTACAGAGGGACAGTGAGGTGTGGGACTAAGGGTCAGTACAGAGGGACGGTGAGGTGTGGGACTGAGGGTCAGTACAGAGGGACGGTGAGGTGTGGGACTGAGGGTCAGTACAGAGGGACGGTGAGGTGTGGGACTGAGGGTCAGTACAGAGGGACGGTGAGGTGTGGGACTGAGGGTCAGTACAGAGGGACGGTGAGGTGTGGGACTGAGGGTCAGTACAGAGGGACAGTGAGGTGTGGGACTGAGGGTCAGTACAGAGGGACAGTGAGGTGTGGGACTAATGGTCAGTACAGAGGGACGGCGAGGTGTGGGACTGAGGGTCAGTACAGAGGGACAGTGAGGTGTGGGACTAATGGTCAGTACAGAGGGACGGTGAGGTGTGGGACTGAGGGTCAGTACAGAGGGACAGTGAGGTGTGGGACTGAGGGTCAGTAACAGAGGGACGGTGAGGTGTGGGACTGAGGGTCAGTACAGAGGGTGAGGTGTGGGACTGAGGGTCAGTACAGAGGGACAGTGAGGTGTGGGACTGAGGGTCAGTACAGAGGGACAGTGAGGTGTGGGACTGAGGGTCAGTACAGAGGGACGGTGAGGTGTGGGACTGAGGGTCAGTACAGAGGGACGGTGAGGTGTGGGACTGAGGGTCAGTACAGAGGGACGGTGAGGTGTGGGACTGAGGGTCAGTACAGAGGGACGGTGAGATGTGGGACTGAGGGTCAGTACAGAGGGACAGTGAGGTGTGGGACTGAGGGTCAGTAACAGAGGGACGGTGAGGTGTGGGACTGAGGGTCAGTACAGAGGGTGAGGTGTGGGACTGAGGGTCAGTACAGAGGGACAGTGAGGTGTGGGACTGAGGGTCAGTACAGAGCGACAGTGAGGTGTGGGACTGAGGGTCAGTACAGAGGGACAGTGAGGTGTGGGACTGAGGGTCAGTACAGAGGGACAGTGAGGTGTGGGACTGAGGGTCAGTACAGAGGGACAGTGAGGTGTGAGACTGAGGGTCAGTACAGAGGGACGGTGAGGTGTGGGACTGAGGGTCAGTACAGAGGGACGGTGAGGTGTGGGACTGAGGGTCAGTACAGAGGGACGGTGAGGTGTGGGACTGAGGGTCAGTACAGAGGGACGGTGAGGTGTGGGACTGAGGGTCAGTACAGAGGGACAGTGAGGTGTGGGACTGAGGGTCAGTACAGAGGGACAGTGAAGTGTGGGACTGAGGGTCAGTACAGAGGGACGGTGAGGTGTGGGACTGAGGGTCAGTACAGAGGGACAGTGAGGTGTGGGACTGAGGGTCAGTACAGAGGGACGGTGAGGTGTGGGACTGAGGGTCAGTGCAGAGGGACGCTGAGGTGTGGGACCGATGGTTAGTAACAGGGACGGCGAGGTGTGGTACTCTGGGTGAATGGGGAGTTGCAGTTGCGTTCACTTGTACTACAGTCAAATGAGTCAATCTCGAACAGACTGGGCAGAAAAGGGCAGTCTGGGTCGTTATCTCACTTCCGCTTCCTCTTCCTCCTCAGCTGGTTACCGTATGCCTGGGTGCAAGGGCTGGGCCGTCATCATGGTGAGGTTGTGGAGCATACAGCAGACCATGACAAATCTTGAGACGCGTTCTGGTGCAGGGCTCCTCCAGAGTGCTACAGGCAGCGGAAGCATTGTTTAAGGACGCCAATGGTCTGCTTTATCAGGTTCTGTGTGGCACTCGTGGCTCTCATTGTACGCATGCTGCCCGCATGAGGTTGGGTTGCGCAGTGGAGTCATGAGCCACGTGGTCAGCAGATAGCCCTTGTCGCCCAGTAGCCATCCTCTGGTTTGTCATGGTGGCTCAAAGATGGAGGGAGCAGCGGACTGGTGCCGAATAAAAGCATCGTGACTGCTGCCAGGACACCAGGCATTCACCATCAGGATGTGCTGAGCAGGGTCGCACACCAACGGCACATTCAGCCAGTGGAAACCTTTGCAGCACATCTCAGCATTGAGTTGTGGTGCCTGCAAAGTGTCGTGTGTGCAATCGATGGCGCTCTGCACCATGAGGATGTCCGCTATCCTGGCAAAGCCAGTTGCACGCTGTGGCTGCTTCTCTCTGATCAGAGAAAAGACAATAAATTCCCTTTTCCTGGCATAAAGAGCGTCTGTCACCTCTCACATGCAGCAGTGGACAACGAAATGGGAGATATTACAAAGGTCACCTGCTGCAGCCTGGAAGGATCCCGTCGCGAAGAAATTCAGGGCCCCGGTCACCTTCACAGTGAGGAAGGAGGTATTAAGGGGTTTAGCAGCTTTGAAAGGGGATAAATCCCCAGGCCTGGATGAAATGTATCCCAGGCTGTTAAGAGAAGCAAAAGAGGAAATAGCAGAGGCTCTGACCATCATTTTCCAATCCTCTTTGGCTACAGGTGTGGTGCCGGAGGACTGGAGGACTGCTATCGTGGTACCTTTGTTTAAAAAGGGAGAAAGGGATCGATCGAGTAATTATAGGACCTCGGTGGTGGGAAAATTATTGGAAAAAATTCTGGGACAGGCTAAATCTTCATTTAGAAAGACACTGATTAATCAAGGACCGTCAGCATGGATTTGTTAAGGGACTAATTTGATTGAATTTTTGAGGAGGGTCAATGAGGGTAATGCATTTTGTGCAGTGTATATGGATTTTAGCAAAGCTTTTGATAAGGTCCCACATGGCAAACTGGTCATGAAAGTAAAAGCCCATGGGATCCAGGGCAAAGTGGCAAGTTGGATCTAAAATTGGCTCAGAGGCAGGAAACAAAGGGTAATGTTTGACGGATGTTTTTGTGACTGGAAGGCTGTTTCCAGTGGGGTTCCGCAGGGCTCAGTACTAGATCCCTTGCTTTTTGTGGTATACATCAATGATTTAGATTTGAATGTAAGGGATATGATTAAGAAGTTTGCAGATGATACTAAAATTGGCTGTGTGGTTGATAATGAAGAAGAAAGCTATAGACTACAGGAAGTTTTCAATGAACTGGTCAGGTGAGCAGAACAGTGGCAAATGGAATTCAATCTGTGAGGTAATGCATTTTGGGAGGGCTAACAAGGCAACGGAATACACATTAAATAGTAGGATGCTGAGAAGTGTAAGGAACAAAGGGACTTGGGTGTGCATGTCCACAGATCCCCGAAGGTAGCAGGCCAGGTGTATATGATGGTTAAGAAGGCATAGGGAATACTTGCCTTTATTAGGCACAGAATACAAGAGCAGGGAGGTTATGCTTGAACTGTATAAAACACTAGTTAGGCCACAGCTAGAGTACTGTGTGCAGTTCTGGTCACCACATTATAGGAAAGATGCGATTGCACTGGAGAGGGTATGGAGGAGATTTGTGAGGATGTTGCCTGGATTGTAGAATTTTAGCTATGAGGAAAGATTGGATATGCTGGGTTTGTTTTCGTTGGAACAGAGGAGGCTGAGGGGAGACCTCATTGAGGTGTATAAAATTATAAGGGGTTGAGATAGAGTGCATAGAAAGGACCTATTTCCCTTAGCAGGGGAGTCAACAACCAAGGGGCATAGATTTAAAGTAATTGGCAAAAGGTTTTGAGGGGATTTGAGGGGAAACTTATTCATCTAGATGGTGGTGAAGGTCTGGAACTCACTGCCTGAAAGGGTGGTAGAGGCAGAAAGCCTCAGTACATTTAAAAAGTACTTGGATGTGCACATGAAGTGTCGTAACCTACAAGGCTACGGACCAAGAGCTGGAAAGTGGGATTAGGCTGGATAGCACTTTGTTGGCCGGCACGGACACGATGGGCCGAAATGTCCTCCTTCTGTGTTGCAAATTTCTGTGATTCACAGCCACTAGCAGTGCTGTCCTTGCCCTGATGTGAGACTGGAGGTCTCAAGAAGCAAGTTCTGTGAGCACCTCCTTCGTATAGCGCAGATGCCTCCTGGCTCCGGATGAGGTAGGAGAATTGCTCTCGGAAGACCCTAGGTGGGTAAGGCCTCCCGCTGAGAGCCCTTCTCCCCCTCCTCCTCCCTCTGGCAGCAGCTTATCCTCAGGTGGGCTGCCCGCCCCTTCTTACAGCCCCAATAAACCCGCCAATAGGCAGGTTGGGGTTGGGGTTTGAGATTTAAAACATTTTAGCAGCTCACTCGAGATAGGGCCGAAACCGGCGGCCCTTGCACGACCCATCACCAGCTGGTGAACGAGCGATGGCTGGCGCTTTAGCACCAAGTAACAGCGTGACCGGGTGGAGCTGAGGGGAGCAAGTTCTAGCCCTTATTCTTATGGTTGAGGAGGCAGTCATGAGGGATCATTATTTTAAAATTGTCATTCATCATCCTCCAATCGAGGATGACTTGCTTCCACGTCAAAAAGTTCACAGGTGTTTCAATGATGGACCTAATATTCCAGGTCCCGAACTACATCCTGAAGGGTGGAAGATGCCTGTGCGTGGATTTTTTTTAACGTGTGGTGACCGTTACACCCCAGCCACCACACGGGCTTGACAGAGCCAGGTCTTGGTCCAGTGGCAAGGGTTAACCAGGACGACCGGAGACCTGCTCTGCTGCACGGATCTAGTGCGCACACATATTGCAGTGTGGGCTGGCCCGTGCTGCACCTGGGCTCTCGCCTCTTCTGGCCCCCGAACTCACGCCTCTCCTGGGCCTCGATCATGTCCCTCTACAGTCTCTCGCCGCTCCTTCGCCCCGACCTCGCCGCTCCTGCTGTACCTGCCCATGCTCCAATCACCGACCTGGACCTTGATGAAGTCACTCTTCACTGCCGTTGCTCTCCTGCTCCAGCACGTGCTGCTCCCTGGAGTGGTACACTGCCGCGCTGCTCCTTCCGCTCTCCGGCCTGCTCCGATGGTGCTCGCAGGCCGGGGGCCGCACAGACTGCTGGGCTAGGGCGCCACGCTGCTCCTTCCGCTCTTAAAAGAGTGAAGAAAGAGGTAGAGGAAATATATCTGAATACAGGGGGTGGTTGGAGCATGGACTGCTTTTTTTAAAGGGAAAATTGGGTATATATTTGTAGCAGATGGGAAGAGAGCAGGGCAGTGGGATTAGTTTAGGAATCTGGATAATTGGATAATGTGCTGAATGGGCATCATGTCTATGCCAGCTCTTTATTATCACAATCCAAAACTAATCCCACTAGATTAGGTAATTGTAGAATTTATGGTCTTTAATGTGATCTGAGCAGAACACTATTATATAGTTTGATTATGACTTCCTCTGCCATGCACGCTACGCTATTCATGAGTTATATCGCCACTCACATTGGCATGCACCCAAACCGACCTGTCAACCTGCCAGGGGTAAGATGGCTGGAGTCAATGACTCTGCACTGTCTCAGAGGCTCTTTTCTCATAGCCTGGAGCTCTTTCTTGGTCTGTCGTTTATTTGCTGCTTGTGGGATCCTGCTCGATGCAAATTGGCTGCTGCATTTGGGATGTGCTGAGATTGTGCCAAGACACGGCATAAACACACGTTTGTTCTTCTTTCTCAAAGGTGCTATTTATATTCAAGTTACTGTTACAGGACAATGATAGTTGCCTCTGTCCTTTGTCCCTGAAATAGCTGTTGAACTGATTTAGAGATGGTGGCATTACTGTGTCTGTGAAACAGATTAGGTGGGATATACATGAACTGAGCATCACTAAACTGGCAATTGTCAATGCAGTGTCCATTGTCGGTAACACCTAATGGTTAGGCTAGTTTTAACCACGTACAATTAGTTATTCCTTTTTAGCAAAACATTCCAACAATTTTATTCTTTCCTTACTCTTTTTATTCTCATCTACTCTGCATATTCTTGTCGCTTTTCGGGACACTATACAAATTTACAAAAAAGCCGGGCAGGCAAAGACCAGTGGTTGGATTTTCGGTTCGTTGCCATCTCTGTTTGCGCTCCGGAGGGGCGGTAATCGCGGCGGAAAGCATTTCTAGGCGGGCGGCCATCTTCCAGCACCCCGCCGGAACATTCGGTGCCGGGTTTGCGGGTTGCGGAGCAGTATCGCCCGGGAGAGGCGAGCCGGTTTGCAACGTCCCTGGTTGCGACATCGGCTCGAAATTTGAAACTCGCCCGATCCGTAGCGCCCCGCAGCGCCCCCTACTGGGACCGCCTGGGAAAGCGGGCAGTCCGAGCTGCACCGGCTGCAGTGAGGGAAGGAATTCTGACCTGAGGTAAGTGTGATTGTTTTTTATTGTTTTATATTTGCGATTCACGTGGATGTGGCATCAGGAAAGTATTGGGTATGTTTTTGGTGTTTTTTTTCTCAGGTTTCTTTTTCACGGCAGCCTCTCTTCGGGTGCTCCTCGGGATTTTCAGTTGCTCAGCCAGCCTAGCGCCCTAAGAGAGGTGTGGAACGTCTCCCTTAACGCTCTGCTCCACACCCAGGGCCCAGCTAGTGAATTTTGCGGCTGGAGACGCAAACTATTTCCCGGCGCAAAATTTACTGCCCTGCCCGGGTTAACACTGCAACAGAGGCATAACCGAATTTCTCCCTCCAGATGTTGCATTGAGCCTGTCCCACACCATCATGGTGCAACTAAGCCTCGTGATGCCCGTTGGCCCCCATCCACCAGCAGCCACATCATCTCCAGAGATACAAATAAAACACAGAGAAAGCCAATCCCAGGCCAATCCAGGGCAAACAATCTGGGACGTTCTTCTCCAAAACCTGAATACGATCAAAAACAAGTTTCCAGAGACTAGCGTGACCATGAGATACACCGCTCGGATATGTCAGAAAATTCTAGTCTTGACAAGGGAGGAGCACAAGAGTCAATCAGTAACAGTACATAGAACTGAGATACAACAACTTGCATTTATATATCGCCTCTAGCATAGTAAAACGTCCCAAGGCACTTCACAGGTGCATTATCAGACAAAATTTGACACCAAGCCACATAAGGAGATATTTGGGTAGGTGACCAAAACCTTGGCTGAAGAGGTAGGTTTTAAGGAGTGCCTTAAAGGAGGAGAGAGAGGCGGGGAGGTGGAGAGGTTCAGGGATGGAGTCCCAGAGCTTAGGGCCAAGGCAGCTGAAGGCACGGCCGCCAATGGTGGAGTGATGAAAATCGGGGATGAGCAAGAGACCAGAATTGGAGGACGCAGAGATCTCATTGGCTTGTAGGGCTGGAGGAGGTCCCAGAGATAGGGAGCACACCCTCAATCCTGTGCCATTTTGTCCAGCACACAGGCGCAGAGCCACTAGAGCGGGCCATTGAGTGTATGTGGTGCAGCCGGTTCACAACAGGGGTGGCTGCACATTACAAAACTAAACGGAAGCTGATTCCATCAATCATTTTAAAAGGGAGTTGGACAGGTACTTGAGGGCGAGGAACTTACAGGATTACAGACAGAAGGCAGGGGTGTTGTGGGATCAATGTTCCCTCTGATTTATTTTGGGTGTGCGCCCCCTTTAAAGTGCTGTGTGGGCCATTCACTTCTCCGTCCCTGAGTGGTTTTTCCATTTAAAATCCGGTGAGTCGGCTGCATGGTAACTCCAGAGTGCCGCATGGTCGCGCAGCTTAACGGGAACATTGTGTGGAACTGGGCACATCTGCCCTTTCAAAGAGCCGGCACAGGCCCGAATGGCATCCTTCTGTCCTGCAAGTTTCTATGATTCCATGAAATGAGGGACAACCAGTTGCTTAGCTTGCCCTCCCGAGAGCCAGACTGCAATATAAAAGCAACCTAAAAATAGCAGAGAGGAATTGGATGCAGTCACATCAGCCATTTGGACGATAACGTCGGCAACAGTATTTCGACCCTTATAATTTTTCTTATGGTGTCTTGCTGACAAGCAGAATCCATAGCACATTCATTTCTGAATGGAAACTTTAGCACATTTGGATTGCTTGATAAGATCTGTGTTACAAACCAGAAATTAATTTATTTTCAATGCAACATCCACAAATATCTGACAGCAATGGTCATTGAACTGCATGGCATTATCATTTCATCCTGCCTCCTCTTATCATGGCACTGTTATCAATCTTTCATAAGTGAAGGCACTGATCTTCCATTTTTTCTCCACCTCCAGGGTGTCTCATCTGAAGTTTTTCAATCTTTCAAGCCAATCTGCCAATTACTTTTCATTTGAAACACTTTCCGGATGAGCCTTCTCTTATATTATCTCAATAGATCTCTGCTGGGATAATATTGGGGGTTGCAGAGTTTTATACCGACAGGCGTACAGTGTAATGCACAGTGTATTATTATATAATGAGAGGAGTATTTACCTCTCCATAGCCCTTTCCTAATAATTATGAAGGAAATGCCCTGAGGAAAGGCATTACGAATCTGTGCCTGTGTATGATGCGGCCTGTTCCATTTGAGCCATGAAGCCTCATTGCTATAAGCAGGCACTTCCTGGAGTGGGTTTGTGGCTAATTGCTGTTACGGAGGGAAGCTTGGGGGCACAGTAGCAGCTGCTTGTAAATGCCTGAATCCCCGACCTCTTTTTGAGGTCATCAAGGTGAGAAAAAACAGCTGCAAATGTCTGTCTCGCTCGAGATTCGACCTGTTCATTGTTAAGCTCCCAATCTGCTCAGTTGTGATTTGTTGCTGCTTCATGTGTGTGTTGTACTTGAGCGAATCAGGTATGGATGTGACACAGGTTTTTTAATTGTGCGACACATGCAAGCGTGACAGACATGCTGTAAGCGAGACTTTTATATAGCACACAGCAGGCGGTGAAGAAGGCAAATGGCATGTTGGCCTTCATAGCGAGAAGATTTGAGTATAGGAGCAGGAAGGTCTTACTGCAGTTGTACAGGGCCTTGGTGAGGCCACACCTTGAGCACTGTGTGCAGTTTTGGTCTCCTAATCTGAGGAAGGACATTCTTGCTATTGAGGGAGTGCAGCGAAGGTTCACCTGACTGATTCCCAGGATGGCGGGACTGACATATGAAGAAAGACTGGATCGACGAGGCTTATATTTGCTAAAATTTAGAAGAATGAGAGGGGATCTCATAGAAACAGGTAAAATTGTGATGGGATTGGACAGGTTAGATGCAGGAAGAATGTTCTCGATGTTGGGGAAGTCCAGAACCAGGGGTCACAGTCTAAGGATATGGGGTAAGCCATTTAGGACCGAGGTGAGGAGGAACTTCTTCACTCAGAGAATTGTGAACCTGTGGAATTCTCTACCACAGAAAGTTGTTGAGGCGAGTTCATTAGATATATTCAAAAGGGAATTAGATGTGGCCCTTACGGCTAAAGGGATCAAGGGGTATAGAGAGAAAGCAGGAATGGGGTACTGAAGTTGCATGATCAGCCATGATCATATTGAATGGCGGTGCAGGCTCGAAGGGCCGAGTGGCCTACTCCTGCACCTATTTTCTATGTTTCTATGTAATTCTCCTAGCAACATCAATCAGACATTAACTGACCTCAGGATGATAAATACAGATGAGCAAGTAATTTGGTCCTTGTTCAGTCATCTGTCTGATAAAAACCTTACGACCGTCCTGACCTTTGAAGGAACCTACGGTTTGCCCATCCACTACCTGACCCTGAAGACGATTCCATGTGCTGATCACACTCTGCACCAAGAATGTCTTCCTGGTATCAAGAACTAAATTGTAATCTATGAAAATCATATTGCCCTTGAAGTATAAATAGAAATGTAAGATAGTCACCAATAAATCCAATAGGGAATTCAGGAGAAACTTCTTTACCCAGAGAGTGGTTAGAATGTGGAACTCCCTACCACAAGGAGTAGTTGAGATGAATAGCATAGATGCATTTAGGGGGAAGCTCGATAAACACATGAAAGGAATAGAAGGATATGCTGATGGGGTGAGGTGAAGAAGGGTGGGAGGAGGCTTGTGTGGAGTATAAATGCCAGCATAGACCAGTTGGGCCGAATGGCCTGTTTCTGTGCTGTAGATTCCGTGTAATGCCCTGCAACAGCGGCCCTAGTCTGCTCTGCTGCAGAATGCTGCTCTGCCTCAGGGTCCTGCAGCCGCCACACAAAGATCGTGGACGTGCAGCTAAACACTGCCATGAGGATGGCGTCAGCGATGTTCAAATCCACTCCAACCAAGTGGCCCCCTGTGCTGTCCCACAATGCCCCACCTTCCATTGGACGTGGTGCCACCGTGCTCCATAAGACGGAAAAAATCATGAGCAATATCGACCTTCCCATTCACGAAGACTTGAAAAACCCACCATAACAGCGTTTAAAATCGTGTCGGGTCATTCTGGGAAACAGCAGCCAATATTCATGCAGCTGGAATGGACAAACTATCCAGATGGACGGAATTGTGGGACGTCTGCAACATAAAGAACTAATACCTCATCACTGACCCAACAGCAGAGCTCCCTGGCTTTGACCAGAGGACGGCGCTCAACCCAATCCGCACAGGGCATGGACGATGCAACCCCCTGCTCCACACGTGGAAGGTGAGGGACGACCCGAAGTGCGACTGTGGCCTTGAGTCCCAGACTATGGAACACATCACATCAACCTGCCCACTGAGATCTGTTGCAGGAGGCACCTCATTTCTCCACTCGCCATCTCAGGAGGCCATCAAGTGGATAGCCAAACTAGACATGCAATGGTTCAAGGAGGTGGCTCACGACCTCCTCCTCAAGGGCAATTAGAGATGGACAATAAATGCTGGCCTTGCCAGCGACGCCCACATCCCGGAACAAATTTATAAAAAATAACAGACACACCAAACAATGTCACAAATAGTTTTCAAAGTAAGAAAAGTTTGTCAAAATTCCTTATTAAAAAAATAGAAGACAGGACCAAAGAACTGATATTTTGGCCAGAAAAGTGGAACCAGGGGGCAGTCAGGGAGACTATTTGGGAGAGGAAACCATCATAGGGGAAAGAATTCAGTGGGAGGAGAGGGAAAGAGTTGAGAGAGAGATTCCTCAGGAGAGGAGTGGACAAGGCTGGATAGTCTCTCATGAGAGGAGGGAATGTGGCCAGAGAGACTCACCAGGAAAGGAATGGACTGGGAATGGGTGTCGCTAATGACGGCCTTCAGAGGAGGAGGAGGAAACTTATAAACTTCTCATGAGAGGGGCTGAGCAGGAGTGGGACTGACCAGGGAGACACTTTCATTATTTTCTTAGTAAAAGGCCCAAGCTAAATATAGTGGAGTTGACCTATTGACAAATCTCCAAGACAAGATGAATCAATTATTAACTTTGTTAAGGAACAGCCCTCATTTCACTAATGAGAAGATGGCTGCCCTCTTAACTCTTGGCAAAAGCAGCGTATTGAAATAACAGGATCAGTGACAGCAGATAAAGGAGAAAGCGCTATTAAATCATGTGTAGCAGCTCACCTGTCTCAAACAGATTTAGTACTTCGACATCTAGGGAGAGGCAAAAGAAAAGCACTCAAAAGTGTATCTCAGACGTAAAGTTAATAGAGCGTGAAACATAACTTGAGCAATTAGAGTTTGAACAGGCAAGAACATTTTGTTGATCTTTATGCTCTTGAATTTTACATGATCTACATTAACACTGCCTCTGGATCAGAAGGCGAAGAGTTCGAGCCCCACTTCAGACAGTCCACCGCGGTGCGAGCAAGCTCCAAATACTCATCATCATAGGCAGTCCCTCGTGGTCCACTCTTAACAAGAGCTATTGGATTGGCTGAACAATCCAATACGGGAACCACAGACCCTGTCACAGGTGGGACAGATAGTCGATAAGGGAAGGGGTGGGTAGGACTGGTTTGCCGCACACTCCTTCCGCTGCCTGCGCTTGGTTTCTGCATGCTCTCAGCGATGAGACTCGAGGTGCTCAGCGCCCTCCCAGATGCACTTCCTCCACTTAGGGCGGTCTTTGGCCAAGGACTCCCAGGTGTCGGTGGGGATGTTGCACTTTATCAGAGAGGCTTTTAGGGTGTCCTTGTAACGTTTCCTCTGCCCACCTTCGGCTCGTTTGCCGTGAAGGAATTCCGAGTAGAGTGCTTGCTTTGGGAGTCTTGTGTCAGGCATGCAAACTATCTGGCCTGCCCAGCGGAGCTGACCATGCGTGGTCAGTGCTTCAATGCTGGGGATATTGGCTTGGTCGAGGACGCTAATGTTAGTGCGTCTGTCCTCCCAGGGGATTTGTAGGATCTTGCGGAGACATCGTTGATGATATTTCTCCAGTGACTTGAGATGTCTACTGGATACTGGATAGATGCCTAGCGGGGAAACCTGTATCTTCGGAAGCTCCTCTCACCACATTGCTCATCACTCTCACTACATTGGAGGATTGTGCCTCAGATCAGCACTTTACGAGCCATTTATCAAATCAGCATGGATACCGCTTATGCTGCCTCACCTTGGACCTCAGAATCAGACCAAGATCCAGCAGCAACACCAGAAACACCAGCAGCTTTCTCTTCACCGACCTAATGCTCCACAGGAGAGAGGGGATCAGCGCAGGACTGCAACGCACTGAAAGTGATACCCCCAACACAAGGTATACAGGCAGAGGATGAGCTTCCTCGACATGGCTGAGCAGCAATGCCAAAGGAGGCTCAGGCTATCGAGCCAGGTCATTGCTGACATTTGTACCTTGCTGGAGCAAGACTTACTGCCCAGAGGGCCTGGTGGACACACCTTACCAATGGCTGTCAAAGTCACCACCATCCTCAACTTCTTCACCTCAGGCTCCTTCCAGGGATCTACCGCAGATATTTGCAGCATCTCGCAGTCGGCCGCCCACAGATGCACCACACAGGTGACTGATGCCATGTTTCACACGTCAGCCAATTATGTAAACTTCACCATTGATGAAGCCAGTGTTACTGAGAGGGTGCTCTGTCATGTATGCAACCTTCATACAACTGTAACCTTCATGTAACTGTAACCTTCATGCAACCACACTGTACACTGTATATACGTTCTGGAAGTGCACACTTTGACCACAGGGGGTGAACTTCTGAGAGACACTCCTCACCTGGGCACTCAGGTACTTAAAAAGAGGTCCCACACAGGGTCATCACTTCTTGGTCCTGGGAATAAAGAAAGGTCACGCAGTGACTGTGTCTGCAGTACATGCCTTGTGTGATTCAGTAGCAAGGTGCAGGGATACCACATGCTGAACTTTCCGGCTCTGGCTGGTTCCCGCAGGTACAGGGCATCATCGACTGTGCACATGTGGCCATCGAGACACCCCCACATCACCCTGGAGTGTTTGTGAACTGGGAGAGCTTCCACTCCCTCAATGTGCTGCTCATCTGCAACCATAACATTTCATCATGCTTGTGTGTGCCAGATTTCCTGGCAGCTGTCATGATTCTTTCATCCTGTGCCAGTCCACTCTCCGACAGCTCTTCGCTTCTCCAAACAGATTTACCAGCTGGCTACTTGGAGACAGGGGCTATCCACTGAAGACGTGGCTGATGACACTATTGAGAAGGCCAAGCAATGAGGCCGAGGAGCGCTATATTGGCAGCCACATGTCCACCAAATGTGCCATAGGAGCAAACAATCGGCACGATGAAGATGCTCTTCAGATGCCTTGACATGGAGGAGCCCTTCAGTACGCACCAGCCAAGGTTTCCAGAATCATCGTTGTCTGCTGCACCCGCCACAACATAGCGCAGCGGTGATGATTGGAGCTGCAGGAGGAGCAAGGCGCAGAATGCACAGCCTCTTCAGAGAAGGAGGAGGAGCAGATGGAACAGAAGGTAGAGATGGCACCAGCAGCAATGCACATTGCTGCTTGGGAGGCCCGGGATGGCCTCATAATGGCCTGGTTTACTTAACTTGCACCAGTGCACCCATATGGCTTCCAGATGCTGTACCAACTCCCCCACCCCCTCCCCCATCACCCCACCAACAACACCACAAAGCAGCCCCACAATGACCAAGCCATTCCCCTCACCCAAACCGCCAGTGCTCGAGGTTAAGTAATGTCTCACCATTCACTCCAAGTGATAAGGCCCACTTCCCAGGTAGCAGACAAATATGGACAAGATAGGAAAGTGGTGTAAAGAAATAAATTGATGTGCATCATAAATATAACTGAAACTTATCACTAACATTTGTTGATACATCCTGGTGCATCTAAGATTGTAACCTTTTTCTTTTCTGCGTGTTTCTATGAGGTGCAGCCCCTGTGGCTCCAGCAGAGGTAGAGCAGGCTGCTCACTTCCCTGCTGCAACTGCACAGACACTTTTGGAGGTCGTCCTCTGAGTTTTGGAGCCTGTGAGGGCCCTGCCAAAGACTGCTCCTCCTGTAACTGTGCAGGGGCAGACTCGGCCATCAGGATCCGAGGAAGCGTGTGGGGCTCTGACTGAGGGGGAGGCAACTGGGGGAGAAGTGGGAGCACTTTGAGAAGAGCCCCCACGCCCATGCCCTCTCTCACCATCATCCCTCTCCTGGGCCACCCGCACTTCTCTGCGAGCAGGGAGCTGGAGAGAGCACCACGTCAGTGGGGCAATGAACACCCAAGTCTATGTTGGTATCCCGTCTCGAGCTGAGGTCACTGAGTATCTGCAATCTGCTGTTTACAGCAAGCATGTTCTCGTAGGACTGGCGCATTAGCTGCTCTCTCCAAGTGCCCATCCTTCTCATGGAACAGCACATCATCGCCATTGCCTGCGATATGGTGCTGCTCCTGTTGGAGATGGACCCCTCCATTCTCTGTACAATCGTGCACATCATGGCTGCAAAAGCTGCCAGAGTCTCCTGCTCCCTGAGACCACCCTCTTTGTCGATGGCCCCCCAGGTTCAGCATCAGCATCCAGTTCAACAGAGCTGGGAGCGTTCTGCGCTCTCTGGCGAGGAATCTTCACTGCTGTCCCTGTCAACACCATCAGCTCTTGCTCACTTGTGTTCCGTGAGACACCAGGAGACACAAGCCTCGATCTCTCACAGGCCCCATTGAGTTGCGCATATTTGCACTAGTGCTGGGTGCGCATGGGTCTGGTAACGGTGTGCCCTCCGAGACTGAAGCTTCCTCTCAAGAGTCATCTTCCTCCTCCGGCTGGACATAGGCCGGGGGCGGGGGGGGGGTGGCGGGGAGGGGTGGGGGGCGTGGGTGGTGGCACTTGATAGGCCTGTGGGAAAGTAAAGAGATGAATTAGAAGTCTTACCATTATCCACATGATGACATTTCACTGGCTGTTGACATCAAGTCACATGAGTGACTGTTGCATGCCATGTGGCTGTGTGAGATGTAATTCTGTCACCAGTTTGCTGGGAGGTCCCCCTCTCTCCATCTCCCACTGCCAACAGCTCTGCAACTCCTTCTGTGCTGGAGTCAAATTGTTGAATATTTGAGGGCCACCTCCAGTTCGCTGCCTCTCCCTGTTGTTCTGTGCTCTATTCTCCAGCAAGGAGGGAAAGAAGAGAACTTCGAGTGAGAGTGATGGAATGAGTGTAATGAATGGATGGGCTACATCCATACAGGGTGACTATGGCCTCCTTCTGTGGAGTTACTCCCTATGGTTGTATTAAGCTGAGGGTGAGTGTCAGTGGTGGTTAGTCAGATGGGGATGTGAGTAGGTGCATAGACAGTGAGGGATGTAAAGTAGGTGGATGTGAGGAGTGATGTGAAGAAGTAGGCTTGGGAAGGTAGAGTGATGGGGTTGGGGTGACAGGCACATCAGGATGTAGTTGAATGTGGCTTTGCACTCACCTTTCCTGACATCATAAGATCATTAAATCTTTTGTGGCACTGGATCCATGACCATCTCACGACATCCCTGGTGCTGACTTCCTCCGGGATCTCCAGCTTCCTGACTATGTGACTCCATGACCTACACAAATCTGTGCGATATACAGCAATTTCCGCCTCTGCCAAACACCTTTATGTCTCCGAAACAGCCTTCAACAGTGAATACCCGCGCTGAAAACGAGTCATTGGTGACGTCATCAGACCCGCTCCATTTAATTGGGCCGGGAAACCCACACGACTGTTTCAATTGAGTTAACCGCGCAGTGCAGAACGCGCTGTTGAAAGGTTCGGAATGGCGATCTGCTACGTGCCCCGCACCCATCTCGACACTCAGGTAAAGAGTCCAGCCTGTGGTTTCCATCTTCCTAATATTTCGTTGGAGGAACTTTTTGCCCATCCAGTACTGGATTTCGGACACGCAGTGTGACAAATCAGAGAGAGTGGAGGAGTCGAGAGGGGTGTTGGTGAGGTCGAGCTGGGTGCAGTCAGCGTACATGTGGAACCTGACCTTGTGTTTTTGGATGATGCCACCAAGAGGCAGCATGTCGATGTAAAATAGGAGGGGGCCAAGATCTTTGGATCGATCCTTCGGGGGAATCCAGAGGTAACGGTGCAAGAGTGGGAAAATAAGCCATTGCAGGTGATTCTTTGACTATGACTGGATAGTGATCAGGAAGGCCAATGGAATCTTGGCCTTTATTGCAAAGGGGATGGAGTATAAAAACAGGGAAGTCTTGCTACAGTTATGCAGGGTATTGGTGAGGCCACACCTGGAATACTGTGTGCAGTTTTGGTTTCCATATTTACGAAAGGATATACTTGCTTTAGAGGCAGTTCAGAGAAGGTTCACTGGGTTGATTCCGGAAATGAACGGGTTGACTTATGAGGAAAGGTTGAGTAGGTTGGGCCTCTATCATTGGAATTCAGAAAATGAGGTGTGATCTTATCGAAATGTATACGATTATGAGGGGGCTTGACGAGGTGGATGCAGAGAGGATGTTTCCACTGATAGGGGAGACTAGAACTTGAGGGCATAATCTTAGAATAAGGGGCCGCCCATTTAAAACTGAGATGAGGGGAAATTTCTTCTCTCAGAGTGTTGTAAATCTGTGGAATTCGCTGCCTCAGAGAGCTGTGGAAGCTGGGACATTGAATAAATTTTAGACAGAAATAGACAGTTTCTTAAACGATAAGGGAATAAGGGGTTATGGGGAGCGGGCGGGGAATTGGACGTGAGTCAATGATCAGATCAGCCATGATCGTATTGAATGGCAGAGCAGGCGCGAGGGGCCATATGGCCTACTCCTGCTACTATTTCTTATGTTTTTATGTTCTTATAAGTTGGGCTTAATGGCCTATTTCTGTGCTGTAATTTCTGTAATTCTATGCAGTGACTAAAAGTCAAAGCCATTCTCTAACCAATATAGTTATAAAAATTTCAACCCAATTTTGTGAAATTTGAAAAGAATCACGCTGGACTGTTCCTATCTGTAATCCACTGTCCTTGTAAACAAAAATATATATTTTTAAATTCAGTGTAATTAATTCTCAATAAGTATTTGATAGACTCAGTGAATCAGGCAGATTTATTTTGGAGTTGTCGTGACTATGTTGCAATTGTGAATTGGAGCTGTTGCCCCAGGACCCTGCTAAACCTGGGTAAAAACAGCCAGTGTGAATGAGTCAGCTGTTAGCCTCGACTCAGTGAGCAGCACTCACACTTCTGAGTCAGAAGGTTGAGGGTTCAAGCCCCACTCCAGAGACCTGAGCACAAAAATCTCGGCTGACACTCCAGTGCAGTGCTGAGGGAGTGCTGCACTGTCGGAGGTGCTGTCTTTCGGATGAGAGGTTAAACTGAGGCCCCGTCTGCCCTCTCGGGTGGATGTAACAAATTCCATGGCACTATTTCAAAGAAGAGCAGGGGCGTTCTACTTGGAGGCCTAGCCAATATTTATCCCTCAACCAACATAACAAAAACAGATTATCTGGTCATTAACACAGTGCTGTGTGTTGGAGCTTGCTGTGTTGGCTGTGTCATTCCCTACATTGCAACAGTGACTACACTCCAAAAGTACTTCATTGACTGTAAAACACTTTGTCCTGAGTTCGTGAAAGGTGCCATAAATGCAAATTCTTTCTTTTATCAGCAGCTTAGCAATTGCCACCTGCAGGATGTTGGGAGATGAATGCTGTTCAAATCATATACTTAACAGATGGAAATACAGTACTAAAGCTATGTGGAATTATAGAAGGAGTGAGAGTACCAAAATCATGATGCAGTATTGATAAAGAGTGGCAGAAAGATTACGAAGTGAAAAAGGACGAGAGAAGGAGAAATAAAGAGGCGGAGGGGGCAAAGAGAGACAGACGTAAAGAAAAGAGAGCAGGAGTGACTGAGGAGGGGGAGGGAGAGAGAGAAAAACAAAGAAACCGACAGAAATAGAGGAAAGGAAAATCACGGCCAAAGTGTGAGCAGATCAGTAGAGAAAGGGGCAGGAGAGGGAGGGAGAAAGAGAACAGAAGAAAGGAAAGAGAGTGAGAAAGTGAAGGATCAGGAACAAGAAAGGAGAGGAGAGTGAGAAATTGCAGAAATATAAACTGAGAGTGGGAGAATGGTAATGAAAATGAGGGAGAGGCTGAGCGAAAGAAAAAGAGCTCAAAAAGGAAGAACAAGGGGAGAAAGAAAGGAAGATAGAAAATCCTGCATTTATGTAGCGCCTTTCATGACCACTGGATGTCCCAAAGCGCTTTACAGCCAATGATGTACTTATTGAAGTCTAGTCAATGTTGTAATGCAGGAAACGCAGCAGCCAATTTGCACACAGCAAGCTCCCACAAACAGCAATGTGGTAATGAGCAGATAATCTGTTTTAGTGATGTGATTGAGGGATAAATATTGACTGGCTTCCTTTTTCTTTTTTATAGATTTCTGATAGTGTGAAGTGCGACATCTTAATTATGACAGACGTGCGCACTAAAAAGAAAGACTTGCATTTATATAGCACCTTTCACATCCTCGTGACATTCCAAAGCACTTTACAGCCAATTAAGTACTTTTGGAGTGTAGTCACTGTTGTAATGTGGGAAACGTGGCAGCCAATTTGCGCACAGCAAGCTCCCACAAACAGCAATGTAGTAATGACCAGATAATCTGTTTTAGTGATGTGATTGAGGGATGAATATTGGCCAGGACACCGGGGATAACTCCCTTGCTCTTCTTCGAAATAGCTCCATGGGAAATTTACGTCCACCTGAGAGAGCCTTGGTTTAGCATCTCATTTGAAATACGGCACCTCCGACAGTGCACCATTCCCTCAGCACTGCACTGGAGTGTCAGCCGAGATTTATGTGCTCAAGTTCCTGGAGTGGGACTTTGAATCCACAACCTTCTGACTCAGAGGCGAGAGTGCTACCCACTGAGCCACGGCTGCGAGGGGAGTAAGAAGGGTAAAGGGACTGAGATGGGGAGGGAGAGAAAGAGACCTAGATCAAGACCTGGCTGGTGCATGGTCCTGGGCTGGCTTGATATTGGGTTTGGAGTGCTTGTACCAAAATGCGCAGACCGTGGTAAATAATGTTGGTGAGCTGGAGGCACACTCGTTACATGGGACTATGATATAGTGTCAGCTGTGGCTCAGTGGGTAGTGCACCCGCCTCTGAGTCAGAAGGTTGTGGGTGGACTTGAGTACATAAATCTAGGCTGACACTCCCGTGCAGTGCTGAGGAAGTGCTGCACTTTCGGATGCGACGTTAAATTGAGGCCCCGTCTGCTCTCTCAGGTGGATGTAAAAGATCCCACTGCAATATTTCAAAGAGCAGGGGAGTTATCCCCGGTGCCCTGTGCTAATATTTATCCCTCAATCAACATCACAAAAACAGATTGGGGCCAAAATTGCCTCTTTCCTTAAGGCCTCTTAACCCCGGAAAGCGGCAGAGTGCAATAGCTGCCAACTGTTCGTGTAATGACCGCCATTATCAAAATTCCGCTCCTGTGGTTTCCCAGCAATGACCCACTCCGCTGCTGCTGATCTGTGCTAAGTGCGTCATCGCAGTGCTCTCCACCGATCTACCCCCCCCCACCCTCCCCAGACGGTGAAATTCCGCCGTGAAAATCTTCGGCCCACCAGCCGGTACCAAAGCAAGCTTTTTCCTGGTGGTCCAGTGAGGCTGAGGCCTTCTGCAGTGGTGGTGCGACTTCCCTTTTTGTCAGCCGACTGCCATGTCGGCCCGACAATTATTCCCTTGGGTTCTGCCGGGCCGCTGACAGGCAGCCTGGCACCCCCTCGTGGGTGCCAAGTCACTGGCCCAGCCAAAACCCTCCCTGGTAACCCGGTGGATCGAAGTTTTAACATCACGAAGACTCGCCCCTTTAAGTGAGGGGGAGAGCCGTGGTGACATGGCGCTGTGATGATGTCATCGCGGCGGCCACTCTGTACCCCCCCAACTTCCGCCCCTCAGGTGTTACCCCATTAAGAGCGACTGCTGGATCCGAGTAAAAAAAAAACAAAGAGCGGAATTTCGCTCAAGAGGCGACCTCAACCACCGCGGCGGTAAAAACCATTGAAACAGGGTGCGTGCGCCCCGTTTCGGCGGGGGGCAATTTCTGGGCCATTGTCTGGTCATTATTACATTGTTGTTTGTGGGAGCTTGCTGTGTGCCAATTGGATGCTGTGTCTTGCACATTACAACAGTGACGACACTTCATTGGCTGTAAAGTGCTTTGAGGCGTCCGGTGGTTGTGAAAGGCACTATACAATTAATTAATTCCTTCCTTCCTGCCTGCCTCCCTCCCAGTCTCCCTTCCCCTTACTTCCCTCCCTTCCTTCCTTCATTTATAAGCTTGGTGTAATCTGCCTTCATTCAGATCTATGTTAATGTAAAGGACAGCCATGTGAATTGGCTCCACGTTACCATGTGTGTACAGTGGATATTAATGCACATGAGAGAGCAATATATACTGCGTTAAATTGTGCAGAAATAGCTGACAGAAGCGATCTGAAATACTCTGATTTGTGTCACAATAAGCTTTTCCATCTCTCACGGTGATGGTAAAGTAATTGATGGATGCATATGAAACACAATAACAGTGAAAATGCATCGTGATGAACAGAGATTATACATATAACGTAGTGTACTGTAAGATCATGCCGTTATTGTCAGGCCATCGAAGAATATAATAATATCTGGGACTTCAATATATGTCAAACATCATTAGCTGGAAAGCTGTACCATGCCTGAATTCATTTCCTGTGCTTTCAATCAGGCGCACAGTGCAGTCTTTACTGAATTGGTCTCCAGTGCTACAAGCAATTCCTTTCAAATTAACACCTTGAAAATGGAACCATTTCTGAATAAGTGAACAACACAGTAACAAAAGAAATTCCAGTGAAAGCTGATTTCTGCTGCTTGTACCATTTTTAGCTGGATCGCTCTGTTAAGTGCAAATGCTTATTCCGTCCACATTTTTCACCGTCTCCCGCCCAAATGATGCTCCGTTGTCTCCGTGGATTGTGTCCCGACGCGGGACAGCAAGCCGTTCACTGTTCACCATGTGCCAAATGCAGGTACATGTGGGATTGCACCCTGCGCTTTTGGTCACAGTTCAGGATCTCGCAAATATCTTTCTGAAAATACCCTTGCATGCCAGTTAATAGACTTCCTGAACACAAGGCTTTGTTTAGAGGGACCTACTTGCTGTGTGGCATTGATTGATTTCCCCGTACATTCTTCAGTATTGCTGTCTGCCTCACTCTCTATGTACCTTCTGAGCTCTGTGCACTTTCTACTCTCCAGTGTCTGCCTGCATGGATCGCACAGCCCTTGATGATCCACTAGCCCATTCTATAACATCATTCAGCTGTGTTCTTTTCCCGCCTATTGATCCATTATTATTATTTCCCAGATAGAAACATCCCCGACAATATTCGCTTGTGACTACCGCATAAAGTGCCCACATTCTACTATTTTCCCTCGGCCTAACTCACTTTTCTCTTGTACCTGTTTAAAGCCTAGATGATAGAGAATTCAAACAGGCTGCAAAGTTGAGAAAACACAGATCCTTGTCTACGTGAGAGTGAGCACATTGCATTAAGTCATCAATCAACTTGACACTTCAGGACTTTTGGCACCGAGCCAATTATGGGCTAACAACATATCAATTGAGCCAATAAGGTCAAAGGAGGCGAGTTCATTTCTGTAAATTGATCCGGAATAAGTACAGCCATTTTTGCCATGTGTTCTCAGAAGGACAAAGGACCTGGCATAAAGCCAGCAGTTTGTTGCAGCTGCCAGAATAAAGTTATGTTAAACTATCACCGGAGTTTGCATCTCATCATGTTCAAATCTGTGCCAAGGGTATAAACTACCCTTATTAGCTACTTGACTAATTTTTGAGGGTGGGACATTGGGCTGGATATTTACGTAGGCGGGTGGAGGAGTGGAAGAGGTAGAGCTTCTGATAGGAAACCCAGAAGTCTTTGCTCCACAGCGTGTGACCTTTGGCTTTGACAGGTTCCCCGCCAGGAAGTCAGCCTGATTGACAGGGTGGACAACCAGTCAGGCAGGGAGCACTCTGGAGTAGGCCTCAGGCCCAATCCCCGACTCCGGGGCAGGAGGCCGATCCGGAAGGGTTGTGCGATCCTGTGTGGGTGGTGGGGGCGGGGGGGGATGCGGTTTGTATCATTCTCATAGGCTGTCCCTCAGAGTTGAGGATGACTTGCTTTCCACTCTAAAAGTGAGTTCTCCGCAGCCAGCACTCCTGCCCCTCGCCGCCCGCCCACAAGCAGTGCTGTGAAGGCACTCACCTTCTTCCTATAACTGTCCTCGCCTCACTGCAGCAGCTGGGTTTCCCGGGAAACCCATCCGGTCACAGTAAATCCGAGGCTTCCCGCCTCATTAACATACGTTAAATGTCAACCCGCCCCTTGTCCCAGCTCAGTAAAACCCCGGAAGTCAGTGGGTTGGAGCCAACATCCTGATGCGCCCAGAATTTTTACCCATTTCATCCCCCATCCGCAGTCAATCCCACCCGCTCACTAATGTTAAAATTTCCCCCATTGTTTGAGTCTCTTGCTTTACACAACCATCTGCCAATATTGCTCTGCAATCTATTTCCAGGTTACTCCACTGTGACCCCTTATCCAATTATCCCACCCTATAGTTAGGCACTTGGCCTTTGTTTGGGGCAGCTACATGGCACCATGTCTCATAGTGAACTTTTGCTGCAATGCATCATCCTGTGGTTCTGTTTTATAAATGTATTCATTTTGAGGGACCTCAGCACTGGACAGTGGAACACCTTGTTTACTTGAGCAACCCATTGTCAAATCAATGACAACTTGGGCTTTATACAACGGCTTTAGTGCAGTGGAACTCCCCAAGATGCTTCAAAGGGGCAAATGGACACTGAGCAGGAGATGGAGGAAGAGTTCTGAAGGTGACCAATAACATGGGTGAAGAGGTAGGCTTTGAGTAGGCTTTTCACACTGGAAAGGAAGATAAAGAGGCAGAGGAGTTGAGGAAGGGAATTTCAGAGCACAGAACACTTTGGCTAAAGGTGTAATGTATGCACCTGTGAGTATGCTCACAGCTTTGTAGAGCTGTTGAACTGCCTGCCTCTCATCTGCGCTTACATCCGAGCCAGGGTGTCCCTGGAAATGGAGCACGTGGTGTCCACCGGTGGGCGCCGGAGCGACTGGAGTGCATCATCATCCCTAGCAACCAAATTTTAATTTGATTTTATATGTTTAAAGTTTAATTTGTTTACTGAGCCAGGTTTTAGTGTCCCCCCTCCCCTTTTAGCCAGGAGGCACTTGTATAATTTGTGGTTTTAGTGCCCAAAAAAACAAAAAAAAAAAAGGGCACTTGAAAAGTGTTTGGAGTGTCCCCCCCCTTTTAATCAGGGGGCACTTGATTTAACGTTTATTTTTGTACACAATGAAAAGAGTTGTAGAGTTGTTGGAAAAAAAAAAGGGCACTTGAAAACTCCGTGAGAGGTGGGTGCCGGAGGGACTGGAGTGCATCATCACCCCTGGCAACCAAATTTTAATTTGATTTTATGTCTAAATGTTAATTTGTTTAATTTGCCGGTTTTAGTGCCCCCGCTTTTAGCCAGTGGGCACTTGTATAATTTGTGTTTCAGTGCCCTCAAAAAAACCATGCAAAAAAACAAACAAGGGGGCAACTGAAAAGTTTTTTTGGAGTGTGCCCCCGCCCCCCCCCCTTTAATCAGGAGGCACTTGATTACTGATACAACTCAAAATAGAGCTGTTGAACTGCCTGCCTCTCTTCCACGGTTACATCCGAGCCAGGGTGTCCCTGGAAATGGAGCACGCAGTGTCCACCAGTACGCTCGCGGCCTTCCGCGAGAGGTGAGCACAAGAGGGACTGGAGTGCATCATCATCGTCGGCAACCAAATTTTAATTTGACCGTTTTAAGTTTAAAGTTTAATTTGTTCAAATTGTCGGTTTTAGTGCCCCTTTAATAAGGGGGCATTTGATTTACGTTTTGATTTACAGATTTACAGATGCAACAAAATAGTTGTAGAGCTGTTGAGTTGTGAGTGGCTTAGCCAGTCACGTGATATTTACAGGTCTCCATAAAACCCCAGCCAGTTGGGTTCAGGGGATCCACAATGAGGCAGGTGGTTGTGACCTTGTGAATGAATTATAATGTGTAGTGTGATTGTTAAACCTTTGCTTATAAACCAACTGGTTCTTAATAGCAATGTGTTGCTATGAATTCTTAAGCAAAGAACCCATTAAGCAAATACATTACAAAAGGGTCTGCCACTGATGGTCAAATGAGGAACAGGGAGATACACATAAAGCACAGTCAGAAAAGAGGAGAGTACGAGTTGGAGTTTTAGCATTCAGGAAGTTAAGGAGTAGAAGGCGGCTAGGGAAGGATTGGTAAGTGAAGATGAATATTTTGAAATCAATGTATTGGGAAAAGGGGATCCAATGGAGATTGGTATGGACAAGGTGATAGGTGAGCAGGAGTTACAATGTGGGCTGCTAAAGTGAAGCTCAGAACCTCTTGGTTTAGCACAACAAGATGGAGAGTAAAACTCCCTTTGCTCTGCTCTGGTAATTCATTTGAACTCCAGCCATACCTGATGCTCCATGGTGAAAATTTCCATTTGCTGCACTAGCTTTCCTTACACCTATTCCAAGAAAAATTTTGCACTTAGGTGGTGAAATTCGATTTGCCCCAAAAACAGCCGCGGGGATCGCAATGCGTGATCTGCCTGCGACCATTGAAAGGGGTTCAGGCAGCACCTAAAATTCGTGATTTCAGCGTATAGCCCAGTGCTGAATGCATTGCTGACTGGCTGTGCGCTCAGCAGGTGGGGCTAAAGTTCGCAATGTTTGCGCGAGGCTACCTTTACTTAAAGCTAGCTTGCGTCTCTTAAAGGGGGTCTGCACCTCTTAAAGGTGAGCTGCCTTCTGGTGATCAAAACTGCTCAAATTCTTTTATCACAAACCCAAAAGGCTCAACAGTCTAGAGAGAGGGCATCCATGCTCTTGGAAGCAGCACTCAAGGCCTTTGTGCAGATGGTTTACACTTGGAGAGGTCATCTACCCACAGGGGGCCAGGCAGCCCTCCAGGAACACTGTAAGAAGGATGTGGCACCAGATCACCGATGCAGTCACTGCCAGCAGTGTCGTCCCCAGGTCATGGCTGCAGTGCCCCCAAGAAGTTTACTGACCTTAAGGTCAGTGAATGCATCTTCAAAAGCCGTCGCCTACCAACTGCACACACTGCTCAATGCACCACACCCCCATCACTTCCCTACCAACAATATCTACCAAACATGACTCACACCTCATATTCTTAATTTCACCTCACCCTCGCACTTACCACTGCTACAAGCTTCACACCCACATGTCACAGCTTGAAAACACTGACAGTTATTTAATCATGACAGCCACATCACATTGCCCCACACTCACTGACACACTTACCTCTCTTGCAGGAAAAGGTGGTGAATAACTGGCACCAGCAGACCTTAACCGGCGGGGGACAGTCTCACCTGCATCACCTCACCCTCTTGGAGGAGACGGTGCTGGCCATTCTTGGCAGGGACATGGCTGAGCCTGTGGCCAGCCGCAGGGCTGAAAGAATACAAGATGCCAGTATCTTCGTACATTATCCTATTTCTCACGACCCGCTTCCCCTTCATCCCATAAGTTTCTGATTTACAATTTGCACATGGTGTAAGCGTGCAACTCTTGCTTTCCCTCCTTCCCCTCACCACAACCCTACTTTTGGGCCATTCTCATTTCAGCCCAAGAAATCCAGCCTGCTCAGCTAGTGGGCCAACAAGAAGAGGGAGAGGAGAGTGAAGAAGAAGAAACACTGTCACTCGATTTGACACTTCCAACCACCAGCTCTTAGGTCGACCTGCAAGGCCATCTGCAGTGCCCCTCATTGAAAGTCAGCAGCCTTCCACCAGCCCTGCTGCAGACATTGGGGTAGCACTGCGTAGAAGCACTGGGATAGGCAAAGGCACATGCAAGACAGCCTCTAAGGGAATGTATGAAGGTGATTAGTTGATTTTTTTGACGTAAAATTGGATGCAGATATGGATAAAGTTGGATTGGAAAGTTTGCTTTGTGGTGGCTTTTATTTCAGCATGAGGCAAGTGGACGCTGTGATGGTCAGTAACAGAGAGAAGGCAAGCTGTGGGACAAATGTTGAAAGGGGAATTGGGATTGCGTTCACAGGCAGATGATTCGATTACAAATACCCCAGCCAGAAAGGGGCTGTCTGAATTGCCTTCTTCCTTCCGTTGCTGCCTCCTCTTCTTCTTCCTCCTCTTCTTCCTCCTCCCCCTCCCCTTTGCTGCCTCTGCTCCATCTCCATGTCATGCTGTATCCCCAGGGGGACGGCAACTAGTGTCCCCAGGACTGGGAGCAAGTGGTGTTCTCAGAATCCTTTCTTTACAAGCCAAATGTCCAGCAGCACTCCCTGCACACTTTAACAACTTTTTAAATGTCTTATACCAAACGACTACTCAAATAAACTGGATAGGAACCAGTGTAAGAGCGAAAATCAAATGACCTGAATGTTGCATGTGTCCCTTTAAGTGGTGTTGACATGGGGAGGGAGGGGGTGGGGAGTCCGTCATGCTGCTGCCTCATTACCAGCCTTCTAGCAAACGCAGGCAATGGGTGCGCAACCGGCCTGCCCAAAATGACGGCCGCCACGGCCCATACCGGAAGTGGGCAGAAGAGAGGCAGCTGCCATCTTTTGGCTGTAATTGGCCTTAACAGCCAGCGCTAAGCTGCTGAATTTCACAGCTTTAGTGCCAGTTCTGCATTATAGACCCAGGCCCATTAGCTCGGTTAAGCTTGGCCAAGTTCATTTTGCTTAGAAAAAATCTCTACAGTGCCTACTGCACTTATCACAAAACTGTAGCAAATCTCGCCAAGTACAATGAGATACTTTGGAGCACAGTTACATAGATGAATGCGGCAGCTATTTTGCACACAGTAATGCCCCACAGACAGCAATGAGATGAATGACTAGTTAATCTGTTCTTATTTAGTGTTGCCAGCCTGGACTGGTTGTCCTCAAGTCCTGGAGTGGGGCTTGAAGTGGGGTTGCCAACTCTGGTAGGACATATTCCTGGAGGTTTCAACACGTGACCTCCCACTACTCCACCCAGTCAAACAGCTTTTTTCCCATCTCCAATATTTTTATAATAATAAACAGTGGTCAAAGAAAATACAATAAATATCACATAATTATTTCTACCGTCCCTGTGATGTTTCTTCCTGATAGCAGTGCCCAAATGATTCATCTTTAATTCCTCACAACTATCTGTATTATCATCCGAGCCAAGCTGACAGAGAACGTTCGATTTTTACCCTGTCTGTCTGGGCCAGGAGTTCCAGGTCCCAGAGGTGCAAAGGCTGTGGGCTGGATTTTAATGAGTAGACGCGCAGGGAGCGGGGAGAGCCCAATCACACGTGGGAAACTAGAAAATATGTGAGGCACATCTGTCAGTGGCTTTTATAACGCAGCCACTTCACTAACATCTAACTTCCGGGTTTCCCACGCTATCATCAGCGGACGTGATGACAACCCGCATGTCGCGATCTCAACTCCGGTATTTAAAGGGACAGTCAAAACATGCACATTGAAGCAGTTGGAGTTGGGAAGGAGCGAGTAGCAAGTTTTGCAATGGAAGGTAGATGGCCAAATGCTGTGTCCTGCCTCACTGATGCCTCCCTGGATGTGCTGCAGGTGGCTGTGAGGACCCGAGCGACGGGAGGAAGAAGTCGGTTGGGGACACCAAGAAGACATGGTTGGAAGAGGCACAAGAGGTTAGCAGTGAAAGGGCAGTGCTACGCTCCTGGATCTAATTTAGGAAGCGCTTCAATGACCTAACCAGTCCAGGAAAGGTGAGAGCAATGGCACGTTCACCGACATCTTGACGTGCGTATAACCCCAACTTACCTTGCAAATGCACACATCCCTCTGTCTATGCACTTCCTCACATGCTCAGCTATCTTTCCACCCTTATGCAATGTCATGCCTCTCGCTCATAGTCACCCTCAACAAATGCTCTCCATCAATCGTGTAAACACATGCCTTTACTCTCGCTCATAGCTCTCTTCTTTCCTTGCTTGCAGGAGAAGAGAGCACAGAACACCAGGGAGAGGCAGAGAACTAAGGGAGGCCCTCCACAGATTGCACAACTACCCACTGCAGAGGACGAGGCGCTGGGGATCATTGGGATCTTGGCGTGCCTGGCTGTCAGAGATGGAGAAATGGGGGTGCCCCAGCTGCCTGGTGTCAGAATTAAATATCAGACAGCCACATGGCATACAACACTCAGTTATGTTGACTCGAATGAGATATCATGTGCATAAGGATAACTTCAACCGTTCTTACCTTGGCAGTACTCATTCATGGGGTGGAAATTCGTTAGCATCTCAGTTGGGACGGTGTCCCCGGCATTGCGATAGATTTTGTACCGGCAAATGGTTTGTGACTGCCACCGCAAGATTCACCAGCTGGACCCAGAATTTGGAGCGGGCAGCTAAGGGAGGTGTTGCTCGCCTCCTTTCGGGCGCTAGGCCGGCTGAGCAAGGGAAAATCCCAAGCTAAACAGCCGGCCTTGGAGCGCCATAACGGAGGCCTGGGGGGAAATAATCCCTGAAATAAACACACCAAGTACATTCCCAATACATAGCTCACGCCACCACAAACATAAAGCGATTAAAAAAAAATTCATACTTACCTCAGGCTGGCATTACATACCTGATTGCGGTTGCTACCGCTTGGAATGCCTGCTTTCAAGGAGCTTCCCACCAGGGGGCGGTATGGGGCGCTACGGGTTGGGCGGCAACCAAAAATCGAGCCGGCGTCACAAGCATGGGTGTTGCACACCGGCTCACCTCTCCCGGGCGATACTGCTCCGTCCTCCCGGCCATACCGGCACCGAATGTCCTGGCGGGGCACTGGAAACTGGCCGCCCAGGCGCAACTGCTTTCCGCCGCCATTGCCACTCCTGTGGGCACTAGGAGGGGCAGCAGAAGACCGAACTTCCACCCACCTGTCTTTTATCTCCCACAGGGCCATCGTGCGTCCAGAGAGAGATGGTTGAGGTCGCTGCCGCTGCCACCGCCAATTCCTCAAGAGGACCTCAATCGTTCTGAGGGTTGCACCATCACAGGATTTATGCAGACCATGCACCAGCTCAATACTCGCACTTCAGTGGCCCCAGTTACAGAAATAGTTGGGTTTTCACATGGTGACTCGCACTCCACAAGTGAGCCAAGGCAAATGGTGGAGTCAAGGACAGCACTGAAGAGTCTGTGTTGGAGAGCGCAGGACTCTCCCAGCTCTGCTCAGCTGGACGCAGGTGCTGTACCCCGGGGGCCGTAGATGAAGAGGATATTTATTGAGCAGCAACAGAGAATATGCAATTTATTGACAGGCCTTCCAAGCGCACTGTCCATGGTAGCGGAGAGATTAGAGGAGTCCACCACAAGCATGAGTCTGCCTTAAGCTATCACACGGCACTGCGATGATGTCTTCTTGCATGGATAGAGTGGCCAACTGCATAGAACATCAAATGCGGCAATCACACGAGTCCACGCAGGCCTTGACCAAGGGCTTGCGGACTGTGGATACCGCCTTAAATAGGATAACAGATACCCTAGCCTTGGCCTTGTCGCACCCCACTGATCTGCAGCAAAGCGTTCTCCAGCACAGTAGCAGCAGTGAATTGTAGCTTGGTCGTGAGAGGGAAGATGGTGAAAGGGGACATGGAAGTCGGGACTTCACTCAAAGCACTTCCACTTCTCACCAGATGCCCGCCCCCTGCCCGCCCCTCCCCCCAGTCAGTACCCGGCATGCTGCCTCGTGTCCGATGGCCGAGTCTGTCCCTGCACAGGTGCAGGTGGAGCAGTCATTGGCAGGGCCCTCACGGACTCCAGAACCTAGAGGACCTCGGCCAAGAGCATCTCAACAGTCAGAGTCGGGATCTGAGCTGCCTGCCTTCCCTCTGCTGGAGCCACAGGGGTTGCCCCACGTAGGAGCAGCAGGAAAAGCAAGAGTAAAGCTTTGCAGTTGTACAAAGTTATGCACATGGGTGTGTTGCACACTTTGTAATGTTGCGTCTAGTTTGTTCATTTGATGCACATAAATATTATTATTTTGAAGCACTTTCCCGCGTTGTCCATTCTTGGACGCTGGTTTACGAGCGGTTGACGAGTGGCCTTTCCAGTTGTAGGATGATGAATGGGAAGACCTGAATTGACGACGATTAATGGTGGATGTGCAAGGGATGCTTGGTTGTTTTCAGGAAAGCTTTGTGCTAATGGCATTGGGGTGGCGGGGGGCGGGGGCGGTGGAGAGGGGGACAGGAGGGGGGCAGGGGGTGCAAAAATGGCTTTTCATGAGGTTGCGATAGGTACACTGTGGAACCTCAGTGAGCCTCACAATGATCAGGGCATCCCTGGCACCCAGCCAGCAATATGCACCTCTGGTGTTGCATTCATCACCTTCCATCTCCTCGTCTTCCTCCTCCGAATCATCCGTATCCTCTGAAGAGACTCTGTGCTCCACGCCTTGGTCCTCCTGCAAGCCCAAACCTCACTGTTGGCCAATGTTCTACAGAGCGCAGCACAACACGGCCATTGTGGAGACCCTGGCTGGTGCGTACTGAAGGGTGCCTCCAGATCTGTCCAGGCGCCTGAAGTGCATCTTCAGCATGCCGATGGCTTGTTTGATGACACATCTTGTAGTCATGTGACATGCACTGTAGCTTTACTGGGCCCAACTCCTTGTGTTTCTGAGAGGTGTCATCAGCCACGTTTTAAGTGGGTGTCCCCTGTCTCCGAGCAGCCAGCCGGTAACTCTGCTTCCAGGCGCAAAGTCTTCTGGGAGGCTGGGCTGCTGCGGGATGACAGCATCATGGCCGCTGCCTAGGAACCTTGTGCACATCAGCACAAAGATTTTTTTGTGGTTGCACACCAGCTACACATTGATGGAGTGGAAGTAGAAGCCCTCGCGCTTGACGGGGACTCTGGGTGTTCTATGGGTGCCTTACTTGCCACATGTGTGCAGTCGATGACGCCCTAAACCGGTGGGAGACCAGCCAAAGCCGTTAACCCGAGCACCCGCTCATTCTGACTGGTGTCATCGCAGGCAACGTTGACATAATTGGTGGCCCTGGAAAATAACCCGTCTCTCAGAGGGTTGTAAATCTGTGGAATTCGCTGCTTCAGAGAGCTGTGGAAGCTGGGACATTGAATGCATTTAAGACAGAAATAGACAGTTTCTTAAACGATAAGGGGATAAGGAGTTATGGGGAGCGGGCGGAGAGGTGGAGCTGAGTCCACGATCGGATCAGCCATGATCATATTGAATGACGGAGCAGGCTCGAGGGGCCGTATGTTCCTATTTCTTATGTCACCTGTCTTATGCATTTGTGTGCCACTGACTGCAAGATCCTGCAAACGTCTCTGGCAGAGCCCTGGAAGGGTCCAGAGGCAAAAAAGCTGTTACTGGTAAAGCAAGGCCACCAGATCCAGCTGGCTGCAGATATTTGCCACCACCAGACGTGATTCCCTGAGCCTCCTGAGACAACGGTGTTCAGACATATCCAGGAAGCTTATCCTCTGCCTGTAGACCCTGTAGGCAAGGTATGGCCTCCTGCACTTCTCTGCTGCTCCCCGCTCTCCTGTGGAGCTACAGGTCTATGACCAGCAGACTGCTGCTACTGCTGCTGCTTGCTGGTCACCTTAGTCCTCATCTGACGTCCGATCTACGGAAGCATAAGCGACACCCACCCTGATCTGATAGATCAGACCTCCAAACCTCCAAAGTCTAGATGACAAAGTGTTCAAGAGACTTCCAACGTGTGTAAAGTAATCTCTCAGCACAAGTATTATGAGCAAACCCTTTCCCGCAAGCGACTAAGAAAGCAGCTGTGAGTACTGAGTACCTATTGGCAAAGTTCTCTAACATGGCTTCAGCCCCCTCAATTGCCGCTGCGATCTCACCGAGTTTTCATGGCGAGCTCCACGAAGCCTGGGAAACCGTGGGTCCAAAGTTAAAGTAAGAATCCCACGTCAATATCTCTCTAATTAAGCGATTAACATATGGTCAGTGGCAGCCCGCCTCTCCCGAGGGGTTTGCGCACATGCAGCCCAACGCGTTCGAGTGAAACCCGGAAGTCAGTGGGTTGGAGCTGGCTCTCCACATGCTGCTAATTTCACCGGTTTTAACGCCTCACTTGCATAAAAGCAACAGGCTCCTGATCCAGCCCTGTGTGTTGGCCCGCTGCATTATTTAATCCGTTGTGTTTCCCTTATCAGCAGCAAATCAACCTGGGCAATGTTATAGGAAAGGAAAAAAAAAAGGAGGATGAAATGTTGTGGCTGAGTGAAATATCCAATTAAATCCACCAGAAATAAAATCCCTCTCCCCTTCAAATAATGCCATGGAACCTTTACATCCACCGGAACAGGCATACAGGACCTTGGTTTAACGTCTCATGCAAAATACAGTACTTCTGACAGTACACTGCTCCACCAGCAGTGCTGTTAGCCCATGCTGGGTTTGAACTTAGAATCTTCTGGCTCAAAGGCAAAGTGCAACCAACTAAGCCAAAAGGACCTAATTTTGGCATAACACTAGACAACTGCCCCAATCAAACACTGAAAGAGGTAGCCACAATGATAAGTACAGACGAAGGAGTTCATTCAGCCCATCTGACTCATCCCTCTTATCATGAAGAGCCATTGCAGAGGTAGTCTTACCATCAACACAACTCAGGGGCCATTGTGCAGTGCCCCTCTAGTCCACTGTAAAGTTTGGTGGAAGGGGAAATCTTGGAATTGGAACATGCTGCAAAAATATGGGGAGGAGACCTGTTGTTGCCAATTTAAGTTTATCTAAGGGTTAAGTCATGGCAGGACAGCTCGGAAACGTGTTATGCTCCTCCTGTACTATGTGGGAAGTCAGGGACGCTTCTGGTGTCCCTGGCGACTACGAGTGCGGGAAGTGCATCCACCTGCAGCTCCTGACAGACAGCATTGCGGCACTGGAGCTGTGGGTGGATGAACTCTGGAGCATTCACGATGCTGAGAATGACGTGAATAGCACGTTTAGTGAGTTGGTCTTACCGCAGATAAAGGGTACACAGCCAGATAAGGAATGGATGACGAACAGGAAGAGCGGTGCAAGGAAGGTAGTGCAGGGGTCCCCTGCGGTCATCCCCCTGCAAAACAGATATACCGCTTTGGGTACTGTTGAGGGGGATGACTCATCAGGGGAGGGCAGCAGCATCCAAGTGGGTAGCTCTGCTGCACAGGAGGGTAGGAAGAAGAGTGGGAGCGCTATAGTGATAGGGGATTCAATTGTAAGGGGAATAGATAGACGTTTCTGCGGCCGCAACCGAGACTCCAGGATGGAATGTTGCCTCCCTGGTGCAAGGGTCAAGGATGTCTCAAAGCAGGTGCAGGGCATTCTGAAAAGGGAGGGTGAACAGCCAGTTGTCGTGGTGCATATAGGTACCAACGATATAGGTAAAAAACGGGATGAGGTCCAACAAGACGGATTTAGGGAGCTAGGAGTTAAATTAAAAAGTAGGACCTCAAAAGTAGTAATCTCAGGATTGCTACCAGTGCCACGTGCTCATCAGGGCAGGAATCGAAGGATAGCTCAGATGAATACATGGCTTGAGGAGTGGTGCAAAAGGGAGGAATTCAAATTCCTGAAACATTGGAACTGCTTCTGGGGAAGGGGTGAGACCAGTACAAACTGGATGGTCTGCACCTGGGCAGGACTGGAACCAATGTCCTTGGGGGAGTGTTTTCTAGTGCTGTTGGGGAGGAGTTAAACTAATATGGCAGGGGGATGGGAACCAATGCAGGGAGACAGAGGGAAGTAGAATGGGGTAGAAGCAAAAGATAGAAAGAAGAAAAGTAAAAGTGTAGGGCAGAGAAACCTAAGGCAAAAAGCAAAAAGGGCCACATTACACCAAAATTCTAAAAGGGCAAAGTATGTTAGAAAGACAAGCCTAAAGGCTCTGTGCCTCAATGCGAGGAGTATTTGGAATAAGGTGGACGAATTAACTGCGCAGATAGCAGTTAACGGGTATGATGTAATTGGCATCACGGACACATGGCTCCAGGGTGACCAAGGCTGGGAACTCAACATCCAGGGGTATTCAACATTTAGGAAGGATAGGCAGAAAGCAAAAGGAGGCAGGGTGGCATTGCTGGTTAAAGCGGAAATTAATGCAATAGTAAGAAAGGACATTAGCTTGGATGATGTGGAATCGGTATGGGTGGAGCTGCGGAATACCAAAGTGTAGAAAACGCTAGTGGGAGTTGTGTACAGACCACCAAACGGTAGTAGTAAGGTTGGGGACAGCATCAAACAAGAAATTAGGGATGCATGCAATAAAGGTACAGCAATTATCATGGGTGACTTTAATCGCTTGATTGGCCTAACTAAACTGGTAGCAATGCGGTGGAGGAGGATTTCCTGGAGTGTATTAGGAATGGTTTTCTCGACCAATTTGTCGAGTAACCAACTAGGGAGCTGGCCATCCTGGACTGGGTGCTGTGTAATGAGAGAGGACTGATTGGCAATCTTGTTGTGCGAAGCCACTTGGGGAAGAGTGACCATAACATGGTAGAGTTCTTTATTAGGATGGAGAGTGATACGGTTAATTCAGAATCTAGGGTCCTAAACTTAAGGAAAGGTAACTTTGATGATTTGAGGCGTGAACTGGCTAGAAGAGACTGGCAAATGATACTTAAAGGGTTGACAGTGGATAGGCAATGGCAAACATTTAAAGATCACATGAATGAACTTCAGCAATTGTATATCCCTGCCTGGAGTAAAAATAAAATGGGGAAGGTGGTTCAACCGTGGCTAACAAGGGAAATTAAAGATAGTGTTAAATCCAAGGAAGAGGCATATAAATTGGCCAGAAAAAGCAACAAACCTGAGGACTGGGAGAAATTTAGAATTCAGCAGAGGAGGAAAAAGCGTTTAATTAAGAGTGGGAAAATAGAGTACGAGAAGAAGCTTGCCGGGAAAATAAAAACTGACTGCAAAAGCTTCTATAGATATGTGAAGAGAAAAAGATTAGTGAAGACAAACGTAGGTCCCTTGCAGTTGGATTCAAGTGAATTTATAATGGGGAACAAAGAAATGGCAGACCAATTCAACAAATAATTTGGTTCTGTCTTCACGAAGGAAAACACAAATAACCTTCTGGAAGTATTAGGGGACCGAGTGTCTCGTGAGAAGGAGGAACTGAAGGATATCCTTATTAGGCGGGAAATTGTGTTAGGGAAATTGATGGGATTGAAGGCCGATAAATCCCCGGGGCCTGATAGTCTGCATCCAAGAGTACTTAAGGAAGTGGGTCGAGAAATAGTGGATGCATTGGTGATCATTTTCCAACAGTCTATCGATTCTGGATCAGTTCCTATGGACTGGAGGGTAGCTAATGTAACACCATTTTTTAAAAAGGGAGGGAGAGAGAAAGCGGGTAATTATAGATCGATTAGCCTGACATCAGTAGTGGGGAAAATGTTGGAATCAATTATAAAGGATGAAATAGCAATGCATTTGGAAAGCAGTGACAGGATCGGACCAAGTCAGCATGGATTTATGAAGGGGAAATCATGCTTGACAAATCTTCTGGAATTTTTTGAGGATGTAACTAGTAGAGTGGACAAGGGAGAACCAGTGGATGTGGTGTATTTGGACTTTCAAAAGGCTTTAGACAAGGTCCCACACAAGAGATTGGTGTGCAAAATCAAAGCACATGGTATTGGAGGTAATATACTGATGTGGATAGAGAACTGGTTGGCAGACAGGAAGCAGAGAGTCGGGATAAACGGGTCCTTTTCAAAATGGCAGGCAGTGATTAGTGGAGTGCCGCAGGGCTCAGTGCTGGGACCCCAGCTCTTTACAATATACATCAATGATTTGGTGAAGGAATTGAGTGTAATATCTCCAAGTTTGCAGATGACACTAAACTGGTGGCGGTGTGAGCTGTGAGGGGGACACTAGGAGGCTGCAGGGTGACTTGGATAGGTTAGGTGAGTGGGCAAATGCATGGCAGATGCAGTATAATGTGGATAAATGTGAGGTTATCCACTTTGGGGGCAAAAACGCGAAGACAGAATATTATCAGAATGGCGGCACATTAGGAAAAGGGGAGGTGCAATGAGACCTGGGTGTCATGGTTTATCTGTCATTGAAAGTTGGCATACCGGTACAGCAGGAGGTGAAGAAGGCAAATGGTCTGTTGGCCTTCATAGCTAGGGGATTTGAGTGTAGGAGCAGGGAGGTCTTACTGCAGTTGTACGGGGCCTTGGTGAGGCCTCACCTGGAATATTGTGTTCAGTTTTGGTCTCCTAATCTGAGGAAGGAAATTCTTGCTATTGAGGGAGTGCAGCGAAGGTTCACCAGACTGCTTCCCGAAGTGGCAGGACTGACATATGAGGAGAGACTGGATCAACTGGGCCTTTATACATTGGAGTTTAGAAGGATAAGAGGGGATCTCATAGAAACATATAAGATGCGGGTAGACTGTTCCCGATGTTGGGGAAGTCCAGAACCAGGGGACACAGTCTTAGGATAAGGGGTATGTCATTTAGGACTGAGATGAGGAGAAACTTCTTCACTCAGAGAGTTGTTAACCTGTGGAATTCCCTGCCACAGAAAGTTGTTGATGCCAGTTCATTGAATATATTCATGAGGGAATTAGATATGGCCCTTACGGCTAAGGTGATCAAGGGGTTTGGAGAGAAAGCAGGAAAGGGGTACTGAGGGAATGATCAGCCATGATCTTATTGAATGGTGGTGCAGGCTCGAAGGGCCGAATGGCCTACTCCTGCACCTATTTTCTCTGTTTTTATGTTTCTACCTCAATGGCCCCACACCCATGTGGTTAGGAACATAGGAACATGAGTCGGCCATTGAGCTCCTCGAACATTCAATGAGATCAAGGCTGTTCTGCAACCTAACTCCATATACCCGCCGTTGGTCCATAACCCTTAATAGCTTTGTTTAACAAAAAGCTATCAATCTCAGATTTAAAATTAACAATTGATCTCGCATCACCTGCCATTTGTGGAAGAGAGTTCCAAACTTTTACCACCCTTTGTGTGTAGAAGTGTTTCCTAATTTCACTCCTGAAAGGTCTGGCTCTAATTTTTTGACAATGACCCCTAGTCCTAGAATCCTCTACCAGCAGAAATAGTTTATCTTGATCTACCCTATCTGTTTTTTTTTATTTGTTCCTGGAATGTGGTCATCAACTGGTAAGGCCAGCATTTATTGCCCATCCCCAATTGCCACTTTGGTGGTAAAAACAGAGAGACAGACTATTATCTGAATGGTGACAGATTAGGAAAAGGGGAGGTGCAACGAGATCTGGGTGTCATGGTACATCAGTCATTGAAGGTTGGCATGCAGGTACAGCAGGCGGTTAAGAAACCAAATGGCATGTTGGCCTTCATAGCGAGGGGATTTGAGTATAGGGGCAGGGAGATATTGCTACAGTTGTGCAGGGCCTTGGTGAGGCCACACCTGGAGTATTGTGTACAGTTTTGGTCTCCTAACTTGAGGAAGGACATTCTTGCTATTGAGGGAGTGCAGCGAAGGTTCACCAGACTGATTCTCGGGATGGCGGGACTGACCTATCAACTGGGCTTGTATTCACTGGAGTTCAGAAGAATGAAAGGGGACCTCATAGAAACGTTTAAAATTCTGACGGGTTTGGACAGGTTGGATGCAGGAAGAATGTTCCCAATGTTGGGGAAGTCCAGAACCAGGGGTCACAGTCTAAGGATAAGGGGGAAGCCATTTAGGACCGAGATGAGGGAAACTTCTTCACCCAGTGAGAGGTGAACCTGTGGAATTATCTACCACAGAAAGTTGTTGAGGCCAATTCACTAAATATATTCAAAAAGGAGTTAGATGAAGTCCTTACTACTAGGGGGATCAAGGGGTATGGCGAGAAAGCAAGAATGGGGTACTGAAGTTGCATGTTCAGCCATGAACTCATTGAATGGCGGTGCAGGCTAGAAGGGCCGAATGGCCTACTTCTGCACCTATTTTCTATGTTTCTATGTTTCTATGCCCCTTGAGAAGGTGGTGGTGAGCCACCTTCTTGAACCGCTGCAGTCCGTGTGGTGAAGGTACTCCCACAGTGCTGTTAGGAAGTTCTAGGATTTTGATCCAGCGACGATGTTTCCAAATCAGGATGATGTGTGACTTGGAGGGGAACGTGGAGGTGGTGGTTTTCCCATGCGCCTGCTATCCTTGTCCTTCTAGGTGGTAGATGTTGCGGGTTTGAGAGGTGCTGCTAAGAAGCCTTGGTGAGTTGCTGCAGTGCATCTTGTAGATGGTACACACTGTATCCCCTTAATATCTTGAAAACTTAGATCAGATCAATCCTTAACCTTCTAAATTTTAAGGAATGCATCCCTAATTTGTGCAATCTCTCCTCATAACATACCCTTGAAGTCCGCGTATCCTTTTGGTAAACCTACGCTGCACCTCCTCCAAGACCAATATACTCTTCCTAAGGAGTGGTGCCCAGAACTGCTCACAATGCTCCAGGTGTGGTCTAACCAGGATTTTTGTATAGCTGCAACTTAACATCTACCCTTTGTATTCTAGTCCTCTAGATATAAAGGCTAGCATTCCATTTGACTTTTTGATCATTTTCTGTACCTGTTCATGACATTTAATGATCTGTATACCTGGACCCCAAGTCTCTTTGGATCTCCACTGTTTTTAGCTTTTCATCATTTAGAAAATACCCCGTTCTATCCTTTTCAGGTCCAAAGTGGATGATCTCACATTTGCCTACATTGAAATTCATTTGCCACAGTTTTGCCCATTCACTTAATCTATCAATATCCCTTTGTAATTTTATGCTCTCATCTACACTGCCACCTATCATTGTGTCATCGGCAAATTTGGTTACGTGGCTTTCTATCCCATCATCTAAGGGGTTAAGAAATATGGTGAATATTTGAGACCCCAACACAGATCCCTCTGGGGCACCACTAGTCACAACCTGCCAATTTGAGTACCTGCCCATTATTCCTACACTCTGTCTCCTGCTGCTCAGCCAATTTCCTAACCAGGTCAATAATTTACCCTCAATTCCGTGGGCTTCTACCTTAGATACAGTCTCTGATGTGGGACTTTATCAAATACCTTCTGGAAGACCATATAAATAACATCCATAGACATTCCCCTGTCCACTATTGTAGTTACCTCTTCAAAAAATTCAACCAGGTTTGTCAGGCATGACCGACCTTTCATAAATTCATGCTGGTCCTTTACATCTGATTGGTGTGTAGTGCCCCTTTTGTTTTGCTGAGATTACCATACCATGTTCTTCTGCAAAGTACTATTTACCAGCAACTTTAAACACATCAGCAAAAAAAAAGATTAAAGAAATAAATAATTAACTTTTTTTAATAACTGCGGAAAATAATGTAAAGTTATTGAAAAAAGTATGAACAGACTGGGATACTGATTATCATAAGCAATAAGGAGAATGAAGCAAGATCTATTACGCCAAAGGAGTTTGACATTAATTGCGGCTGTGCAGCAGTAACACATAACAGTCAAACTAGTCAATCTTCTGGGACAGCTCGAGGTGAACGAATGATACTCACTAATTCCTTGGCAGGGACTGCAGGCTCCTCTTGCTTGAAGCCCACTCTTGGGAATGGCACATTGTGCATCGTAAACTATTGAGACCTGGGTTCATGCCTCGGTCTGATTCCCCACACTTTGAGCTTTTGATTTTGATCAATGCCCAATGTGAGGAGCTGTCAAGTGGAAACCAGACTCTTCCTGAAGGAAAGAGCGGCGGTATAAAACAGTCGGATCGATAGTTCTGTTAAATAGTTCCGTGGGAGCTGGGATAATCCTGCATCCTGGTAGCATTCCCTTGCCTTTGTTAGATGGTGATAAGAAATGGAGAAAGAACAGCACTGAATCCCGTGCTCAAGCAACAATCCATAGCTGGCAGGTCATGAAAGGAGGCCCAGGGTCACCCAGGCACAACAGGCCAGCTGAAGGCAACGGGTGACGATAAAGTGAGCTGTAAATAGTCCTCTGGTTACTTTGGAATATTCAACACAGAGAAAGTTCAGGCTGAAGTTTGAATTCAAGACACTGTTTGGAGTACTCCATTTCTCAATCAGTGGAAAATTTGTTTTCAAATTTCCTTTTGGTTGGGTGAATTTATGTCTCAGCGAAAGGAAGGAGGCTTCATTTACCATTGTGTCTGATTGCTGGTTACTGTTTTTGCTCACAACTCGGCCAGTTGCCTGGCCCCCGGTTCGGTTTTCAGTGGGAATGTTTTGGTGTCAGTTCAAAACTCACCCGCTGCAGCAAAGAGGCCCAGGGTATTTTATCTCTGCCGATAAATGCGGCCGGCCACCTTCCTACCCGTTCCCAGTGGGAGCGCCGGAGCCCGGAGACAGCCCACTGAGTGGGTGAGTGTGTGGGGTTGGCTGCTTGGCTCCCCTCCCCCCCCGGGGGTCCTTGTGTCGGAGGGGGTGGGGGGTGCGGGGGAGGGCATGCTCACGTCAAGGGAGGCCTAAAATTTCATGGTGGGGCCTGGAGGGGCACTGCTGCTCCTTCTGAGCCCCAAAGGGGAATAAAACATACCTTTTCAGGCTTCTTCTGGTCCTGAACCACTTTTGCGTTGGGTTAGCCTGGTGGAAAACCCACTGCCGTTTCCTGCTCAGGCTTCCAAGTACAAATTGCTGTCAGATCCCGTCCTATGTTAAAGAGGACCCTGCCAGCTTTGTGTGGCTGTCCTTGCCTCCTGCTCAGTGGAGCTGGTTACAATAATGGCAGGTCAGCTCCAGGGCAGGTAAAGCGAATTGGGCAATTTTATCTGCCCACCCCCTCCAGTTTCTGACGTATTTGTAGGGTTACAATCGCCCCCGGTATATTTGTGCAGTGAGACTTTTTAAAAATGTAATTAAGACTGTTTTGAAAGTATACATGTGTAAATTGTTAGTGATTCTTCCTCTTCGAATATTACCCTCAATGTTGTGACCAAACTTGTGACTTGTTTCCTTGGACCATGTACAGTAGACACTTCAAGTCGCTGGAGAAATATCACCAACGGTGTCTCCACAAGATCCTACAAATAAATCCCCTGGGAGGACAGACGCACCAACGTTAGCATCCTTGACCAGGCCAACATCCCCAGCACTGACCATATTCGATCAGCTCCGCTGGGCAGACCACATAGTTCGCTTGCCGAACACGAGACTCCCTCAGCAAGTGCTCTACTTGGAACTCCTTCATGACAAACGAGCCAAAGGTGGGCAGAGGAAACGTTACAAGGATGCCCTCAAAGCCTCCCTGATAAAGTGCAACATTCCAACTGACACCTGGGAGTCCCTGGCCAAAGACTGCCCTAACTGGAGGAAGTGCATCCCTGAGGCCACTGAGCACCTCAAGTCTCGTCGCCGCGAGCATGCAGAAATCATGCACAGGCAGTGGAAAGAGCGTGCGGCAAACTTGTCCCACCCACCCCTTCCCTCAACAACTATCTGTCCCACCTGTGACAGGGACTGTGGTTCTTGTATTGGACTGTTCAGCCACCTAAGGACTCATTGTTAGAGTGGAAGCAAGTCTTCCTTGATTCCGAGGGACTGCCTATGATGATGATGATGATAATGAATTGTTTTCTACAATACAAGTGACTGCACTTCAAAAAGTACTTCATTGGCTATAAAGTGGCACCAACTGAGGAAAGATGATCCAATATTTTCGGGGGCATTTATTGGAGCGGATGAAGAGGAGATTTACCCTCCAAAAGGGAAAGAGTGATGAAGTTGTCATATGGATATAAGCCACAGCATGGTCGATCTCAGGAACTGTTACCAGCGACAGAGGACTGGTGGACAACTTGCCAAAGATCACTACTGCACTCTGTAGACCCGTACACAAATAGTGTGTGAAGAATGTGGTCAACGAATGAACAAAGACATTGAAGACAGCAAGGGAAACATTAAAGAGGGGAGTGTTGGCAATGAACCAGCTCACTTCTTTTGTGTGAAGAAACATAATAAAACCGTTAAAGGAGCTGGTGAAGATAGACAGAAGCCTAATCAGGATCATAATCACTCGGAATGAAGCAGATATGACAGACGTCAGAACTAGATTTGCGAAACTGAGTGGAAAGTCATTCATTTCATTCTTAAAGACAGGCTCTTATATCTGATGCAGTGGTGGAGGGAGGAGCAAGGGAAGATGTAAGGGTTGATCAGAATTAGCGTTTGTCAGGGGACATCCTTCAAATTTCAGCAAATGCCATTTGCTTAAGCCGCGAATTAAATGCTTTAACATTTCACCCTGCCTTCTTGTAAATCGAAATTGGTGTATGGGAATTAAAGGGGACACTCGATCTGTGATGATGTAGGAAACATGTTGATAAAAGATGCATTTACAATTTGTTACACGCAGAAACTGTAAAAATGGTCTCCTCCCACCACGCTCTCCCCACCACCAATGGCAAATGAGCTGCATATTTTCAATCCCTTATTCTAATCAACACGGAAGCACTCCTTAGCTAATATTTCAATGCCAGATGAATTATACCTGACCTTGGTGAACTCCTTGCTGGCACTAGATCCAAAAGGTGGCAAATTAAGCCATTTTAGAGCACTGGTATCATTCCCCTTTGTTGAGCAGAAATCAAACAGTTAACAATGGTGAAGAAATAAATCACGGGCAGTAAAAGCCCACACTCCACGGAGCCCATGTATAAATCAAATTCCTAACTCTAGTGTTTAGTCCCGCTCCAGAGACTTGAGCACATAATCTAGACCAACACTCCTGTATAGTACTGAGGGAGTGCAGCACTGTTGGAGGTATCATTTTTCAGATGAGTCGTTAAACCGAGGCCCTGTCTGCCCTCTGGGGTGGACATAAAAGATCCCATGGCACTATTTCAAAGAAGAGCAGGGGAATTCTCCCTGGTGTCCAGGCCAATATCTATCCTTCAATCATCATCATTACAACAGATAATCTAGTCATTATCACATTGGTGTTTGTGGGAGCTTGCTGTGTGCAAATTGGCTGCTGCATTTTCTACATTACAACAAGTGACTACACATTAAAAAGTACTTCATTGGTGTCAGCTTTAGTGTCAGCTGTGGCTCAGTGGGCAGCACACTCGCCTCTGAGTCAGGTGGATGTGGATTTAAATCCCACTCCGGGAACTTGAGCACATAAATTTAGACTGACACTCCAGTGCAGTACTGAGGGAGCGCTGCACTGTTGGAGGTGTTGCTTTTCAGATGAGATGTTAGACTGAGGCCCTGTCTGCTCAGGTAGATGTAAAAGATCCCATGACATTATTTTGAAGAAGAGCAGGGGAGTTAGCCCCATTGTCCTGGCCAATATTAATCCCTCAATCAACATAACAACAAAAAAGATTATATAGTCATTATCACATTGCTATTTGTAGGAGCTTGCTGTGCGTAATTTGGCTGCCGTATTTACTACATTACAACAGTGACTACATTTCAAAAGTACTTCATTGGCTGTAAAGAGCTTTGGGACGTTCCGAGGGCGTGAAAGGCGCTATATAAATGCAAGTCTTTCTTTTTAGTGCGCACGTTTGTCGTAATTCAGATGTCACACTTCACACCATCGGAGCCTTTAGAGAGCAGATAGTGTCCACACAGTTTTCCCCGCATTGATGCAGTCATTGGGATAAAACCCGTGTAGAATGGGTGTAAGCAGCTGAACTACACGGAAACTCCTGGGGAACATTTAAAGAGAGAGTCAAGCTGCACTATTCAGCAGCAGATTGGGGAACTGTAATGTTTTTGCTTCATGGGTTCTTTGCTTATTGCTATTAAGAACTAGTTGGTTTATTAGCCAAAGGTTTAACAATCACACGACACATTACCAGCTCATCCACCGGGCTCACAACCACCTGCCTCATCGTGGATCCCCCCAACCCAACTGACTGGGGTTTTATTGAGCTCTGTGAACATCACGTGACTGGCTAAGCCACTCCCAACTCAACAGCTCTACCAACCTGTGAGCAGACATTACAGGAATGAACAGGTAAGAGAGGAATAGGGGTTGACTTCAATCTGAAGACAAGTATTGTCTTCACAAAATGTTTATTATAATTTTACAGAGTAATGACCACTTAAGCACCATCTGTGCTCAGAGGGCATCAGGGCAGGGCCAAATCCAGGAGAAGAATGCAAAACTTTATTGATGCAGAACTCCAAAGCCTTCTGGAGGAGACTGAAGGGAGGAGGTGCATACACCTAGGTAGGGCTGCCACAAAAGCCTGCCACAAATGTAACTTGTACTGCCTGGAGGGAAGTGCATTGGCACCGAATGCCAACTGCCTCACCCAAGACTGTAAACCAGTACCATGAAAAAGTTTAATGACCTCACCAGAGGTGGAAAGACGACACACCACATATTCTCTCCATTTCATCACTTGCTCGCCCTGAACCCTAACCTCTTAAAGCAACACTTGCATAACTAAGCCTTCACAATGTGCTCTGGTTGTGGGATGCTATAGCTCCATATCCTGCACTGTGCTTACATAGCTGCCCTAACATCATTAACTGGCATCCACGACCGGAAAAACTCTTCCTCCACCTTAACAGCCTCTTATTGCCACATCTCTCACTTCACCCATGTTACTGACAGGTGTGACCCTCGAGTCGACAGCTGTCCTTTGCGGCAACATCACCAGAAGCTTTCTTATCCTGGCAGGCACCAATGGAAGGAGTGGCACTCGCATTGCAGGTTGCCGCAGGGACCGGTCGGTGCTTTCACCTCCATGGAAGCACAGACTGCAGTTCTGGGGGCACTAGGGGAAAGATTGGAGTCAGCATGCGGCCTGCAGAGCACAGCGATCGCTGTGTCTCAGGGCTTTCAGGATCTGCTAGCGGCCATTAGACCGTCCATGCCGCAGATCAGTGAGGCCACGGATCCAGGGCCCAGTCGAATGGTGATGTGTGGAGGCCACCTGCAATCTCGCAGGACAGCGGCACATGCCAGACCTCCGGCCCGACCTCCCCCGAACCACCCCCTGGCCAGTGGAACGTGGGAGGTAACACTAGGCTGCCAGGTGCTGAGAAATGAGGGACGTGTCAGATCCAGGACCCTTCTGCACAGCATGGGGGGAGCGGGCGGTGGGGGGGGCGGGGGGGGGGTCAGCCCAACCTCCTTCTGCAATCCAGGCCCTCAGCTAGTACATAGGAGGAGCACTAGAATAAGTGATTGAAAGGCACATGTAGGCAACCATAGGAAGCACAGAGTTAGGATAGAGTCGAGTGTAATTATCATTATAAAATAGACTGTGTCCTGAAAATGCAGTCCAATGCAGGACCGACAGTCTCTGTCACAGGTGAGGCAGGCGATGGTTGAAGGGACGGGTGGGTGGGGTGTTTGGGCTGAAGGAGCGCACGACAACCCAAGCACCCCACCCACCCGTCCCTTCAACCACTGTCTGCCCCATCTGTGACAGAGACTGTAGGTCCCACATTGAACTCATCAGTCACCTGAGAACTCATATCATTGTGGAAACAAGTCATCCTCGACTCCGAGGGACTGCCTAAGAGAAGAAAATAGACTGTGTACTGACAAGGTGCTTTGTTCTTCATGGAGAGTAAAGCCACACAGGGAAGGATGCATTCATCTGGTGCTGACTTATTCACTCAGGTGAAGATTACTCGCACGGACATGCTGGTGCAAAGATGTGTTGTCATTTGGTAGGTTGGCTGGTGGATGAAGGGAATGTCTCGCTTTACAAAAGGAGGTCAGGCTGTGGTGTCAATGTTAGAGTGAGGAGATTGTTGTGTATGTATATACCCTGTACACTCAATGTACAGTTACATAAGACCAATGAATGTATCTTTACACTGTATACAATATGCCTGTATCACCAGAAGGTGCAACAGGTGGAGACCAAGAGGTCACCTGCAAACTGCAGGTAACCAGGTATAAAAGGGAACCCACCTTACTGTAATATCATTCAGGAGCTGCAATAAATGGACTAAGGTCATAACAGTTCAAGTGCAATACCTTACCTCGTGGAGTCATTACTAGAGTGCCTGCAAACACCACAATTGGCAACAAGAATACGAATTCCACGCGAGAAATGGCTAACCTTAGCAACTTTCAACAATTTGCTGATGGGGAAGATTGGGATGCCTTTGTGGAAAGGCTAGAATACTACTTCATTGTGAACGACCTGACTGGAATCACACCGACCTCACTGGCTGATAAGCACCGAGCCATCCTGCTCAGCAGTTGTGGGCTTACCATTCATGGCCTGGTCAGCGACTTGCTAGCCCCAGAGAAGACGACAACGAAAATGTTCGCGGAACTCGTAACCCTGATACAGGAACAGCTTAAGCCAAAAGAGAGCATCCTAACAGCCACACACCGGCGGCCCGAAGGCCAAGAAATCGTAAAATACGCTGCAGATCCAAGGCGATTGGCTGCATCGTGTGATTTTAGTGACCACCTCACCGATGCACTGAGGGACATTTGTTGTTGGAATCGGCCACGAAGGCCTCCTCCACAGGCTGCTCTCTGCGGACACCACCGTCACCCTGCAGAAAGCAATTAGCATGGGCCTAGCGTTCATGGCCTCGGCCTGCAATTCCAGAAGGATAATGACTCAACCCCAGGACTCCAACACGGCAAGTACAGTGAACCGAATGGCACCTGTCAGAGGCAAAACTGTGACCCTGAGCCCCGTAACCCTGAGTCCGCGCAGGGGGCCAACCGGCCAGCCCCATGCTGGTGCTGTGGAGGAAGTCACAGAGCCCACCAAAGCAGATACAGAGACTATTTTTGCAAGGGCTGTAACACTAAAGGCCATCTACCGTGAATGTGTGAAATAAATTTTACTCACCGAGTCGTTGAAGAGTTGGCCGATCACCCGGGCTCCAGCACTGATGAAGACCAAGAGAGAGTCCAGGAGGCAGCTCAGCCCCAGGAAGAGGTGTACGGAGTGTTTACCTGCTCCACCGAGAGTTCCCCATTGAAGATAGAAGTTGAAATCAACGGTGTTCCAGTCTCGATGGAGGTCGACACAAGGGCGAGCCAATCGCTGATAAACCAGGCAGCCTTCGAGAAACTCTGGTACAACCCTATCGAACAACCTAAAATGCTACCAATCCAGGTGAAGCTGCCCACTTACACAAACGACACCATCCCAGTTGTTGGCAGCGTGGATGTCCAGGTGTCCTACGGCGGCGCGATGCACAAGCTACCTTTGTGGACCGTTGCTGGTGATGGTCCAATGCTGCTAGGAAGAAGTTAATCCAAATCTGTTGGAGCTGGGAAAGCCTCCAGGCCCCGGCGATTGACGTCCTAGGTGCCCCCAAATTTGGATCTATCGCAGCACCTGAAGATCCTACCGTCCAGCTCGACTGCGCGGCGAAGACACAGACCGCACTAACCAATGGCGAGATGATCCAACCCAAACGGACAGAGCACACCTTCTGGGCCATGGCAGGACTCAGAAGGGAGAAGATCGATGCAGAAGGTATTTCCCCAGCTTCAGTGGCAGACCCTGGAGAGAGAAGGATCACAGCAGCCTACCTCGAGGAGAAGGAAAAGATGGCGCTCGCACCACGAGGCGAAGTGCATGAAATCAAGATGGCCGTGACCAGGCCACGAGGGGCAGCGTTGAGGGAGCAACACGTGATGCCGAGCAGCGAACTGGATTGAGATAAAGATTGCAAGGTCCTCTTAAAGGAGACCGGCAACCCAGAACAATTAAAGGGACAGTTCCACTTTTTGTACAGCGATGATACTAATGTGAGACATGTAATTAACAAATTTAACTGTGCTGTTAAACAGCGATGTCGGTAGGATACACGGAAAAGGTGGAATTGATGAACACAAGTATCTAAATGTAACATTGTACAGCGACGCTGGTAATATACAGGAAAAAAGTGTAATTGAGCGTAAAGCTGTAATTGACAAATGTGAACTCGTACCTGAGAGCAATCGGAGCCAATGTATCATGAATGTAAACGATGGAATAATGTGTGATGCAGGGTTCAAGGTGCTCGCCGACAAAACCAAGGGCAATCTCCCGTTCAAAGCACCCAGGTCCAGCAGGCTACCCGATCATGTAGCCTGCGCCTCCGGGGCCAATGCGATGCCTCAGGGAGTGTGGCCACACACAGTGGGAGCATACCCACTGCAGGGCCAGTGATCAGCGAATGGCACAGGCACCACGACTGGCACCCTGCCCCAGATCGGCCCTACCCCTCTGGCCACCAGGGCCAGTACCGGGAGCAAGAGGCCAGCAACCTCCAGCCCTCCAGAGTGGACCTGGGATGATCAGGCTCCCATTACCGCTGAAGGGCAGCAGGGAGACAGGGGGGCCACACAGTCCTGTGGCTCTGCCCACCACTAGGCAACGGCAAAGGCCCTGAGACCCAGCCAAGGGAGCGACCCGAGCCCACCCAGCTGGCAGGGGGCGCAACGCCGCCATCAGACAACCTGGATACAGTCCGGTTACTCTGGAAATAGCGTCCTCACCCACCTGCACCTACACCCCAGGGGCAAGACTGTAATTCCATGCATGTACCTTACTTGTAAAATGTACTTGCTCCACCACTGCTAAACCCAAACAGTAATGTAATTTTTTTTAAAAGTGAATTGTATGTAAATGCAACTGTCGAGCCACACACATGGTCTATGTATGAGGGGGGGGGGGGTGGAATAGGGGTATGTAGCCATGGACACATGGATCACAGACAGAACCCACTCAAACACCCACTTCAACCTCCAATTGTCCATTGCTGACCATTTCCTAATGTGGCAATAAGGACTTGGGGGACCACAGGGAGAGAGCCATCCCCAAACACAAAGTGCAAGGGCTTTGGACACTCAAGTCGAGGGTTAGAGCACACAGTGCAAAGGCCAGTGGCACAAGCCTTAGGGGGGAGTGATGTGTATGTATATACCCAGTACACTCAATGTACAGTTACATAAGACCAATGACTGTATCTTTACACTGTATACAATATGCCTGTACCACCAGAGGGTGCAACAGGTGGAGACCTAGAGGTCACCTTCACACAGCATGCTGCAAATCCCCTCTCAATCTGTCTCGGCAGCGAAAGTATGCTATCAACAGCTTGATGGTCCTCTCAATCACCGCTCTGTTAGCAATCTGTGCCTCAGTGTAACGCTCTCCTTCTGATGTTGGGGGCACTCTGATTGGGGTTATTAGCCATGGGAGCTCTATCACCCAGAAGCCATTCGTAGATCAGATTCTCTTTCGTGAACAGGTCAGAGAGGGGCTGAGCAACAAAAGATTATGGCATTAAGGCAACTTCTTATATATTGGGCGTTGACATAAGAACATAAGAACATAAGAACATAAGGATTAGGAACAGGAGTAGGCCATCTAGCCCCTCGAGCCTGCTCCGCCATTCAAAAAGATCATGGCTGATCTGGCCGTGGACTCAGCTCCACTTACCCGCCCGCTCCCTGAAACCCTTAATTCCCTTATTGGTTAAAAATCTATATATCTGTGATTTGAATACATTCAATGAGCTAGCCTCAACTGCTTCCTTGGGCAGAGAATTCCACAGATTCACAACCCTCTGGGAGAAGAAATTCCTTCTCAACTCTTTTAAATTGGCTCCCCTGTATTTTGAAGCTGTGCCCCCTAGTTCTAGTCTCCCCGACCAGTGGAAACAACCTCTCTGCCTCTATCTTGTCTGTTCCGTTCATTATTTTGAATGTAAAATCACCCCTCATCGTTCTGAACTCCAATGAGTAAAGACCCAGTCTACTCAATCTATCATCATAAGGTAACCCCCTCATCTCCGGAATCAGCCTAGTGAATCGTCTCTGTACCCCCTCCAAGGCTAGTATATCCTTCCTTAAGTAAGGTGACCAAAACTGCATGCAGTACTCCAGGTGCGGCCTCACCAATACCCTGTACAGTTGCAGCAGGACCTCCCTGCTTTTGTACTCCATCCCTCTCGCAATGAAGGCCAACATTCCATTCGCCTTCCTGATTACCTGCTGCACCTGCAAACTAACTTTTTTGGGATTCATGCACAAGGACCCCCAGGTCCCTCTGCACCGCAGCATGTTGTAATTTCTCCCCATTCAAATAATATTCCCTTTTACTGTTTTTTTTTCCAAGGTGGATGACCTCACATTTTCTGACATTGTATTCCATCTGCCAAACCTTAGCCCATTTGCTTAACCTATCTAAATCCCTTTGCAGCCTCTCTGTGTCTTCTACACAACCCGCTTTCCCACAAATCTTTGTGACATGGAAAATCCTCTGATTGCAGTCACACACCATACGAACATTGTGGGAGTGGAATCCCTTCCTTTCGAGGTGGCTGAGCGTGTGTTCTGTGGCCGCCCTCAATGGATGCAGATGGCATCATGGTAGCTTCGGGGAACCAAAACTGCATTGCTCTATCTGTCTACTGCCTTGCTGCGATGCCAAAGCTTATGGATTGGGCTGCTCTGATGTAACAGGCATCAGTGACCTGACACGCATGCTCATGATGTACCCGGCTGCTGTTGCAGAGATCCCCTGTGACTGCCTGAAATTACGCTGTGCTGTAGATGTTGAGAGTGGTGCCACTGAGAACAGTGTAGGTAGATGAGCCAGGCTACAAGTCTTCGTGCAGCAGGTCACAGAGATGCCCCCCCCCCGCCGTTGCCTCTTTGGTAAAGTCCACTCTTCTCGCTCAGACCTCCTCAGTGAGGTCCTGATATGTGCTGCGCTGTCTGTATGTTCTTTCTGGGGGCCGGAGGGTGGGGGCTAATACCTGGTGGGCTGCAGCCTCCTTGAATAATGGCTGACTCTCCTGAGCTCCATCCTGCGCTGCTCCTCCGCCTCTGTCATAATGGCAAAGAGTGGTATGTCCGCAGGAAAAAACAGACTCATTCCTGACTCTGGGTATTGTGAGAGGGTGGGAGTGGTTACGGTGGTCTGATTCTGTGAGAGCCAGTCAGAAGTAAGAGCAGATTTTTGCAGAGAAAAGCACAAAGATATGAAGAGTTCAGAAAGTGTTTCCAAGCTGCAGAAATCACTGCACGAGGTTTCTATCTGCAATATATGCACCTGTGAGCTGGCGCACTGAAGGCAGTATTGGACCTCGTCGTCAATGTCTGCTCTTGCTGACAGTAGGCTCCCGAGGTATGGAAAATGGCCCACGTTGTCCAAGGCCTCGTCGTGGATTTCGATAATCTGGGGGGAAGTGGGGTGTGGGGGGAGGGATGCGGGCAGTGTTGTGTGGTGGGTGCAGGTTGGTAAAGGACCTTTGTCGCCTGAGGAAGAGAGTGTTTGAAGACCAGGACCTCAAATCCGGCACCAAGCTTATGGTCTACAGGGCAGTAGTTACTTTTAAAATAGTTGTGGAGCTATTGCACTGCGAATGGCTTAACCAGTCACATGATGTTCACAAGATGTAATAAAACCCCAGTTAATTGAGTTCAGGTTCTCCACGACGAGGGGCTGTTATAAACCTGATGGATGAACTGGTAGCGTTCAGTTTGATTGTTAAACCTTTGCTAATAAACCAGCTTCTTCTTTACAGCAAATGTGTAGCCGTGAATTCTTAAGCAAAGAAGCCGTGAAGCAAATACACCATGCCAGCCTTGGTCAGGTGACCGTATGTCTCAATGTTCAGTCTACATTGCCCAGGCTACAACAGCCAGTGTCTGTCACCTCGAGATCATCATCTAACTTACCATGAACAGTGCCGCGAGGGATCCGCTAACAGCGTGAACAAATTGCGTGGCTTGGCAAATATATACTTGACTGAATCCTTTGTTCTGTAACTAAATTTGATTATGTCACGAAATTTCCCTGTTATAGCATATGAATCAAAATGAACCAGCAGGTGAAAGATTTGTTTCCCAACAGTGGGCGTTGAGCTTTTGTGCGATTAAGATCGACCACAGTCAGTGGGCTGAAAATACAAATTGGGGAGAATGTTATGCTTGGATCAAGGTCTGGCACTTGAGTGTTGTGACTAGAGTAGGAATCCTGTGTAATGAGAGTTAATGTGCATTGATTTGGTCCATTAGAATTTTCTGCTTGAGTGGGAATGATGCCTACATCAGCAGTGCTGTATTTATTTAGATTACACACGAGGTATGAAACAAGGGTCTTAAAGTGTGTGGGGGTGGGGAGAGAAGTGTGGAACCAAGTTCAAAATGGAAGCAACTCAGCTAAAAGGATTCTGTCAGAAACAGGCAGGGGAATGAAAGCTCAGGTATTGAGACTCTGGGCAGTATAAAGTATTGATACAATGCCCGGTTCCTGCAGCGTCCTTGATAGACTAAAAGGTCTTTCCTCATGTCATATTTTATGCTCTTGTTCGCATGCCTGACACAAAACTCCCAAAGCAAGCGCTCTACTTGGAACTCCTTCATGGCAAGCGAGCCCCAGGTGGGCAGGAGAACTGTTTCAAGGACACCCTCAAAGCCTCCTTGGTAAAGTGCAACATCCCCACCGACACCTGGGGGTCCCTGGCCAAAGACCGCCCTAAGTGGAGGAAGAGCATCCGGGAGGGCGCTGAGCACCTCGAGTCTCGTCACCGAGAGCATGCAGAAACCAAGCGCAGGCAGCAGAAGGAGCGTGCGGCAAGCCAGACTCCCCACCCACCCTTTCCTGCGACCACTATCTGTCCCACCTGTGACAGAGACTGTAATTCCCATATTGGGTTGTTCAATCACCTGAGAACTCACTTTTAGAGTGGAAGCAAGTCTTCCTCGATTTCGAGGAACCGCCTATGATGATGATGATGATGATGGACACGGATACAACATTTGGTTTGCGCTGCACCCGTGGCACCCCGTGGTGACACCGCTAGAGAAAGCTGGCATGCGCAGCTGTCCCAGGCACAAAGGGTAAGAATGACTATATGAGGTAAGTGTGATTGACAGTGTGTTTTTGCGATTTAACTTTATTTGGGGTGAGTAATCTATAGGGAATGTTTTTGTTCCGATTCTTTTTTTTTTTGCAGGGAGGCCTCTCCGAGGGCAATCCAAAACTGGCTCTTTAGCTTGCGATATTCAGTTGCTCACCCGGACTAGCGCCTAAACAGAAGTGTGGAACGCCTCCCTTAGCGCTCCATTTCACTGTCAGGGCGCAACCACTGAATTTTGTGGCTGCCGTCACTAACCATTTCCCGGCACTAAATTTATTAACCGCCCGACATTAGCGCCTTAAAAACCCGCTAATCGAATTTCCAGCTCAAGGTGCTTTACAACCAATGAAGTACTTTTGAAGTGCAGGAAACACGGCAGCCAATTCGTGCACAGCAAGTTCTCATGAACACCAATGTTTTAGTGATGTTGTTTGAGGGATAAATACAGGCCAGAACACCAGGGAAAAATTCCTGCTCTGCTTTGCAATAGTGCCATGGGATCTTCCACTTCAACCTGAGCGAGCAGACGGCGCCTCCATTAACTATCCCATCCGAAAGACAACACCTACAACAGTGCAGCCAGCACTCACTGGAGTGTCGACCTAGATTTTGTGCGCAAGTGTGTGGAGTGGGATATTGTGACTCAGAGGTGAGAGTGCTACCACTGAGCCACGGCTAACAGCTTAATTATTGTCATCATCATAGGCAGTCCCTCAGAATCGAGGAAGACTTGCTTCCACTCTTAGGAAGGATAGGCAGAGAGGAAAAGGAGGCGGGGTGGCATTGCTGGTATTAATGCAATAGTAAGGAGGGACATGAGCCTGGATGATGTGGAATCGGTATGAGTGGAGCTGCGGAATTCCAAAGGGCAGAAAATGTTAGTGGGAGTTGTGTACAGACCACCAAACAGTAGTAGTGAGGTTGGGGACAGCATCAAACAAGAAATAAGGGATGTGTGCAATAAAGGTACAGCAGTTATCATGGGCGACTTTAATCTACATACTGATAGGGCTAACCAAACTGGTAGCAATGCGGTGGAGGAGGATTTCCTGGACTGTATTAGGGATGGTTTTCTAGACCAATGTGTCGAGGAACCAACGAGAGAGCTGGCCATCCTAGACTGGGTGATGTGTAATGAGAAGGGACTAATTAGCAATCAAAGCGAGGCCCCTTGGGGAAGAATGACCATAATATGACAGAATTCTTTATTAAGATGGAGAGTGACACAGTTAATTCGGAAACTAGGGTCCTGAACTTAAGGAAAGGGAACTTCGATGGTATGAGGCGTGAATTGGCTAGAATAGACTGGCAAAGGATACTTAAAGGGTTGATGGTGGAGAGGCAATGGCAAACATTTAAAGATCACATGGATGAACTTCAGCAATTGTACATCCCTGTCTGGAGTAAAAATAAAATGTGGAAGGTGGCTCAACCATGGCTAACAAGAGAAATTAAGGTTAAAGCCAAGGAAGAGGCATATAAATTGGCTAGAAAAAGCAACAAACTTGAGGACTGGGAGAAATTTAGAATTCAACAGAGGAGGACTAAGGGTTTAATTAAGAGGGGGAAAATAGAGTACGAGAGGAAGCTTGCAAAGAACATAAAAACTGACTGCAAAAGCTTCTATAAATATGTGAAGAGAAAAAGATTAGTGAAGGTCCCTTGCAGTCAGATTCAAGTGAATTTATAATGGGGAACAAAGAAATGGCAGACCAATTGAACAAATACTTCACGAAGGAAGACACAAATAACCTTACGAATGTACTAGGGGACAGTGGGTCTAGTGAGAGGGAGGAACTGAAGGATATCCTTATTCGGCGGGAAATTGTGTTAGGGAAATTGATGGAATTGAAGGCCGATAAATCCCCGGGGCCTGATAGTCTGCATCCCAGAGTACTTAAGGAAGTGGCCCTAGAAATAGTGGATGCATTGGTGATCATTTTCCAACAGTCTATCGACTCTGGATCAGTTCTTATGGACTGGAAGGTCGCTAATGTAACACCACTTTTTTAAAAAGGAGGGAGAGAGAAAATGGGTAATTATAGACCGGTTAGCCTGACATCAGGAGTGGGGAAACTGTTGGAATCAATCATTAAGGATGAAATAGCAGCGCATTTGGAAAGCAGTGACAGGATCGGACCAAGTCAGCATGGATTTATGAAAGGGAAATCATGCTTGACAAATCTTCTGGAATTTTTTGAGGATGTAACTAGCAGAGTGGACAAGGGAGAACCAGTGAATGTGATGTATTTGGACTTTCAAAAGGCTTTTGACAAGGTCCCGCACAAGAGGTTGGTGTGCAAAAACAAAGCGCATGGTATTGGGGGTAATGTACTGACGTGGATAGAGAACTGGTTGGCAGACAGGAAGTAGAGCGTGGGGATAAATGGGTCCTTTTCAGAATGGCAGGCAGTGACTAGTGGAGTGCCTCAGGGCTCAGTGCTGGGACCCCAGCTTTTTACAATATACATTAACGATTTAGATGAAGGAATTGAATGTAATATCTCCAAGTTTGCAGATGACACTAAACTGGGTTGCGGTGTGAGCTGTGAGCAGGACGCTAAGAGGTTGCAGGGTGACTCGGACAGGTTAGGTGAGTGGGCAAATGCATGGCAGATGCAGTATAATGTGGATAAATGTGAGGTTATCCATTTTGGGGGCAAAAACACGAAGGCGGAATATTATCTGAATGGCGGCAGACTAGAAAAAGGGGAGGTGCAACGAGACCTGGGTGTCATGGTTCATCAGTCACTGAAAGTGGGCATGCAGGTACAGCAGGCGGTGAAGAAGGCAAATGGTATGTTGGCCTTCATAGCTAGGGGATTTGAATATAGAAGCAGGGAGGTCTTACTGCAGTTGTACAGGGCCTTAGTGAGGCCTCACCTAGAATATTGTGTTCAGTTTTGGTCTCCTAATCTGAGGGAGGACGTTCTTACTATTGAGGGAGTGCAGTGAAGGTTCACCAGACTGATTCCAGGGGTGGCTGGACTGTCATAGGAGGAGAGACAGGAAGAAATGGTCCTTTATTCACTGGAGGTTAGAAGGATGAGAAGGGATCTCACAGAAATGTATAAGATTCTGACGGGACTGGACAAGTTAGATGCGGGAAGAATGTTCCCGATGTTGGGGAAGTCCAGAACCAGGAGACATAGTCTTAGGATAAGGGGTAGGCCATTTAGGACTGAGATGAGGAGAAACTTCTTCACTCAGAGAGTTGTTAACCTGTGGAATTCCCTGCCGCAGAGAGTTGTTGATGCCAGTTCATTGGATATATTCAAGAGGGAATTAGATATGGCCCTTACAGCTAAGGGGATCAAGGGGTATGGAGGGAAAGCAGGAAATGGGTACTGAGGGAATGATCAGCCATGACCTTATTGAATGGCGGTGCAGGCTCGAAGGGCTGAATGGCCTACTCCTGAACCTATTTTCTATGTTTCTATGTTTCCACTCTAAAAATGAGTCCTTAGGTGGCTGAACAGTCAAATACGAGTGCCACAGTCCCTGTCACAGGTAGGATAGATAGTCGTTGAGGGAAGGGGTGGGTGGGACTGGTTTGCCGCACGCTCTTTCCGCTGCCTGCGCTTGATTTCTGCATGCTCTTGCCGATGAGACTCGAGGTGCTCAGCGCCCTCCCGGATGCACTTCCTCCACTTAGAGCGGTATTTGGCCAAGGACTCCCAGATGTCAGTGGGGATGTTGCACTTTTTCAGGGAGGCTTTGAGAGTGCCCTTGTAATGTTTCCTCTGCCCACCTTTGGCTCGTTTGCCGTGAAGGAGTTCCGAGTAGAGCGCTTGCTTTGGAAGTCTCGTGTCTGGCATGTGGACAATGTGGCCTGCCCAGCGGAGCTGATCAAGTGTGGTCAGTGCTTCAATGCTTAACAGCTTAAATGACTCAGGCAACTCTATATACATGAACATACTGGAAAGCACCAAATCTGCAAGGGGGTGAATTGCTCGGTGCATTAGAGTTGGTGCATGGACTAAGCATGTATTAAAGCACAGTTATATATCAGTGTTAATGCATTGGTTGTGAATGTATGTCCCTGTTTGGGAAGAACTGTGGAATTCATGCAACTTGTGGGTGTATTTTCTCACCAGCACTGTCCCTGAAAAACGCTTCACGTGCTCATGGTTAATATCTTTGAGCACAGATGATAAAAAAAAAATCCTGGCTGCTTAATAAGAGAACATATTCCTCTAAGGTACTGCTGTCAGTAGCTGTGTATTTAATTTCAGACAATGGCACTTTGCTGATGTGGTGCTTTGAAGTTCTCAACATCTGTGAGGACAATGCCTGAGTAATTGGCCTACTCTTCAAACGGGTTGAACTCTATGACGAACAAAGGACTGTAGATAAGAGATTAATAAAGTCTGGGGTGCATGGTTACATTATTTATGGCCTCAGGTGTTGATTACCTTGGATTCTTGGTTTCTTTTTTGTATTGGATGTTGTGCTATTCTTGGATTAGTGGCGTTGCAAGATTTCTGAATGGTATGTGCTTAAAAACGTGGCTGTTGATGGCATCAGACAAGGAGACCAACTAGGCATCACTCTGGCTGAGGTGAGGAATTTCTGATGAAATTATAAATGGACCCTTAATTTAATGGTGATGGGGGAGCGTCAGTCTGAATGGGAATGTTATTTCCAGCAATGAAACTATCGCCCCGCTTTCCTCGATGATCTAATTACAAAATAGCCAGCTATCGAACGACTCGGTGAGTAAATGCTCAGTGTGCTGCCGAGGCACCCACACAATGGCATTACGAGGCGTGTATTGAGTTGGGTATCTGCCCGGGCCGGTGTTTGCTCATGTCCCTGAGCAAGGGAGATGGTCAAGTTTCCTGCTGCTCCTCACTAGCTGGTGGTGGCACCTGCTGGAAAGTGCAGTGCCTGCAGACGTTGGGCTAAGAGGAGCGTGAACCTGGCTGCGATATCCCCCCATGGTTGAGCAGCCTCCCAATACTTAGGGGTCGAAATTCCCTTTATAACGCCACCCGTTAACACCGGTGCTAGGTGGCTAACGGGCGGCAAAGGCCAACCATCGGTGTTAAGCGCCGTCCACGGCGCGGGAGAAATTTGGAAGGCTGTTTGGTAGAGGTGCCAAGAGGTAACACTGTGCCAACTAATTCCACCCACGTGGTGACATCATCCAGCATGCAACGGCCCCTTGGCGCTGCTCTTGCGATATTTGGTTTGTATGGATGTCTAACGTCAAAGGCGAGGCCACACCTAGAGTCCTGCGTACAGTTTTGGTCCCCTTATTTACAGAAGGATATACTTGCATTGTAGGCTGTTCAGAGAAGGTTCACTAGGTTGATTCCGGAGATGAGGGGGTTGTCTTATGAAGAGAGGTTGAGCAGGTTGGGCCTGTACTCATTGGCATTTAGCAGAATGAGAGGTGATCTTATTGAAACGTACAAGATTCTGAGGGGGGCTTGACAAGGTAGATGCAGAGAGGAATCCAGAACTAGGGGGCATAGTTTAAGAATAAGGAGTCACCCATTTAGAACTGAGATGAGGAGGAATTTCTTCTCTCAGAGGGTCATGAATCTATGGAATTTTCTGCCTCAGAGAGCTGTGGAAGCTGGGTCATTGAATATATTTAAGATGGAGATAGTCAGATTTTTGAGCGATAAGGGAATGAAGGATTATGGGGAGCGGGCAGGGAAGTGGAGCTGAGTCCATGATCAGATCAGCCATGATCTTATTGAATGACGGAGCAGGCCTGAGGGGCCAAATGGCCTACTCCTGTTCCTATTTCTTCTGTTCTTAAGGTGTTCGTATTGCCTGGGAAAAGTGGAGGGAACATCACGATCAGGCGTATTCGTCCAGAGATCAAGGTAAGTTTTTTTCTTTATTTATTTCATCTTTTTTTCATTAGTTGTAACAGTGGGGAAGTTTGTGTTCGGGTCGGAGAAATTTGAAGTTTTTTTTCTGTCTTCCCTTTTCCTCCCATTCCCAGCGAGCGTGGCGGCAGCCTCCCGTTGCAAAATTCAGTGGGTCTCCTGAGCTCCCGCCCTAGGGTGAGTGCACAACGCCACATTTTAGCGCTACTCTCTCATCTTTGGGCGTAAAAATTGAATTTGGCTGTTGGAGCCTGCGCCTAACACCTGGCGGTAAAATCAGCATTCCGGCGGTGAAACGGCGGTACAGAATTTCGAACCCTTACTGTTTAGAGTTGCATGCAAAAAATCCGCTACTTAGGTGAGGCTCCAGAGGGCTAGTATCATCCGTTGGTTGGCACTGCACCCGGCCTGAGAGTCAGCACTTTGGGAGAGATGGGGAGACGGAGGGAGAAACACGGATGCAAAAATAAAACAATTGCAGTGGATTATTGGAACTGGACTAAAACATAATTAAATCAATTCTTGCGGTGGGAGAATGGTTCTCATCAATATTAATCAGTCCTTGTGCTTCATAACTCCAATTCCAACAAGTTAATTGCTGCTCTGAGGAATCGATACAGTGTAACTTGCCATTTCCTCACTATCATTGCTGTAGCAGCAGCCATGCTGTCACAGTTAGAGCAGCACTTTCTCTTTCTCACCCTTCTGTCCTCATGAATCGCTCCATTAAAGCAATCGTGCAGAACCAATAAATTGTTAATGAAATGGCCAGTGTCGTAAATGGGAGATGCAAGAAAGGAGGAGGAAGGTTCACTCGTGGAAAATCCTATCCAGTTCAAAGATGGTAAATGTCACACAACAAAATATCGCTCCTTATTTGAGGCTCAGAATTACCAGGTATGGTAATCAGTAAGGTTTGAAGGGTGAATCTGTTTTTGATCACTATAGTGTCACTATAGTGTCAGCTATTCAGTGACTATTACAGCACAGGGACAGGTCATTTGGCCCATCAAGTCTGCACTGGTCTTTTTCTCCACAAACCAACTAGTATAATTCCACTTTCCTGCTCACTTCCCATATCCTCCACATGGACTATACCAGAAATGCAAGAGTTAGAGGAAAGGATGAGAAAAGAAGGCTGAGGGGTGACCTAATAGAGGTCTTTAAAATTATGAAAGGTTTTGATAGAGTGGATAAAGAGAGATTGTTCCCACTTGTGGGGAAGAGCATAGGCCAACTAGAGGCCATCAAGATAAGATAGTCACCAAGAAATTCAACAGGGAATTCAGAAGAAACTTCTTTACCCAGAGAGTGGTGAGAAATAAAGGAGACAACAAAGGTATGAGGGCAGAGTTGACTAAAGTAGACTGGGAAAATAGATTAAAGTGTAGGACGATTGATGAACAGTGGCGTACATTTAAGGAGATATTTCATAACTCTCAAGAAAAATACATTCTAGTGAGGAGGAAAGGATGTAAAAGAAAAGGTAGCCATCCATGGCAAACTAAAGGAATAAGGGATGGGATCCAATTAAAAACAAGGGCATATAAAGTGGCCAAAACTAGTGGGAGGACAGAAGATTGGGAAGGTTTGAAAGCCAGCAAAGTATGACTAAAAACATGATTAAGAAAGGAAAGATAGACTATGAAAGTAAGCTAGCATGAAATATAAAAACAGATAGCAGGCGTTTCTATAGGTATATAAAAAGGAAAAGAGTGGCTAAAGTAAATGTTGGTCCCTTAGAGGACGAGACCGGGGAATTAGTAATGGGGAACATGGAGATGGCAGAAATTCTGAACAAATATTTTGTATCAGTCTTTACAGTAGAGTACACTAAAAATATTCCAACAGTGGATAGTCAAGGGGCTATGGGGGGGAGGAATTTAACACAATCACAATCACTAAGGAGGTGGTACTCAGTAAGATAATGGGACTAAAGGCAAATAAATACCCTGGATCTGATGGTTTGCATCCGAGGATCTTAAGAGAAGTAGCGGCAGGGATTGTGGATGCATTGGTTGTAATTTACCAAAAATTCCTGAATTCTGGGGAGATCCCAACAGATTGGAAAACTGCAAATGTAATGACCCTATTTAAAAAAGGAGGCAGACAAAAGGCAGGAAACTATAGACCAGTTAGCCTAACATCTGTGGTTGGGAAAATGTTGGAATCCATTATTAAAGAGCAGGACATTTGGAAAAGCATAATTCAGTCAGGCAAGGTCAGCATGGATTTATGAAGGGGAATTCATGTTTGACAAACTTGCTGGAATTCTTTGAGGCTGTAACGGACAGGGTGGATAAAGGGGAACCAGTGGATGTGGTGTATTTGGACTTCCAGAAGGCATTTGACAAGGTGCCACATAAAAGGTTACTGCACAAGATAAAAGTTCACGGGGTTGGGGGTAATATATTAGCATGGATAGAGGATTGGCTAACAAACAGAAAGCAGAGAGTCAGGATAAATGGTTCATTCTCGGGTTGGCAATCAGTGACTAGTGGGATGCTGCAGGGATCAGTGCTGGGACCCCAACTATTTACAATCTATATTAACGACTTGGATGAAGGGATTGAGTGTAACGTAGCCAAGTTTGCTGACGATACAAAGATGAGAGGAAAAGCAATGTGGGAGGAGGACACAAAAAACCTGCAAAAGGACATAGACAGGCGAAGTGAGTGGGCAAAAATTTGGTAGATGGAGTATAATGTTGGAAAGTGTGAGGTTATATACTTTGGCAGAAAAAAATCAAAGAGCAAGTTATTATTTAAATGGAGAAAAATTGCATAGTGCTACAGTACAGCGGGACCCGGGGGTCCTGGTGCATGAAACACAATACGCCTCTACTTAAGGAGGCCTCACAGGCTGGAGGTGTACTCTGGAGACCTGCAATAAAAGACTAAGGTCACACTTTACTTTGAGCTCACAGTATCTGGTCAGACTCTTTATTCATACACTACAACTGGCAACGAGATACAGGTGACGAACCCCACCGCAACAATGCAGAGAACTGTGGGCATCCTGGAGAAATTTTCGGAGGGAGATGATTGGGAAACCTTCGTGGAGCGACTCGACCAATACTTTGTGGCCAATGAGCTCGAAGGAGAAGCGAACGCTGCCAAACAAAGGGCGATTCTCCTCACCGTTTGCGGGGTACCATGGCCTCATGAAAAATCTGCTTGCTCCAGTGAAACCCACAGGGAAATCCTATGATAATTTGTGCACACTGGTCCGGGAGCATCTGAACCCGAAGGAAAATGTTCTGATGGCGAGGTACCGGTTCTACACGTGCAAGAGGTCTGAAGGCCAGGAAATGGCGAGCTATGTCGCTGAGCTAAGACGACTTGCAGGACATTGCGAATTTGAAGGACATTTGGAGCACATGCTCAGGGACTTCGTTGTACTTGGCATTGGCCATGAAGTAATACTTCGCAAACTTTTGACTGCAGAGACCCCAACCTTGAGTAAAGCCATAGCGATAGCCCGGGTGTTCATCACGAGTGCTGATACAAGTACTGTGAACAAAGTAATGTTGTTTTCGAATCGTAACGTACAGGGTAGGCCTCACATGCCTGCAGCTGCACATCCGTAGATGTCTGAGAGTCCACCATCAAGGGTGATGAATGCTAGGCCATTAACACCTTGTTGGCGTTGCAGGGGTGATCATCGTTTACATTCATGCCGCTTCAAAGGATACGTTTGCAAGGGCTTTGGAACAATGGGATATCTCCAATGTATGTGCAGGCGAGCTGCAAATCCTGCTAATCCTGCAAAGCACCATGTTGCAGAGGAGGATAGATCCATGGCGGATCACGACGAACCAGAGCCTCAGACCGAGGAGGCAGAGGTATATGGGATGCACACATTTAGCACAAAGTATCCCCTGATAATGCTGAACGATGAACTAAATGGACTCCCGGTGTCAATGGAGCTGGACACGGGCGTGAGCCAGTCCGTTATTGCAATAAATTGTGTTGTGGTGCAGCAAAGCCTCAAGGCCAGTCCTGACTCCCAATCGCGCAAAACTTAGAACTTACACAAAGGAACTGATTCCCATAATCGGCAGTGCTACTGTAAAGGTCTCCTACGATGGAGCGGTGCACAAGTTACCACTCTGGGTGGTACCGGGCGATGTCCCGATGCTGCTCGGCAGGAGCTGGCTGGGAAAGATACGCTGGAACTGGTACGACGTCCGAGCGCTCTTATCCGTCGCCGACACTTCATGTGCCCAGGTCGTAAACAAGTTCCCCTCGCTGTTCGAACCAGTCATCGGAAAGTTCCAAGGAGCAAATGTGCATATCCACCTAATTCTGGGGGCACGACCCATTCATCACAAGGTGAGAGCAGTACCGTACATGATGAGAGAGAGGGTGGAGATCGAGCTGAACCGGCTGCAACGAGAGGGCATCATTTCGCCGATTGAATTCAATGAGTGGGCCAGTCCAATTGTTCCTGGACTCAAGGGAGACGGCACCATCAGAATCTGTGGTGATTACAAAGTAACTATCAATCATTTCTCCCTGCAGGATCAATACCCACTACCAAAGGCAGACAACATTTTTGCGACGCTGGAGGGAGGAAAGACGTTCACGAAGCTGGACTTGACTTCGGCCTACATGACGCAGGAGCTAGAAGAATCATTGAAGGGCCTCATCTGCATCAACACGCACAAAGATCTCTTCATTTACAACAAATGCCCGGTTGGGATTCGATCAGCCGCGGCGATATTCCAGACAAACATGGAAAGCTTACTGAAGTCGATCCCGCGCACCGTGATCTTCCAGGACGACATCTTGGTTACAGGTCAGGACACCGTCGAGCATCTGCAGAAGCTGGATGAGGTTCTTAGTCGGCTTAATCGTGTGGGGCTCAGGTTAAAATGCTCAAAGTGCATTTTCCTGGTGCCTGAAGTGGAGTTCCTGGGGAGAAGAATCGCGGTGACGGTATCAGGCCCACTGATTCGAAGACGAAGGCAATTGAGGCCACACGTGACAGAGCTGCGATTGTTTCTAGGACACCTGAACTACTTTGGTAACTTCTTACCGGGTCTCAGCACACTGTTAGAACCACTGCACACTTTACTGCGTAAAGGAGATGAATGGGTATGGGGTAAAAGCCAAGAAAATGTCTTTGTAAAAGCTAGAAAACTGCTATGTTCAAACAAATTGCTTGTGTTGTATGATCCATGTAAGCGTTTGGTACTAGCATGTGATGCATCATGTCGGGCGTATTGCAACAAGCTAATGAATCTGGGAAATTGCAACCGGTTGCTTATGCGTCCAGAAGTCTGTATAAGGCTGAGAGAGCATACAGCATGATTGAAAAAGAAGCATTAGCGTGTGTTTATGGGGTAAAGAAAATGCATCAATATCTGTTTGGGCTCACATTTGAATTGGAAACTGACCATAAGCCACTGATATCCCTCTTTTCCGAAAGTAAGGGGATAAATACAAATGCATCGGCCCGCGTCCAGAGTTGGGTGCTCACGTTGTTTGCACACAACTACACCATCCGCTACAGGCCAGGCACAGAAAACTGTGCCGATGCTCTCAGGAGGCTGCCATTGCCCACCACGGGGGTAGAGATGGCACAGCCCGCAGATTTAGTTATGGTAATGGAAGCATTCGAGAGTGAGCAATCACCTGTTACCGCCCGGCAGATTAGAACCTGGACGAGCCAGAACCCCTTACTGCCCTTAGTAAAAAACTGTGTGCTGCACGGGAGTTGTTCTAGTGTCCCATTAGAAATGCAGGAAGGAATAAAGCCGTACCAGCGGTGCAAAGATGAAATGTCGATACAGGCAGACTGCCTGCTGTGGGGTAATCGGGTAATGGTACCAAAAAAGGGCAGGGACACTTTGATTAGTGATCTCCACAGTACCCACCCAGGCATTGTAATGATGAAAGCGATAGCCAGATACCACGTGTGGTGGCCTGGTATCGATGCGGACTTAGTCCTGCATGCCCAAATGTAACACATGTTCACAGTTAAGCAATGCACCCAGGGAGGCGCCACTAAGTTTATGGTCTTGGCCCTCCAAACCATGATCTAGGGTCCATGTCGCCTATGCAGGCCCATTCTTGGGAAAAATGTTCCTATTGGTTGTAGATGCGTACTCAAATGGATTGAATGTGAGATAATGTTGGCAAGCACATCCGCTGCCACCACTGAAAGCCTGCGGACCATGTTTGCCACGCACGGCCTGCATGATGTCCTTGTGAGTGGCAACGGGCCATGTTTCACCAGTGCCAAATTCAAACAATTCATGACCCGCAGTGGGATCAAACATGTCACATCTGCCCCAAACCAGCATCCAATGGTCAGGCAGAGAGAGCAGTGCAAACAATCAAGTAGAGCTTGAAGAGGGTAACTGAAGGCTCACTGCAGACTCGCCAATCCTGTGTCCTGCTTAGTTACCGCACGAGACCCCACTCGTTCACTGGGATTCCTCCCGCTGAACTGCTCATGATAAGAGCACTTAAGACAAGGCTCTCGATAGTCTGCCCTGATCTACACAAACAGGTAGAGAGCAGGCGGCTTCAACAAAGTGCATACCATGATAGCGCAAATGTGTCATGTGATATTGAGATTAATGATCCTGTATTTGTGTTGAACTATGGACAAGGTCCCAAGTGTCTTCCCGGCACTGTCGTGGCCAAAGAGGGGAGTAGGGTATTTCGAGTCAAATCTTCAAATGGACTGATCGACAGGAAACACTTGGACCAAACTAAACTCAGATTCATGGACTGTCCAGAGCAACCCACATTAGACCCTCCCTTTTTTGACCCCAACACATACACCAGTGGCAACCGACACAGTGGTTGACCACAAAGCAGAACCAATCACCCGCAGCAGCCCAGCAGGACTCACCACACTAGGCAGCCCAGCAAGGCCAGCTGCACAGCAGCCGAGCGAGGGCGCAACAAACGACTCACCAAAACCAGCATTTTGCACTGAGATGATCAACTAGGGAAAGAAAGGCCCCAGATCGACTCACCTTGTAAATAGTTACACTATTGACTTTGGCGGGGAGTGTTGTTATATATGTAAACCTGTAAATACCTTGTTTAACCAGCAGAGGGCTCATCCCCTGGATCCCACAATCCCTTGGGAGCACCTGTACTTAAGGAGGCCTCACAGGCTGGAGAGGCACTCTGGAGAACTGCAATAAAAGATTAAGGTCAAACTTTATTTTGAGTTCACAGTATCTGGTCAGACTCTTTATTCATACACTACAGTTAGTATGCAGGTACAGCAAGTGATCAGGAAGGCCAATGGAATCTTGGCCTTTATTGCTAAGGGGATGGAATATAAAAGCAGGGAAGTCTTGCTACAGTTATACAGGGTATTGGTGAGGCCACATAGGGAATACTGCATACAGTTTTGATTTGCATATTTAAGAAAATATACACTTGCTTTGGAGGCAGTTCAGGGAAGATTCCCTCGGTTGATTCCGGAGATGAGGAGGTTGACTTATGAGGAAAGCTTGAGTAGGTTGGGCCTCTACTCATTGGAATTCAGAAGAATGAGAAGTGATCTTATCGAAATATAATAGATTATGAGGGGGCTTGACAAGGTGGATGCAGAGAGGATGCTTTCACTGACGGGGGAGACTAGAACTAGGGGGCATAATATTAGAATAAGGGGCTGCCCATTTAAAACTGAGATGAGGAGGAATTTCTTCTCTCAGGGGGTTGGAAATCTGTGGAATTCGCTGCCTTAGAGAGCTGTGGAAGCTGGGACATTGAATAAATTTAAAACCGAGATCGACAGTTTCTTAACCGAAGAGGGAATAAAGAATTATGGGGAACGGGCGGGGAAGTGGACCTGAGTCCATGATCGGATCAACTATGATCGTATTAAATGGTGGAGCAGGCTCGAGGGGCCGTATAGCCTACTCCTGCTCCTATTTCTTATGTTCTTATGTGGAACTCGCTACCACAGGGAGTGGTTGAAGCGAATAGTATAGATGTATTTAAGAAGAGCATATGAGGGAGAAGGGAATAGAGGGTTATGCTGCTAGATTTAGATCAGGAAAGACGGGAGGAGGCTTGAGTGGAGCATAAACGCCGGCATGGACTGATTGGGCTGAATGGCCTGTTTCTGTGCCGTATATCCGATGTAATCCTTTAAATTTCCTAAGGGATGGATTTCTCCGAGCATTCTTCCGATGACCAAAGTCACTATGCTGGAAGTGCCATGGAAACTCCGATAATTGGCATTGACACCATTTTTCTGGGGTATCCAGGGGACTTCCATGGCTCTGGCCGGGGAACTTCTGGTAGAAATTCAACCCCCTCTATTCTTTTCCTTTTGCTTCCCAGTCTTCTCAGACATCCAGAGAAGATTACCATGACATTGATGAAGGTGCCATAGTCACTTGCATTTCGGTTGTGGGCAATGTTCTGAAGGACTGGCACTTAGCCACAATGCAAAGACCTTATGCCACTGCAGGATTACCCGGAGAGATAGCCTGATGGACTGTACCTTGAGAGAGGTACAGGTGCTACTAATCTGAAGGTGTACATTAACTGCAAGGTGTCCCTATCCCTCAATATGCAGACAGTGTTTGATACCCAGCATGGTATTATCCAACTGACCGTGTAATTCCTGCAGAACATCCCTTTAAGTTATTAAGCAATAAATATCATATGTATTATGTGCTGTGCTACTTCAAAAGCAGACAACAATTTGTTACATTAAAATACAGACATAGCAACCACGAAATTCTCAGGGCTGGGCATGGTGGAGACCTGATTTCTGCCCTGGGAGGTCCAAAATATGTGGTGGAAACCAGTTCTGCTAGGATTCTGCCCTGTTCAGACTGGCCCTTTAATTTCTGGTTGTCGAGGGACTGTGGATGGCTCTTCCACACATCCCTCTATATCCATTGGGCATTTTGGGGGCAGCTCCTGGGCTACCTTCAATTAAAATAAAAACCAGGAGAGAACTCAGTACTGGTCCTCTGATAGTGCTGCACTTCCTCAGTACTGCACCTCCAACAGTACAGCGCTCCCTCAGTCCTGCCCCTCCGACAGTGCAACACTCTCTCAGGTCTGGCCCTCCGACAGTGCTGCGCTCCCTCAGCCCTGCCCGCCGACAGTGCAGCACTCCCTCAGCACTGCATGGAGTGTCAACCTACATTTATGTGCTCTAGCCCCTGGAGTGGAATTTGAATCCACAACCTTTTGACTCTGAGGTGAGTGCACTACCCACTGAGCCACAGATGACACTTGAGGAGAACTTTTTTCACCCAGAAAGTGGTGGGGGTCTGGAACTCACTGCCTGAAAGGGTGGCAGAGGTAGAAACCCTCATTGCATTTAAAAAGTACTTGGATCTGCATTTGAAGTGCCAAAATTTATAGGGCTACTTGCCAAGAGCTGGAAAGTGGGATTAGGCTGGATGGCTCCCGGCACGAACATGATGGGTCGAAATGGTCTCCTTCTGTCTGTAAATTTCTATAATTCTATGTAAAATGGGCTGGTTCACAATCACCGGTTTTACACTACTGCACAAAGTCAAACTGACACCTCTTGGTCTTACAAGAAGTTGTACGAACAGGAAAAAGCCCCCAGATTCAATAAATGAGTCCAATCCATGTTTATGATGAAAGGCACTGTGCAATCTCCTTGCAACCTCTCTAAACTAGAGTCGTCTGCTCCGGATTAGAAACCATTAGCTAACTTTACCAACATGTTTAAAGTTCAGTAGATATACTAGTCAATACAAGAAAATAGGCTGCCCAACTAGAATTTCCAAATATCACTGCAGCACGTCAGTCAATAAATTAAAGAAAGACTTGCATTTATAGTGCCTTTGATGACCTCAGGATGCCTCAAAGCGCTTTACAGCCAATGCAGTACAGTCACTGTTGTAATGTAGGAAACACAGCAACCAATTTCTACACAGCAAGCTCCACAAACAGCAATGTGATAATGACCAGACAATCTTTTCTTTCAGTGATGCTGATTGAAGGATAAGTATTGGCCAGGACACCAGGGATCTTTAATGTCCACCTGAGAACCTGGTGGCCTCAGTTTAACATCTCATCCAAAAGATGGCGCATCCAGCAGTTCAGCACTTCCTCAGTTCTGCACTTGAGTGACAGCCTAGATTTACGTGCTCAAGTCTCTGGGTTGGGAATTGAATCCACAACCATCCGACTCAGAGACAAGAATGCCACCAACTAAGCCACAGCCATCACTAAGATCTTCTCTCATTCTAGGTGTGTCAAACAGTGGTAACAGTCTGTTTCAATCTACTCTGCCCCAGCCCTTCAGAATTTAAACATTTCTATCAAATCACCCACTAATTTCCTCTAGTTTAGCAAAAGAGCCCCAATCTGCTAGTCTTTTATCGTTTTTGGATTTCCTCATCCCAGCAGCATTCTAGTGAATGTGCACTGTGTCTTCCCTATTGCCTCACTAAGAGCTCGTTATGCCAGTTCAGTTGTCTGTTTACTAATGTGCAAGTTAAGAATGAATTGAGAAGATGGTTAAGACAACAGCTGAACATTCTCTGTAATTTAAATTGCATTCTTGATATGTTTGCTTTGAAACATTTTCTTTCAGCCAAGAGATTCGATTGGACTTCTTTAATGCTTTCAGGTACTGAACCTCATGGGTATTGGGACAATTGCCACAAAATTCTCCCACCTCATTCCTAAACCCTGAGGAAATCCTAACAACTTCAGGTGAATTCCCAATAGTTCCCACAAATATAAACTTGTGCCTGTCTGAACATCCAAACTTAAACCGCCTCACTGAACCTTTAGACTTATGTGCTCTGCTATTCAGCCAGACATTTGGGGTCTATTTGAATAAAGACCTATACATGCATTTAATGATTATACTCCATGGCCTTTGGCCATGCACTAACCAATTCTGACTGCAAATCCAACTGTTTCAAAGCTAACATCTGGCCACTTTGGCTGGTTTGTGGTTTACATTTTTTAGGCTGTCAGCTGTGGCTCAGTGTCAGAAGGTTGTGGGTTCAAGTCCCACTACAGAGACTTGGGTACAAAATGTAGGCTGACACTCCAGTGCAATACCAAAGGAGTGCTGCCCTTTTGTTGGCGCTATCTTTCAGATGAGGTGTTAAACCATAAGGGCCCTGTCTTCTCTCTCAGGTGGGCATAAAAGATCCCATGACAGTATTCGAGGAAGAGCAGCAGAGCTCTCCCGAGTGCCCTGACCAATATTTATTGCTCAACCAACATCACTAAAATAGATTATCTGGTCATTATCACACTGCTGTTTCTGGGACCTTGCTGCGAGCCAATTGGCTGCTGCATTTCCTACGTTGCAACAGTGAGTACACTTCAAAAGTACTTGATTGGCTGTAAAGTGGTTTGGGATGTCTTGAGGTCATGAGAAGTGCAAGTCTTTCTTCAAGAACGCTCGGTATGTCAACTTTAATCAGGAACCATGCCGACTGCAATCTCTGCATGCTGGTATCTAACAGTGAACTCAGCCTGGTGGCAGCAAACCTTTCATTGCTTGCAGCCTCACAGGTCCTCATCTGACCCGGCCGTCTCGGTAAACCTGTGCTGCAAGAGTTGGCAGGAATTTAGATCGTTAGACTTCAGCTTTTTAAATCTGCCACTGGGATTTTGCGATACTTCAGAATTGCTCCAATGCCAGTCCATGGTGAAGCTCGTTGCTGAGCTGGTGATGACATATCATCATCATAGGCAGTCCCTCGGAATCGAGAAAGACTTGCTTCCATTCTTAAAATGAGTCCCTGTCACAGGTAAGACAGACAGTTGTTGGAGGAAGGGGTGGGTGGGACTGGTTTGCCGCACGCTCTTTCTGCTGCCTGCGCTTGGTTTCTGCATGCTCTCGGCGATGAGACTCGAGGTGCTCAGCACCCTCGCAGATGCACTTCCTCCAGTTAGGGCAGTCTTTGGCCAGGGACTCCCAGGTGTCAGTGGGGATGTTGCACTTTATCAGGGAGAATTTGAGGGTGTCCTTGTAACGTTTCCTCTGCTCACCTTTGGCTTGTTTGCTGTGAAGGAGTTCCGAGAGGAGCGCTTGCATTGGGAGTCTCGTGTCTGGCATGCGGACAATGTGACCTGCCCAGCGGAGCTGATCAAGTGTGGTCAGTGCTTCAATGCTGGAGATGTTGGCCTGGTTGAGGACGCTAATGTTGGTGCGTCTGTCCTCCCAGGGGATTTGTAGGATCTTGCGGAGACATCATTGGTTATTGAAGGTGCCATAATCATTTTTGAGTTTGCTTGGCTGTTGTTATCTCTGTACCTCTGAAAACCAGCACAGAACACTATAGGCCCAGTTCGAAAACCAACACAGAAGATACAAGGCTCTACAGAGAGAGTAGAGTAGTGGGATGGGAATGCTCTCGAAAAAAAGATAGCACAGAAATGATGGGCCAAAAAGCCTCATTCTGTTCTGTAAACTCCTGTGGCTCTATGATTCTAATGTTGCTTTTCCATATTTTACATATAATCTATGATAGGCGCAGACTTTATTGTGACTGGAAGGTGAGGGCAGGTTAGGGATTTGTGTCTTCTTCCGTAAATCCTTAACAGTCCATTACTCATTTATGTTTCCAACCATTCTTCTACCATCCACCAAATAAAAACTACTTGCTTCTTTGTCATAGTACACTTAGGTTAAATATATAGGGTCGTTTCAAAGGGCCCAAATTTGCCCAGGAGTAACTCCGTTTTTTTTGGAGCAACTTGATTTTTCTGGAGTATCTTAAAAATCCCCATTCTGCACATTCAATTTGCGCCAGTGTAAGTGAGTTAGTTAGCATTTTTTTTAAGTTTAGTTTTTTTTTCACCTACGCCCGTTTTGGCCATTTAAGCCAATTTGGACAGCTAATAGTTGCTCCAAACGAACTTAGGCCAGCATATGTGGCCACTTGTGGCCGCACAGAAAACCCTTGCTGAGAGTTAAGAAATCAGCGCAGGTAGGTACTTCATGACTTGACTAAAGAATGTGAATAGAATCAAACAACTATACAGGACATCATATGACAAACTTCGCAAAGTTTAATTTACTATACAACAGAAGCATTCATGGAAGCTTAAACTACAAAAATAAAATAAGTAAAGAGACAAAACATATTTACATAATTTTTCAAAATATCCAAATAAAAAATAGAAGTATCTCCTGCTCATAGGAAAGTATTTTCATCAACTGGGTTAAAGAAAGTCTTGAGTAAGCTCATTAAAATTACTGGCTACACAGTTATCACACCCTCTCTCACGCACCGCCATCAAAACTCTCCTCTCTTCCCTCCCCACCGCCCCCACCCCCATCAAATCTCTCCTCTCTCCTCCCCCCCGGATCAAAACTCTCCTCCTTCCCCCCACCCCTGATCAAAACTCTTCCCCCCCCACCCCGATCAAAAGTCTCCCTGCACCAACCTGTTTCTTGTAGCCCTCAATGCTGGAAAGCAGCGGCCGACCTGTGCGGCAAGCCACTCAGCCCGGGATAGGGGCGGGACGCGTTGGGTCCCGCGCTGCAACACGCATCATCATAATTATGGGAGGAATTACTGTGCACGCGCGAATGCTCGGCACATGTGGACAGCTGCCGGCACTCTTTTAGGCACAGGGCCCTAGCTCCGCCCCCCAATGGACTCGCCACGCCGCGCCAAGCCCCGGGAGAGTCGGCAGAGGGGCCAGAATCTGGGGACATCTTTTTGGCGCTGTTTGGATCGTAGGAAGTTGGCGCATCTCACGTAAGTGCGCCGAGAAAAACGGGTGGGCCAAATTTGGGCCCAAAGCTAGTATTATATGGAAATGGGGGTAAGCTTAAATAGTGTGTTAACTGGTATATTAAGGAGCTGAATTATGCACTCATGCCTAGTCAATCGATGGAGAATCTAGCCCAAGTTATCTTACGTTGTACAGAATTAGGTTAGTAAGCAGCATTAGCGTAAGATAGAGTATAGCATTGACAGTCCATTGGAGATAAGGTGGTGCAGAATTTCTATCTGCCTCTTCATCCCCACCATGACCCTGTCCCAGATCCAGGGGATAGGGTCAGTTACACGAGAAGAGCCCATGCCAGTGGCGGCAATGCAGGGGCGGCCCATGCCATGAACTTGCTGGGATTTCGGAGTTGCTGATTTGGAAGGCTAGAACCGCAAGGTCAGTGTTGGCCTTACGTTCCCCGCCATTGCTCTGAGAAATGGGAAGCCCAGGTTCAAGCAACGATTTCCGCTGCCTTACTCTGAGCGGGGCTCACATACATTTCTCTGGCCGGCTTGCTTAATAACGAAGGCAGCTACTCTCACCACTTCTGGCATTCAGCCCTTGCATTGCTCTTTGGATGAAAGTTGTGATGAGGGCAGTAGCTGAGTGATTCTGGCAGAACCTGCACTAAGCATGATTGAGCAAGTTATTGGTGAGTAGTGTTGCTTGATGGCACAATTGATTCCTTCTTCCAACATTTTGCTGATGCTTGGGAAGGGGCTGATAAGGATTAAACTTGTCCTGCTTTATGTGGGAAATGCTTGCCTGGGCAATTTTACATATTGTGGAGCAAGTGCCAGCTTCATAGCTGTACTGGAACAGCTTGGCTAAGGTGATGTCTAGTTCCAATGGACATCACTTCAGCATCACAGCCGGGATGTTGTCAGGTCCCATAATTTTGCTGTGCTCAATGTAGTCAGTTGCTTCTTAATAAAACTGTACAGGGTATTGGTGAGGCCACACCTGGAGTACTGCGTACAGTTATGGTCTCCGTATTTAAGGAAAGATATACTTGCATTGGAGGCTGTTCAGAGAAGGTTCACGAGGTTGATTCCAGAGATGAAGTGGTTGACTTATGAGGAAAGGTTGAGTAAGTCGGGCCAATATACATTGGAGTTCAGAAGAATGAGAGGTGATCTTATTGAAACTTATAAGATAATGAGGGGGCTCGACAAGATGGATGCAGAGAGGATATTTCCACATAGGGGAAACTAAAACTAGAGGACATAGTCTTAGAATAAGGGGGCGCCCATTTGAAATTGAGATGAGGAGAAATTTCTTCTCTCAGAGGGTTGTAAATCTATAGAAGTCTTTGCCCCAGAGAGCTGGGTCATTGAATATATTTAAGGTGGAGTTAGACAGATTTTTGAGCGATTAGGGAATAAAGTGTTATGGGGGATGGACAGGGAAGTGAAGCTGAGTCCATGATCAGATCAGCCATGATCTTATTAAATGACGGAGCAGGCTCAAGGGGCCAAATGTCCTACCCCTGCTCCTATTTCTTATATTCTTATGTTAATGTCATGTGGAATGGAGTGAATTGGCTGGACATTGGCACGTATCATGGTGAAGATGTCAGGAGAAGGTTGAGTAGGATTCTTCACTTGGCACTTTTGGTTGAAGGTGTCTTCAAGCATTATGAACACTTCAGCTTTGTCTCTTGCGCACATGTGCTGGGCTCCACCATGGTTGAGAATGGGAATGTTATATAAGAACATAAGAAATAAGAGCAGGAGTAGGCCATTTGTCCCCTCAAGCCTGCTCCGCCATTTAATAAGATCATGGCTGATCTGATCATGGACTCAGCTCAACTTCCTTGCCCGCTCCATGGAGCCTTTACCTCCTGTTAGTTTCCTGGCTGCCCACTGCCATTCATGAATGCGTGTGGTGAGGCTGCAGAGCTTTGCTCTGCTATGTAGGCTGTGGGACAGCTTCGATTTCACTATGATCTACTGCTTTAGATGTTTAGTATGCAGGTAGACATGTATCATAGCTTCATTAGGTTGCTGCCTGATTGTAATATATGCCTGGCATGCCATTCTACACTCGCCATTGAGCCAGGGTTGATTTCCCAGCTAAATGTAGATGGAGGAGTGACAGATGGATGTGTTAGGGCTTGAAGGTTACAGACTGAGTTGGCATACAATTATGCTGCTGCTGCTGATGGCCCACAGCATCTCATGGATGTCCACTTTTGGGCCACTAGATCTGTCCTCAGTCTGTACAGTTATGTTCATAATAAAGTAATGTAACTGAGTACTGTAGACATGAGTAAGTGTGACCTTAGCTCCTTAATTCAAACTTCAGAGTGTTGGTACAGTATGGGAGGCCTGCTTATATACAGTGCTCCCAAGGGATGCTGGGATCTCTTGGGACTCCAACAGGTATGCTCGCTGGTGGTGATAGGATACAGGTTACATAAGGTTGCATAAATAACATCACTCCCTCCCAAAGTCAATAGTATACTTATTTACTGGGTGAGGTGATCTGGGGCTTTTCGCTCCCTTGTCGATCGTCTTGGTACAAATGCAGGTGTGGGTGAGTTGGTTGGTTCTTCGCTGGGCTGCTGGGCAGCTGGCCTTGCTGGGCTGCTGGGGATGGTGAGTTCAGCTTCGTGACCAACCTGTATGTTGGAGAGTCAAAATTGGTGGTGTCTTCTTCGGGTTGCTCGTGGCTGTCTGTGAATCGCAGTTTGGTTTGGTCCATTTGCGAGTGAGTCCATCTGCGAGTTTGACCTGAAACACCCTACTCCCTTCTTTGGCTATGACAGTGCCAGCAAGCCATTTGGGACCATGTCCATAGTTGAGTACAAATACAGAGTCATTGACTTCAATATCGCGTGACAAATTTGCACGATCGTGGTACATGCTTGTTGATGCCGCCTGTCCTCGATGTGATCATGGAGATCAGGGTGGACAAGAGAGAGCCTTTGTTTGAGCACCGTTTTCATGAGCAGCTCGGCTGGGGGAACCCCGGTGAGTGAGTGGCGTCTGGTGAGGTAGCTGAGCAGGACTCGGGACAGGTGGGTCTGCAGGGAGCCTCCCGACACACGTTTCAAGTTTTGCTTGATGGTTTGGACTGCCCGTTCTGCCTGGCCATTGGATGCGAGCTTGAACGGGGCAGATGTGGCATGCTTGATCCCATTGCGGGTCATGAATTCCTTGAATTCAGCACTGGTGAAGCACGGCCCATTGTCGCTGAGTGGACATCAGGCAGGCCGTGTGTGGCAAACATGGCTCGTAGGCTTTCGATGGTGGCAGTGGACATGCTTACAGACATTATTACACACTCAATCTATTTTGAATAAGCATCCACAACAACCAAAAACATTTTGCCCATAAACGGGCCCGCAAAGTCAAAGTGGATCCGAGACCACGGTTTGGAGAGCCATGACCACAAACTTAGTGGTGCCTCCCTGGGTACATTGCTCAGTTGAAAGCCAGTGTTGCATTGGCGCATGCATGACTCCAAATCTGAGTCAATGATGGGCCACCACACATGGGATCTGGCTATAGCTTTCATCATTACTATGCCTGGATGGGTACTGTGTAGGTCACGTATGAACGTTTCCCTGCCTTTCTTCGGCAAAACCATGCGATTGCCCCACAAAAGACAGTCCGCCTGTATGGACATTTCGTCTTTGCGCCGCTGGAATGGCTTGATCTCTTCATGCATCTCCCCTGGAACGCTGGACCAGCTCCCATGGAGGACATGGTTTTTTACAAGGGACAATAAAGGATCCTGGCTGGTCCAGGTCTTGATCTGATGGGCTGTAATGGGTGAATTTTTGTTTTCAAATGCATTCATCACCAAGAGCAAGTCTGCAGGCTGTGCCATTTCCACCCCGGTGGAGGGCAATGGTAGCCGACTGAGAGCATCAGCGCAGTTCTCTGTGCCTGGTCTGTGGCGGATTACATAGTTATATTCAGACAGCATAAGCTCCCATCTTTGGATATAGGCAGAGGCATTGGTATTAATCCCTTTGCTCTCTGAGAATAGCGATTTGAGTGGCTTATAGTTAGTTTCTAGCTCAAACTTGAGACCAAACAGATACTGGTGCATTTTTTTCACCCCGTGAACGTATGCCAGAGCTTCTTTTTCAATCATGCTGTAGGCCCTTTTGGCCTTGGACAAACTCCTGGATGCATAGGCGACTGGTTGCAATGTTCCCAATTAGTTTGTTTGTTGTAACACACACCCGACCCCGTACGAAGATGCATCGCAAGCTAGCACTAAATGTTTACGTGGGTTATACAGAACAAGCAGTTTGTTGGAACATAACAGATTTCTAGCTTTCTCAAAAGCAGCCTCTTGTGATTTCCTCCATACCCTTGCGTAGCAGCACATGTAGGGGTTGTAGCAAGGTGCTTAACCCGGGTAGGAAATTACTAAAATAGTTGAGGAGTCCCAGGAATGACCGCAACCCCGTCACGTTCTGTGGTCTTGGCGCGTTCTTGATGGCCTTCGTCTTGGCGTTGGTGGGTCTGATGCCGTCTGTCGCGATTCTTTGCCCTACGAACTCGACCTCTGGCGCCAGGAAAACACACTTTGAGCGTTTCAGCCTGAGTCCCACGTGATCTAGCCGACTTAGAACCTCTTCCAGGTTCTTCAAGTGTTCGATGGTGTCCCGACCTGTGACCAGTATGTTGTCCTGGAAAACCACGGTGCGCGGAACCGACTTTAGCAGGCTCTTCATGTTCCTTTGGAAAATTGCTGCTGCCGATCGGATCTCAAATGGGCATTTCTTGTCGATGAATAGACCTTTGTGCGTGTTGATGCCGGTAAGGCCTTTCGAAGATTCCGCCTGCTCCTGTGTCATGTAGGCCGAGGTCAGGTCCAACTTGGTGAGCGTCTTCCCTCCTGCCAGCATCGCAAATAGGTCGTCTGCCTTGAGTAGCGAGTACTGGTCCTGTAGCGAAAAACAATTAATCGTTACTTTATAGTCCCCACAAATTCTGACCGTGCCTTCGCCTTTGAGAACCGGAACAATCGGACTGGCCCACTCGTTGAACTCCACCGGCGCGATGATGCCTTCTCGTTGCAGCCTGTACAGCTCAATTTCCACTTACTCTTGCATCATATATGGCACCGCCCGTACCTTGTGGTAGATGGGCTGTGTACCAGGAACCAAGTCGATCTGCATCTTTGCTCCCAAGAAACTTCCAATGCCCAGCTCAAACAACGACGGGAACTTGCTCAGAACCTGGGCACATGAGGCATCATCAACGGGCGAGAGCGCTCGGATGTCGTCCCAGTTCCAGCGGATTTTTCCCAGCCAGCTTCTGCCGAACAGTGTGGGGCCATCTCCTGGTACAATCCATAGTGGGAGTTCGTGCACTGCTCCATCATAGGAGACTTTTACTACTGCACTGTCAATTACAGGGATCAGCTCTTTAGTGTAAGTTCTCAGCTTGGTATGAATGGGGCTAAACTTGGGACTGTGTGCCTTGTTGCACCTGTTGAAGGCCTTTTTGCTCATGATAGACTGACTCGCACCCGTGTCCAGTTCCATGGACACTGGAATTCTGTCCAGTTCAACTCTTAGCATGATCGATGGACATTTCATGGTGAAAGTTTATACCCTGTACACTTCTGCCTCTTCGGTTCGAGTCTCTAGTTCAGCCTGATCCGCCATGGATCGAATCTTCTCTGCAACGTGGTGATTTGCAGGGTTTGCAGCTCATTTTCACATTCGCTGGAGGTGTCCCATTGTTCCACAGCATTTGCACACATAGGGCTCAAGTTTCGGCCTGAGTTGCTCCTATTTTTTTGGAGCAACTAGTTTAGAATGGAGCATCTTAGAAATTGCAATTCTCGACATTTAGTTTGCTCCAGTTCTAGTCAGTTAGAATAGTTTCATTTTAGAACAATTTTTTTTTCAAAAGGGGACATGTCCAGTCACTTACGCCTGTTTTGCAAGTTTAGGCAGCGAAAACTTGCTCCAAACTAACTTAGAATGGAGTAAGTGTAGATTTTTGTACGCTCAGAAAACCTTGCCTACACTTATAAATCAGGCGTAGGGAACGAAAGATGGGTGGGGGAGGGAAGTTTACAAACATTAAACACTTCACTTTTACAAATAAAGAGCCATCATCAATAATAAATGATAAATAAATCAATAAATCAATCAAAAAAAAATTTAAAAAATAATTAAAAAATCAATCAATAAATAAAAAATGATTTCTACTCACCTACTGCAGCACCGGGAGCCCTCCAACAGCGTGCTGGGATGGCCCCTTCTCCCCCTCCCAAAGAGAGAGAGACACTGACAGAGACAGAGAGAGAGAGACAGTCTCTGTCAGTGTCTCTGTGTTTTTGACAGCGAGGGGCGGGGGGGGGAGAGAGGGGAGAGGGAGGTGGGGGGGAGATGGTGGGAGGGGAGAGGAGAGGAGAGGAGGGGGAGGAGAGGGTGGAGAGGGGGGAGGGAGAAGAGGGAGGAGGGAGGAGAGGAGGGATGGGGAGGGGGGGGAGGGAGAGGAGGGGGAGGGAGGGAGAGAGAGGAAGGAGGGGGAGGGAGGGAGAGAGAGGAAGGAGGGAGGTAGAGAGAGGAAGGAGGGAGGGAGAGAGAGGAAAGAGGGAGGGAGAGAGAGGAGGGAAAAAGGGAGAGAGAGGAGGGAGGGAGGGAGGGGGAGAGAGGAGGGAGGGAGGGGGAGAGAGGCTGAACTGGCCGGGTTGGGCCGCCGCCGCCGCCGACACTTTGGGCGGGGTCCGCCTCCAGCGAGATGCCGGGCAGGCGGGCCCCATCAACGACGGGGAGGGAGGGGAATGTTGGGGGGGGGTGGGAGAGAAGAGAGGGTGAGAGGAGAAGAGGGGAGAGGGAGGGGGGGAAGGCTGAACAGGAGGGAGGGAGGGGTGGGAGCGAGCTGAACAGGAGGGAGGTCCAGTCCGATCTTCGCCCGGTGAACCCAGGGCCAGGGCTAGGGTCAGGCCCCTCCCACGCAGCCTCGGGGGCCTGGAGCAACTGCACATGCGTGCACACTGTAGCGCGCATGTGCAGAGGTCCCGGCACTGTTTTCCACGCCGGGACCTGGCTCCACCCCCGACCCCTTGTGTTCCGTCACGCCGAGCGCGAAGACGTCCTGAGGAGACCGGAGAATCACAAGGTAAGTTTTCGGCGCCCTTTTTCTTCCAGAAAGTCGGCACACCTAATCGAGATGCCCCATTTTTCCAGAGGGCGTAAACTTGGGCCCATAGTGTTTGAAGCGGCATTGATGGGCTTGATGATCACCTCCGCACCACCAACAAGGTGTTAACTGCCTTGCATTAACGTTTGATGGCGGACTCTGGGTCATCTGAGGTCGTGCAGCTGCAGGCGTGTACGTTCTCCCATATGCATTCCTGCCTGAAAACGGTGTTTCTTTGTGCACAGTACTAGCCGAAACCTCTTTATGCTGCGAAATTTGTTTGGTGTTATCGCTGGCGGACATAAATGCCTGGGCTATCATTATGGCTTCGGTGTTTCAACAGTCAATAGTTTGCGAAGGATAACCTCATGGCCAATACCAAGCACAAAGAAGTCTCTTAGCATTTGCTCAAGGAATCCATCGAATTCGCAATGTCCTGCAAGGCGCCACTTCCTGGCCTTCAGACTGTTGACATGTGTAAAATCAATACCTTGCCATCAGAAAGCTCTCCTTCGGATTTAGGTGCTCCTGGACTAGCGTACACAGTTCTTCATACGATTTGGTTGTTGGTTTCACCGGCGTTAGATGATTCTTCATGAGACCATAGTTTGTTGCCCCACAGATGGTGAGGAGGATCACCCTTCGTTTAGCAGCATTCTCATCCCATTCCAACTCGTTGTCCACGAAGTATTGGTCGAGTTGCTCCACGAAGGCCTCCCAATCGTCCCCTTCTGAGAATTTCTCCAGGATACCAACAGTTCTTTGCATTTTTGCGTGACTGTTCGTTATCTCATCGCCAGTTGTTATGTTCATAATAAAGTAATGTAACTGGGTACTGTAGACATGGTTAAGTGAGGCCTTAGCTCCTTTATTCAAACTCCAGAGTGTTGGTACAGCATGGAAGACCTGCTTATATACAGTGCTCCCAAGGGATGCTGGGATCCCTTGGGACTCCAACCGGTATGCCCTCTGGTGGCAGTATGATACAGGTTACATAGGGTTGCATACATAACATGTACTACTTAGCACACTGGTAGTGTCAAACTACATGATGTAAAGTGTCTTCCCAGTGAACTCGAGACTTTGTCTTCGCCAGAACTGTGTGGTGGTCACTCCTACTAATAATATTATGCACAAATGTTTCTGTTACAGGTCAGTTGGTGAGGACAAAGTTAAACAGGTTGTTCGATTGTGCTGATCCCCTCACTGGCTCCTCACAAGCTGACACAGGCCTAGTCTGCCAGTTACATCCTATAGGACTCCGCCATCTTGACGAGTGACTGTACTACCAAGCCACTCTTTGTGATGACCATTTTGGTCCTCCTTATAGAGTACATTTTGTGCCCTTGTTTCCCTCAATGTTTGACCTGAAGCCATGAACATTCGTAGAGTCCAGAATCGGTGTTGAGATCTCCCGGGACTGTGGACCACTCTGCCTCTACCTCTGGTGGGTCTATCCTGCCAATCGGACAGGACAAACCCAAAGATGGCGAAGGAAGAGTTAGGAATGTCAGCTGAAAGATATTACTCCATGGGTACGATTATGTGAGGCTGTTACTTAGGACAGCTCTGCCAACTTGGGAATGAGTCTCCAGATAATAGGTCGGGGCGCAGGAGTGGCGGAAGATTACAGAGCGATGTGATCGGGGCCCAGGAGAGGCGTGAGTTCGAGGCCTAGAAGAGGCGAGGGCCCAGGGGCAGCACGGACCAGCCCACACTGCGATATGTGTGCGCACTAGGTCCGTGCAACAGAGCAGGTCTCCAGTTGTCTTGGTTAACCCTTGCCACTGGACCAAGACCTAGCTCTGTCAAGCCAGTATGGTGGCTGGTGTGCAACGGCCAACACACATTAAAAAAATCCACGCGCAGGCATCTTCCACCCTTCAACATGTAGTTCGGGATCCGGAATTTTAGGTCCTTCATTGAAACACCTGTGAACACATCCCTTTTTGACGTGGAAGCAAGTCATCCTCGATATGAGGGACCACCTAAGCAGAAGATTAGTGAAGAGGACTTTTCAGGGTCAACTAAGCTTGATTTGCCCGAGCCTTGTGCTGATACAATGCTGAGTCACTACTGATAGGTTCATCCCATATTTTTCATATTGTTTTTTATTGTAGTGGCAGATTTACAGCTGAATGGTTTGCCAGGCCACTTTCCATTACAGAGAACAATGAATAGAGGTCAGTAACCTGTAAACATTCTGTACAAGAAAGGACATGAGGCTGAAATTGAGAAAGATATATAAAAAAAAGGAACAGTAAAAGGAAACAGAAAAAGATTACTAGTGGATAAAGAGGAGAATGAAGGAAATTGAAGAAAAACCACACTTGCTGGAAGTTTGAAACAGTTTGACAAAGGTCCATGCCAAAAACTGTAAAGTCCTGTCCCCTCAGTACAGATTCACACGAGGCATGTAGTGAAGTCAAGGTCACTCTGGATCTGCACCTTTATTTCACAGCTCTGGAATGCTGCACTTGCCTGAGACCTGTCCTTATATACCTGTCTCTTGCAAGTGCATCCCTGATGGTAAGGTATGCTGGTGGTTACAGGTCATATCTTATTACAGTCATGTATAGCATGTTAGGATACAGTTATATATAATAATGTAAGATACATGACATCACCCTCACCCAAGATCTTATTGTCTTTATAGGTTCAGTCTCTCAGGTGGTCTACGCTCTCGCGTGGAGCATCTGAGTTGTAGTTCAGTTGTTTGCCTTGGTGTCTGTTTTTCTTTGGGTATGGTTGCTGGTATCTTGCCTGGGCTGTCTGTTTCGATTGGTGTGATTGTTGTTGACTCACCTGGGCTGTCTGTTGGGATTGCCCTTTCCTCAGGTTGTTCCCTCTGTCTGTCCACCAGGTGTGGTGAGAGTTCCACATTGTAGTCTGCCTCTGGTTCCGCAGTGTTGTTGGTAAATCTGCTTTTGACTTGGTCGACATGCCTCCGGCAGGTTTTGCCATTGTCCATTTGTACTACCAGTAGCCTGTTTCCTTCCTTACCCATTACTGTCCCTGCAAGCCATTTGGGACCCCTGCCATAGTTTAGTACAAATACTTTGTCCCCTATCTCATTCCATCTCCCCCTCGAATTTCTGTCATGGTACTCAGTCAGCTTACGGCGCTTTGCCTCAACGATTTCGTGCATGTCTGGGAGGATTAATGAGAGCCTTGTTTTTAAAGACCTTTTCATCAACAGTTGCACGGAGGGGATCCCAGTCAGTGAGTGCGGACGAGATCTGTATGCCAGCAGCAGTTGCGATAGGCGACCCTGCAGCTTGGGACCTTGGATTTTAAGCATGCCTTGTTTAATGATTTGAACTGCTCTCTCCGCCTGGCCATTGGAGGCTGGCTTCAACGGTGCTGTCTTGACGTGATTTATACTGTGGTCAATTATAAAGTCTTGGAATTCTGCGCTGGTGAAGCACGGACCATTGTCACAGACCAATATGTCAGGGATTCCGTGCATTGCAAACATGGTTGCGAGGCTCTCCACAGTGGTGAAGGTTGTGCTCGAGTTTAAAATGGCGCATTCGATCCACTTTGAAAATGCATCTACAACTACGAGGAACATTTTGCCCATGAATGGGCCCGCATAGTCTACGTGCACTCGCGACCACGGTTTGGTAGGTCAGGGCCAGGGGCTCAGTGGAGCCTCCCTGGGGGCATTGCTGAGTTGGGCACAAATGGTGCATCTTCGGACGCAGAGTTCCAAGTCCGCGTCAATACCAGGCCACCAGACGTGGGATCTGACTATGGCCTTCATGAGAACGATCCCGGGGTGCTCGCGGTGGAGCTCCTGGACAAATCCTTCTCTGCCTCGCAGAGGCATGACTACTCGGCTGCCCCACATCAGGCAGTTTGCTTGTAGTGATAGCTCATGCATGTGCCTGTGAAAGGGTTTTAATTCCTCGGGGCAGGCATCGCGAGCCTCTGCCCAGTCAGCGGTTAGGACACATCTTTTTACTAAGGATAACGTGGGGTCGCTGGCCGTCCAGGCTCTGATTTGGCAAGCCGTCATGGGCGAACCTGTAGACTCAAAGGCATTGATTGCCTTGACTATCTCACAGTCCTATTCGTCAGACCCTTCCGTGGTCGCCAGGGGTAGCCTGCTGAGCGCATCGGCACAGTGCCTGGTCTGTGTCTTATGGTATAGTCGTAGGACGCCAGCATGAGTGCCCACCGTTGAATTTGTGCCGAGGCTTTGGCGTTTGTTGCCTTGCTCTTGGATAGGAGGGACGTGAGGGGCTTGTGGTCAGCTTCTGACGCGAACTTGGCCCCGAAAAGATATTGGTGCATCTTTTTGACACCGTACACGCACGCGAGCGCCTCCTTCTCTACCATTCCGTACCCGCGCTCCGCCCGCGAAAGTGACCTGGAGGCATAAGCTATGGGTTGTAATTTGCCCGCACTATTGACATGTTGCAACACGCACCCGACCCCATACGCTGACACATCGCATGTGAGAACTAGCTTTTTTCCTGGGTCAAAGAAAATCAAAATACTGTTGGAACACAGAAGGTTGCGTGCCTTATTGAAGGCGCGTTCCTGGGAGTCCCCCCAAAACCAATCGCACCCCTTCCTGAGTAGCACGTGGAGAGGCTCCAGCAGCGTGCTTAAGTTCTGCATAAAGTTCCCAAAGTAATTGAGTAGCCCGAGAAAGGCGCGCAGTTCTGAGACATTCCGGGGCCTGGGTTCCAGGCGAATTGCTTCTGTTTTGGACTCTGTTGGGCGGATTCCATCAGCGGCAATCCTTCTGCCCAAAAATTCAACCTCGGGTGCGAGAAACAGGCACTTGGATTTCTTGACTCGTAGGCCTACCCGATCCAACTGCTTTAGTACTTCCTCCAAATTACGGAGATGGGAGTCGGTGTCCCTGCCCGTGATAAGTATGTCGTCTTGAAATACAACTGTCCCTGGACTTGAACAGACTCTCCATGTTGCGCTGGAATATGGCAGCTGCCGACCTGATGCCGAATGGGCATCGATTGTACATGAAAAGGCCTCGATGTGTGTTGATGGTGGTGAGTAGTTTGGATTCCTCAGTCAATTCTTGCGTCATATACGCAGATGTGAGGTCTAATTTTGAGAAAAGGTTACCTCCAGCCAATGTGACAAATAAGTCCTCCACTCTGGGCAGCGGGTACTGGTCCTTTAGGGAGACTCTATTTATGGTAGATTTGTAGTCCCCACACATTCGTATGGATCCATCAGGCTTCATGACTGGGACGATGGGACTTGCCCAGTCGCTAAATTTCACAGGTGATATAATGCCTTCCCGCAGAAGCCTGTCTAGTTCGTGTTCAATCTTTTCCCTCATCATATAGGGTGCAGCTCTGGCCTTGTGATGGACCGGTCTAGCATCCTGTGTGATGTAGATTTTGACTTTAGCCCCTTTGAAAGTGCCCACACCTGGCTGAAAGAGATGTTCAAATCGCTTTATAACTGTTGAGCAGGAGGTCTGTTCCTCTAATGACATGGCATGGACATCATCCCATTTCCAGTTTAGTTTTGCCAGCCAGCTTCTCCCCAGCAGTGCTGGGGGGTCTCCGGGGACAATCCACAGGGGAAGTCGGTTCACTGACCCTTTGTGTGTGACAGAGAGCATGGCACTGCCGAGGACTGGTACAATTTCTTTGGTATAGGTCCTTAGTGTGGTGTCGACCCTTGTGAGTTTTGGTCTGTTTCTTTTATGCGGCCACAGTTGTTCAAATTGTTGAGCGCCCATGAGAGATTGACTCACTCCCGTATCCAGCTCCATGTTGACAGATATCCCGTTGAGTAGGACCCTCATCATTATAGGAGGCGTCCTGTTGTAGGAGCAGCGGCTATTTATCGTGTTGACCCGCTGTACACCGGTGTCCCGGGTACTGCCCCCACCATCTTCTGGTCCGCTTTCCAACCCATCTGATTCGTATACCAGCCGAGCTGCCATTTATTTGCACATGCGGGCCAAATGCCCTGTATATTCACAGTTCCTGCAAACAGCCTGCTGAAATTGACATCCCCTTGACGAGTGCCCACCCCCACACCTCCAGCACAGACCTGTTCCATTGTTCAAAGAGTTCCCAAAGAATGAGCTGCGTCTGGCTGATCTCTCTTGAGCTTCTCTCAGTTTGTAGTTGATTGCTCGCATTGTGGGTTGATGAGGAGTGAACGGCCATTCCTGTGGCCTTTGATGGCTTCTGCCTGCTGTTGTGAGCCTGTTCTCCCAGTTTTGTCTGTGTGTGGGGGTAGCAGCTTGTTTAGTGCTCTGAACTTCTTCCGATATTTCGTTAGTTGTCGTACCTGCATTGTAAATCAACCTCGTTTCTTCTTCCCCTACCAAGAATGTCTGTGCAACCAGTGCTGCTGCCTCTAAGGTCAGGTTCTTCGTCTCTTTGAGCTTTCGGAATATGCTTGCGTGGCCTATTCCTTCAATGAAAAAGTCTCTCAGCATTTCTCTCCTCAGTTCATCGGAGAACTCACATAAACTAGCCAACCTCCGAAGTTCCGCCACGAAGTCGGGTATGCTCTGACCCACACAGCGTCTGTAGTTGTAGAACCTGTGCCTGGCCATGTGTAGGCTGCTCGCTGGCTTCAGGTGGTCTCTTACCAGTGTGCTCAATTCTTCAAATAACTTGCTTGCTGGTTTCTCAGGTGCCAACAGATCCTTCATTAAAGCATATGTTTTCGAGCCACAGCTGGTCAAGAGATGGGCTCTTCTCTTGTCTGTCTTATCATCGCCTAACCAGTCTTTTGTTACAAAGCTTTGCTGGAGCCTTTCTATAAAGTCCTCCCAATTGTCTCCCGCATTGTACTTTTCATCTGATCCGTTGTTCGCCATTCTGTGGATTCTGTAATTCCGTAACCCGTCGCCACTGTAAAGTCCTGTCCCCTCAGTACAGATTCACACGAGGCATGTAGTGAAGTCAAGGTCACTCTGGACCTGCACCTTTATTTCACAGCTCTGGAATGCTGCACTTGCCTGAGACCTGTCCTTATATACCTGTCTCTTGCAAAGTGCACCCCTGGTGGTAAGGTATGCTGGTGGTTACAGGTCATATCTTATTACAGTCATGTATAGCATGTTAGGATACAGTTATATATAATAATGTAAGATACATGACAAAAATATTATCTCATCTTTTCACTTTTCAGCTGCTGACTAAGCTGACCCTTGCCTCCTGCCCCCAATCCCCCATCCCACCAACCGTACATGACCAGCATTATTCTGCTTTTGATTCAGGATAATGAGATGTTTTGTGAATACACAATAGGAGAAAGAGAGTGAACAATTGGGACCACAGAGAAAGATGTTACTGTACAGTGGCCCGAGACCAACTTTCTAATTTATTTTTCTGATAGGTCATGTTTTATGGAACATTAATTTATTGCAGCATAGGCTGGTCACAATAATCATTACATAAGATGATATTCAAAGGACTGACTCATCTCCAGTGGAATTAATAGCGCATTGCAGATTTGAGTACTTTTGTACCAGTTAAACACTTGCATTGATTTACTGAGGTTGTGCTGGGCTCCCTGCATTGCTTTGAAAGCTGACTTATCTCAAGCACTGCAGTCAGGTGGCATCTTGGACAAGCTATAAGGAGCTCAACAAGTCTGTCCCTGGAATGTCTGCCACTGTCCAAACTTATGTGTATTGATGAAAGTAAAGATGCTTCCCCAGACACTTGAGAAACAATTCCTACCAAAACGGGGCCATACGCCCTGATGCTCAGCAGGGGTTCAATCAGTGAACAGTTAACCATGGATTCTTACAGTGCAGGAACAGGCCATTTAACCATCAAGTCTCACCAGTGTTCTTATCTCAATGGTGTCAGCCTTGGCTCAGTGGGTAGCAATCTCAACTTTGAGTCAGAAAGTTGTGGGTTAAGTCCCACTCCAGGGACTTGAACACAAAATCTAGGCTAACACTGCAGTGCAGTGCTGAGGGAGTTCTGCGATGTCCGGGGTGCTGTCTTTCAGTTGAGATGTTAAACCGAGGCCCCGTCTGCCCTCTTTTCACGAACCATCTAGTCTAATCCTGCTCTCCTGCTTGTTCGCCATATCTTTATATCCCTCTTTTTCTTATATTCCGTTGTAATATTCATCTGGATGAGCCACAATTTCCTCCAATTAAACACTGGAAAGACTGAAGCCATCGTCTTTGGCCCTCGCCACAAACTCCATTGCCTCGTCACTAAATCCTTCCCCCTCCCCCGTCACTGTCTCAGGGTCAACCAGACTGTTTACAACCTCGACATCCTATTTGACTCTAACTTACGCGCAACGGCCGTCCGCTGACGTCGGTGGGCGCTTCCCGGCGGCTCTCCCCTCCCTCCTGCTCCAGGCCACGTCGTAAGTGGCACTGTGCGGTTCGAGTAGAGGAATGTCGGCAGCAGTGGGCGGTGAGTGCATCAAAATCGGCCCCCAAATTGGTGTCTAGAAAGACTACTTCTTCATTTTCTTCATACGTTCTCCTATTCTACTTAGTCTTGGTGATGTCCTGAACTATAGAGCTTTGGCTACTTTTCAGACAGCTTTATACAGTGATTCCAAATGTGGAGAGACAAAATAACGGGCTTTTCCTGCCTAAGCTACATTGAAGTAAAAGTGCGTGACATATATGGAGTGACTGACATGTTAAAATGCCGAGCAACAACATTTAGAATGAATCAGTTTAATTACCAAATGACTACTCTTAAAGGGAACATGTTTAGTTCCGTGAATAGCAATGTAATAGCCTTATAATTACAGCATTAATGCATAGTAGTACCTTAACTATCGCATCGTATTTCATTGTGGTTCTGTGGCTAACAGTGCAATTAAAGCCGGATAACTTGTAATTAACCAGAATTACAATGAAGTTCTATGTAATAACAAAGGCGCTACTCGCAGTTTATATTGTAATGAAAATACATTGTTATTTATAGCACTTAAACTAGAAGATTACCATTTAAATTTATAATGCAACTAAAGTATTACTTAAAGAAGACTGATTTTTAAAAAAAATAGCCTTGTAACTTATGTTTTGTGAGCTAGTAGTATCAAAGTTTAATGGGTTTGTATCAAATTACTGTCTTTTTTTGCAACTTTAATTTTTATGGTGATCAAGGTTAGTGCTGGCAAGTGTAACTCTTCCCATTTTAGGCAACGATTGTCAGCACCTAGCACTCCTCTGGTTCAGTATAGCACAGGCCCAGGGGAAATGTATCTGTATGGGCCCAGATTAGCTCTCAGGCCATTCTCAAGTGTTTGTTCCTGTTAAATGAATGAAGCCACCGTGAGTTGATTCTTCCTGTAATTCATATCAATAGAGCAACTCTGAAAAGAAAAGACCTGACATGGTATCCATATGGTCAGAAGCTAAACAATATATTATAATAGGCAAAGTAGCTTCATTATTGTTATATATGTAAACCTGTAAATATCTTGTTTAACCACCAGAGTGCTCATCCCCTGGAGCCACCAAGGGATCCCACAATCCCTTGGGAGCACCTGTACATAAGGAGGCCTCACAGGCTGGAGAGGCACTCTGGCGACTCGTAATAAAGGACTATGGTCACACCTTACTTTGAGCTCACAATATCTGGTCAGACTCTTTATTCAATACATAACAGCTGGCGACGAGATACAGATGACGAACCCCACCGCAACGATGCAGAGAATAGTGGGCATCCTGGAGAAATTTTCGGAGGGAGATGATTGGGAAAACTTCGTGGGGTGACTCGACCAATACTTCGTGGCCAACGAGCAGGAAGGAGAAGCGAACGCTGCCAAATGAAAGGCGATTCTCCTCACTGTTTGCGGGGCACCAACGTACGGCCTCATGAAAAATCTGCTTGCTCTAACGAAACCCACAGAGAAATCGTACAATGATTGGTGCACACTGGTCCGGGAGCATCTAAACCCGAAGGAAAGCATTCTGATGGCGAGGTACAGGTTCTACACGTACAAGAGGTCTGAAGGCCAGAAAGTGGCAAGTTACGTCGCCGAGCAAAGGTGCCTTGCAGGACAGTGTACATTTGTAGGACACTTGGAGCACATGCTCAGGGACTTCTTTGTACTTGGCATTGGCCATGAAGTAATACTTCGCAAATTTTTGACTACAGAGACCCCAACCTTGAGTAAAGCCATAGCGATAGCCCAGGTGTTCATTGCCACCAGTGACAATACCAAACAAATCTCTCAGAACACGAGTGCTGCTGCAAGTACTGTGAACAAAATAATGTTGTTTTCGAATCGTAGCGTACAGGGCAGACCTCACATGCCTGCAGCTGCACGTCCACAGATGTCTCAGAGTCCACCATCAAGGGTGGTGAATGGAAGGCCATTAACACCTTGTTGGCGCTGAGGGGGTGATCATCATTTCCATTCATGCCGCTTCAAAGGATATGTTTGCAAGGGCTGTGGAACAATGGGACACCTCCAACGTATGTGCAGACGAGCTGAAAACCCTGCTAATCCTGCAAACCAACATGTTGCAAAGGAGGACAGATAAACGGTGGATCATGATGAACCAGAGCCTCAGACAGAGGAGGCAGAGGTATATGGGGTGCACAAGGTAACCACAAAGTGTCCCCCGATAATGCTGAAGGTTAAACTAAATGGACTCCCGGTGTCAATGGAACTGGACACGGGCGCGAGCCAGTCCATAATGAGCAAAAAGACTTGCAATAAATTGTGGTGCAGCAAGGCCTCAAGGCCAGTCCTAACTCCCATTCGTACTAAACTGAGAACGTACACAAAGGAACTGATTCCCGTAATCGGCAGTGCTACTGTAAAGGTCTCCTATGATGGAGCGGTGCACAAGCTACCACTCTGGGTGGTACCGGGCGATGATCCCACGCTGCTCGGCAGGAGCTGGCTGGGAAGATACGCTGGAACTGGGACGACGTCCGAGCGCTATCGCCTGCTGACAACACTTCGTGTGCCCAGGTCTTAAACAAGTTCCCTTCGGTGTTCGAACCAGGCATCGGGAAGTTCCGAGGAGCAAAAGTGAAGATCCACCTAATTCCGGGGGCATGACCCATCCAGCACAAGGCGAGAACAGTACTGTACATGATGAGAGGAGAGGGTGGAGATCGAGCTGGACTGGCTGCAACTGGCTGCATTTCGCCAGTCTGATGGTTCCAGTCTCAAGGAAGACGGCACAGTCAGAATCTGTGGTGATTACAAAGTAACTATCAATCGTTTCTCCCTGCAGGATCAATACCCACTACCAAAGGCTGACGTCCTATTTGCGATGCTGGTGGGAGGAAAAACATACACGAAGCTGGATTTGACCTTGGCCTACATGACGCAGGAGCTAGGGGCATCATTGAAGGGCCTCACCTGCATCAACACGCACAAAGGTCTCTTCATTTACAACAGATGCCCGTTTTGAATTCGATCAGCAGCAGCGATATTTCAGAGAAACATGGAAAGCTTACTGAAGTCGGTCCTGCGCACCGTGGTCTTCCAGGACGATATCTTGGTTACAGGTCGGGACACCGTCGAGCATCTGCAGAACCTGGAGGAGGTTCTTAGTCTGCTTAATCGCATGGGGCTCAGGTTAAAACGCTCGAAGTGCATTTTCCTGGCACCTGAAGTGGAGTTCCTGGGGAGAAGAATTGCGGCGGACGGCATCAGGCCCACTGCTTCGAAGACGGAGGCAATCAAGAACACACCGAGACCACAGAACGTGATGGAGCTGCAGTCGCTTCTAGGACTCCTGAACTACTTTGGTAACTTCTTATTGGGTCTTAGCACACTGTTAGAACCACTGCACTCTTTACTGCATAAAGGAGACAAATGGGTATGGGGCAAAAGCCAAGAAAATGCCTTTGTAAAAGCTAGAAAACTGTTATACTCAAACAAATTGCTTGTGTTGTATGATCCATGTAAGCATTTGGTACAAGCATGTGATGCATCATCATACGGTGTCGGGTGTGTATTGCAACAAGCTAATGAATCTGGGAAATTGCAACCGGTTGCTTATGCATCCAGAAGTCTGTCGAAGGCTGAGAGAGCCTACAGCATGATCGAAAAAGAAGAGTTGATGGGGTAAAGAAAATGCATCAATATCTGTTTGGACTCAAATTTGAATTGGAAACCGACCATAAGCCACTGATATCCCTCTTTTCTGAAAGTAAGGGGATAAATACGAATGCGGCAGCCCGCGTCCAGAGCTGGGTGCTTACGTTGTCCACATACAACTACGCCATCTGCCACAGGTCAGGCACAGAAAACTGTGCCAATGCTCTCAGGAGGCTGCCATTGCTCACCACAGGGGTGGAGATGGCACAGCCCGCAGATTTAGTTATGGCAATCGAAGCATTTGAGAGTGAGCAATCACCTGTTACCGCCCGACTGATTAGAACCTGGACGAGTCAGGACCCCTTACTGTCCTTAGTTAAAAACTGTGTGCTCCACGGGAGCTGGTCTCGTGTCCCATTGGAAATGCAGGAAGAAATAAAGCCGTGCCAACGGTGCAAAGAAGAAATGTTTATCCAGGCAGACTGCCTTCTATGGGGTAATGGGGTGCTGGTACCAAAAAAGGGCAGGGACACTTTCATGAGTGATCGCCACAGTACCCACCCAGGCATTGTAATAATGAAAACGATAGCCAGATCCCACGTGAGGTGGCCTGGTATCGATGCAGATTAAGTCCTGCGTGTACAAATGTAACATATGTTCACAGTTAAGCAATGCACCTACGGAGGCGCCACTAAGTTTATGGTCTTTGTTATATATGTGGACTTGTATTTACTCTGTACAGCCACCAGAGGGCTCATTCCCCGGAGTCCCAAGGGATCCCATAATCCCTTGGGAGCACAGGTATTTAAGGCGGCCTCACAGGTTGGAGAGGCACTCTGGAGACCTGCAATAAAAGACTAAGGTCACACTTTAGTTTGAGCTCAGCGTGTTCAGTCTGACTCTTTCTCCATACACAACAACTTGCGATGAGATACAGATAGCGAACCCAAAGATGTGGAGAACAGTGCCATCCTGGAGAAAATTTCGGAGGAAGATGATTGGGAAACGTTTGTGGAGCGACTCGACCAATACTTCGTGGCCAACGAGCTAGATGGGGCAGAGAGTGCTGACAAACATAGAGCGATCCTCCTCACCATCTGTGGGGCATCAACGTATGGCCTCATGAAAAATCTGCTCAAGTCAGCGAAACCCACAGAGAAATCATACGATGATTTGTGCACACTGGTCCGAGAGAATTTGAACCCGATGAAAAGCGTTCTGAAGTACCGGTTCTACACCTACAATAGGTCTGAAGGCCAGGAAGTGGCGAGTTATGTCGCCGAACTGAGACGCCTTGCAGGACATTGCGAATTTGAAGGACATTTGGAGCACATGCTCAGAGACGTTTTCGTACTTGGCATTGGCCATGAAACCGTACTTGGCAAGCTTTTGACTGTAGAAGCCCCCAACCTTGAGTAAGGCCATAGCGATAGCCCAGTGATGTTGTTTTCGAATCATAACATACAGGGCAAGTCACACATACCTGCAGCTACACATCCGCAGATGTCTCAGAGTCCACCATCAAGGGTGATGAATGCAAGGCCATTAACACCTTGTTGGCGCTGTGGGGGTGATCATTGTTTCCATTCATGACGATTCAAAGGATACGTTTGCAAGGGCTGTGGAACAATGGGACACCTCCAACGAGTGTGCAGGTGAGCTGCTAAGCCTGTTAAACCTGCAAACCACGACGTTGCAGAGGAGGACAGATCCACAGAGGATCACTATGAACCAGAGCCTCAGATAGAGGAGGCAGAGTTACATGGGGTGCACACATTCACCACAAATTGTCCCCCGATAATGCTGAATGTTGAACTAAATGGACTCCTGGTGTCAATGGAACTGGACATGGATGCGAGCCAGTCCATCATGGGCAAAAAGACTTTCTAAAGGTTATGGTGCAACAAGGCCTGAAGGCCAGTCTTAACTCCAGTTCGCATGAGACTAAGAATTTACACTAAAGAACTGATTCCTGATTTCGGCAGTGCTATCGTAAAGGTCTCCTATGATGGAGCGGTGCACACTTTGGGTGGGACCGGGCGATGGTCTCACGTTGCTCGGCAGGCGCGGGCTGGGAAAAATACGCTGGAACTGGGACGATGTCTGAGCGGTATCGCCTGCTGACGACACTTCGTGTGCCCAGGTCTTTAACAAATTTCCTTCGCTGTTCGAACCAGGCATCGGGAAATTCCAAGGAGTAAAAGTGCAGATCCACCTAATTCCGGAGGTGCGACCCATCCATCACAAGGTGAGAGCAGTACCGTCCATGATGAGAGAAAGGGTAGAGATCAAGCTAGACCGGCTGCAACGAAACGCCATCATTTCACCGATCGAGTTCAGCGAGTTGTCCAGTCCTATTGTTTCAGTCCTCAAGGGAGGCGGCACCATCAGAATCTGTGGCGATTACAATGTAACTATCAATCGTTTCTCCCTGCAGGACCAATACCCACTTCCAAAAGCCAACGACCTCTTTGCAACACTGGCGGGAGGAAAGACATGCACAAAGCTGGATCTGACTTCAGCCTACATGACACAGGAACTGGAGGGATCATCGAAGGCCCTCACCTGCATCAACACGCACAAAGGTCTTTTTGTTTATAACAGATGCCCGTTGGAATCTAATCAGAGCGGCGATATTCCATAGAAACATGGAAAGTTTACTGAAGTCGGTCCCGCACACCGTGGTCTTCCAGGACGACATCTTGGTCACAGGTCGGAACACAGTCGAGCACCTGCAGAACCTGGAGGAGATTCTTAGTCGACTCAACCGTGTGGGGCTCTGGTTAAAACGCTCAAAGCGCGTTTTCCTGGCGCCTGAAGTGGAATTCCTGAGAAGGAGGATTGCGGCGGACGGCATCAGGCCCACCAACGCGAAGACAGAGGCAATCAAGAATGCACCGAGGACACAGAACCCTGACGGAGCTGCGGTCGTTTCTGGGACTCTTGAACTACTTTGGTAACTTCATACCAGGTCTCAGCACCCTGCCAGAACCATTACATGTCTTACTACAAAAAGGGAACGAATGGGTTTGGGGCAAAAGCCAAGAAAATGCCTTTGTAAAAGTGAGAAAATTGTTATGCTCAAACAAATTGCTTGTGTTGTATGATCCATGTAAGTGTTTGGTACGAGCATGTGATGCATCGTCATATGGCGTCGGGAAACTGCAACCGGTTGCTTATGCATCCAGGAGTCTGTCTAAGGCCGAGGGAGCCTACAGCATGATTGAAAAAGAAGCGTTAGCGTGTGTCTATGGGGTAAAGAAAATGCATCAATAACTGTTTGGGCTAAAATTCAAATTGGAAACTAACCATAAGCTACTTATATCCCTGTTTTCCGAGAGTAAAGGGATAAATACCAACACATCGGCCCGCATCCAGAGAAGAGCGCTCACGTTGTCCGCATACAACTACGCCATCTGCCACAGGCTAGGCACAGAAAACTGCGCCGATGTTCTCAGTAGGCTGCCATTGCCCACCACGGGGGTGGAAATGGCGTAGCCCGCAGATCTAGTCATGGTTATTTTGAGAGTGAGCAATCACCCGTCACTGCCCTGCAGATCAAAATCTGGACAAGCGAGGACCCCTTATTATCTCTAGTCAAAAGCTCTGTGCTTCACTGGAGCTGGTCCAGTGTCCCAGTGGAAAGGCAGGATGAGACAAAGCCGTTCCAGCGGCGCAAATATGAAATGTCTATACAGGCAGACTGCCTTCTGTGCGGCAATCGAGTAGTGGTCCCCAGGAAGGGCAGAGACACCATCATTGATGACCTCCACAGTACCCACCCAGGCATCGTAATGATGAAAGCGATAGCCAGATCCCACGTGTGGTGGCCCGGTATCGATGCGGACTTAGAGTCCTGCGTTCACAGATGTAATACATGCTCGCAGTTGAGCAATGCACCCAGGGAGGCGCCGCTAAGTTTATGGTCTTTTCCCTCCAAACCGTGGTCTAGGGTACACGTCGACTATGCAGGCCCATTCTAGGGTAAAATGTTCCTTGTGGTTGTAGACGCCTACTCTGTCATGTATCTCACACTATTGTACATAACTGTATCTTACCATGCTATACATGATTGTAACTAGAGATGACCTGTAACCACAAGCTTACCTTACCAGCAGGGGTGCACTTGCAGGAGACACTGGATAGCTGTTCCACACAGGTATATAAAGAGAGGTCTCGGACAAGTGTGGCATTCGAGAGCTGTGTAATAAAGGTGCAGGTCCTGCGTGACCTTGAGTTCAGCATGTACCTTGTGTGAGTCTGTACTGCAGTGCCGACAAGTTACGGGATCACAGAATCCACAGAATGGCGACCAACGGCTCAGATGAAAAATACAATGCTGGAGATAATTGGGAGGACTTTAGAGAAAGGCTCCAGCAAAGCTTTGTAACCAAAGACTGGTTAGGCGACGATAAGGCAGACAAGAGAAGAGCCCATCTCTTGACCAGCTGTGGCTCAAAAACATACGCCTTAATGAAGGACATGCTGGCACCCGAGAAACCAGCAAGCAAGTCGTTTGAAGAGTTGAGCACACTGGTGACGGAACTTCAGAGGTTGGCTAGCTTATGTGAGTTGTCCGATGATCTAAGGAGAGAAGTACTGAGAGACAATGCGAGCAATCAACTACAAACTGAGAGAAACTCAAGAGAGATCAGCCAGACGCAGCTCATTCCTTGGAAACAATGGAAGCGGTCTGTGCTGGAGATGTGGGGGAAGGCACTCATCAAGGGGGTGTCGATTTCAGCATGCCATTTGCAGAAACTGCAACTATACAGGGCATCTGGCCCGCATGTGCAGAAAAACGGCAGCTCAGCTGGTAAACGAATCGGAAGGGTCGGAAAGCGGACCAGAAGACGGTGGGGACAGTACCCAGGACACCGATGTACAGCAGGTCAACACGATCAATGGCCACTGCTCTTACAACAAGACGCCTCCAATAATGATGAGGGTCCTACTCAACGGGATACCCGTCAACATGGAGCTGGATATGGGAGCGAGTCAATCTCTCATGAGCGCTCAACAATTTGAATAGCTGTGGCCACACAAAAGAGACAGACCAAAACTCACAAGGGTCGACGCCAAATTAAGGACCTATACCAAAGAAATCTTCCCAGTCCTTGGCAGCGCCATGCTCTCAGTCACACACCAAGGGACAGTGAACCGACTTTCCCTGTGGATTGTCCCCGGAGATCTCCCAGCACTGCTGGGGAGAAGCTGGCTGGCAAAACTAAATTGGAAGCGGGATGATGTTCACGCCATGTCATCAGAGGAACGGACCTCCTGCTCAACAGTTATAAAGCGATTTGAACATCTCTTTCAGCCAGGTGTAGGCACCTTCAAAGGGGCTAAAGTCAAAATCTACATCACACAGGATGCTAGACCGGTCCATCACAAGGCTAGAGCTGTGCTCTATGTGATGAGGGAAAAGATTGAACATGAACTGGACAGGCTTCTGCGGGAAGACATTATCTCACCCGTGGAATTTAGCGACTGGGCAAGTCCCATCGTCCCAGTCATGAAGCCTGATGGATCCGTACGAATCTGTGGGGATTACAAATCTACCATAAACAGAGTCTCCCTACAGGACCAATATCCACTGCCCAGAGCGGAGGACCTATTTGCCACATTGGCTGGAGGAAAACATTTCTCAAAACTAGATCGCACATCTGCGTACATGACGCAAGAACTGATTGAAGAGTGTAAGCTACTCACCACCATCAACACACATCGAGGCCTTTTCATGTACAATCGATGCCCATTTGGCATCAGGTTGGCAGCTGCTATATTCCAGCGCAACATGGAGAATCTGCTCAAGTCAATCCCGGGGACGGTTGTATTTCAAGACGACCTACTTATCACGGGCAGGGACACTGACTCCCATCTTTGCAATTTGGAGGAAGTACTAAAGCGGTTGGATCGGGTAGGCCTGAGAGTGAAGAAATCCAAGTGCCTGTTTCTCGCACCCGAGATTGAATTTTTGGGCGGAAGGATTTTGGGCTGATGGAATCTGCCCAACAGAGTCCAAAACCGAAGTAATTCACCTGGTACCCAGGCCCCGGAATGTCTCGGATGTGCACGCCTTTCTCGGGCTACTCAATTACTTTGGAAACTTCATGCAGAACTTTGGCATGCTGCTGGAGCCTCTCCACATGCTACTCAGAAAGGAGTGCGATTGGTTTTGGGGGTCACCCAGGAACGCGCCTTCAATAAGGCATGCAACCTTCTATGTTCCAACAGTGTTTTGGCTTTCTTTGATTCAGGTAAAAAGCTAGTTCTTACATGTGATGCGACAGCGTACGGGGTCGGGTGCGTTTTAAAACATGTCAATGGTGCGGGTAAATTACAACCCATTGCTTATGCCTCCAGGTCACTTTCGCGGGCGGAGCGTGGGTACGGAATGGTGGAGAAGGAGGTGCTCGCGTGCGTGTACGGTGTCAAAAAGATGCACCAATATCTTTTCGGGGCCAAGTTCGTGTCAGAAACAGACCACAAGCCCCTCACGTCCCTACTATCTGAGAGCAAGGCAATAAACGCCAATGCCTCGGCGCGCATTCAACGGTGGGCACTCATGCTGGCGTCTTACGACTACACCATAAGGCACAGACCAGGCACAGACAACTGTGCCGACGTGCTCAACAGGCTACCCCTGGCGGCCACGGAAGGGTCTGACGAACAGGACTGTGAGATAGTCATGGCAATCAATGCCTTTGAGTCCACAGGTTCGCCCATGACGGCTCGCCAAATCAGAGCCTGGACGACCAGCGACCCCACGTTATCCCTAGTAAAAAGATGTGTCTTAACTGGTGACTGGGCAGAGGCTCACGATGCCTGCCCCGGGGAGATCAAACCTTTCCATAGGCGCATGCATGAGCTGTCACTACAAGCAGACTGCCTGATGTGGGGCAGCCGAGTAGTTAAGCCTCTGTGAGGCAGAGAGGCATTTGTCCAGGAGCTCCACCGCGAGCACCTGGGGATCATTCTCATGAAGGCCATAGCCAGATCCCACGTCTGGTGGCCTGGCATTGACACGGATTTGGAGCTCTGCGTCTGGCGGTGCACCACTTGTGATCAACTCAGTAATGCCCCCAGGGAGGCCCCCCTGAGCCCCTGGCCCTGGCCCACCAAACCGTGGTCGCGGGTGCACGTAGACTATGCGGACCCATTCATGGACAAAATGTTCCTTCTAGCTGTAGATGTATTTTCAAAGTGGGTCGAATGCACCATTTTAAACTCAAGCACCACCTCCACCACTGTGGAGAGCCTTGGAACTATGTTTGCAATGCACGGAATTCCTGACATATTGGTCAGTGACAATGGCCCATGCTTCACCAGCGCAGAATTCCAAGATTTCATAACTGACCACGGCATGAATCATGTTAAAACGGCACCGTTCAAGCCGGCCTCCAACGGCCAGGCGGAGCGAGCAGTGCAAATCATTAAACAAGGCATGCTCAAAATCTAAGGTCCCATGCTGCAGAGCCGCCTGTCGCGACTGCTGCTGGCATACAGATCTCGTCCGCATTCATTGACTGGAGTTCCCCCCGTGCAACTATTGATGAAACGGACCTTAAAGACAAGGCTCTCATTAATCCTCCCAGACATGCATGAAATCGTTGAGGCAAAGCGCCGGAAGCTAACTGAGTACCATGACCGAAATTCGAGGGGGAGGTGAGAATGAGATAGGGGACAAAGTGTTTGTGCTAATCTATGGCAGGGGTCCCAAATGGCTTGCAGGGACAATAACAGGCAAGGAAGGAAACAAGCTACTGGTGGTACAAATGGACAATGGCTAAACCTGCCGAAGGCATGTAGACCAAGTCAAAAGTAGATTTACCAACAACACTGTTGAACCAGAGGCAGACTACAATGTGGAACTCACACCGCACCTGGTGGACAGACAGAGGGAACAACCTGAGGAAAGGGCAATCCCAACAGACAGCCCAGGCGAGACACCAACAATCATACTGAATGAAACAGACAGCCCAGGCGAGATACCGGCAATCACATTGAAAGAAAAACAGGCACAAAGGCAAACCACTGAACCACAACTAAGACGCTCCACGCGAGAGCGTAGACCACCTGAGAGACTGAACCTATAAAGACAATAAGACCTTGGGGTGATGTCATGTATCTCACACTACTGTACATAACTGTATCTTACCATGCTATACATGACTGTAACTAGAGATGATCTGTAACCACCAGGGCACTTGCAGGAGACACTGGATACCTGTTCCACACAGGTATATAAAGACAGGTCTCAGGCAAGTGTGGCATTCGAGAGCTGTGTAATAAAGGTGCAGCTCCTGAGTGACCTTGACTTCAGCATGTGCCTCGTGTGAGTCTGTACTGCAGGGACAGGACTTTACATGCTCCAAGTGGATTGAATGTGAGATAATGTCAGCTAGCACATCGGCTGCCACTACTGAAAGCCTGCGGGCCATGTTTGCCACACATGGCTTAACGGATGGCCTGGTGAGTGACAATGGGCCATGTTTTACCAGTGCTGAGTTCAAAGAATTCAGGACCCGTAACGGGATCAAACATGTCACATCTGCCCTGTTTAAACCAGCGTCCAATGGACAGGCAGAGAGAGCAGTGCTAACCATCAAGCAAGGCTTGAAGAGGGTAACTGAAGGCTCACTGCAGACTCGCCTATCCCGAGTCCTGCTTAGCTACCGCACGAGACCCCACTCACTCACTGGGATCCCACCTGCTGAACTGCTCATAAAAAGAGCACTTAAGACAAGGCTCTCGTTAGTTCACCCTGATCTACATGTTCCTAGTGGTTGTAGATGCGTACTCCAAATGGATTGAATGTGAGATAATGTCGGCAAGCACATCCGTTGCCACCATTGAAAGCCTGCGGGCCATGTTTGCCACGCACGGCCTGCCTGACGTCCTTGTGAATGACAATGGGCCGTGCTTCACCAGTGCCGAGTTCAAAGATTTCATGACCCGTAATGGGATCAAACATGTCACATCTGCCCCGTTTAAACCAGCGTCCAATGGTCAGGCAGAGAATGCCGTGCAAACAATCAAGCAGAGCTTGAAGCGGGCTACTGAAGTTTCACTGCAGACTCTCCTATCCTGAGTCCTGCTTAGTTACCGCACGAGACCCCACTCATTCACCGGGGATCCCCCCCCCGCTGAACTGCTCATGAAAAGGGCACTTAAGACAAGGCTCTCATTAGTCCACCCTGATCTACAAGAACAGGTAGAAAGCAGGCGGCTTCAACAGAATACATATCATGATCGCGCAAATGTGTCACGTGAAATCGAGATCAATATCCTGTATTTGTGTTGAACTATGGACAAGGTCCCAAGTGGCTACCTGGCACTCTCATGGGCAAAGAAGGGAGTTGGGTGCTTCTGGTCAAACTTTAAAATGGGCTCACCTACAGGAAACATTTGGACCAAACCAAACTCAGATTCACGGACTATCCAGAGTAACCCACAATAGACTCTATCTTTTTTGACCCTCCAACACACACACCAATGGTAACCAACCCAGCGGTTGATCACGAAGCAGAATCCATCACCCGCAGCAGCCCAGCAAGACTCACCACCCCCAGCAGTCCAGCAAGGCCAACTGCTCAGCAGCCCAGCGAGGGCCCAACAAACGACTCACCAAAACCAGCATTTGCACCGAGACGATCAACCAGGGAAAGGAAGGCCCCAAATCGACTCATATTTTAAATAGTTATACTACTGACTTTGTGGGGGGGAGCATTGTTATAAATGTAAACCTGTAAATACCTTGTTTACCATCAGAGGGCTCATCCCCTGGAGTCCCAAGGAATCCCACAATCCCTTGGGAGCACCTGTACATAAGGTGGCCTCACAAGCTGGAGAGGCACTCTGGTGACTCGTAATAAAGGACTACGGTCACACCTTACTTTGAGGTCACAGTATCTGGTCAGACTCTTTATTCAATACATAACAATTATCTTGTCTGAAATTCTTACCATTTCTTGCAGGCCTTTGACATAAGGATAAATCGGTGGTGTGTCTGTTGCCATAGGAACATATCAACAGGAGTAGGCCATTCAGTCCATCTGCCATTCTAACAGATCATGGCTGATCTGTACCTCAACTCCATTTACCGACCTTGCTCCATCTCCCTTCAAACACTTACCCAACAAAAGTCTATCAATCAATCTTGAAAATTTTTATTGACCTGGTATCCACAGCCTTTCACCACATTGAACTCCAACTGCCATAGTTTTGCCCACTCCCTTAGTCTGTCTATGTACCTTTGCAACTTTCTGTTTCTGTCTGCACAACTTACTGTGACACATAACTTAATGTCATCTGCAAACTTGGATAGTCAACAATCTACTCCTTCATCCAAGTCATTAATATACATGGTGAAATGCTGAGGCCCCATTACAGATCCCTGGGAAATGCCATGTGTCACATCCTGCCAATCAGAGCATGTTCCCTTTATCCTGCTGCCTGTGTCCTGACTAGCACCAAATCCCGTTCACCCATCACCCCTGTGCTCGCTTATCTACATTGGCTCCCCGTCCAGCATTGCCTCAATTTTAAAATGCTCATCCTTAGATTCAAATCCCTCCATGGTCTCACCCCTCCCTATCTCTGTAACCTCCTCCAGTGTACAAGCCTCTGAAAACTCTGTATTCCTCCACCTCTGGCCTCTTATACATCCCTGATTTTCTTCATCCGTCCATTGGCGGCCATGTCTTCAGCTGTGTGTGTGTGTGTGTGTAAACAGTGTGTGTGTGTGTGTGTGTGTAAACAATGTGTGTGTGTGTGTGTAAACAATGTGTGTGTGTGTGTGTGTGTAAACAGTGTGTGTGTGTGCGTGTGTGTAAACAATGTGTGTGTGTGTGTAAACAGTGTGTGTGTGTGTGTGTGTGTGTAAACAGTGTGTGTGTGTGTGTGTGTGTAAACAATGTGTGTGTGTGCGTGTGTGTAAACAATGCCTTCAGCTGCCTGGGCCCTAAGCTCTAGAATTCCTTCCCTCAACTTCTCCGCCTCTCTACCTCTCTTTGCTCCTTTAAGACGCTCCTTAAAACCTACCTCTTGTTTTAGTATTTCCTTATATGGTGTCACATTTTGTCTGATAATGCTCATGTGAAGCGGCTTGGGGTGTTTTACTGCTCTAAAGGTACTCGATAAATGCAAATCTTCCAACCAATTACCGACCCTTATCACAATGTTACCTCCAATTCCTCGCAGGCATTCCAACAGAAATGACAATTAGTTTGAAGATTTGAGAACCAATGTTCCCGCTAAGGTGCGCACACGTGGACGGACAGTGGTCGGAAAGGTTCCATTGTAAATACCGCGCATGCGCAGACATTTAAAGGGGCCGCACATTAAAAGAAACAGGCCACGCAGAACAAAGCGCAGCTTACAGGAAACATTAGTGATAACTATAAAATGTGCCTCACCGAGATCAGATCAGCCATGATCTTATTAAATGGCGGAGCAGATTCGAGGGGCCAAATGGCCTACTCCTGCTCCTATTTCTTATGTTCTTATATGGTGATGTTGTAATGAATCAGAGCTCCAATGACATGGAAGGGTTTAGGGCCATATTATTCGTTGCTGTGAGTTGCTGATCTCCCCTTTGCTATTGTGAGATGATGCTAAGTAGAGGCCGAGCCACATCCCCACAGTGTCAATGGGAAAATGAGAGAGAGAGAGAGAGGTTAACCTCGAAGATTCTCATGTATCTCCTGAAAGCCATTGACGCTCAAGTGCTTACAGAGGCTTGGGAACCCAGTGTGATGAAAACAGAGTTTTAATCCTGGGTCAATGTGTTTTTTATATATACATATTTAGTCGATGTCCCGTGGTGTTCCCTGGGAAGTCCAGACCAAGTCTATTCTTCAGGTGAAGCAGGGTTAGAAGGTGGTGGATAATAGGACGCACAGACACAATTCAGTCCTCATTTTAAATTCTGTGCTTATTTTTTGGTGAATACATTGATTTTATATTATTGTTTATAGTGAAGTAGCAAAACTTACGATATTTTGGGAAGCAGAGAAATGGGGTTAGTAGGAGTTTAGGAGTTTCTTCCAGTACAAGCTGAGGACCTTGGAGTATTTTGTGCAGTTTTGGTCTCCTTACCTAAGAAAGGATATACTTGCCATAGGGGGAGTGCAGCAAAGGTTCACCAGGCTGATTCCTGGGATGGCAGGACTGTCATATGAGGAGAGATTGGGTCTACTAGTCCTGTATTCACTAGAGTTTAGAAGAATGAGAGGGGATCTCATTGAAATGTATAAAATTCTGACTGGGTTGGATAGACAGGGTATGGGGAGGATGTTTCCCCTGGCTGGGAAGTCTAGAACAAGGGATCACAGTCTCAGGATACGGGGTAGGAAATTTAGGACCGAGATGAGGAGAAATCTTTTCACTCAGGGGTGGTGAACCTGTGGAATTCTCTACCACAGAAGGCTGTGAAGGCCAAGTCATTGAATATATTTAAGAAGGAGGTAGATTTCTGGAAACAAAGGGTATCAAGGGGTATGGGGAAACAGTGGGAATATGGTGTTGAGATCAGCCATGATCATATTGAATGGCGTTGCCGACTCGAAGGGCCGAATGGCCTACTACTGCTCCTATTTTCTATGTTTCTATGTTTGTATGACCTGGGAGATGCAAAACTGAGGCACAACAGTGCCACCACTGATTGGAGGGTGTAATTACAACCTGACAAATTTACATAGGTAGCATCCATTTTAATCTGTGGATATAGAAATTTATAATAGAAAAAGTTAACACAAAAGCGTGACACCGGAAGTAAGGTTTTCTATATAGGAACTGCACATAGACATAAGAATTTTATATATAGTATCAATCAATCTGGAGTGTGATGTGTACAATATATATACAGCTTCATAAAAGTTCAAGCAGGGTGACATTTCTGTTCCAGGGTAGAGCCTTGAGCTTGATACTAGTTAAAAGAAAATTGCATGTAAAGGTCAACAACTACCCATCTTATAATAAGCATAATCTTGCCCACAGAGAGATGAATGTTTTGTGTGTCCCAAAAATGAATCTAACATCATTTGCATTGTTTTCTATTTTTCTTCACTTCCTTCCCCTGTTCTCAGTCAACCTGAGCTGCCTGTGGGCAAGCCGGCATGTGGCCAATCTGCTCTTCGATTTCTGTCAATCCTGGTCTATGGCCAGTGTTGTAGGGCATTAGGCACCTGCTAAATATATAAATATATGTATGTTTAAAATGTTAGCCAAATATAAAATGGCTGCCAGGGGGCTTAGCAAAGCATGGTGGGGGCTTGGTTAGCCAAGTTAGCTAAAGCTGCTGACTGAGCACTGACCCTGCAGAGCCTGGTCTCAGGAATGTCTTGAATCAACAGCTTGAGACAAGATAGTATATAGAACACTGCGGTACCTAGTACGGAATGTCCTCAAGTCAGTGACCCCCATATAGGGTGCCTAGCAACCATAGAGATAAGGAGCTAGGCACTGGCAGAATCCATGAGGAACGAAGTTAAGGGGGGCCTGGAGAGCATCACATGGATAGGGATCTGCCCCCAGCTGTCACAAACTGATCATGCAGCCCCCTGATGTACCAGAGTTAATGTTATTGGCCCATTTAAACCTTTATGTAATCTATAATCATTATGATTGGATTGTGTCCAGCCGAAGTGGGCTGAGTAACTGTAATGAACTATTGTAAAACATATAAATATCGATTAATTTCTTTGTTCGGTGGAGTGGAGTGCCTGGAGTTGGACCAGAGGCTCTCTCCCCGCCGGCGTAATAAAAGCCGTTTTGGCGTTGGAACCGACCCACAGTGTCGAGTGATTCTTGCAGGAAAACATTCGCGCTAACAGTGGCATCACAAACAGGATTTCCCGGAGTCGCTGGACGCCCTTGGAAAAACCCGGGTGAGTATAAAAAATGTTAAAATATACCCCGGAGACCAGGCGGTGCACAGCGACCAACGGAAACCAAACCTGTGAACAGAGTCGGACCGACAGACAAAACGGTGGTAGGTAGTCGTTAAGGAGGCGTGGGGCACTGCGGGAATTGCTTAAATGCGTTTAAAGAATTGTATAAGTTTGTGTAACAGCAGAACTTGTGACCTGACAGTAGCCAGGAGACGCTCTACTACAAGTTACGCTAGGTAGAAAGCGGACCTCTGAGAGTAGATTCCTAATGGTTCTAGTCTACCCAGGAATGGCCAATAAAGCAAATAACCCCGAGTGGGGACCAAAAGGGTCCCTTACCTGCCACCTGTCAGAAAAACAAAAGAAACTAATCGAGAAAATGATTAAAGCAGGATGGGATCCTCAGGACCCGCCAGCAGACCAGCGGGAATGGTGGGAGAAGGAAAAGATAAAAATGAAAAGACTGTGGTCTTGATACTGTGAGCCCACGTAAAATTAACAGAGGAAGTAAATCAATATGTAAGAAATAAAAAAAAACCTGATAGTGATTATCTTAAGTGAAGTATGGATCCAAGAATAGAGCCGGCCAAAAAATGAATAAGCTTTGTTGAATGAAGAGAGACTTTTGTGAATGTCTGTTGTTGAGTGAGAGTCCTTGTGTGATTTTTTGACTGCGGAATGAATTTTTTATGTTTTCATGTTTCCGAAAGCCTGTTTGGAAGAGTAGTGCAGCTGTCTGTTTATTTTAGCTCCACCTACTTTTCCAAACAGAGTGAAAGTTTTTTTCAATCCTTTGTAGTATTGTCCTGTATGTGGGAAGTTTTAAGACATTTTAAGTTAGAAACGCAGGTGTGGATTTAATCGGATGATAAGTTACGGAGCTAGCAAATGCACAAAGGATTGATTACATTGGGTTGAAAGACATAAATTTAGTCTAGGAATGAGATAAAGAATGCCTTTTAAAAAAAAGCTTCTAGCTCAAAAAAAAAAGAGTTTTAAATAAAGATTGAAATTACAAAATTTGAATTGGGATTTTGAGATATTAAGAGAAGGCACAGCAAAATACTGAGATGGATTTAAACTCAAAAAAAAGGTTATTAAATTAAATCTGATCTCTTAAAGAAAAAAGGAGGAAATAAAACTAAAAGGTTTGGAAACAATCTAAAAATACCTACAGGGATCAGGTCAAACTCCTGGGCGAGTGGTGAGCTATCTGCGAAGGTGTAAAAGGGACTTTTGAAAATGTTAAAACAGCAAGCTTTAGCAGTTTAGAAGAAGACATTTTAACGACCTTGAAACTGGAACATTTTGAGATAACGAAAAGCAGCCCTCAAAGCCTACGTGCTAGACTCCGTTCTAGTTATGGAGAAAAGAAAAGGATAAAGACGCAACTTTGAAAGTAAACAAATTGAACGAATTTGAAAGAAAAAGTGTCTTCGATTGTCTGATGATTTTAAATTAACAAATTTACGGAGTCACGAGCCCTCCGTGTAAAATATTATTTGAAGAAAGGTGATCTGAAAAAAAAAGACGTAATGCATTAATTAGGTGTTGAAAAAAAAGGGGTGTTTGTGATGGAAAAAGACATAACTTACTAAATACTAGTTGATATTGACTGTGAAAAAGATATTGGTTTAATTGGAAAAAAAAATTGGTGGAGGTAAAAGACACTCTACATTGATAATGATTTTAAATTATGAGAAAGTTTCACTGCAGTTTGAAAAGATTTCCAGAATAGACGGTGTTTATCAAGAAAAGTCCCGAACAGTCTAAACAAGCAGGAGGGTTTTGAAAATAACCGAGGAGAAAAGATCTAAGCTATGCAAACTCAGCAGAGAGAGAAATAAAACACAAGATTTGCCCAGTGAACGGAACCGTTAAAAAAAACCGAAATGTTGGAATGTATACAGCTTGTGTGAAAATTGGATTTCAGTCTCTCATTTTTTTAAAAATATCCTTGGCAAGTACTTGAATTAGAAGTTTAGAAAATTTGGAGTTTAATCTAAAATGCTGTCTTTCCCGATGAGAAGATTTTTATTATGACCACTTTACTAATGATTTCTGCTGTTTTAACGGATTCCTAATTTCTAAGCAAGTTTTGAAGGCACAAAGATTTGGATGATTACGCGAAGTCATGTAATGACATCAGGCCCTCTTACAAACCTGTAAAGGAGTTAACCCTTTCCATTGACAGCTGTTTTACACTGGACCTTACCAATTTTAATTTCTTCAGAATAAAAATAAAACAGAACTAGCTGGTCAAGAATTAAAAGTTAAGATAAACAGGCTGGAAGAGGTTTTTAAAAATGGGACCAGACGGATAGTGCAGTGTGCAGCCATAGCACCATCACCTATGGCAATCGAGCCAATGTACCCCACAGGGGGTAGGTGTAGTCCACAAACCCAATCTAACAGTAAAGCAGACTGGGATGTTTGGAGGAATATTGGTGGCATTGGTGTTGATTGGAGTTTGGATAATATTTAGATGGGTCAGCGTGCAGGCTCGAGCACAGCAGGCTCAAATACAAAACTGACGGCAGCCCAGACAGGGACATGAAGTGATAGAGATGGTACGACTATAAAGAATATGGATAACCTAATCCTTACCTCCGATTCCACAGAGTGACCGCGACACAAGTAGACCAGAACCTAACACCTGGTGACGACCAGGCTGTCTGTTTAAAATTGCAGATAAAACTCACCGTGATGGGACCGCGGCAACTGATTCAACTCATAATATTGGGAACCTTAAGACCCACGCAAACACTGGATGATACCAACGGATTGCAGTGCACTCAGGAAATAAACAACTACATGAACTATGGAGTCTTGTTTGATTTAACGGATGGAATGTGCATTCCAGCAGCCAAGGACTGGAGCAAGGACAGGACTTATTTTAATGCATGGCTGCAAGTGAACCTGAATAAGGACAAAGCATGCGTGCAATGCTCCACAGGTACAAGGAGCAGTTGCATTGGGCGAAGGGAGGCCAAGGGGCTCGATAAATGTATTTGGGATAATTTGAGCGCCCCCTGCCCAACCACAACCGTTAGTCACCCACAAAAAGGGGGTGGGGCTGTGTGGATACTACGAGGAGGTAGAGGCTGCCGCAATATCGTTGTATGTATGCTTCTCACCCCCTCCGACACCGCGCCCCATAAGAACCACCACACAGCCTGAGGAATTGCCATGCCCCATAACTACTAAGGGACCAGAAAATGGGATCGCACTGTTCAACGAAGGGGAATTGTATGATAATGTTAAGCATGAAATTGTGCCTGTCCTGATCAATATTTCAGGCATCCAGATGCCGGAATATTGTACAGAACAGTCAAGGAAAATGTATAATGTATTAAGTAAAGTCATAATGCTGCAGGCTGCCGATGCAATGGGTGCCAGTAGATTCCGAGGACAGGAGTCAGCCCCCAGGATAAAGAGGGGAATAGTTAATGATGTTATTACCGACCGGCTTCAATGCAGGAATCTCTGTAGTAAACTCGCTAGACATACAAGGGTTAAACGAAAGGGTGGAACAGCTTAAAGGGGTGATGAAGGGGTTATTAGAAAGGGTGGAGCAAAACCAGGACGACCAAGCCAACCTAGGAAAGGAGGGTGCCGAAATCCAGCTGGATGGCATCTCAGTCCTGGAAGCTCATGCCAAAACCATCAATCACCTCATTGATAGAGAAAGAGAAGATACCGGAAAGCAAAGACAGGGGCAACTCTGTCACGCTTATGGCCTGTGGATGGTGGGACAGATCCGCCACAATCTCAATCAGATCCAAAGCAGGGAGGTACCCGATTGGATAGACAGTTCACATTTGGCTCAGTTGGCCAACCAGAGGGGGACACTGGATAATTGTACTCTGAAGGGACTGACCTGAGTATACCCAGCGATTCCAGATTGCCAGATGGGTAGGAATACTGGGATGGGGATAGTCCTGATAATCCCTATAGCCACGCCGGACTCAGGGCCGTTCCCCCTGTACCAACTAGAGAATATCGGGGTAATACGGGGAAATGTCTCCATCCGTTACTATCTGACCACCACCTCCGCCGTTCGCCGAAATGACATACTTACCGGGATTTCCCTAACAGGATGCAAGCAAAGGGGGGAGATCACAGTATGCCCTCACCTGGTGGGCCGAGGGGAGCTAAACGAGTGCGGGTTTAACCGAACCGACGGATATGTACCAGAAATAGTGCCCGCACACATGCACTTTGCGAGGGCCGGCTACGGAGGGAAGGGAAGGTACTGCATCTCTACTACAGAGCGTTCATACCAGTATAATGACCTGCAGTGCCCGATACCACAGCTGAACTTTTTGCGCCGCTACGACGATTAATGTAACCGATCAGCTCCACGATCATTTGCAGGATTATGACGAGCCAGATCAGGTCCCTATCCCACATCTAACCGAAGTATTACGGGAATTGAGGCTCCGGGTGGGTCAATCCGTAAAGCTCTACCACCAACTGCAAACTAAAATCAAAGTACTAGAAGAAGATATCGATGTAGACTTACAAAGTCAGAGTTGGTGGAGAAAGGTCTGGGACTGGGGAATAAATGTGAACATCCATCCTTGGATTCGAATAATTTCACACATACTGGTCGGAGTACAATTGATCTTAGCAGTAACATGGGTTTAATGGCCTGCCAGGCGTGCAGGCACCACGCACAACAAAGAAGGATCCATGCCAGGTCCCTGGGAATTAATAAAGCCTGTCTAACAGAAGGGCAGGAGGATTTAGCCTTCATCAATTTGATCTAAGCAACCGGGACTCCTGAAACCACGTGACTGACCAGCACGTTGGGGTAGGGAATACCGGGCCGTGCACAAAATCTATTAGGGATAGAGATAGGATGGTCGGTTAAAGGGGGACTAGGACTAGTCCCTTTACCGAAAGGGGGGAATTGTTGTAGGGCATTAGGCACCTGCTGAATATGTAAATATATGTATGTTTAAAATGTTAGCCAAATATAAAATGGCTGCCAGAGGGCTTAGCAAAGCATGATGGGGGCTCGGTTAGCCAAGTTAGCTAAAGCTGCTGACTGAGCACTGACCCTGCAGAGCCTGGTCTCAGGAATGTCTTGAATCAACAGCTTGAGACAAGATAGTATATAGAACACTGCGGTACCTAGTACGGAATGTCCTCAAGTCAGTGACCCCCATATAGGGTGCCTAGCAACCATAGAGATAAGGAGCTAGGCACCGGCAGAATTCATGAGCAACGAAGTTAAGGGGGGCCTGGAGAGCATCACACGGATAGGGATCCGCCCCCAACTGTCACAAACTGATCATGCAGCCCCCTGATGTACCAGGGTTAATTCTATTGACCCATTTAAACCTTTATGTAATCTATAATCATTATGATTGGATTGTGTCCAGCCGAAGTGGACTGAGTAACTGTAATGAACTATTGTAAAACATATAAATATCGATTAATTTCTTTGTTCGGTGGAGTGGAGTGCCTGGAGTTGGACCAGAGGCTCTCTCCCCGCCGGCGTAATAAAAGCTGTTTTGGCGTTGGAACCGACCCAGAGTGTCGAGTGATTCTTGCAGGAAAACATTCGCGCTAACAGCCAGCCACCAGCAGGTGTGTGAAACTGGCCCTCCAGACTTTACTTCCCTCCCTATTTGTGGGCAGGCAGCTGAGATCAGTGACTTAAACTGGGGGCATTGGCCTGTGCTACTAGTTTGTGGCAGACCAACATCGCAGCTTCAGCATGCAACCTCTTTATATTAGTAAACCTCCGTCTTCACTCTTGCATTCAGCTCATCCACTGCTGAAGCCCTCATCCATGCCTTTGCTACCGCTAGATTTGATTATTCCAACACACTCCTGGCTGATCTCCCGCATTCTACCCTACGTGAACTAGAGGTGATCCCAAACTCAGCTGCCCGTGTCCTCACTCGCACCAAGTCCTGCTCACCCATCACCCCTCTGCTTGCTGACCTACATTGGCTTCCGGTTAAGCAATGCTTCGATTTCAAAATTCTCATCCTTGCTTTCAAATCCCTCCACAGCCTCACACCTCCCTATCTCTGTAATCTTCTCCAGCCCCACAACCACCCCCTCCCCCGAGATGTCTGTGCTCCTCTAATTCTGACCTCTTGAGCATCCCTAATTGTAATCGCTCAACCATTGGTGGCCGTGCCTTCAGTTGCCTAGGCCCTAAGCTCTGGAAATCCCTGCCTAAACCTCTCCATCTCTCTACCTCTCTTTCCTCCTTCAAGATGCTCCTTAAAACATATCTCTTTGAGGAAGCTTTTGGTCACCTGCACTAATTTCTACTTATGCAGCTTGGTGTTATATTTTTATCGCATAGCACTCCTGTGAAGCTCCTTGGGACATTTCACTACGTTAAAGGAACAATATAAATACAAGTTGTTGTTGTTGAATACATATTCTAAAGCCTCTTTTACCTTATGAAGACAGTCTGCGGTGCTTTCTTCTGTGTGTATTGATGGGAAGCGACCCTACCTGACATTGACCCTGTCTAACCTGTTCAGGTGGGCAGTAAAGATCTCGTGTCACCACTCAAAGAGCAGCAGGGAACTCTCCAGGAATCCCACGCGACATTCTTTCCTCAACCAACCTGTATCCAACCTTGGTTAGACCACACTTAGAGTACTGTGTACAGTTCTGGTCGCCATATACTAGAAAGGATATAGAGTCACTGGAGAGGGTGCAGAGAAGATTTACAAGGATGATATCAGAAATGCAAGGTTACACATATCCAGAAAGGATCAACAGGCTGGGTCTCTTTTCTCTTGAAAAAAGAAGGATGAGGGGTGACCTAATAGAGATCTTTAAAACTATGAAAGGTTTTGATAGATTGAATACAGAGAGAATGTTTCCACTTGTGGGGAAGAGCATAACTAGAGGCTATCAATATAAGATAGTCACCAAAAAAATCCAACAGAAGAAACTTCTTTACCCAGAAAATGGTGAGAATGTGGAACTCGCTACCACAGGGAGTGGTTGAAGCAAATGGTATTGATGCATTTAAGGGGAGACTGGACAAGCATATGAAGGAGAAGGGAATAGAAGGCTTTTCAGATAGATTTAGATGAGGAAAGATGGGAGGAGGCTCGAGTGGAGCATAAACACCGGCATGGAATGGTTGAACTGAATGGTCTGTTTCTGTGCTTTATATCCTATGTAATCCTATGTTTCAAAACGTCAGCTGGCAAGTCACCTCATTGCTGTTGCTGGGACATTGCTCGCTAAGAATGCCTGCTGTATGTGCCTACATAACAACAGTCTATGCGCTTTGAGGTAGTTCACTGCATGGAGTGCTTTGAAGATTACTTTTGCTCCGTATCATATCCTCAATAGCGCATGTTCCTGCAGTTGAGAGGGACCTTCTGGTCCACTTCATCATCGCTGCCAAATTGAAGCAGCATGGCAGCTTCTGCCAGCCCACTACTGCACTAAAATTATTAACGAAAACAAATCATTAATATTCATTTTGATTGAATTTATTAATTACAGTTTAATTAAAATGAAGCCCCAGTGGATCGAGCTATTTGTTGGCCTGAAAATTATTTGGAGAGGGAGGAGAATGGAGAGAGAATGATTTTTTTAGTTAAATTGTAAAGTCAGCTAAGAATTAGACACTGGCGACAGGGAGGATGCACCATGGGACTAAATGTAATAATGTGTAGTGCAGCTAGAATTCAATACAGCTCCCCAATGATTGGCAGTGTGGTTCTGAGCCATATAAAAGAAGAAAGTGCCCAGTTCGATACCCCTCCTCCACCCGGGTCTGTGATGAGTTTGATCATTTCACTGCAATGTTACAATTGTCATCTGTCCCCCAGGGCTAAATCGGCCAGCATTCACATTTCCGATTACTATCCAATGACCCCTGTTGAAATGCATGCATGTATAAACATGGGGTAAGGATAGAATTGGGATTAGCTGACATGATACATAGCCTGCCAATACTTTTTAACTAGGCTCATGCATGAATAATGGCTACTTGGGAGAGGTACTAGAGGGTAATCAACCCTTTCTTCCCTCTTGTGCCCAGACCAAGGTTTATTTAGGCAGGTGATTACATGGCTAACATTCAGAAAATGATTTTTGCAACTTTTGTTTTGGTCATTATCGTAACGATATGTCCATTCAGACATGTAGCTGGTTACCACTTCTATCAGATTCCAGAATAGTTATGTTTTTCTGGAATGATATTGTTAATTTCAGGTCCAGCCCCAAACCAGAGAACAAGGGAATTGCTTTGTGCCTGGTGTTTACCCTTTGACCTTGAGTAGCCATATCAGAAGCCATTGGCATAGCTCATGGAAATCACAGAAGCAGGCAATGTTAAGGTGACAGTCCTTTGAAGAGAGAGGAAGTAGAAAAAAGAATAGAAAATTAGTATTAAGGGATTTGACGAACTTGATCAAGCTATATGGAGTAGGGACGACCCCAGTTCAGTACTTCCCCCAAGGTCAGTGCTGAGTTATTTAGGGGCCGAACTTGGTCAAGGCCTCCATCTGCCCAAGTGCCGCCGATGGCCGCCGAGGTCCCTCGAAGGTCGGCGGGCGGCAAATCAACCACATACGCCACCAATCTGGGTTGCAGTGGGCGGGAGGTCTCATTCTCGGCGGCAGAGGCGCTTGCCGCCCAAGTGCCGCTGAGGATGGAGTCGGGCCCACGGAGGGACGAAGACCTAAAAATAAAAATCATCAACAAAAAAAGAAACATCTGAGGACCTTCAGGGTACCCCATTCAGGTAAGTTTCTGTAAAGAAATAACGGCCCAGAATTTCTGATGACCCGGGCCCATACGAAGTTTCTATGGACCCGGGAAGGCACCAGAAAAGCCGGTTTTCAGTGTGCAATGCACATGCGCTGAAAACCGTATTTTCCGATCTGACAAGCTGGAGCTTGATACATGATCCACAGATCGGGAGTGAGGATATTTGTACGTGGAAGTTTGGGCTATTTACCCATATCTTGCACGGCAAATATCCTCAAAACTCTTGCGCCTGAAAAAGCAGGCGCAAAGCCGACTTCTACAGGCATAAGTGTTTAAAAACATAGAAAAAGCATGATTAAAATAAAAATTAAAAAACATATTTATGTTAAAACCCTGCCCACTCAGATAATGTTATTTTATACCCTAACCCTAACTTTATTTAAAAATCGGAAAAAAAATTTTCTTTAATAAACATGTGTAACATTTTTAATTTCTATTAGCTTATTGTATGAGGTGTTTTTTTAAATGTTTTATGTAGTGTTTGTGCATTTTGGGCTTTTTCCTCATTCATTGTTGTAATGTCTGTAAGCTTGTAATGTTTGTAGCTCCACACTGTCCGGCATTATACGAAACCCTTGTAAATCTGCTTGTACCCGACGAGCCAAAGGACACAACGTTTAAAGAGATTTTAATGAAGCTGGAGCAGCACTATAACCCCAAACCGTTAGAAATTGCTGAAAGCTATTGTTTCAGGATTCGGAATCAAAAAGCTGATGAAAGTATCAGTTATTACATCGTAGCATTAAAAAAGCTATCGATGCACTGTAATTTTGGAAACTTTCAAAACCGAGCATTACGGGATCGTTTTATTTGTGGGGTGAAAAATGATCAGAAGGAAATTATTGACGACGGATGACTTGACTTTTGAGATTGCTTGTCAGACAGTGAGGACGATGGGCATGTCCGAACAATATTCCCGAGAATTAAATAATAATTACGGTCGTCAGTCAACCGAGGTAAATCACCTGCAGGTTCAAAGTAAAAGATGGTGGGGGCCCAAAGTCTCAGAGACTGGATAATTGGAACAGAGTGTCGAAGTCATGCTATAGGTGCCTGGGACAACACATTGCTCAAAGTTGTCCATACGAGAAGGCAGAGTGTTTCTTCTGCAGAAAGACTGGGCATCTTGCGAAGGTATGCCGACTGAAGGGTAAACCAGCTTTTAAAGCTAGGAGTCCAGCGTTCAAAACTATGAGTAGAAATCCCAACAGACTACATAGCATGGAAGAACAACAGGACGAGGAGGTGTTAGAGATACATGTCATCAGGAGCACGAGGTTAACGGACAGCGATTCGGAAAGCATCAAAATCCACATAGATGTTGCAGGATTCAAGATACCAATGGAAATTGACACGGTGCATTCGTGAGTGTAGTACCGGAGTCACTATATCGCGACAAATTGTGTGATTTCCAACTGGAAAAATCCAAGATAGAGCTGCGAGGCTACTCAGGAGAGAAAATTCCTGTGGTAGGTCGTATCACTGTATCGGTGAAATATAAAGATCAATTTCAGAACTTGCCTCTAATAGTAGTGAAGGGAGACAAGTCTGTCTTACTAGGAAGAAATTTGTTGAGCTCACTGAAGCTGGGTTGGAGTAAGATTTTCTGTGTGGAAGCGAGATTTTCAACAACGGATGAGGTTATCAAGAAGTATCCGAAGGTGTTCTGCGAAACAGGCAGTCCGATCCAAGGCTTCAAGGCGAGTGTCAGGGTACAGAAGGACGCTAGATTGGTTTACTACAAGCCACTTTCCATATCATATGCACTCAAGGAGAAAGTTGAGCAAGAACTCAAAAGACTAGAGATGAGAACATTATTTGTAAGATAGATTGATGTAATTGGGCTACACCCATTGTTGTTGTACCTAAGTCCGATGGTAAGGTAAGATTGTGTGGTGATTATAAAGTAACCATAAACCAGGTTCTAGAGGGTAATGTCCCCAATACATTGCCGAATATAGAAGATTTGTTCACAACACTGACAGGTGGTCAGATCTTCTCAAAGCTGGATCTTACGAATGTCTACTTACAGCTTGAACTAGATGAGGAGTCCAAGTCATGTGTGACTATAAATACTCATCTAGGCCTATATCAATTTAATAGGCTACCGTTTGGAGTGTCTTCTGCCCCTGCCATATTCCAAGGGGTGATGAACCAGATTTTTCAAGGTATTGAAGGGCTAGTATGTTATTTGGATGACATACTAATTTCAGCACCAAATAGGCAAATTCATAATAACATATTAAATGAAGTCCTCAAACGGCTAGAGAAGCACAGAGTACGAGTGTCTGCTCGTAAGCGTGAGTTATTTAAAAACTCAGTGGACTACTTAGGGTACAGAGTAGACAAAGATGGTTTACATCCAACCATGGAAAATTGGATGCAATTAGAAATGCACCCACTCCCAGGAATGTCACTGAACTTCGTTCATTCTTGGGTCTTTTGAACTATCATGGGAAGTTCCTACCTAATATGGCTGCAGTATTACATCCACTGAATGAACTATTGAAAAAAACAGGTCCATTGAAAGTGGTCAAAAGAATGCGATACAGCATTCAAGGAGTGTAAAAGCAAATTGGTAGAGAGCACCATGTTAGTTCACTATGACATATCTGAGGAGATTAAGCTAGCATGTGATGCCTCTCCGTATGGAGTTGGGGCAGTGATCTCTCATGTATCACGTAGTGGGGAGGAGAGACCAATTGCTTTTGCTTCACGCACTCTCAATGCCAGTGGGAGTAATTATGCTCAAGTTGAAAGGGAAGCTTTGGCATTAATTTTTGGGGTCAAAGAAGTTTCACAAATACTTGTATGGTCATAAGTCTACCATCATTACGAATCATAAGCCCCTAACAACAATCCTCCATCCAAAGTCCCCAGTTCCAACATTAGCTGCAGCCCGAATGCAGAGATGGGCTTTGATTTTGTCAGCATATACATATGATATTGAATACAGACGATCAACTGATCACAGTAATGTCTAGATTGCATTCCCCATCACAGGTTACACCCGATAGGGAAGAAGTGTTTTATTTTTCATACATTGATGAACTGTCAGTCACAGCTGAAGAGATTGGAAGAGCAACCAAACGTGACCCAGTGATGTCAAAGGTGTATGAGTATATTGCAAATAGATGGACAAACCAGGTAACAGACAAAGATACACATCCATTCTTCATTCGTAGGAATGAATTATCAGTCGATAAAGATTGTATCATGTGGGGTGCAAGAGTGGTTATACCAAATAAATTCAGGTCCAAATTATTCGGAGACCTCCATGACCAGCACCTGGGAATGTGCTTGACCAAGAGTTTTGCACGCAGTTATTTATGGTGGCCAGGTCTTGGTAAAGATAGAGAGTACATCGTGAGTCAGTGTACGACATGTCAATCAGTAAGCAAGCACCCACCACCAGTACCATTACAGCCATGGAAATGGCCTCCCAGGGTGTGGCAAATGCTACATATTGATTTTGCTGAGTTAGAAGGACAACAATTGTTCATTGTGATTGATAGCCATTCGAAGTGGGCTGAGGTGTTTCCAATGTGGAAAATAACAACAATAAAACATTGGACATTTTACGAAAATTATTTTCTTCATTTGGCCTCCCTGAAGAGATTGTTTCGGATAATGGACCACAATTTCGTTCAGAAGAATTTGCACAATTCATGAGCAAAAATGGTGTGAAACATACCAAGGTTCCACCATACCATCCTGCTTCGAATGGTGCAGCAGAGCGCACTGCACAACTTGTAAAATGTGCCCTCATAAAACAAATGTTAGATCCAAATCGAAGGAAACGACAGTTGTCATTGGATCACAAATTGGCAAATTTTTTGATTACATATCGAAATATTCCTCATGCAACGACAGGTAGAACACCAGTAGAGTTGTTTCTCAAACGACAGCCACGAACCATATTCTCGTTGTTAAAGCCAAATTTGGCACAGTCCGTAGAAGAGTCACAATTCAGACAGAAAGAGAATCATGAAAGAAGTAGAATAAAAGAGAGAGGTGTGAAATTAAACCAGAAGCTGAGAGTGAAGAACCATCACCATAAATGGTTAAAATGGTTACCAGGAAGAGTGGTGAAGATATATGGTCCTCGCACATATTTGGTAAAGATGTTTGATAATGGACAGGTTAGGTTTGTTCATATTGATCAATATTTTACCTACAGACATGGAAGGAGTTGAAGGTGGGAATGATTCAATTATTTCTGACTCATCAAATAGTTTTGATATACCAGTAGCAGATCCTAAATCCAATGTACTGGAAACCAATCCAGGAGAGAATCAGAATGAAAGTCTGAGTCCGAATCAGGAAAACAAGGAGCCTGAAGTTAGAGTAAGTTCAAATGAAAATCAAGGAAATTCCGTGGAGGAAAACATTCCTCAGGATGAGCCTCAAATGAGTTTAGATTCGACACCATGTTTGGAAGGTTCTGTTCGAGAGCGAAGATATCCTCTTCAAAACAGAAAACAAGTGGTAAAGTTAATTTGTAAATATGGAACAAAATAAGTCTATATCCTGTGTTATGTATAAACAGGAAAGTTATGTATCATGTTTGTTATAATAACTTCTTCACTAAGGAGGGAGAAGTGTAATGTGTGTAAGCTTGTAATGTTTGTAGCTCCACACTGTGGATGTGGATGTATTGTGTACTGCAACTGCATAGTTAATAATAAACAGAACCAGGCAGATTCCGGAGGCTTCCGAGAGAGCTGCCTGCCATGTAGGAAGCTGTGTGTGCTGTGTTCTGTGAAGATATCACAATTGTAATAGGAGTTTCATAACTTACAAAATTCTTATTACAATAAATGAGAAAATACTTGCCTGTGATTGGGTGTCCAGACACACGTGACTCCTGCGGACGTCCCAACGTGCACGCTGTGTGCTTCGCAGGGAGAGGAGGCCTGTGGATCAGGAGTTCCAGTGGGCGCAGAAGCTTCAGGTAAGTACGAATTTTATTTCTATTTTTTCTGGATTTACCCGTGGGAAGCCCTCCTCGGAATTTCTGCCCCAATTAAAAACATTCCACTGCCTTTTTTACAGGATCTTGACACTTACCGTTGAGGACAGAGCAGCCTTCACTCACCAGTCCACTGCCGTCCTGCCGCCGACTCCTGCCCGCACCATTCTGGCATCTCACGCGCTTTGGCCTTCCGCTGATGTCGACGGGCGCTTCCCGGCGGCTCTCCCCTCCCGCCTGCTCCAGGCCATGTCGAAAGTGGCACTGGGCGGTTTGAGCAGAGGAATGCGGTGGCTGTGGGTGGCAGTGGCGGTAAGTTGATTAATTTCGGTCCCTAAAGTTCGGATAAGAAGTGAAGTCAAGCATGATCTGTAGAGGGTTATAGAATTAGGAAATCAGTTACTAGGGAAGGATTTGAAACAGATAGTCGAAATAGATTCAAACGATAATGATGTACATTTCCAGAGAGAACCATTTGAGGGATCTAGTGAGGAGATAGGCAGTTAGAAATGATCTACCAAACAAGGGACAGGTTTGATAGATGTAACGACTTTTACCTGTTCCCAAAACCTGTCACTTTTCTACTCCTCTTTCAGTACTAATGCACCGCAAACAAACTTTCATTATCCAGTATGATGCAAGTACCGATGTATCAATGTTGTGAAACATTTTATGCAGGGTTTATGTTATGGACCTTGCAATATAAACAAGATGTCTCCGAAGGCTCTGAAATGTACCTTAAAAACCAAGTTTCCCAGGGACATCTGGGGCCAACATATCACAAACGACAAGTTGGAACTGTGTTGTAGTTCCAGGTGGATGGATGATCAGTCAACCTGTGCATTACTAGCCAATGTCTGGGAAGTCCTATGATCAAAAGTGCAACAGTTTCGAACACAAACTATGAGCAACTGCAGGTGTGCGTTTATTGGTGGTCACTGCCGGTGCTTTGAATCCATCCTACGTTTTAAAGGGGCTCCACTGGACCTGGTTCTGTAATAGCACTGTGACATTAATGCAAATGATTATAAATAGATGGGTCAGCATCTCAGTGACTCAGCTCATATTATTGATGTAGACAACCCAAGTTTCCTGGTTTGGAGAGAAACTTTTCAGCATTTTCCATAGTTCCTGGGAAAAGTATACTTCAAACGAAGCATGGTGATAAAGATGACATTGGCCAATCAAAATAATGAATCAGGGCCAAAGCCTTAGAAGTGCACGCCCTCCCTACCTCTCACTTCCAGTCACTGATGTCAGAGCAGCTTATAAATGAGCTTTTTTGGGAGGAAGAAAAATGAAAGGTGAAATTCTAGTCTACTCTTCCATGTTGGCTCAATTCCAGTTGTTCATCATCAATTACTTCTGGCAATGCAGTCATTGCCATTTGTTATATCAGCATCCCATCTGGAGCCAATGACATCCTAAGGGAGCAGTCATGCCTGAATGCTACCACACTCATCACCTCAAAGCCCCGGCTAAGAACTGCCTTCATTCCCTTCTTTCACCTGCTCAAAACTAAGGATTCCAGAAATGGCAGCTCCTGGTACAACATTTCATTCCTCTCATGCCCGTTTGGTGAGGTGAGTTCTTTTTAATCGAGTTCTTTCTTGGCAATCTTACAATCGTACTATGTTTGACAGTTTGGTCACCTCGGGTTGACCCCCTGTAATATTAGAAATGATGCTTGCATTTGTATCTTGACAACTCCATCAAGCATCTTACAATAAGGCAGCAGTAACGTACTGAGAGGGGTGAATCTTATCTGGGCTCGCATAGAGCTGGTGACAGAGATGGCCTGTGGCATCTGATATTTTCCTTTGGCTTTTTTTTCTCTGCCATTTTCTTTGCCAATTAACTAAAAAGCTTCTTGCGTTATTGGAAGAGTTAGCAAAAATAAAGTGCTGCATTCGTTTAGTGTTTTTACCATATCTCTCTGAAAAATCCCGAATGCAGTCACTGTTATCATTGTAGGTGATCGCAGCTATGTTGCGCCCAGCAAGATGCCACAGACAGCAATGAGATGAATGATGAAGTCATCATCATAGGCAGTCTCTCGAATTGAGGATGACTTGCTTCCACGTCAAAGAGTTCACAGGTGTTTCAATGATGGGCCTAAAATTCCAGGTCCGAACTAAATCTTGATGGGTAGAAGATGCCTGTGCTTGGATTTTTTTTTTAACGTGGGGTGACCGTTGCACACCAGCCACCACACAGGCTTGACAGAGCTAGGTCTTGGTCCAGTAGCAAGGATTAACCAAGACGACTGGAGACCAGCTCTGCTGCACGGACCTAGTGCGCACACATATCACAGTGTGGGCTGGCCCGTGCTGCCCCTGGGCCCTCGCCTCGTCAGGACCCCGAACTTATGCCTCTCCTGGGCCCCGATCACGTCCCTCTACAATCTCTCGCCGCTCCTTCACCCCGACCTCGCCGCTCCTGCAGTACCTGCCCACGCTCCAATCACCGACCTGGACCTTGATGAAGTCACTTTTCACTGCCGTTGCTCTCCTGCTCCAGCACGTGCTGTTCCCTGGAGTGGTACGCCGCCACACTGCTCCTTCCACTCCCCGGCCTGCTCCGATGGTGCTCGCAGGCCGGGGGCTGCGCAGACATTCATATGAGCCACAGAACACAATCCAACTCTCTGCCACAAGCCAACAAGTAATCTGGTTCTGGTAGTACAGGCATTGGTTGAGGGAGGAATACTGGCCAGCTTTGGTTCATGGCAGAGAATATGGGCTGCTGATAGTACAGCTGTGTTGTTTTAAGCAGCACTGCTGCTGCATACAATTTGGTGCTAGCTGGGGATAGAGTTTGACTGGCTGGGATCATACTGTGTGAGGCTAGTAATTAACTCATTAGCATGCCCAAATGAAATCCCTTCCTGCACTATTTGAATGAAAATGTTAGCCTATTTATTTTTAATGCACAAAACCTCCTTGTTAAAATAGAGGCTGAGAGTTATGTTTGAACACATTAACGTATGTATCTCAAATATTACAATGTTATTTATTCAAGGTCTGAATTATGCAGCATTAATCAGTAGTTTTAAAAGATATGCACTGTCAGCCATATATTAGTTCTAACGGAGTATCCAGTCTTTTTGGAGATAGACTTTTAATAATCTGTTGAAGGTAGATATCACTGAGGCAAGGATGACAAAAAGCAATCCCACAGCTCTCTGGCTGTTAGCCGATATGTCCTTGGTGTCCACAATTATTTGTCTCAATTGTGCAGCCTGCACCTGTGCATGGCCTGAACTCCTGCCAAGGTGCTTAGAAGTAGGGAGTGTTATTAATTGGGCTTCACACTCTTTGTTTGCCTGTTAAAAGAAATCTGCTTAACGGTTAGATTCACAGCAGGGCGGGATTGCCCCATCCAGCGATGATCCCAAACCGGGAGGCAAGGAGGGGCAGCGGAATTGGAGGGAGCAGCTCAGGAAATGACAGAAGGATTTGCACAAAATCAGTGGGCGGCTCATGGCCAGATGCGGACAAATGCAAAGCGCAGCACATGGGAATGGACAATAAACAGCATGTGCACGCCACGGAGGGTGGTGCAATAGCTGAGGATGAAACTGAAAGAGACCGAGGAGTCTTAGTAGACTTCACACTCAATGGGAGGGACTTTAACCCCTCCCCTCCCCCAAGGACAGGTGGTGGGTGGGGATTTTAAAATAAAAAAACAGGAAAACGCAGCAAAAGCCCGCCCACTTCCCATGTTAACAGAGGCGGGTCAGGGGTCGGGTGACCTACCTGCTCTCAGGAGGTAAGTCGGGCACTAAAATATTTTAAGGAGGCTGCGTGCCTCCATTTTAACTCATGTTTTATTTTTAACTTCTGCAGGAACCCGGGAGATGAAAGGAGACGGGAAGGGTCGGATCGATGAAGCAAGTGCATTTAGTGCACTACGTGTGGGCCAGGAGGAGCAGGAGGGCTACCCTCAGGCCCACCGAGCTTACCCATAAACACCCCACGATCAGACAAGCCGCCCCTCTCCCGCAATGTTCAATTGTTCCCCCCCCCACCCCCACCTCGATATCCCCGTCCCCCAATGTTGGAACCCCTTCGCGATCTTTGACTTCCCCCCCACCCCCCCACCCTGCCCACGTGATATCCGATTTCATCCGCCCACCCCTACGGTCGGACTTGCCTTCCACCTGCTCCACAGCTGATTTCCAGCCCAACAGATAGCCAGCCGATCAATCTGGCTGTCTATCTGGCGGGGAACATGTTGAAATAATTCTAAATTCTGTTCATTTTGATAGGATCTGCGGGAAACCCTTACACCCGGGTTTTCCGTCGGCAAATCCCTCCCCCCGCTCTCTTCCTGGCTCCCAGTTATTAGCGGGCCCAATGTGTCCAACCAATGCAGAGCAGCAATCATCAAAGCCACAAGGACATAAGAACATACAAATTAGGAGCAGGAGTAGGCCATTCGGCCCCTTGAGCCTGCTCCACCATTCAATGAGATCATGGCTGATCTTCTACCTCAGCTCCACCTTCCTGCACTGTCCCCATACCCTTGATTCCCTAAATATCTAAAAATCTATCGATTTCTGTCTTGAATATACTCAATGACTGAGCCTCCATAGCCCTCTGGAGTAGAGAATTCCAAAAATTCACCAACCTCTGAGTGAAGAGGTTTCTCCTCATCTCAGTCCTAAATGGCCGACCCCTTATTCTGAGACTGTGACCTTTGGCTCTAGACTCTCCAACCAGCAGAAGCATTCTCCCTGCATCTACCCTGTCAAGCCCTGTAAGAATTATGAATGTTTCAATGAGATCACCTCTCATTCTTCTAAACTCTAGAGAATATAGGCCTAGTCTACTCAATCTCTCCTCAAAGGACAAGCCCCCCCATCCCAGGAGTCAGTCTGGTGAACCTTTGTTGCATACCCTCGTTGGCAAGTATATCCTCCCTTAGGTAAGGAGATCAAAACTGTACACAATACTCCAGATGCAGTCTCACCAGGGTCCTGTATAGCATGTTGAACTATAAAGGGAGTTGAATGGAAGCAAGAAGAAGTTGTGATCAATAACCTGCTCAAGCCACACCGTGAGTAATTCGACAGCCGTGTGCCAGTTGGTCGCACTTTTGGCTCTGCAGCAGAAGGTCGTGTGTTCAACTACCACCCCACAGAGACTTGAGCACAAAATCTAAGTTGACACTCCGGTGCAGTACTGAGGGGGTGCTGCACTGTTGGAGATGCTGTCATTTGGATGAAACACTAAACCAAAGCCCTGTGTGGTCTCTCAGATGGGTGTAAACAATCACAGGGCACTATTGAACAAGAGCAGGTGTCTCCCAGATGTTCTGGACAATATTTATCCCTCAACCAACACCTAAAAGAGATTATCCAGTCAGTTTCTCATTGGGGTTTGTGGAACCGTGCTGTGTACAAATTGCCTTCAAAACAACATTCTTAAACTACACTTCAAAAAAATACTTCATTAGCTGTAAAGCGATTTGGGATGTCCTCAGGCTGTGAAAGTTGCTATATAAGTGCAAATCTTTCTTTCTCTTTTTGTCGTTTCCAGTTCTGGTTTCTGAGAAACAGGGGAACATTCAAATATTGATGGCAGTGCAGAAAACAGAGCCACTCGGCTGCTATTGGTGGGTGGGGGCACGGGAATTCCCCTGCTGTGCACTTCCCGATAGCACCTCTGGGTGGTGTTACCAGAGCGCAAAAGTGTTTTCGTACGGGTTGCAGGGGAGGGGCGGGGGTTCTGATACGGGCTCCTGTGAAATTGCACGGGAGTTAGCGAAATCGGGAGCGCCATGCCCCCGCTGGTAACACCCCGGGCTGCTGCGCCTCCGGTGATGACATCATCGCCGTACGCGGTGACCCGTTTTTGCCCCGCGGCAGAAATTGAGCAGCGCCGCACGGGCGTGATCCGGGCTACACTTCACTCGTGGGACGAAACTTTAAAGGGGAGTTACGCGCCGCCGTTTTGTGCCACCCTCTAACTCACCAGTCCGGCCTCAGAGTCCATTCTTGCGGGGTCCGCAGCCCCGTTTGTGCAGCCCAGTACTCTGTTTCAGTGCCGGGCTGTGGCCACAGCACCCTGCATCCCCGGTGGCCTAGTGGAGGCCCATCAACAGCCCTGTGGAGCTCGCAGCGTCCCTCCCCTTTAACAGAAGTGGAGGGCCCTTAGAACACGTCAGCGCAACATGGAGCGGCCACGTAGCGCTTCAGCATTCGCCCGGGTAGCGCTCCCAAGCCCACCCCAAGAGGAAGTGGAGTGGGCGACATGGCACTCAACTTCCTGTCAGGGGCAGTAAGCCCAATTTCGTTTCTGGGGCGGGACTTCTGTGCCGGGCACAGAATGTCTGGTCTCACAAAACTTACCGCCCCCAAACAGGGCGATGTGCAATTTTGGCCCGCGGAGGTCTTTAATATGAGGAAAGGATGGAGAAATTTCAGTCTGCGAAGGAGGCATCTGAAAGTTGATGTTATTGAGGTATACAAGACAGTTAAAGATCATGGAAAAGCAGCCCAGAAGATTACTTCAAAGTAAATTGCAAGGTTAGGACAAGATGACAAACTAGTAAAAGGTAAATTTAGAGCAGATATCAGGAAGTGGTTATTCACACAGAGTGATCAAGGCGTGGGATTTAAAAGATTAAGAGGAAATATTAATGGGGTAGTGAATATTCTGTGGAAGATAAATTGAATCCTAATAATATACAAATCTGAACAGATTGAAGCTTGTCCAGGAAGGAGTTATATAGCGATAAAAAATTCAAGAAGGAACTGGATAGATATTTGCAGATAAAGCATTTGAGGGCTATGAGGGAAATAAGTTTATAGTATTTATGGGACTAGCCAAACAGTTGCAATGATCTCCGATAATTGAGCAAACGCATCTATGATATAAATTGGAGATTATTTCATCGTGGCCTGTTCAATTCTCCAGAAGACAATCCTTGAGTCAAAACAAGGCTGGAACAATATTGAATGTTTCATTAACATTTCCTCCATTTATCCTTCTGATCTTCTATCCCTTTCACAATCAGTGAACAATTTTAAGTTAAGTAATTGTTGCGGCTTTGGTCAGGCCTTTTCCTACATATCCACTCAATCTGCTAATCTTTCATTTTGATTGAGGTACGGCAATTTTGTGCTCGTATCCTTCGGTTCTACAAATATCGTTTGTTAAACAACTTGTTTATATGCATTTAATCCATGGTCATCAGCATTTTAATTACCGGAATCATGTTCGCTCCTAATCTAATTTTCTCCTGAATATTTCAACGCCTTCAATACATTGAACAGGAAGGTGACCAGCATAAAGATGTAAAAGATAGCAGCAGTGAGGCATCGGGTTTTACTTAAGTTCTTTGCTGATTCTTTCCATCTAAGCTGTGTTTTTGATTTCTGCTTTGACAGACCAAACCACTGGGGGCAGCAAATGGTACTTCGGCATAGTACCGATGCAGAGCTGAAATAACACAGACAAAATGCTAGTTTTTAACTATTGGTTTTGGCTTTGACTGTAAGTTTGCTTCCAGCAAAGGAACAAAATCCTACGATCCATACCTCTGAGTGTAGCCAGCATGAAATGCTGAGTGCAGCGATCAAAGACTTTTTCAGGACCTAAGGAAACAATAAGGTCCGTTCATTAACAGGGTGGAGTAATTGATCACAATCCTCTGCATCTTCATGTTATTCACTTCTAATCTTACCTGGATCAGGCTAACTGTGCTGAACAATTATATGCCTGAAGGCTTTTTTCCTCTGCCCAATTTAATCAGTAAATAATATGATTCATTTTCCAATAAATTAACCCTTGCTCCTTCCATTACATCTCACTGTCTCTGAAAATTATTAGCACCAAGAAAAAGGACATTCATAGAAACATAGAAAAAAGGAGCAGTAGTAGGCCATTCGGCCCCTCGAGCCTGCACTGCCATACAATATGATCATGGCTGATCCTCTATTTCAACACCATATTCCCGCTTTTTCTCCATACCCTTGATGCCTTTTGTTTCCAGAAATCTATCTCCCTCTTAAATATATTCAGTGACTTGGCCTCCACGGCCTTCTGTGGTAGAAAATTCCACAGGTTCACCACCCTCTGAGTGAAAACATTTCTCCTCATCTCAGTCCTAAATTTCCTACCCTGTATCCTGAGACTGTGACACCTTGTTCTAGACTTCCCAGCCCGGGGAAACATTCTCCCCGCATCCAGTCTATCCAACCTAGTCAGAATTTTATATGTTTCAATGAGATCTCCTCTCATTCTTCGAAACTCTAGTTAATACAGGACTAGTCAACCCAATCTCTCCTCATACGCCAGTCATGCCATCCCAGGAATCAGTCTGGTGAACCTTCACTACACTCCCTCTATGGAAAGTATATCCTTTCTTAGGTAAGGAGACCAAAACTGCACACAATACTCCAGATGCGGTCTCACCAAGGCCCTGTATAACTGTAGTAAGACATCCTTGCTCCTGTACTCAAATCCTCTTGCAATGAAGGCCAACATACCATTTGCCTTCCTAACTGCTTGCTGCACCTGCATTTTGCTTTCAATGACTGGTGTACAAGGACATTCAGGTCTCTCTGTACATTAATATTTCCCAAGCCATCACCATTGAAATAATACTTTGTCCTTATGTTTTTCCTACCAAAGTGGATAACTTCACATTTATCCACGTTATACTACATCTGTCATGTATTTGTCCACTCACTCAACCTATCTAAATCGCCTTGCAGCGTCTTTGCATCCTCCTCACAACTCACAATCCCACCTAGTTTTGTGTCATCAGCAAACTTGGACATATTACATTTGGTTCCCTCATCCAAATCATTTATACATATTGTGAATAGCTGGGGCCCAAGCACTGCTCCCTGTGGTACCCCACTAGTCACTGCCCGCCACCCCGAAAAAAATCCCTTTGTTCCGACTCTCTGTTTCCTGTCAGTTAACCAATTTTCAATCCATGCCAACATAAGAGGTTATTGTGCAAAATTAAAGCTAATACATTACCCCCAATCCTATTGGCTTTAATTTTGCACAATAACCTTTTATGTGGGACTTTATCAAAGGCCTTCTGAAAATCCAAATACACTACATCCACTGGTTCGGCCCAATTAGTCTAACCTGATGTTTATGCTCCACACAAGCCTCATCCTCTAACCTACTTCATTTCATTCTATCAGCATCTCCTTCTTTTCTTTTCTCCCTCATGTTCTTATCTGGCTTCCATTAAAAGTATCTATGCTATTTGCCTCAACTACTCCTAGTACAAATGTTGCAGTGATTTTGTTTCACCCTTTGTATTTATAGATTTGAATTTAAGTGATCATGCTTTATTGGCTGATGGTGTACATACAGTCAGATTGTGATGCACATACAGTCAGATTGTGGTGTACATACAGCCAGATGATGGTGTACATACAGTCAGATTACATAAGATAAGAGCATAAGAAATAGGAGCAGGAGTAGACCATTTGGCCCCTCGAGCCTGTTCCACCATTTAATAACATCATGGCTGATCTGATCATGGACTCAGCTCCACTCCCCTGCCCGCTCCCCATAATCCTTTACTCCCTTATTGCTCAAAAATCTGTCGAGCTCTGCCTTAAATATATTCAAATGACCCAGGCTCACTGCTCTCTGGGGCAGAGAATGCCACAGATTTACAACTCTCTGAGAGAAGAAATTCCTCCTCATCTCAATTTTAAATGGGCAGCCCACTGAGACTCTGTCCCCTAGTTTTAGTTTCCCTATGAGTAGAAATATCCTCCCTGCATCCACCTTGTCGAGCCCCCTCATTAGGTTATATGTTTCGATAAGATCATCTCTCATTCTTCTGAACTCCAATGAGTCTAGGCCCAATTTACTCAACCTATCTTCATAAGTCAACTCCCTCATCTCCGGAATCAACCTAGTGAACCTTCTCTGAACAGCCTCCAATGCAAGTATATCACAAAAGGAGCGTGTGCGGAGGCCCAGGAGCAGCGTGGGGGCCCCGACCTGCGAGAGACCATCAACGGCAGGTCAGGGCCATAAAAGGAGCGGCATGCAGCCCATGGAGCAGCGTGGAGGTGTACCACTACAAGGTACAGCGCGAGCTGGTGCAGGAGAGCAACGGCAGCGAAGAGTGACGTCAGCAAGGTCCAGGTCGGTGATTGGTGTGTAGGTAGGTGCAGCAGGAGCGGCGAGATCGGGGCGACGGAGCTGTGAGAGACTGTGGAGGGATGTGATCGGGGCCCAGGGGAGGCGTGAGTTCGGGGCCGGGGGCCCAGGGGCAGCACGGGCCAGCCCACACTGTGATATGTGCGCGCACTGGGTCCGTGCAGCAGAGCAGGTCTCCAGTTGTTTTGGGTACTCCTTGCCACTGGACCAAGACCTAGCTCTGTCAAGCGCGTGTGGCAGCTGGTATGCAACAGCCCCACACGTTAAAATAATCCACACACAGACGTCTTCCACCCTTGAGAATGCAGTTCGGGTTCTTCTTTCGAAACACCTGTGAACTCATCCTTTTTTTTGGCGTGGAAGCGTCATCCTCGTTTCGAGGGACTGCCTATGAAGATGATGATCCTTCCTTAAATACGGAGACCAAAACTTTACGCAGTACTCCAGGTGTGGCCTCACCAATACCCTGTACAGTTGTAGCAGGACTTCTCAGCTTTTATACTCCATCCCCCTTGCAATAAAGGCCAACATTCCATTTGGATTCCTGATCACTTGCTGTAGCTGCACAGTAACTTTTTGTGTTTCATGCACAAGTATCCCCAGGTCTCTCTGTACTGCAGCACTTTGTAATTTTCCTCCATTTAAATTATAATTTGTTTTTCTATTTTTTCTGCCAAAGTGGATAACCTCACATTTTCCCACATTATACTCCATCTGCCAAATTTTTGCCCACTCACTTAGCCTGTCTATATCCCTTTGCAGATTTGTTGTGTTCCCCTCACAATTGCTTTCCCACTAGCTTTGTATCATCAGCAAACTTGGCTACATTACACTCAAGCCCTTCATCCAAGTCATTAGTTTAGATTGTAAATAGTTGAGGCCCCAGCACCAATCCCTGCGGCACCCCACTAGTTACTGTTTGCCAACCGGAAAAAGACACATTTATTCCGACTCTCTGTTTTCTGTTAGTCAGCCAATCCTCTATCCATCGCAATATATTAACCCCAACCCCGGAACTTTTATCTTGTGCAGTAACCTTTTATGTGGCACCTTATCGAATGCCTTCAGGAAATCCAAATACACCACATCCACTGGTTCCCCTTTATCCACCCTGCTCGTTACATCCTCAAAGAACTCCAGCAAATTTGTCAAATATGATTTCCTGTCATAAAACCATGCTGACTCTGCTTGATTGAATTATACTTTTCCAAATGTCCCGCTACTGTTTCCTTAATAATGGACTCCAGCATTTTACCAACGACAGATGTTAGGCTAACTAGTCTATAGTTTCCTGCTTTTTGTCTGCCTCCTTTTTTAAATGGGGGCGCTACATTTGCGGTTTTCCAATCTGCTGGGACCTCCCCAGAATGTAGGGAATTTTGGTAGAATACAACGAATGCATCCACTATCTCTGCAGCCACTTCTTTTAAGATCCTAGGATGCAGGCCATTAGTCCATGGGACTTGTCCACCTTTAGTCCCATTATTTTACCGAGTACTACTTCTTTAGTGATAGTGATTGTATGAAGTTCGTCCCTCCCTATAGCCCCTTGATTATCCACTTTTGGGATGTTTTTAGTGTCTTCTACCATGAAGACCAATACAAAATATTTGTTCAACGTATCTGCTATTTTCTTGTTCTCCATTATTAATTCCCCAGTCTCATCCTCAAGGGGACCAACATTTACTTTAGCCACTCTTTTCCTTTTTATGTACCTGTAGAAACTCTTACTATCTGTTTTTATATTTCGTGCTAGTTTACTTTCATAATCTATCTTCCCTCTCATTATCATTTTGTTTAGTTGTTCTTTGCTGCCTTTTAAAAGTTTCCCAATCCTCTGGCCTCCCACTAGTCTTGGCTACATTGTATGCCTTGTTTTCAATTTGATACTATCTCTTATTTCTTTAGTTAGCCACAGATGGTTATCGCTTCTCTTACTGTCTTTCCTTCTCACTGGGATATATTTTTGGTGTGAGTTATGAAATATCTCCTTAAATGTCTGCCACTGCTCATCAACCGTTCCATACTTTAATCTATTTTCCCAGTCCACTTTAGCATAGTCTCCTTTATTTAAGCTTAGGACACTGGTTTGAGATCCAACTTTCTCACCCTCCAACTGAATTTGAAATTCAACTATTCACTCATTCCTTGAGAATCCTTTACGAGGAGATCATTCATTAATCCTGTCTCATTACACAGTACCAGATCTAAGATAGCCTGCTCTCTGGTTGGTTCCACAATGTACTGTTCAAGGAAACTATCCTGGATACACTCTATGAACTCTTCCTGAAGGCTACCCTGGCCAATTTGCTTTGTCCAATCAATAGGAAGGTTAAAATTGCCCATGATTATTACTGTTTCTTTTTTACAAGCCTACAAGTTTGCAGCGTACATACAGTCAGATTGTGGTGTACATATAGTCATATTCTGGTGTACACACAGTCAGATTGCAGTGTACATACAGGCAGATTGCAGCATACATACAGTCAGATTGCAGCATACATACAGGCAGATTGTGGTGTACATACAGTCAGATTGTGGTGTACATACAGTCAGATTGCGTGTACATACAGTCAGATTGTGGTATGCACACAGTCAGATTACAGTGTACATACAGTCAGATTGTGGTGTACATACAGTCGGACTGCTGTGTACATACAGTCGGATTGCGGTGTACAGTCAGATTGTGGTGTACACACAGTCAGATTGCAGTGTACATACAGATTGTGGTGAACATACAGTCAGATTGCGGTGTACACACAGTCAGATTGCAGTGTACAGTCAGATTGCGGTGTACATACAGTCAGATTGTGGTGTACATACAGTCGGACTGCAGTGTACATACAGTCGGATTGCGGTGTACAGTCAGATTGTGGTGTACACACAGTCAGATTGCAGTGTACATACAGTCAGATTGCGGTGTACATACAGTCAGATTGTGGTGTACACACAGTCAGATTGCAGTGTACAGTCAGATTGCGGTGTACATACACAGTCAGATTGCACTGTACATACAGTCAGATTGCGGTGTACAGTTTGTGGTGTACATATAATCAGATTGTGGTGTACATACAGTCAGATTGTGGTGTATATACAGTCAGATTGTGGTATACATAGAGTCAGTTTGCGGTGTAGATACAGTCAGATTGTGATGTACATACAGTCAGATTGCGGTGTACATACAGTCAGATTGTGGTGTACATACAATCAGATTGTGGTGTACATACATACAGATTGCGGTGTGTATACAGTCAGATTGCAGTGTACATACAGTCAGATTGGGCTGTACATACAGTCAGATTGGGCTGTACATACAGTCAAATTGCGGCGCAACACGGGGTCAGAACTGAATTCAACATGACATACATGACTCTGATTTTACCTCTCACTCTCTCTAATTTCCTCACTTCTCCTGCACCTCCCAAAATATTTTTGCTTTTGATTTTTTCCAGTGGATTTTCCGATCTTTTCCAGTGGATTTTCCAATCTTTCCTGCCTCTGATTCCTTCCTTTCATCAAATGTCTGCCTCCATGCAGTCAATGGAATATGGCTGATGCAGAGATGGGGAGCATGGTGGATGTGGACAAAGCAAGTAATGCTTGGGGCAAGCATTAATGGGTCTGATGATCTTTCCTCAACCTTGAGGTATAGTTATTCTACTATAAGAATTCCAATTGTCTCATGGAGATTGGGATAGTTCCTATGCAGAGTTGAACTAATGCTAATGTATCGCCTTGCCTTTTCTCACCACAAGAAGTGAGAGGGAACAACTCAAAGGGTTAAATTATGGGGAAAGTTTACATAAATTAAACTTGTATTCCCAGGAATATAGAAGGCTAAGGGGTGATTTGATTTTGGAAAGAATTGATGGGGTAGATAGTGAGAAATCTTTTCTGCTGGCAGTGACGCTAGGACAAGGGGATATGACCTTAAAATTCGAGCCAGGCCATGCAGCAGAGAAGTTAAGACACATTTCATCATGCAAAGGGTGATAGAAGTGTGGAACTCTCTCACACAAAAAAAGCTCGCTTAATTAATCATTTTAATTCTGAAATTGATAGATTTTTGCTAGCCGATTGTATAAAGGGATATGGCGCCAAAGTGGGAAAATGGAGTTGAGATACAGATCAGCCATGATCTTATTGAAAGTTGGAACAGGCTCAAGGGGCTGAATGGCTTACTGTTCCTATGTTCCTATGAGAGTAGTGCTGAATTACAGTACCACACTGGACTGCCAGATGGACTGGGGAACAGTTGATACAGAGGGAGTGCCTGGGTAGGAATAGACTGAGGGCATCCGTGCTGATGACTGAACTATCTCCTAGCAGTGAGCACTCTGAATGAAAGTGCATCATGGAGTAGGATCAGGGTAAAGGTTCTTCATGAACTATGTCTTCCTCCACTGGAGTCCAGCGACCCCGTTACATTTCCACTTCCCACTTTCATGGGCTCTTTTATGAAAATTAACCAATCAACACTGAATTATTGGCAGCTTTGTGGTATGGATTTACGTCCATGAACTAGCTAGTATCGCCTTGCCAGTATTGACTCTGCAGCTGCCGTCTGAGACCAACATCATCACACCAGGTGCCAACCAGGCAGAACCGTGCTCACAATGCCTTGTTAGAGAATGGATGTTCTTACTTATAAATTTATAAGATATTCCATCATAGGATTCAAAGGCATTTATTGGCTTTCATTGGAAATCATCATTGAACGAGGTTGACTTGCTGCCACATGAGTTCACAGGTGTTTCAGTGAAGGACCCAATGTTCCAGTCCTGAGCTCCAATCGAAGGGGTGGAAGATGCCTGTGCGTGGATTTTTTTACAGTGTGGTGACCGATGCACATCAGCCACCACATGGGCTTGACAGAGCTAGGTCTTTATCCAGTGGCAAGGGTTAACCAGGATGACTATTCTGTTGCAGGGATCTAGTGCGCACACATATTCCAGTGTGGGCTGGCCCGTGCTGCCCCTGGGCCCTCGGCTCTTCTGGGCCCTGTGCCCTCAGCCACGATTTCTCGCCGCTCCTCCACCACAAACATTCGCCGCATCTCCACCACGTTCTCTTACCGCACCTCCACACCAAAAATTCACCGAACCTCAGCCACGATCACCCGCCGAATCTCAGCCACGATCTCTCATTGTTCCTCTGTCTCACACACTCGCTGCACCTCCACCACGATCTCTCGCCGCTCATTCTCCCCGACCTTCCCGCTCCTCCACTGTACCTGAGCCCCGTCGATGTTCCTGCCCACGCTCCAAACAGCGACCTGTGTTTTGATGACGTCACCCAGTCGCCCATCTCGAAATCGTCGCACTCTTGGAGCAGCTCGCGCTGGAAGTTGTAGTGGTACACCACTCCAGCTCTTTTATAGCCCAACCTGCAGAGGTGTTCTCGGGGGGCCACGATGTATACAATGATAAGAATACAATGATAACATTATTACCAATAATTACACATATACAATGATAACTATTATTATCAATAATTACACATATACAATGATAACTACTACTAATAATAATCATGTATATGGTCAGGGTCACACTTACGGTATGGAATACGGTACAGTATGGTGCAAGGTATGGAGAATTCACCGTGCCACAGGTTACAAGCTCGAGGGTAATGGCTGATCAGGCCTCGTCGAATTCTGAAGTATCGATTCTAACTCCTCTCTTTTTAGACCTTTCTTTCACCCTGGCTATGTGAGAATCCACATGTTTCAATGTATTACCTCTCCAATTAGCTGAACCTCAGCTTTAACAAGAATAACTCCCCATAAGTTGACTCGCTCTGAATTTTCCAGATCTATGGCAGGTGCTGTTTCAAGGCTAGAGGTAACGGAGACAGTTTTATAGCCTCACCTTATCAGCTAAAACACTGCCTGACTGGAATCCCTTTTACTAACTGAACATTACTAACGGAAACTCACTTAAAAGCTAAGGTTAATGTAAAGAATTTAACCGTTTCCTTACAGCCTGTTCAGCAGCTGAGCTGGCATTGTATCAGTCTTGCCCAGGCAAGAGCTGTTTTATTACCTGGGTGCTGGCTCAGATAGAGCTCCTTCAGCAGTTCAAAATGCAAATGTGTCGGGACTGGGGAGCGTACAATGCCCACCATTTCTTCGTCTGTCACATTGCTGTTTCTGAGAGTTTGCTTGTGCGCAAGTTGGCTGCCGCGTTTCCCACATTACAACAGTGACTAGATGCCAAAAGTACAACCTCCCTTATCCAGAACCCTCGGGACCTGGCTTATTCTGGATAAGGGATATTTCTGGACAAGGAGTGGTCACGTTAAATTGGATGGTACAGGCACTGAGCAAGGGGATATCGGGGCTGGCTGGCTTGGGGCTGGGAGTGCGGCAGAGAGACCGTGGAGGGGGGGTGGCGGGGAATGGTGGATTGCGGGGCCAGGCCAGCGATTGCGAGAGTTGGCAGCGAGGAAGGACTTCAATTTGTTCATGTCGGAGTTCTGCGCATGCGCCACCCAGTGGCCGGGAATGGTTCTGGATGAGGGGTGGTTCCAGATAAGGGAGTTCTGGATATGGAAGGTTCAACCTGTACTTCATTGGCTGTAAAGCGCTTTGAGACGTCCGGTGGTCATGAAAGACGCTAAATAAATGCAAGGCTTTCTTTTTTTCCAAATTAAGGTGAGGTAGGTTTAAAAACATCCCCATGGGGTTACCCCTGAGCACTTTGTGAACCAGGTTTTGCAACTGCACTGGATTATACAGCACACAGTGTCAAAATGAAGCAATACCAGCCGAGTCTGTCCGAGGAGTCTCGCTCCACTTCACTTCAGAGTCAGTTTGGATCCTGAATTATAAACTCCCAGATTAATGTTGGCATGAAGCCATAATTGCTTCACTCCAATCTTGAATGCACTCTAAAGGAGATGCAGGAGACTTATCCTCTCTAGTTTGAAGTTAGACCTGGGTGCCTGAAGTAAAAATGGTGTTACAAATCTGACATACTGGAGCAATAACACCCCCTGTTAATGACTTTTATTTAGGATAAAGTAGGTGATTAGGGTTCCCAAGCCTCTTGCTTTGGGCAGGTGTCTCCCGGAATGGGCGACTGGTCTCCTGGGCAATGCTCCTGGCCATTGGGGTGAAACAGTCCCTGTATGCGTGGTTCCCATAGATGCAGTACCCCGGCTGTCATGGCTTGTAACCAAACCCTGTTGTCTGAGCCCTGCTGGTCCCCCAATCCTCAGAAACACCACTTCATTGTCAGTTATGAGGAAAATGACATTGGGGCAATTAAAATCATATGGAAACTCCATTAGTTCTGAGAGAGTAATTGGGGGAGGGAGTGAGGGAGAAAACAAACTGGGGCTGGGAGAAAGAGAGAGAGAGAGCGACACACACACAAACTGGGGCGAGAGAGAGAGAGAGAGAGAGAGAGAGAGAAACACAAACTGGGGCGAGAGACACACAACTGGGGAGGGAGAGAGAGAGAGATATACACACAAACTGGGGCTGGGAGAGAGAGAGAGACATACACACAAACTGGGGCTGGGAGAGAGAGAGAGAAACACAAACCGGGGCGAGAGACACACAACTGGGGAGGGAGAGAGAGAGAGAGACACACACATACAAACTGGGGGGAGAGAGAGAGGAACACAAACTGGGGAGGGAGACACATAAACTGGGGATAGAGAGAGAGAAACACATACTGGGGAATGAGAGTTCATGTTGGCCTGTGATGTATGCTGTTGTATAATGGGCCTGAGATTGCGCTCCCCATAGGGTCCCCACACGACCGAGGGGTCCCCACAAGTTCCGGGTATAGTTATGTGAAGTGCATGTGCCTAAACCCAGCACTTGCGATCTGTCAATAATTTAAACATTTAAAATCCTGTTAAATAAGTTACGTTTATTTTAGACCATTTAAAATATGTAAATTTATTTAGCAAAAAAATTAATTTTTGTTTTAAATAATTAATCAAATTCCATGTTTTATTAATTTGAAATTATTAGTTATTTTCAGTGTTTCTGTGTTTTGGAGAACCCCATTCATACTTAAGTGAGCTCATAAGTGTGAATGGGGATCCCCCTACTGATAGGTTGGACATGCCCACATGATTCCAGCGATGCGTGCAAACCCCAAACGCTCCAGGGATACGTGGGCCCCTACGCAGGCCTTCACGTGGAGGGCCAGGACCACAAGTCTCCGAACCTCTGGGACAAGCAAATTATCATTTCAATGAAAAGCAAATTATATTTTAAATGGAGAAAAATTGCAAAGTGCTGCAGTACAGAGAAACCTGGGGGTCCTTGTGCATGAAACACAAAAGGTTAGTATGCAGGTACAGCAAGTAATCAGGAAGGCCAATGGAATGTTGGCCTTTATTCAAGGGGGATAGAATATAAAAGCAGAGAAGTCCTGCTACAACTGTACAGGGTATTGGTGATGCCACACCTGGAGTACTGCGTACAGTTTTGGTCTCCTTATTTAAGGAAGGATATACTTGCATTGGAGGCTGTTCAGAGAAGGTTCACTAGGTTGATTCCGGAGATGAAAGGGTTGACTTATGAGAATAGGTTGAGTAGGTTGGGCCTATACACATTGGAGTTCAGAAGAATGAGAGGTGATCTTATTGAAACATAAGATAATGAGGGGACTCGACATGGTGGATGCAGAGAGGATATTTCCACTCATAGGGGAAACTAAGACTTGGGGACATAGGACTAGACTTTCTACTTTTGTGCAGATCGCCCCAAAATGGGCGTTATTTCCAGCATTGGCGGTTAATATGAGTTTTGAGATCGCCGATTTATCACCCATTTTCAAAACCCCAACTTTCCATTTTATAAAATGGGTGTTACCACGACCGATCTGAAATGGGCGTTAGCATTAAATTTTTTGATCTTCTGCCATAGAGTGTTGGCGTCCATAGCAACGCTATGGCAACGGTCATTTCCCATGTTTCAGGAGGTCAGGGGTTATCAATAAATGCACAGAAGAGAAGAGAGAGAGAGGGAGCAGAGAGGAACTGAAAGCGTGTGTGGGTGTGTTGTGTGCTTGTTTGGCTGTTGTGGGAGGTAGGAGGGAGATTTACCAGCAGCAAAAAGACTTGTGAGAACAAAGAACTTTGTTCCCATGGAGTTTTTGGCAAAAAAAAAAAAATTAAAATGGAAGGGATGGAGGAGATGACACAGCATGCTGTAGAGACTGTGGATGCTGGCAAAAGCAGTGAGGTGGGAGAGGAACAATTGGGAGGCGCAAACAAGTGAGGAGATTCTCCGATGAGGCAAATGTCTCCCTCCTGCAGGAGGTGGAATCACGCTGGGGTCAATTGACCCGGGGTGCGTGTGGGAAGCCCACCCAAAAGGTCTACCAGAAGATAGGGGCCGACATAGCTGAGGTGGTCTTGTCGGCGACCAATGAGGTGCGTGAGGGCAACCAGTGCCGCAAGCACTGGAACAACCTTGTCGGATCCACCAGAGTAAGTATTTCATTTATTTACATGTACTTATATCTTTATATACTTTGAATTGTAAGTGTAATGATTGATTAAAATCAGATGTGATGTTTTGCATTTATACCAGGAATGTTTTCCTCAAAGCCTGCGTTTACGGTGTACGTCTTTCAGTAATGAATGATAATTATCATAATAATCATGATTACATCTGTCAGTTATGTGTTGTATCAATCTCTGTGACAGTACCTAGCAATGATCTCATGCAATGATCTCATGCTATGTCGTGCTGGTGTTATCTTTTACAGAATAGGGCCAAGCAGAGGCGAATGGGTGGTGGGTCACCAGTCGTCATCGAGCTCACCGACATCGAGGAGCGGGGGCTGGCACTAGTGGGGAGCCACCCCCGGTCGGCAACGCATGCAGCTGCAGAACCTGATGTGATGCCACGTGAGTAAAGTATACACCATTGCGTGATGTAAAGTCAATAGATGCCACACCCACTCATATCCGACCAATAATATATGATAGATGATTGATAAAATTGTTCTCTAAATAATGATGGCCTGATGAGAATCAATGCAATACAGAATTTGGTGATAGTCATGAAATGTGATGTCTGTGATGATTTTGATAGCGGTGGTGCTTTTGTCGTGCATATGCTGTGTGTAGTGCTGGACTCACCTTGTGATCCTAGCACCCCCTTCTCCTCTAATAACCTCATTTATGTTTTGTAGCACGGCCCCATGCAACACCACTGAGCCCAGAAGGTGGGGGCGTGGGGCCGGACTCACCGGACGATCGTGCACCTGGTGCTGAGGAGCCCCGATTCTCGCCCGTGGAGCTGCAGGGTGCCTTCTCCACGGATGAGAGTGCGAACTTCGAGGAGCCTGCATCGCCAAGCTCCATAATGCAGTCAATACCCATGACATCTAGTGCTCCTGCGGCCATTCCCTCCTCCACTGTGGAGGTACCGAGCCCAAGCACTTTGCCGCAGGGCACCCAAGGTGTCTCCAGGATGGCGCCGACCACGCGGAGGTTGGTTTGACGCACCAGGTCTGCTCCACAAGCGGTAGATCTGAGCGAGGATATGGTACACTTTTCCAGGAGCAGTGTTGTCGTAGGTCAGCAGATCCTACAGACAATGGGAGGCATATCCCACCAGCTGGCCAGCATGTCCGCCACCAAGAGCGAGTACTTGCCGCGGATGGTGGAGGCCCTGGAGATGATAGCCAGGAACACTGGTGGCAGAAGCCTCCCAGTGGTCCTGGAGCGTGGCACTGCACCCCATTGCCAATGACACATGAGAGCCAGGAGGAAGATCTTGCTTCTGGCTCGGAGCACGTTCCCACCTCGGGATCGTCCTCTTCCGTATCTGTCCAATCAGCGCTTCTGCCGTCATCCCTCCCAATGAACCAGCGCCTGAGGAGCTCCTTGGCCAGGCGGCTTGGAGTCAGGAGGGGAAAGGGAAGAGGTAGAGGTGAAGAGGATAAGCGGGGGGAGGGTTGGAGGGGTGAAGAAAAGTGAGGTGCATGGCCGAAAATGTTGCCTTGGTCACAGTATTTTTATGTTGTTCCTGCTATTTTGTTGGGAGATTTGGGGGAAGGGGAGAGGGGGTACCTTGTT